>NC_139029.1:9926655-10526655 GCF_964662115.1 Mustela nivalis | reverse complement strand
ACAGTTGCTTTCTGTCCTTAGGATTTGTCTGTTCTGAGCATTTCATGCAAATGGAATCATGTAACGTGTGGTCTTTCGGCTGGCTTCATTTAGCACAGTGTTTTCAGGGCTCATTAGTGTTGTAGCATGTGTCATTACTTTTTTTTATGTCCCAGAATCCCCTTGCACGGACAGATCACGTTTTATTTACCCATTTGTCAGTACATGGACGTTTGGGTTCTTTCTACCTTTGACTATTATGAGTAACACTGTCACGAACTTTTGTGTACAAACTTCTTTTCTTTTCTTTTCTTTTTTTTAAGGTTTTATTTTTTTAAGTGTTCCCTACCCCCAACATGGGGCTCAAACGCACGACCCCGAGATCAGGAGTCACGCGCTCCACTGACTGAGCCGGCCAGGTGCCTCCGAGTGCAAGCTCTTCTGGGGACATCTCTTTTCATGGTTGTTTGTGCGAGGAGCCTTTTGTATAGCCAGACCACTAACCCTTATTTACAACATAGGCTATAAATATTCACGCCAAATTTGTATTTACTTTTGGGAAGGTGGGACCATGAGGGTCATATGAATGAAACAGAGCAAGGAGGGGCGCCTGTCTGGCTCAGTCGGGGGGCGCGTGTGATTCCTGATCTCGGGGTTGTGCGCATGAGCTCAGTGTTGGGTGTAGAGATGACTTAAGGAAAGGAGGAGGAGGGGGAGGGAGGGAAGGACGGAGAGAGGAAGAACATTTAGATTTTTTTTTTTTAAGATTTTTATTTATTTATTTGACACAGAGAGAGAGATCACAAAGAGAGGCAGGCAGAGAGAGAGGGGGAAGCAGGCTCCCTGCTGAGCAGAGAGCCCGATGTGGGGCTCGATCCGAGGACCCTGGGATCATGGCCTGAGCGGAAGTCAGAGGCTTTAACCCACTGAGCCACCCAGGCGCCCCATTTAGATTTCTGACCAGCCTTTCATACTAAGAATTAAGCTCAGGTTCCGCGCCTTCCTCTCTGAGGTCCCACCAAGGGGTCCCTGGGGGCTGGTCTGCGTGCCTTACAGTCAGTCCATGCACGCACTCTTTCCGTCTCTGGCCCACTATACCTCTGTGTATCCGTCTGTCCCTCTTTCTGTCTCTGTCTCTGTTTCTGTCTCTCTCTCAGGCTACCTGCATTCGGACTGGGAATCGGGAGCCGGGCAGCAGTTGGGGGTGCGTTCCAAGTTTCCCTCAGACGCTCTCACTTCAAAGTCACTGGCTGAAAACCCGCCAGGGAGGCAAGTGGTCCGTTCAAAGGCTTCCGGCTTCTTTGCTGATTCACGGCTGTTGCAGGTGGAGGGGATGTGAGGGGCTGGAGGCCGGCCAGCGCTGTTCGGGCAAGGGCAAGCCGGGGCCCTGAGCTTCCTTAATCTTAACTCCCAGGGCTCCTGTCCAGGGACTGTTCTAGAGTTGCACTGCAGCCGCTGGAGTTGAGGAGCCCAGCAGTTTTTAAAGATGCTGGGAAGTTGAGATATTGCATCCCTGACTGCTCTTTACCCAGACCTAACGTGAGTTTGTGCGCGCCCCCCAAATACTCCTCCGAAATACCCTTGCACTCATTTAGTTTTCCCCAGTCAAGTCTCACTAAATATTTTTCAGTTTAATCCTATCAGGGGTAGTCAGTATACAATTTCACGTTGGCTTCTGCTGTATACATCCTCCGTCTGTATAGATACACATTCTGTGTCGGTCCTGTTCAAAGTTTCCAGTACAGGGAGTCTTCAAAGAAAAAGTGTGCTGGGTGAAGGTGTCGTCTTTATCGTCAGGCGCATGGGATCTGTTTTACTTAAGATGCGCGCATTTGCAATCTGGCGATCATGTTAATGAAATCGTTTATTTAACACTTACTATGTCTTCCCTGGAAGGGAGGGGACTTAGCAGTCACCCATCCTGGGGAGGAAGCAAGGCCAGTCAAAGTCAGCCATGTGAAACGCGTGTGCTGCCTTCAAGTCCAGACACATTCACCTCCAAACAGCCAGTCCTCAATCTTGTAGGAAGCAGGAGGCTTTTGCCCTCCAGGCTGAGCACCTCTGTCTTGTGTTTCGGTTATCCCTGAGTAGAGTCAGCATTGCCATTGGCAGGCCTTTGCCTGGTCTGCTTTTAGGCTAAAACTTCATTTGTCTTGGGGGACTGATAAGATTTCACCGCCCATTTTTAAAAGGGCAGGGGTTCCAGCATTCAGTTCCCCTGTTGTCTACGGCTCACCAGTATCCCTAGTGTGGCTTCACACGTGACAAACAGGAGTGATGGTGGCCATGGCTGCTTTATGCGGTGGGAACGGGTGTCATCACCCCCATTTCACAGTGGGGAAAGTGAGGTGCAGAGGGTTACATCCTCTTGTGCAAGGTGCTTGACTGGCTTTGGTTTGATGCCAAGGCAGCAGAGGTAACTGGGTCCAGGATCTTGTCAGCTCCCTGGGGCTGCGTGCAGAACCGCACATGTGTGTGTGTGTGCGCGCGTGCGCGCACACGCTCACACACATGCCTCATCGCTCACTACATCCGAGCGGCTCGGCTGGGGCTGGCAGAGGCTGCCAGCTGCTCGTCTAGGGGATTTTCAGTTTTGTCCCCGTAAGGAATTTCTGCTCATGAACATTTCTCTGGTGACACATTCTTTGTGCAAATTACCATAATTTTCCATTTCCCTTCTGAGAAATTTTTTCCTGTTGAGAAGTTTTGAGTCATCAGGTCTTGTAGAAAATGTCTTCAAGGTTTTATAATAAATAGAAATGAAGAAGCTCTGACTTTGGGGACAGTTTCTTTCTCTCTTTCTTCCCTTCCTTTTTTTCACTTAGTTTCTTGAATAGCTAACATTTATAAGTGGTAAAACAAAATGCAGAAATGGTATGCATGAATTCCTGTGCTTGCCCTGCTTCTCTGAGCCCCCCCGCCCCCCCCATCTCTTGTATGTCCAGAGACATGAACTTTTTGTTTGCTTATGAGCTAGGGTTTCATGGCTTGGGTTTATGGTTTCGGACAAACCACCTGGCCCAGCTTCCCCTGGGAACGGTCGGGTACTGTTTGTTGTTAAGGGACTTTGAGCCACTCCAAGAAGAGGTACTTAGAATTTTCAAAGGATATTATCATATTTAGTTGCTGGGCCGTTAGCACAGCTGCTCCGAATGGGTCGTGTGAGCGTGTGGCAGATCCTGAGCCACCAGCCAAACCCTCCCCGTGCCAGCTGGGGGTGACATTGTCCCCTTTTCACATCCCAAGGGTCTAGCACCGTGGGACTTTCTAACTTACTTTTTCTGCTTCTGATCCTTCCCCTTCCAGTCTGTTCTCCATACTGATGCGGCCGGAGTGACTTTCCTGAAATGTGAGCCTAACCATGGCCCTCTCCTGCCCAAGTCCCTGCCCAGGCTCCCAGCTTGTGTGGGGTGTGTGGGGTGGGGCACATGGGGGGAGGTGAGCGCTGGGTCCTGGCGTGTGGGCGTGGCCCTGCGTGCCCGGCTCCGCCCGTGTCTCCCCACGTGTTCCAGTCGTTCTCGGTGCTGTCCTCCCTCCACCTGGTCCCCACGCTCACACACCATCTTCTCTCAGGCACGCTCCGAGGCTTATGCTATCCTCTGTCTGAACATCCTTCTCACCCTTGTTCCTGCGTCTTATTAGACGCGGCTAGGTGCCCTGTCTTCCTGGGGGTGGCACCCCCTCAGAAGTCATCAGAAGGTGCTGACAGCATCTGGGATTTGCTCCCCAGTGGCAGGTCCTGGCCGGGGGTGCACTTAGGCAGAGCTGGCCTTGTTGCTGGGGGAGCTGGGGCTCCCAGCAGGGCACCGGCCTCAGGCAGCGCTCCGCAGTGGATTGGGAGTCCGTGTCCACCAGGCTCCGTCCTGTAGCCCACCAGATGTGCAGCTGCGCCCCCTGAGTCTAGCCATATTTAACTTGAACGGGCGACTCTCCCCAGGCTTTCTGCCCCGAGTGACACAGTAACAAAGGCCTCACAGCAGACGTTTGAAGCCAGATGGGAACAAAGTCCGAGGGCTGTGGTCACTTTGGACCAGACTGTGGCTTCCTCCTTTTTTCTCCACCTGCTGTGAAGAGGGGCTGTGGATTCACGAGTAAAGGGGGTGCACTTAGGATAACCTGGTTTGTTTTAGTTCATTTTTTTTCCCGTTTTGATTGCCTGTGTGTCAGTCAGACTTCTGGTAGACAAGTAATGTGTGATTCCACTTCTGCCAGGATTCGTGCAGAACTTCCTGGTGTTTCGGTCGTCCCAGTTCTGGCGTGGGTGGTGGTTTCCTGCTGAACGGGCGAGCGGTCTCGAACTCGGAGAAGCTTGCCTGAGGCCGCCTGGCTAAGACTGGAGCCCCGATTCACATGCATGTCCTTGGGTCGGAGTCTTTTGGTGTTTCCTCCTCTTCTTCGTTTTCTTTCTTTTTTTTTTTTTTTGAGAGGCCGGGGAGGGGTTAGGGAAGACGGAGAGAGAGAATCTTAAATAGGCTCCATGCTCAGTGCAGAGCCCGACGTGCGGCTCCGTCTCGTGACCTGAGCCAGAACCACCGACCGAGCCCCTGGGTGCTCTTGTTTCGTCTTCTGGGTCCAGTGTTTGCTCCCGTGGGGACCTCGGTCCATCTTGTGACCTTATCCACCAGCCCTGGAGACGTCTCAGCTGTGTTGGCCCCGCAGAACTCTTGTGCGCCCTGCCCTCCCGTCGCCCGCCATCATTCCTCACTTCAGCAAACGGCGCCTGTGCTCAGCCAGTTTCTCAGGCCAACAATTTAGTGTTGTCCTCAACTCCTTTTCTCATGACATGCCTCCGCTTGATCAGCTGACTGTTGGCTCTCCCGAGCAGCTTCCGGCTCTGACCACGTGCACCCCAGCGTGGGGCCTCCACCCCTGCCCCTCCCCCAGTGTCCCTCTACCCCCTCCTGCCCGCTGGCCATCGCTCCTCTGCACCCAGTCTGCCAGGGCACCGCAGCGTACTTGGAAAACTCCAGAGGCTGACTTGCCTCTAAGACCCGGGCAGATCTCAGCCGCTGGTGCTGACTCTTCTCATTCTCCTGCTGGCTTCCTCCTCTCCAAGCAGGCCAGCCCCTTTGTCAAGGTCATACCAGCCCAATGGCCTTTGCATTTGCTCTTCTCGGTGCCTGCAATGGCCCCTGGGCTTATGGTGGCATGGCTTGCTCTTCATTCAGGTCCTTGCTTCAGTGTCACCTCCTCCGAGAGGCCTTCCTTGACTGTTTTCTGACATATTAAATAGCCTCTGCCTCTTGACTCCACACTTTGTTTCACGTTCTTCTCAGCGCCTAGTCTGTGAGCTTATGTATTATACTTATGACCTGTCTTCCTCACGACGCTCGTAGCTCTAGTTAGACCTACAACCGGCACAGGGGAGACGCTCATTCAGCGTTTGGGAAGTGCTTTTGCCTTTTCCGTGTGTCTGTTTCCTGATTTAGGGCCCACTGACCCTGAGAGGGGATGGTGATGATTAGGAGTCCCTGCCCAGCGGTCTGACCCCACAGATCTTCTGTAACTTGGAGGACATTTCTCATTCTCGTTACTTCTCAAGTATGGATAGATGCCGTTGTGATTAGTGGAATGGAAACGCTTTCTTCCGTGGTGGTCTTGCCCTTTAGTTTCTCAGTTAACAAGCACTCAAAGTACAATGATTATTTCATGAAGATCCGCAGAATATTTGACCTTGAGTTAGTTGCACTCAGAAAGGCCAGGAATCACCACTCTCCAGGCCTGTTGCCGGACTTGATTTACAGCCCTGTGAGAGCAAGGTTGTGGGGTAGGTACTGTCAGCGACCTTGACTGTGAGGAGCCAGTTAGTAAGCAGTCCCACCCCAGCAGTGAGTTTATTGAACCTGATAGGGGAGGCGGGGCAACATACGGGCCTCCTTTCAGGCCAGGGCCGGGAGCACTGGGGTGGAGGGCGGGGTGCTGGGAGATGGAGCAGATGCCACCAAGTCCCACATATTCTGAGTTTGTCTTTGTGGAAGCAAGGCCCTTAATTTACCCTCTGTCAAGAGTTTAGAGTCCCCATAGCAAGTCCTGGCATAATGGGTCGTGAACTGGCGTGGGGAGAGGGGACCGCCCTTTCCTCAGGACCGGCCAGCCTTCCCAGTCAGCCCCGTTCCTGGAGCAGTGGGGGTTCATCGGGTGTCAGGGAAGGGGATGGCCATTCCCTCTTCAGAAGTGTGGTTACCTGTTAGAGGTCATGGTAGTTGTACAATTAGAAAAGCAAAGGCAGTATTACAATTTAATTTTAGGGGCTCCTGGGTGGCTCAGTCATTGGGCATCTGCCTTTGGCTCAGGTCATGATTCCAGGGTCCTGGGATGGCCCTGCATCGGGCTCCCTGCTTGGTGGGGAGACTGCTCCTCCCTCTCCCACTCCCCCTGCTTGTGTTCCCTCTCTCGCTATGTCTGTCTGTGTCAAATAAATAAAATCTTTTAAAAAAACAATTTAGGGGCGCCTGGGTGGCTCAGTGGGTTAAAGTCTCTGCTTTCTGCTCAGGTCATAATCCCAGGGTCCTGGGATCGAGCCCCACATTAGGCTCTCTGCTCAGCAGGGAGCCTGCTTCCTCCTCTCTCTGACTGCCTCTCTGCCTACTTGTGATCTCTGTCTGTCAAATAAATAAATAATTAAAAATTTTTAAATTTTATACTTATTTATTATTAGTTTTACAGATTTTATTTATTTGTTAGAGAGCGCGCACTGGCAGGGGGAGCAGCAGGCAGAGGGAGAAGAAGGCTCCCCAATCAGTAGAGTCTGATGCTGGACTCTATCTCAGGACCTTGGGGTCTGACCTGAGCCAAAGGCAGTCACTCAGCCAACTGAGCCACCCAAGCATCCCTAGTTTTATATTTAGGTACAATTTTTAGGTGTTTAAAAATCCATATTTTTTTGGTAGTACAAGCTTCACAGGAAATACAGCTGAATCTTGGCTGGTGGGGTTATGTGGGAGGTAGCAGTGATTTTCAGAGTGGAGCCATTACCCAGTAGAGGATCAAGTATCAGAATCTAGGGCTGTTGGGAAGGGCTGAATGAGTTTGTGTATTTACCCTAAAGGGGAAAGTGATGTTAGAAGTTTGAGAAATGGGGGCTCCTGGGTGACTTAGTCATTAAGCGTCTGCCTTCAGCTCAGGTCATGGTCCCAGGATCCTGAGATCAAGCTCTGCATTGGGCTCCCCGCTTGGCGGGAAGCCTGCTTCTCCCTCTCCCACTCCTTCTGCTTGTGCTCCCTTTGTCAAATAAATAAAATCTTAAAAAAAAAAGTTTGAGAAACATGAGCTTAATATAAAAGCTGTATTTGCAGGGCCACGAGAACAGTGCCAGAAGGGCTGGTTGTTGGTACTTGCCTCTGCGGTGTTGCTCTGACAAGGGAGAGGGTGTCACACGGGGTGGATGGTGGGTTGGGCCAGTACGTGTCCCGGTTGCAAGGCTTAACCACACTTGCATTTGCTTGGCCTGAGTTTGTGTGTGCTAAGCTGGAGATGGGAACCACCTGTGTTTCCAGAAAATCTGGAATGCCAGGTATCTGGAAGCAGAGTGGTGATCCCTGTCCCTTGCCCCTGGACGTGAGGCGGCTGTGTCCTGCCCAGGCCTGTAGCTGGGCGCAACGGTGTTCGGGGAGCCAGGGACTTCTTGTGTTTGTCAAATCAGCAGCTCCTTGTGCTGGGCTGGTTGTTTTCTGGCTTAATGGCTTCCCTCTGTGTGGCAGTTTGGAAACCCTGAATGCCGTGTAGTGCTTGCTAATAACCTGGGTAATCTTTCATGTTAGACAGATGCCCCTGTGACTCTGAGATGGGGCCATGCTCTGCGGACCCACTGAGAGCTCTGGGCAGGCGCTCTGGCCTTCCCCCGGGAGCGCCCTTGGGGTTTAACAGAACAGTTGTTCGATATAAAGTGCTTCCCCGACAGAGAAAATTGCTCTGAATGGTTCTTGCCCAGCGCCCCTGCTTTCCCTCCCTCCCTCTCTTAACGTTAATTGGGCTCTGGGATTTTTTCCAGATTGCTTTTAGAAAGAATAATGGGTTATGATTACAGCGTCTTAACAAGGTCAAGTCACTAAATAGTTACCCAAGGTACCCAGCAGGAAAGGATATGTAGAAACCATCTGATATGGTCGTCGGCCTAAAAATAAAGCTATAATTTGCATCTCTGCTTCCTGCTAACAGTAGTTTGAGGAATGTTTACCACCAGTCAGGCTCGGTGCAGGCTCGGTGCAGGCTCGGTGCAGGCTCAGTGCAGGCTCTGTGCTTACGGTGGCAAACCGAAGCTTGTGCCACACCTGGGAGGCGGTCCCATTGGCCCCATTTTGCTGGAGGAGGGGCTTTGCTGGCGATCCACTGCTGATGTGGTCCACTGCTGATGTGGGAGCGCGGCCCAGCTGGGGCCCGGGGTCCTCCCCAGGCTGACCCCAGGGGCTCTGCCGCCTCTGCACTCAGAGCAGAGCCTGACAGCAGAGTACCCGTGTTCTTAGATTTTAGGTGATCTGTGGTGCTGTGCGTGCCCCCTGTTGTTGGCCGTGTTGAAGAGACTCCCGTAAATGCCATTTCGTAGTTACTGGGAGCGGGGCTGTGGGGTCTGGGATTTCACCACCCAAGGGGAGCCCTTCCTTATGTCATCGTGTGCTTGCAGGTGTTCTGGAACTGAAGCATGGGTGGGACGGGTTGTGTTTCCCCAGGCCAGTGCCCCTGCCCCCGACTCAGTGACCCTGAAACATGAGGCCTGGGCCCCAGCGCAGCCCCAGTGCGAGCGGTGGCAAGCGGGCTTCTGCACAGCCCCGTCTCGGCAAGGTTGAGGTTGGCACCTGTTCCTCACTTTTTTCTTATTCAAAATTTTGTCAACTTTTGTCAGCTTTTGAAGCATGTTGCCCTACAAAAGTATATGAAATGTATATGTTTAATTTAAATTTAATAATAAATATTATTAATTTATTAATATTTATTTTTAAATTTAATTTAAATAATAAGTAAGTTATCAATAATAAATCTAGGTATATCTAGGACAAGAAATAGAGCACTCCCAATGTCTCGGAGGACCCCTCCTCCTCCGTCCCTCTTCCTCCTCCTCCCTCCCTCTTCCTCCTCCTCCCTCCCCCCTCCTCCTCCTCCCTCCCCCCTCCTCCCCCTTCCTCCCGTCTCCTACCTGTCTCCCATCTACACAGAACCATCGTCCTGGACGTTTTGTTACTCATCGCCTTTTCTTTACAACTTTACCATCCGTATTTGTTCTCTCTTGCTGTGAGCAACTGTCTCAAAACTTCGTGACTTAAACCACCAGCAGTTTATTCTCCCAATTTTGTGGGTTGACTGGGCAGTTTCTTTTGTTCCATGAGGTGTTGGGGTCACTCGTATGACAGCATTCAGCTAGTAATTGGGCTGGAAGGTCCAGGAAAGTGCCTCGCACGCCACTGTCCAGTAGGGCCTCAGAGTTCATCATGTGGCCTGTGCCTGTGGCGTCTCCTCCAGGGCCCCAACAGGAGAGCCTGGGCATCCCTGCGGTGGGGTGGCTGGGTTGCAGGAGAGCCGCACGGAGTCTGCAGCCCTCTTAAGGGCCAGGCCTGGAGCTGGCACCGAGTCCTTGGCTCTGGTCGGTCAGAGCCGCCCAGATCCAGCCGGGATCTCCTAGCAGGTGTGCAGGATGGGGGGGCTTGTCGGTGGCCGTCCGTGTTCACGTTGCTTAGTTCACACTGCAGGCTTCTCCAGGTCCCTCACTTTTCTGTTCCCAGACGGATTCCTTGTGAGGCAGGCCAGGGCTGTGTGTCCGGCCAGACAGCTCTGACGCCAGACGTTGGCCCCTTCGTCAGGGATCAGCACTGAGCAGCCAGCAGCGTCGTGGGAAGTGTCGCAGGGCAGGAGTGAGGAGTGCAGTGGAGAGTTTCTGGAAGGTCGGGCCGTTTCCCGAATGGACAAGTCATGTGCCAGTTTGGAGCTTCGTTTTCTGCATCTAACCTGAGGGCTTTGGGCTTGGTGGGCCCCGTGGTTTTGTTCTGTTTGCGTTTTCTGTAGTTAGGGTCTGTCTTAGAGTAGCTTTAAGGCCACATTGATCACCCTTAAAGCAGGACGAAGTAAGGCAGAGGGAACCCCTCCAGTTTCGCTCCAGTAAAGGCCCTGTGCTGCAGGGGCGGGGCTGGGAGAGTCGCACTTGATCAGACGTTAGGTGGCGGGGCTGTCCGTCCTACTGAGCTGCAGCGGCCCCTGGGTGTGTGCACTGACTGGGGTGGGCAGCTCCCAGTGCCCGCGGGCCCCCACGTCCAGCTGTGTGGTTCAGGCAGGTGCCCTCGCCTCCTCCCGAGCACCTCTGAGCTTGGCCAGATCGTCGTGGGTTCCTTTCACTGTGGCACGGAGAAGGAAACAGGAGACGGTGGGAGGATTGCCGTGATCTTCTAGATCTTCTAGATCTTCTAGTGTTTCACCTAGCTCTGGCAGTGGGGCACTGCCCGGTTCTAGTGCGGCCCCTCTGACAGGAGGACCGTGGCAGGGGGCCCCTCACCTGCTCACCCCCTTGCCTTAGGGAGAAAAGAGCTGCTGGAGCTTTCTAGTGGGCGGGCAGCTGGCGGAGGTGAGCGCAGGAGGCAGCTGGGGGGACCTCTGAGCTCCATCTGCCAGTTGGGGGGTTATAACATCCCCAGTGCTGCTGACAGCCTGGGGGGGACCCTGTGAGCACTCGGGGAGCCTCCACGGCCGGGACGGGGCCCGGGACCTGTGTTGAAGGCCCCTCTGCGTTTGCGGCCTTATCCTTCCTTCCTTCCTCGTGGTTCCGCTCCCGCCCCTTCCCGGTCTTCCGCCGCTTCCTGTCTCCCCCTCTCCCGTTTTCTCCCTTCCTTTTCTTTTTTCTTTTTATTTTCTAAAAGATTTTATTTATTTATTTGAGAGAAAGTGAAAGCAAGAGAGATCACAGAGGCAGAGGGAGAAGCAGACTTGCTTCTGAGCAGGGAGCTCGACCCCAGGACCCTGGGACCATGTCCTGAGCCGAAGGCAGACGCTTAACCCACTGAGCCACCCCGGCGCCCCTCGCTTCCTTTTCTTTCTTCGATTTTGTCAGACCAGATGCACCTTAGAAGTGTTTCTCCGTTGGAACAGCTTTGGGGGCAGCCTTGGGGGGCTCCGCTCCCTACACCCATGTCCAGGCCACAGCTCACATCGCAAGAACGTGGTTAGCGTTCCCTGCCGGCACCTGCTGCTGTCCAGGGGTAGGGTCTAGGGGGTACCCGGCCACCAGCCATATTCTCCCAGGACCTTTACTGGCCCCTCCAAGGTCTCTGAAAGGAGAGCTCCCCCGCGCGTCCAGCCACAGGAGGGCCAGCTCTGTGCCCTTCCCGCAGCAGCTCGAGGGCTCGTGGCAGCCCCCTTCCGCTCTGGGGTCCGTCTCGTCTCGGGGCTCGCTTCACAGCAGGCCAGATCGCCTTCCAGCTGGAGGGCTCTGCCTTCCCGGCCTTCCACCGGCTCCCGCCCAAGGGCCTGGACCAACTCTGTACCTTGGAGGAGGAGGGGTGCGGTTGCTGGGGGGACGCTCCCTGATTGTTTCTAGACCTGGGAGACACTTCCTCCCCCTTCTTTTCGGGTTGGCTGCTGGGGAAGGTGGCGGAGCCGGGTTGCTGCCAAGTGCCGGATGGGCTTGTTCTGAAGCTGAGGGAGCATCTGGCCCTCCGGGTGCTGGTGGTTCTCCCTTTCTTGCATTTGGAAGGGGGTTCTGCACCTGGGCTTCCGGGGACATAGGGAGTGACCAGTGACAGGGACTCGGGGGCGGCCTGGGTGCACATGCGCTCACATCTTCCCCCCCTGGTCCTGGTGAGAAGGCGGATCCGGGGGTGAGCTGGCCCGGCCTCTCTTGGCCCACCACTGTCATTCCGTGTACGCCTTGCCCGGTGTGTACTGCCTTTGGAACCCAGGCCTGAGTGGCCCGGCCTGGGAGTTTCAACCCATGGACTGGACATTGGTTCTTTTCCATGTTCTCCAGAAACATCTCTGTTTTTGTGTTTACCAGCTCGGGCACAGAGCAGCCAAGAATTCTTGTGTTTATTCCTTCAGGTCACAATAGGAACTTGCTTGTTCCGGGGACTGAAGTCCGAGAAGGATGCCTTCCGGGGGGTCGTGTGGCAGTGGCGGCTTTGGCTCCACCAGCCTGACTTGGACTCTGCTCCTGGCCTGGCCCCTGCCGTGGCCCCCCGCGGCTGCTCCTCTCAGCTCCCCCGGAGGCGCGGGGCCAGAGTGGAGAACCAAGAAGCCGTGGGAGTGTGGAGGGTGGGACTGAGGCTGAGCGCGGGGGTGCTCGAGGGAGGAAAAGGCCGTTTCTGGGTCTCCGGCGACGGCTGCTCTGAACTCATGGCTCAGACAGAGGCTGGCATGTGGCTCACAGCCCATTGTCACCCCTGTGCCCCCACTCCCTGCCTGGAGCCCTGCCTGCCAGGTGACACCCCCCCTCCCCCCCCCCCGCCGCTCAGCAAACACCTAGCCCTGCTTGAAAAGTTTCCAGATACCACGGGGTGGGTGGGCTTTGCAGTGATTAGTGCCACCTAAGCCCCGCGGCGGGGGAGGCAGGCATGGCTTTCCTCGATGCTCATCACAGCCAGACCACCATACATGGTCAGGGCTCCCGCACGGTGACTCACCCCCAGGAGGCTGATGTCACAGAACAGTGGGAATCCATGAGGGGCTGCAGAAGCCTGGGGGCTGGGAGCCCCAAAGTGCCATTCCCAGCTGCCCAGAAGCAGCCTGGGGCAGCTCTGAGCAGACCCAGGCCTCTGATGCCGGACCGGGGCCTGCCAGCCTAGCCCCAGGTGGGGGTCTGTGCAGTGCCATCCCGGGAGTGGGGGTGTTGGCTTTTACTTTGAAACTGGGTCTTTCTTGAACGAGGGCCTGCTGTTTTCCCTGTAAAATGCTGGTCCAAGCTGCACCCTGGTGTGTTGCTGGGGAGGAGAGAGCTGTTTTAGATACTTATTTAGTCATGGCTTGTGGTGGTTTGTGATTATTTGGCACCAGGCCATGGAATTTTTCTGAGCATTTTCACTTGAGACAGTTGTAGGATTTCCAGGCATTACGTGAGGCCTTTGACAGTGAAACCGGCCAGCCCGGTGGCTCTCAGGGTCAGGGGCCAGAGTTCACTCTCCCTCCTGGGACCCTGGAGAGGTTACTGGAGGCACAGGAGACCCCAGCGTCATGCAGTTCCCTGAGCCTACGGATCAGAGAGAGAGAGAGAGAGAGAGATCTCTGCCCCCAAGGGCGGGAGCCAGAGCCCTGTGGGTGCCGCAGGAGAGCGCCAGTTCCTGAAGCGATGGGAGGGAACATCCGTCTTCCCAGACACTCATCTCACCTGTGCTTGACAGAATGAGGCAAAAACCAAAATAGAAAGGTTTACATCAAGCCAAACGTATCAAGTTGAAAGATCTGTCCTCCTAAGATTATGTCATGCATTCTTTTTGTAAACGATGTTAAACTGACCACGTCTTTTCTTTCTTTTTTTTTTTTTTAAAGATTTTATTTATCCATCAGACAGAGATCACAAGTAGGCAGAGAGGCAGGCAGAGAGAGAGAGGGGGAAGCAGGCTCCCCACTGAGCAGAGAGCCCAATGCAGGGCTCGATCCCAGGACCCTGGGATCATGACCTGAGCTGAAGGCAGAGGCTCCAGCCCACTGAGCCACCCAGGTGCCCCTCATCTTTTCTTTTTTAACAGTCGCCGTCATCAGGGTTTTGTGTGTGTTTTTCGACTTTCTAATGTTGTTACCTGGCAAGACACAAAGTCGGCTGTTTTGTGTTGGTCCCTCAGTGCTTTTGGTTTTTGGAACTTTGCTGGCCAGTAAACCCAGGGATCTAGGAGCCGCTGATCAGCCTTGGCTTGCAGAGGGAATCTGGCGTTAGCAACCTTCCATGGTTTTCCTTCTCCCATTCTCCGTCGCGTTTCTCACCCGGGAGTTCGGGGGTTGCCTGCCGGGAGGGCTGGCGTCCTCTCTCTGTGCTAACACGAAGGCCCTCCGGCTTTCCGCAGCCATGGATTTTCCCCAGCACAGCCAGCACGTCTTGGAGCAGCTGAACCAGCAGCGGCAGCTGGGACTGTTGTGTGACTGCACTTTTGTGGTGGACGGTGTTGACTTCAAAGCCCATAAGGCAGTTCTGGCGGCCTGCAGCGAGTACTTCAAGATGCTCTTCGTGGACCAGAAGGACGTGGTACACCTGGACATCAGTAACGCGGCAGGTACCCCGTGGGGTCCAGGGCCACGCTGGCGGAGGCTCGGAGGCTGTGGTCGGATCTGTGCCATGCACGGCCCTCCTGACATTCCCGATGTGGCCCCTGCCCTCCCGGGGGGGGGGGGGCATCTTCGAGCTGTGGGCTGCACCAGGCCTCCCATAGGGCACCCAGGCCATGAAAGTGTGGGCACCGAGTTCCTTCCACCTTCGAGGGGCCTGTTTTGACGGGGACCTGGGTGGTCAGAGGAGAACGGACAGGAAGGACTCACGGTAAGCTCTGGGCTGGAGTGTACCCAGTATAGCTCATCAGGAGGGACAGAGAACAGGGGCGCTCTTCCCAGCCCCTGACCCCTTCCCATGGTCGAGTCCGTCCTGCACCCCTACCCCTGTGCTGACCATGATGGGGATGGCCATGGCTGCAGCTCGGAGGGGTGTCAGGAACACCTGGGGATTGAGAGGGAGAACTGGTCTTGGATTTGGCTCCTAACCCAGAATGGCAGGACCTGCCATGAGAAGGTTAGGGTGAGGTGCTGTTCCCCCAGTTTACAGATACGGAAATTGAGACCCAGACGGGTCTCAGTGACTAGCTTGGAGGTCGGATAGTTGTGACAGAGCCCTCGTGAGAGTCAGTGCTGATACCCTCTTGTTGGAGTGTCCTTCAGTTGGGGGGGCGTGGTGGCTGAGCAGCAGAGAGTATCCTTGGGGAAGGGGATGCATTCACACCACTGTCCTCTGTGCAGGGAGGGTGTTTACACTCTCATCCTCCGTTCACACCTTCTGTGCAGAGCGGGTGTTCACACTGTCTCTGCGCAGAGCAGGTGTTCACACTGTCTGTCTTTGTGCAGGGTGGGCATTCATACTGTCTCTGTGCAGAGTGGGTGTTCACACTGTCTCTCTGCAGGGTGGGCATTCATACTGTCTCTGTGCAGGGCAGGCGTTCACACTGTCTCTGTGCAGAGCGGGTGTTCACACTGTCTCCATGGAGAGCGGGCGTTCACACTGTCTCTATGCAGGGCAGGCATTCACACTGTCTCTGTGGAGAGTGGGCGTTCATACCCCTCTCCTCTGTGTTAAGTGAGCATTCACACCTGCTGTCCTCCATGCGGGGTGGCTGTCACCCCCTCTGCCCTCTGTGGGGGTACTTCAGAGGTACTTCAGAGAGGGGCACTGCTGGCCTGCCACTCTGCTTTCCACAGATCCCCCGGTCCAGTGGGGCGGCTGGGCCAGCTGCCAGTGCCAGGTCTTGAGGCAGGTCCGTGATGGCTGTCTGTGTCCTTGGCAGGCCTTGGTCAGGTGCTGGAGTTCATGTACACAGCCAAGCTGAGCCTGAGCGCCGAGAACGTGGACGATGTGCTGGCCGTGGCCAGCTTCCTGCAGATGCAGGACATCATCACAGCCTGCCATGCCCTCAAGTCCCTTGCGGAGCCAGACGCCAGCCCTGGGGAGAGCGCAGTGGCCTCGGCCACGGAAGGTAAGAGGATTGGTGGCTGTTTCTGAGCAGGCACCTTTGGGTGGCCTATTGCCTCTGAGTCTCTTGTTTCCTCTCTCTGGGCTTCAGTTTCCTTACCTGGCCTTGCTCGCCCCATGGGCTGCTAGTAAGAGTCTCGGGAAGGCCTTCAGAGGGGCCCGTCTGCCTCTCCCTTCCCCACCTTTTCCCTGCTTGCTTGCTTTGTGCTCTGCTGCCCCACAGAGCCGGGGGGTGTGCCTGGCCCAAGCCTCTGCACACGGGGGTCGCCCCTCTGGCAGCCCCTCCCCTCTTCTGCTCTTCCTCCTGACACTGGGTATGGCCAGATTCTCATGGCACCCTTTGCAGAGAACCCCGCTCCCCTCCTAAGTGTTGACTCTGACGAGTGGCATTGTTTTGCGTATGAGGTATGTCCCCGACCACCGTGGGAGCCCCACAGGAGCGGCGGCCAGGCCTGGTGATCCTGGGCCTGGCCAGCAGCCTGGTGTGTGGAGCAGGTGCCCCGGGAACAGACGGGCGAACCACTCCATAGCAGTATCCCCAGGGAGGATCTGGAAGAGCGAGCAAGTGTGGGGCCACCTCACCCCTCCAGGTGGTGGCCACATGATGGGAAATGGCAGGTCTGCCCTGTTCCATCTCCAGGAGGAGACAAGAGAGCCAAAGAGGAGAAGGCGGCTGCCTCCACGCTGAGCGAGCTGGACCCCGCCGGCAGCGGTCCCCCCACAGGCCTGGGCAGGGAGCCCAAGGAGGAGCGGGGTGGCCAGGCCGAGACCACGGCCAGTGGTGAGCTGTGGCACCGAGGGCCCGGCCATCCGTCCCACCCCCTCCCCGCGGCCCGGGCCCTGGTGTGGCGAGCGGCTTCCTCGGGGGGTTCCTGGGGTCGGGAGGCAGGCGGCACTGACCTCTGTTCCCTTGGAGCTCTTGTCACCCAGAGTGACATGTTCGCACCGGGGTGCCTGCTCCAGCCAGAGCAGAGGCATAAGCAGCCCGAGTTGGGGTGTGCTGGGCTGCCATCCCGGGCCTCAGCCACTGCTGGGGACCTGGTCCAGGAGAGCCTTCCAGCCCCTGGATGGCAGGCCCTAATCCCGCCTCCGGTGTTCCCACGCCACACCCAGGGGCCGAGCAGACGGAGAAGGCTGACGCCCCCCGGGAGCCACCGCCTGTGGAGCCCAAGCCCGACCCGACCAGTAGCATGGCAGCCGCAGAGGCAGAAGCTGTGTTGTCAGAGAGCTTGGAGCAAGGTACCCTGCCCCCGGCCGGCCCAGTAGCTGGCCCTCACCTGTCCCCCTGGGTCCCCCCCGGACCCCTCTAGCGGATCCCACGGTCAGTCCCGCTTTAGCTTTGCGCCGGAGTCTGGCCTCTGGTTCTCAGGGATGTACCCGGCCGTGCTTCTGCTAGCCCTGGGGATACAGGCCCCCTCTGAGCAGCCCAGAGCACCGTCCCTGGTGGGTGCCCAGCGGGCTTGTCTGCGGATGGGACCCAGCGGGCGCCCACGGTCAGAGGGCGGCGGAGACCAGACCCCTGCCTCTTGCTGGCTCTGAGGGCACCGCGGGTGGAGGCTGGTTCTCGCCCTCCCAAGGCCTCAGTGTCTGCCCTTCTCGCGGCAGAAATGGAGGTGGAGCCGGCCAGGAAAGGAGAAGAGCGGGAGGAGGAGGGCGCGGCTGAGGTCAAGGAAGAGGGGCCGCCGCTGGAGAAGGGGGAGGCCCCCGAGGAGAGCGAGGAGTCGGCCAGCACGGACTCGGGCCACGAGCTGGGCCCCGAGGCCCGGGGCCTGCGCTCCGGCACCTACGGCGACCGCACGGAGTCCAAGGCCTACGGCTCGGTCATCCACAAGTGTGAGGTGCGGCCCTCCCCCCCCCCCCCCCGCCCCCCTCCTCCGCCGCCCACTGCGGGTCCCTGACGCCCCCGCCCCCGGCCCCCGCAGGACTGCGGGAAGGAGTTCACACACACTGGCAACTTCAAGCGGCACATCCGCATCCACACGGGCGAGAAGCCCTTCTCGTGCCGGGAGTGCAGCAAGGCCTTCTCGGACCCGGCCGCCTGCAAGGCCCACGAGAAGACCCACAGGTGCGCCGCGCCCCCTACCCCCGCAGCCCCCCCACCCCCCGCCCCCCCCAGCCCCGCGACGCTCCCCTCCCTGTGGCCCTGTGCCCCGCAGCCCGCTGAAGCCGTACGGCTGCGAGGAGTGCGGCAAGAGCTACCGGCTCATCAGCCTGCTGAACCTGCACAAGAAGCGGCACTCGGGCGAGGCGCGCTACCGCTGCGAGGACTGCGGCAAGCTCTTCACCACGTCGGGCAACCTGAAGCGCCACCAGCTGGTGCACAGCGGCGAGAAGCCCTACCAGTGCGACTACTGCGGCCGCTCGTTCTCCGACCCCACGTCCAAGATGCGCCACCTGGAGACGCACGACACCGACAAGGAGCACAAGTGCCCGCACTGCGACAAGAAGTTCAACCAGGTGTGTGCGCCCTCGGGGGCGGGGCGGCGCCAGTGGGGGGAGACGTGGGGGGGGTGGAGGGGGAGATGGGAGGGGGCTGGGGGGGTGGCGGAGGGGGTGTTCGGAGGGGCTGGAGGGGGTGACCCCGAGTATGGGCCGGTCTCCCCGCTTCGCTGCTGGCGTGGGGTGGGGGGCAAAGGAGGTCTCCGGCCGCCATGCCACGGGGCGGCCCCTCTGACCCCCGCCTGGGCGCAGGTGGGGAATCTGAAGGCTCACCTGAAGATCCACATCGCCGACGGGCCCCTCAAGTGCCGGGAGTGTGGGAAGCAGTTCACCACCTCAGGTAGGGCCGCCCCCCGCACCCCGCCCTTCCGGCACCCCGCCCCCTCCCCGCCCTGCCCCGCCCCGCAGTGCCTCAGGCGGGCCCTCCCCGCGTCTCCCACAGGGAACCTGAAGCGGCACCTGCGGATCCACAGCGGGGAGAAGCCGTACGTGTGCGTCCACTGCCAGCGGCAGTTCGCCGACCCCGGCGCCCTGCAGCGGCACGTCCGCATCCACACGGGTGGGTGAGCGGCCCCGGGGCGGGGGCAGGGCGCGCGGGGAGGCGTGGGTGCCGACGGCCTCTCCTGCCGCCCGTCCCCAGGCGAGAAGCCGTGCCAGTGCGTGATGTGCGGCAAGGCCTTCACCCAGGCCAGCTCCCTGATCGCGCACGTGCGCCAGCACACCGGGGAGAAGCCCTACGTCTGCGAGCGCTGCGGCAAGAGGTCCCGCCCTGCCCCGCCCCGCCCCGCCCCGCCCCGCCCCAGGCCCCACCGGGGTCCCCCCACCCCACCCCCGAGCTTGGATGGGACAGGGGGCCAAGTGCTGCCCCGGCCCAGGCCCAGCTCCCTGGGTCCGCCCCAATCTAGAAGAGGAGGCGGGAGGTCCCAGCCCAGCTCCGCGGCCCCCACACCCAACCCTCCCCGCCAGACTCGGGCAGTGTGGTGCCAGCCCCTCCCTCTGCCGCCCCGCAGATTTGTCCAGTCCAGCCAGTTGGCCAATCACATTCGCCACCACGACAACATTCGCCCTCACAAGTGCAGTGTGTGCAGCAAGGCCTTCGTGAACGTGGGGGACCTGTCCAAGCACATCATCATCCACACCGGTGAGCTCGCACTGCCTGCCTTATCTGGCCCTTGTTGTTGGGGGTGGGCTGGGGGCAAGGGAGGTCCCTCCAGAGCCCAGCCTTGGGTGCCAGTCCTTGCTGCAGGGGGCCTGGGAGGTTCAGTTTCAATGAGGGCCCCATTCTCCTGGTTTCCAGAAGGCACGGTGGCCACTGGAGGCTCCTGGGCAGTCCCGGTGGCCGCCCCAGAGCACTTGCTGCTGGAAGAGACAGGGCTCTGGGGGAGCTGGAGGCCACTGAGGTCCTCCCCCCCCCTCAACGGCAGGCGAGAACCTTGCCTTCCCCCCCAGGAGAGAAGCCTTACCTGTGTGACAAGTGCGGTCGTGGCTTCAACCGAGTGGACAACCTGCGTTCCCACGTGAAGACTGTGCACCAGGGCAAGGCGGGCATCAAAATCCTGGAGCCCGAGGAGGGGGGTGAGGTCAGTGTGGTCACCGTGGATGACATGGTCACGCTGGCCACCGAGGCACTGGCGGCAACGGCCGTCACTCAGCTCACAGGTGCGGGCCGCGGGCCGCTGGGGGGTGGTCACGGGCTTCGTGCCTCCCATGATGGGGCAGGTGCCTGAGGCCCCATGGACTTTGTCCGCAGTGGTACCAGTGGGGGCCGCGGTGACTGCCGATGAGACGGAAGTCCTTAAGGCCGAGATTAGCAAAGCTGTGAAGCAAGTACAGGAGGAAGGTGAGAGGGGCTGCCTGGGGCCTGAAAATTGGTGCCCCCCCAACCCTGAGGGCTCTCCCCAGCCTGACCACGGCCTCTACCTCCCACAGACCCCAACACCCATATCCTCTATGCCTGCGACTCCTGTGGGGACAAGTTCCTGGATGCAAACAGCCTGGCCCAGCACGTGCGGATCCACACGGCCCAGGCATTGGTCATGTTCCAGACGGACGCGGACTTCTACCAGCAGTACGGGCCGGGCAGCGCGTGGCCAGCTGGGCAGGTGTTGCAGGCTGGGGAGCTGGTCTTCCGCCCTCGGGATGGGGCCGATGGCCAGCCCGCTCTGGCAGAGACGCCCCCCACAGCCCCTGAATGTCCGCCGCCTGCTGAGTGAGCAGGCGTCCCTCCTTGTGACTGTTTATTTAAGGATGGATGGCACCCTGGATCTGAGAGGGGTGGCCCCGTTCCCTAGAGAGAATAAATTTGATTATTTTCTAATGCCGCCTAGAGCTCCCTGTGGGGGTGTGGGGGGGGAGCTGGCAGAGCTGTGGCCAATGCCACTGAAGGGCTGCTCCACCCAGGGACCGGCCAGCACCAACCTGTTTCCCGGCCAAGCCAGGCTGTCCCTCCTGCAGAATGGGACTGGTGACTCTGGACCCGTCTGGAAAAAGAACTGGCTTCCTTGTCCCGAGTCGGGGTCTGGGCAGCACGCTTGGGGCCGGAGAGACTGTGGCTCCACGCACCCCGTCCCCTCATCCGGTCTCCTCCTTGGGCTTCTCACCTGTTCAGCTTCAGGACCTGAGCTCCCCTCTCCGCCACGGAGCACAGCTGTGACCCTGCTGTGACCCAGTGGGTTTGGCTTACCAGGATCCAGGCACCCCAAAGAGAGCCCAGCTCAGAAGCCCATTCAGCCAGAGCAAGGTAGGCAGAGAGCCAGGCCCGCCAGGCCACGGGCCCAGTTCTCTTCGGCTTGGGGAAGCAGGAGGGCTTCACACTCACTTCACGGGATCGAGGCCAAGCCCGTACCCTACTCTCCATTGATTTGCCCTGAATCAGTGGGAGTCTACGACCAGCTGAGGGTCAGAAACGCGTGGCCAGGAGCTTTGATGGGGGAGGTGGGGGGCCCAGCCAGCAGGGGCCGTGGAACAGCTCATCCTTGACCCTCTCGGCAGGGAGAGCGGACGCCGTCTCTGCCCCTCTGGTTTGCTCCAAGCAGCTGTAACCCCTCAGAGAGCCCCGTGATTATCTCAAGCGAGACCATCAACTTTGTGGTCCCTGTCCCCACTACCCCCCACCCCCAGCTTGTAGTAGGTCCAACTGCAGGGGAAGCCGGGCCTGGCAGCCCATCCTCCTTGCTGGCACTGGGCCTAGCTGTGCGTCTGCTGCTGCCCAGGCCAGCCCGCTCCAGACCCGCACAAGGAAGGGGCAAAGAGCCAAGACACCAAAGTTTGCCTATGAGGTTTCTGAGTTTGCCTGGCAGGTGGTTCCTCCCCCACCTCAACTCTGAAGTGCCTTCCACGTTACCTGAGAATAAGTTCAGTCTGCGGCAGAAACCTCTTGTACGAGAGAACACAGCGCTGGGGGAGGATGAAGTGGCAGGAAGGGAGCAGGTCCCGTGGACAGACTTGGGGAGGGAAAGCGAAGTGGGAGGAGGACCAGCTGTTCCCGTAAGCAAAGGACCCTTGGTCGTCCCACTCAAGTGACAATCACATCCACACAACGTGTTTTGTATTTTTTAATAAAGTTTGTAATCCAATGGACACACAAAACAAAACTGCGCTGAGAAAACCAGTTTCATAAATTAATAAGTGTTAGGAAGTTGGGGGGGGAGAGGTCAAGGTAACAGGAAGAGGGGAAGCCAGTCTTTTTTGTACAGTCTTTTTTTTGTGTGTGTGACACTTCCAAATTGCGGGGGCAGGGCCCGTGCTGTAACGAAGCGCACTTATACAAATGAGTGACAATACAAAGTCTGAGTATGAAAATAAGATTTTTCTCTGAAAACACATTTTTGGCACAGATTAAAAAAAATGTATGTCAGGGGAATTTGATTTTTTAAGTCAGTATTATATATATTTATATATATTATATATTTATATATACACACATCCCAAGTTCTGCATATCCCACCAGGAAAGAAAATCCTTCTGTTTGCTCTTTTGCGATTGTAAACTGTACATCCGGGTGAATCAAAGATGGTGGTAGGAGAATTAAGAAAGGTGACACATCCAAATGAGCAAGGGGAAGGGCAGGGTGGGGACAAAACAACCCAATGAAATGTTCCTTGACCCCAGTGTTTCAGCAGAAGCTTGAAGTCCTGCGCTCGAGTCCTCGATGTGTGTTTCAGGTTCACCAAGACATCCAGAGTGTCACAGCCTGTCTTCACTGTGCAAAAGTCCAAGTCACTAATTTAGTGCAAAGGCAGTTCTGTTTTGTTTCTTAAAAACAAAAACAACAAAAAATTAATTCCACTGCCCAGTTCCTTTTCTCCCAAAAGAGGAGAGAAACCCAGCCCCAAGGTGTCTGCAGAGTCCATCGGTTGGTGGTCTGTCCTCGGGCTAATGTCATGTAAACACACAGGTAGCAGCACCACTGCCCAGAGGGGTCTGTCCCCCGGAGCCTGGCGGGGAGCGGGCTCGAGGGCGAGGCTGGCGGCTGGCAGTGGAGGGTGTCCCCTTCAGCAGCTGCTTCCTCCACGCGACTGGGGGGTCCTGGGTTTACTTTTTGCTGCAGAGCCTCAGGGAAATACACTGAGTGGCGACCATTCAGTGGCTCACACGGAGGCGATGACAATCATAAGATGGGGAGAAATGTTGGAGATGCTGGCAAGGAGGTCGGGGGCCAGACGGGACAGGTGGCTCTCCGAGAACTCGCAGGGTGGGAAGATCTGCAGCACATAGGCAGGCTGGAGAGGGGGACGAGAGAGAAGAGTGGGATCCCCTGCGTCCACCTCAGCCACCCCAATTACCATTCTTCAGCACTTCCAACCGGGGGCCCTGAAGGGGCGCAACACACAGAGCCTGGGTGAGTCGGCTTCCCGGTCAGCTCGTGCCCCCAGGACTCTGCCCACCCAGAGGAGCCTAGCTGTCCGCAAATGAATGTCCCCCCAACTCTCCTGGGAACCTGCTCCTCCGCACAGAGCTAAACACCGCTGCGGTCTCAGCTGTGTCTCAGCTGTCCCGGGGTTAGATCTGGGAAGGGCCACGGAGGCCCCACCTCTACACTCGAGTTCTCTCTCCAAAACGCCCTCCTCTAAATCCACCTCTAAGAAACCTCTGGCGGCCTCTGAGTTGGCACCAGTAGCCCAGCCCACCCGATTAGACGGCCTGACCAGCCGCGACCGGCCCCCACGTGTGCGCCACAGGTGAGGACACTCGGCTGACCTGATTGGAGCCAGGGTTGGGGACGTTGATGATCCCTGCTGCCTGCTTGGCCTGCAGATAGGTGATGAAGGCTGCCTTGAGGGACTCGGTCTGGCTCACGACATCCTCTTGGTCACGGCCACAGGGCAGAGCCAGCAGCAGACAGTAATCCGTCTCCACCTGTGGCATCAGCAGTCGGCAGTCATCAGCAACCTCCCCTCCAGACAGCAGCCCCATGCAGAGGCCTGTCCAACCTCGGGGTTCAGCTGCGGAGTCCACAAAAGCCCCCACCCCACTGGGGTGACCTTAAAGTCCTATTTGTTGCCTGAAAAAGCAGTTTCTGAGCCTAGAGGCATGGGACATGCCAGCGGGAGACAGAACATTCCGGGTGGGCGCGCCAGGGAGACGGGCAGGTCGGGGCGAACCACATCCTCCCTCAAGGGCACGGCCGGTGCTCGCCCGGGCCCCGAAGCTCACCGTCATCCTTCGGGCAACCCCTTCCAGCTGTGAGGCCTCTAGCCGCATCCTCTGGGCGATCCTCAGCGGGGGGCCGCCTTCAGAGAGGGGCAGAGACCGATGGGCCAGCACGTTGTTGCCGGAGACGAAGTGCAGCTGCACGGCAGCCGTGTCGTTCTTGAGGGCCAGGAGGCCCTGCCACACGATGGGGTACTTCTGCTCTCGGGGAGACACACAGAAGTAAGCTCACGGCTACAGAGCAGAGCCATGCTGGACATGGCCCCAGGCGACAGATGACTAAGTGGGGACCTCAGGACAACACTCAACACGGCACAAAGCTGGGGGGAGCAGGAAGCCCCTGCACGGACTTACCTTCAGAAGCTGGACCATATCCACAGGCCTCTGGGAAGTCAGGTGTGGAGCAGAATCCGGTTTGGGAGCAGGCTGGGCTTCGGTGTGTGTCAGAGCCAGTCCTGGAGGGGTGCTGGGGCTTGAGGTTGTGGGGACGAACAACGGCTGCTTTGGGGCAGCCTGAGCAGGGAGAGGGGCTGGGAGGTCAGGCTTCATGGAGACGGACACGGGGGAGGGGTAGGAGGTCTGGCTCGTCTCCGCCTGCGCCCTCTGAACCTGCACATGCTGCTCAGCTGGCCTGCTCGCAGGGACAGTTGGGAGGCGAGGCTGGTCTACTCCTGTCTGGGTCCCCTTCGCCTCCTGGGAGACCTGAGGCATCTTGCTGCTTGGGGGTTGGCCCGGCTGGCTGAGCTGGGTGGGCTGGCAAGGCTGCGTGGGCTGGGCAGGCTGTGTGGACTGCACGGGTTGGGCAGGCTGTGTAGACTGTGTAGGCTGAGTGGGCTGCAAGGGCTCACCTTCAGGAGCTGGGCCCTGGAGTTCAGCAGGGGAGAGGGGAAGGGAGTGGAGCGCGTGTCACACACAGCACCCTGCCCCCTGGCCCCCAGCTGTGGGCTCTTGGGCAGGATCCGCTGCAGGCATCCCCGAAGTCAGGCCCACGCAGTGATCCTCTTGGGCACTCAGGATTGAGGGTTCCAGGAAGAGGTCACCCACCCACTCTCCCCAACACCTCTGCACACAAGAGGCAACCCCCCCCACCCCCAACCACCATGAGATCCCTGAGTTCGTCCTCTGCATGGTGATCGGATTCCCGAACCCTGCAGTTTCAGAAGCACCTCTTTAAACTCACAGAAAGGGCACCACGTGTCTGGAATGGTGCCGGCAACTCAACCACCACAGGGAGGACGGCTGCTGTGTGGCACTTACCTGAGCGGGAGCCTTGGTCCGAGGAGGTAGACCGATGGAGGCAGCGGCAGGAAACTGAGTGTGCGTGAGCTGAGCAGGGCCGTGGTAGGTGCGGATATCTCCGTATCTGTACTCCTGGAACAGCTCCCCACTGGAGTGCACGATCTGCACGCCGTGGGTCACCACCACAGGCGGGGTCAGAGGCAGCCCCTGCAGCTGGTTGCTGGGGGTGACCGTGAGGATGCGGGCCTCCCCGTGGGGGGCGGGGGCCGGGGCAGGGGCTGTGGCTGCCTTGGCTTCCGCCGTCTTGGTGGTGTCCTTCCCAGGCTGCTGTGGGACCTTGCTGGCCGGTGGCACCTTCACCACCCCGTCGGCCGCCCGGGGCTGCTCGCTGACCGCCGTCACGTGCGGATGTACCATGATCCTCACGTCCCGGGGCACGGTGTAGGGGTGCAGGCGGTACTCGGACTGCATGACCAGCACCTCAGACTGCACGGGGGCCGCAGCTCGAGCGACAGGGAGGTGGTAATGCACTTCCTCCTCGGGAGGGTGCTGGGGGGCCAGGGCCGGCACGCCAGCTGCGGCCGGCTGCGGTGTGCCCGCGCGCTGCGGGGCCCTGACCTCTATCTGCTGGGGCTGCAGAGGGGCCCGCGGAGAGTGAAGGGTCTCCGGCCGGATGCTGTACGTGATGCTGGGTAGCGCGGGAGTGTTCATTCTCACCTCGCCCTGGGACAGGTGGCTCAGGGACACGGTCTGGGTGATGCTGTGGGGCGGCATGATGACAGACTGCTCCGGGTGTATACTGGAGATGAACTGAGGCACGGGAATGCCCGCAGCCAGCATGACCGTGGCGTTCGTGGAGAGCGCGGCGGACGCGGTGCTGCTGGGGTGGCACGTTCTCGGGAACGGGGCCGGCGCCGGCCCGCTGGGCCGAGGAGAGTGTGCATCTGGCTTTGTGGCTGCCAAGTGGGTGACCGTTCGATCTGTCGGGGTACTGGGCCCCGAGGCAACGTGGTTCACTTCTGCAGGCAGTTTGCTGGGCAGAGCAGGAGGGTGGTGGGGATTGAGGGCGGACCCCAGATTCGCTGGCTGGAGGACCTTGGTCTCTATTTTGAGGGTGACAGGGTCAGCAAGCTTTTTATTAGTGGTGACTATGCTCGGGGTGAGGACCAGCTGGTTGTGAACCAGCACTGGGGGCGTGTTTATGCCCTGGGTGAGAACCTTCACTGTGCCCCCCTGGGTGACAGGTGTGGACACAGAGAGATGAATGGGCTCGGGCTTCTCCAAGGACGGACGGTCTGCCTTCACGGATGAAATCACAGGAGATGCGTTATACGTCTGGGCCGTCAGTACCAGAGTAGAGTGAGTGGCCACATTGGCATAGCCCGAAGGAGCCTGGGGGCCTTTGGGCGAAGGCTGTGACGGGGTGACAGAATCAGGCTTGACCTGGGACTTGGACACTGACTGTTGGAATTCGATGTCCATGGCACTGGCCGGGGGGATCTGGCTGATCTTGGCGCTTATCCGCTGCGGGCCTTCAGTCTTCTGCCCCGAGTAGCTCAGGAGCACGACCCCTTCAGACGTGTTCACACGCAGCCCGGCACCAGAGCCTGTGTCTGCCGGGCGGTCGTCGATCACAGACATAGACCCCGGGTGAAACCGACTGTTCTCATTAGTGCTGGCTCTGGGTTTGCACTTTGCCGACGGTGTGATCACTGCACCTGCCACCGTCACTGTGCCTGTTGTAGTGGCGGTCGCACTGCCAGATGCAGCAGTCACTGCCCCCGCTGTGACGGTCACGGCGCCTGCATTCATGGCGCCGGCGGTGGCGTTCACGGTGCCCACAGTGGCGTTGACCGTGCCCGCGGCGGCATTCACCGCGCCCACGGCGGCATTCACCGGAGCAGTGAGAACGTTCACTGGCCCCGTGAGAACATTCACCGGCCCCTTGAGGACGTTCACGGGACCCGCAGGAGTGTTCACCAAACCCTTCAGCGTGGCCACCGAGCCCTTCACGGGGCCCTTCAGGGCGTTCACGGGGCCGGTCAGGGCGTTCACTGGGACCAAGGAGACGTTCACCAGGCCCGTCAGAGCACTCACCAGACCAGTCAGGGTTTGCGGAGCTGGTTTTGCCAGAGTTATCTTCTGCGAGTTCTCCAGATCAATGCTCACGGGCATCCGGCTAATTACAGAAGTGATTTTGGGAGCGATGACTGGAGCCACCTTTTCCTTTTCAGCCGCTACTGGAACCTCTGGGGCCTGCGTGTCAGAGGTGTTGGGTACTGGAGCTGCTGGTTTTTCTTCTACAAGTGGCTTTTTAGGCTCAACTGGAGGCGGGGGTGGCACCTCATGCAGGCAAGGGGCAGCGCTGACAGGCTCCGCAATGGCAGTGGTGACACTCGTGGAAGTGATGCCAGTGGCAGAGACGTATTTGGGGTCCATGAGGATCTTTCTCAGCGTACTGGAGCTGGTGTCAATGTCAGAAGCTTTTGTGTCTGGGGGAAGAGCCGGAGATGAGGTGGACTGAGCCCGAGGCTCCTCCTGCCTGGTGATCCACTCCGTGACCTTAGGAGGGGGACTCGGGTGTGGCACACCACCAGAGGCAACAGGGGGTGGGAGCTTTGCTGCAGTTACCAAAGGGACCGTGGGGGTGGGTGTGCTTGAGTCACTGGGTGGGGTCACGGGGTCACTTTCGATGATGGAATGCACCTTGAATCTGGCTTGTGGCTCCTCCTCCACTGGTGCGGGCTGGGAGGGAGGGGGAAGGGCCGGGGGCACAGGCGCTCTGGTGGGAGTCTTTGCTTCAACGCTGCTCTCCTGGGACAGATTCTCGATGGACGGAGGAGTCTTGCTTGGGTCGGAAGCACAGGACTCGGGTGAAGCAGACTGGGGCTTTTCTCTCTGCTGCTCTTCCTGTGGAGTTTCTGGGGGTGGCACCGCGGTCCCCTCAGCTGTAGCGGGACTCTTGCTTTGTACTTGGTCAGGTTCGGCGACCTGGGTCTCTGTACTGCCCCCTGTTTTCTTATTTGTATTCCGTTTGCGACGTGACCGACTTGTCTTCTGGCGCCCTTTCTCTTTCCGAGCAAGAGGGACTTCTGCTTCTTTTGGTCCTCTGGCTTCTGGCACTGGCTGGGAGGTTTCGCCACTATTCCCCCCAGCTTCCTTGGTGTCTGCTGGGCCTGCTGAGGGGTCAGGGACACTGGCTGGTGGCCCAGAAGATTCTGTAGGAGCTTCGGTCTCCAGGAGGCCAGACACGGCCTCATTGGTCTCGGGCTCCATTCCTTCCCCAGGGGGCTGCGGCGCCTGAGAGCGAGGCTGCAGATCTGTCTGGGATTCTGCAGGGTAAGGTGCAGCTGCTGGGAAGCTCTCTGCCTCCCCAGAAATGTCATTGATGATGGAGCCAATGGCTGCAGCCAGTTCTGTCTCACTGGCCTGGTGTGCCGGCTTGTCCCCGTCCTCGGTGGAGAGACCCTCTGGTGCATCTGCGGCCGCCGCCTTGAAGGCTGCGGCGGCGCTTTCGGTGAGCTTTGCGATGTTCTCCACAGCCTGCTCCAGCTCCATCTGCTTGGCTAACTGGTTGGCTTCCGGGGAAGGCGCAGAGGCCGACACTCCTTCCTTCTCCTCCGCTGCCGTGTCCGGAGGGGCTGGACCACTGCTCAGCTGGGATGATGAACTCCCTTCCTTCTGCGGACTCTCGCTCTTCTCGGCGGGGCCAGAGGCCACCGCCGCTTCCTTGTCCGCCGCCAGCCCCCCGGAGCCTGCCGCCGCACTCGGACTGACGCTGGTGTCCACGTTTTTCAGATTTGCAGCCTTGTCCGCTGCCGACCTGGAGTTTCGAGATCTTCCTCTCTTGGACTTGGAGTTTTTTTCAGGTGCTGTTTTTTTCTCCACCACTTCAACTGCAGGGACTTCTGGTGCATTTTTGTCTGTGCTAAGTTCCTTTTTGTCACGTTTTTGTTCACCTCCTGCTTCTTCTTTATCAGCTTTGGCTTTTGTGTTTTCTTTCACGTTTACTTGGGGACTCACCTCAGCTGCAGCTTCCAGACGTTCAGCATCTACTTTTGGCTCATTTTTTCCCCTTTTGCCTTGTGGGCCGCCAGCAGCTCCTGACTTTTGGGCTCGTGGGGACCTCCATCCCTCGGCTGGTCTGACGGTCTCAACTGGTTCTTTCACCTCGGTCTCCTCCTCTTCTTCAGCACGGCGGCGTGTTTTCGGAGGCCTCCCCCTCCTCGGGGTGGTGGGGACCGCCGCGGCCTCCTGCAGCTCTCGCTCCAGTCTCTTCCTGGTCACTCGTGGCTGCTCCGTGGGCTCCTTGACAGGAGAGCGGCTCTCGTGGTCAGCCATGGTCGCATAGACACTCCTCACGTTCCGGCGCCTTGTTCGGCTGAGGGGCAGACTTGGTTCAGGGTGTTCCGTGTCGGCGGCTGAGTTTTTAGAGGCCGTCCTGGTAATCTTCTCTGCCTCCATCTTCAACTCTAGAAGCTTCTGGGCTTCTCCCCGAGGAGAACTGGACCGCTTGAGTTTCTCCCGGTCTATGCGCTCGCTCTTCCTGGTGACCGGCTTCTCCACAGTACTTGCCGCGGCGGCCTGGACAGGGGTCTTGGAACGCTTGCTTTTGTTTGGCCTTTTATCTTTTGTAGCCACCGGAGGCTCAACCTCAACATCTTCAGAAGCTTGAGGCTGAACCTCGGGGACAACTTCAGCTTTCTGATTTGCATTAGGTTCAACGTCAGCAGCGGAGTTTGGCTTTTCCACTTTTGGCTCATCGGCTTCCTCAGGCTTCTGGGTCGGTTTGGAAGGCGGCTGGGCACTATCCGGTTCTGGATCTGCGGGGACCTCCGCCTGGGAAAACGAGGCCCCGGGAGTCGGAGGCTTGGTGTCCAGGTAAGGCAGCGGGTCGGCGGTAGAGCCCTCTTCCGCAGCCGAGGGAGGCCCAGCAGCGTCTTTCCTGGTGTCCGCTCCTGAGGGCAGGTCGGCCTGTTCGGGTTGCTGCACCGTGGTGGCCGCCTGCTCAGACACGGGCTTTGCTTCTTCTGAGGTGGAGGCCAGCTCCCTGGGTTTCTCTTCTGTCTCCAGTGGCACCTCCCCTGCTTTTTCACTGGCTGTCGTCTTCTCCAGGGACGACGAGGCTGACTCTGGAGCTGCAGCCGTGACGGCAGGAGGCCCAGTCGGAGGGGGAGTCTTCAGTTCTGCCTCCTTATTCTCAGAAGCCGGTTCTGGGGTCTCGGGATGATCCTCGCTATCTTCCTGTTTCTCAACCTCTTTGGGTTTTTGGTCTTTTTCCTTTTCTTTCTGTTGCATTCGCGTGAGTTCCATAAATCTGCTATGGAAAAGAACTACGGGCTCTTGGATCAAATCGGCTGTGCTGTTTGCGCCATCGGATGTCTGCCGCCCATACAACCTACCAGAAATGAAGTCTGAGTCTTCATCTTTTCTCTCTAGATGCTGCAGTCGCTTGGAATCTTGTTCGAAGATCGAGCTGTGTAAAAAACGAGATGCAAATAATTCTTGTCTTTCCTGTTCTTCTTCTTTATGATCATCTTTTTTGTCATCCATTTTTCCTTCTGAATCAGTCCGAATTTTTTTCTTTTTCATGTACCAGGACGGAATAGGTCTTGGGGCAGAGTCAACCTTTTCTTTATCTTTGTTGTTTCGAAAATTAGCAAAACGGGAGTCCCAATCAAGAAAAGACCAATTTTCTTCTCGAGATGAAGACAGCGATTTAGCTCTCTCGAGCAAAGCCTTGGTGTCTGGTGTGATTGTCTTATCCAGTGCAAAAGAATAAAATTTGTTCCTTTCTAAAGAACTGGAGAGTCTTTCATCTCGCTCACGCAGTTTATCTTCTCTGTCCCTCAATAAAAAAGACAGCCGAGAGCTCTCATATAAAGCAGAGGCTCTGGGGGAGTGGGGCTTGTGCTCACCATCTTCATCAGAATCAGAAGGCACCTCACCAGGTTCCAAGTCACGTATACTCCTCTTTCGAAGGCTGTCTCTCTTAATTATGCTGTTCGGGAAACTCACGTCCAATCTGCTGGCATCCTGTTTCATTTGAGAATCCCACCGATTTAGTTCATCTTCAGAACTCAAGACAGAGAGCTTTATTTTGGCCATGTCTGCCATCTGTTCTCTCCTGCTAGAATCATAAGGATTAAACTTTAAGGACTCTTCTCTGACTGTTATGTTAGAATAGGGGAGACCTTTTTCATCTACTTTAGGAGACCCTTTTACTGACATGAGCCTCGGGGAGCCCACAGGGTCGTCCTCCTCGTGGAAGGAACCATGCCGGATACTGGGAGAGCCGCCAGTCCTTTCGGAGTCTTCACTGATTTGGCGTGAACTCCTGTAATTCCTCTCTCTCTTGGTGCAGATATCAAAATCAACGTGGTCCATCCTTTTCTTTTTGCTGGGAGGAGAGTCATCTGTGACATCTTGGGGGGGTTTGCCCACCTCGTGAACCAGACTCCGTCTTTCATATTCATCTACATCTTTTTTAGGACTGCCGAACTTCTCAGACTTGGCAATTTCCATCTCCATCTGCTGTTTTCTACGACTCTGCTCCATTTGTTTTCGGTAACTCTGCGTGTGATCAATATCAATGCCAATTTTTTCTTCAGTATTTACTGACTGTGGTTTCTCTTGGCCTGATTTACATTCAAGTGTCTCATCGCGAAGACTGCAATAGTTTTTCCTAATATCTTCTCTCTCTGGTCCTTGATCATCTACTAACTGCAGCTGTTTGAGTTGTGGTTTTGAGGGAATGGGTTTTTTGGACTGGATTTCTTGATTTTCCACAGATTCGCACACCAGTTCTCCCAGCCTCGCTTGCAGGTCTGAGGTGGGCCTCGAGCCAGTCCCGGCAGAAACACTGGCAAGCTCCTGACAGTCTTTGGGGCTGGGAACAGCATTAAGTCTGTCTAGTTTGAGTTTTTTAGATTCTCGTTTAAGAATTTCTTTCCTCACGGGCTTTCTTTCTGATTCTCCTTCCCTCAGCAGAATGACATCTCTAGATGATAAGTCAGGCTGCTTTTTTAAAAGTACCCGAGCGTCTTCCATCTCTGGACTACTTTTCTTGACTTCGGATTTTTGCCTTTCTGCTTTCAGATTGGAATCGGCGAAACGCCTCTTCCTTGCTTCCAGTTTTTCCAAATCTGCAGCGCTGACCCCGTCGGCAGTCTGCTCTGGTTTTAGGTGCTTCCTGGGCTTAAGCCTACCTTCCTTATCTACCACCTCTATGTGGCTTGACAGTCCCTTTTCCTTTGGCACTTTCATTCGAACAGATTCCAATTTAGACAAGTCAGACTTAGCAGGCTCCGTCTGACAGACCTGGAGTTTCTGATCTAGGGCAGAAGACTTGGCAGTGTCATTATCAAGCTTGGCTTTCAGCTTTTCCAAAGGAGTGTGGTCAATAACTTTCCCCTCTTTCTCTTTCACTCGAGTCAAAACCACACAGGGCATGAGCTCCAGGCGGTTTTTTGCTATTCCTTCTTTGTCAGCTTTCTCTCTGCTCAGTTTATTAGAACTCCTTGATTTTTCAGGGCTCTGTTCTCTCTCATTTTCTTGGTCTGTCTCTGAAGACTGAGAACTAGGGGAATGAATTTTACCTTTTCGTTTCTGCTTTTCGGTTTTGTCCTTTTCCACTTTTTCCTTCCTTATTAAGCGTCTCTCTCTTTCCACTCTCTCAGGATCAAAAGTCCTTTCTTTATCTGTCTTCTCATTTTTACTATAACGTTCCAAGCGAGATTTGTCAAGTTTATCGTATCTTGGAGGAGAAAGTGAGCTACAGCTCCCACTCCGGTCTGAGGATCGGCTGTAAATCCTCCTTTCAGAATCACTCGGCAGCCGCTCCGACTGTGAAGGGGATGCTCCAGGACTCTGTGGGCGCCGCAAGTGCACTGGGCTCTGACTGCGCTCCATCGGCCTCCTCTCGTGGTCTCTGTCCCGGTCAGACTCAAACCTTTCACGTTCCCGCTCTCGTTCCCTTTGCCGGTAACTGTACTCCCGAATGTCTTGTTCATAAGGGTCACTTCTGTAATCCCTGTACTCACGAGGATCGTCATAGTAGCGTGATTCATAGTAGTCTCCTTGGTAAGTTTCCCATTCTGAATAAAATTCTCGCCCTCGGGCTGGATAGTCCCGTCTGGAATCCTCAGGATAGGCGCCTGGAGTACGAACATTCTCATAATATGTACGATCTTGGCTATAGTCGTAAGATCCCCTTCGTTCCTCTCTACCAAATATGAAAAAGAATGCATTAGTCTTTTGTGTTTTCTTGTCACTGACACGTTAAATATACACATTAGATTACAGAGTCCTAGGATCGAGCACATGGGGCTCCCTGCTCAGCAGAGAGTCTGCTTCCCCAACTCTCCCTCTGCCACTCCCCCAGCCCCTCGCTCTCTCAAATAAATACAATCTTAAAAAAAACAAACAAACTTTGCCATTGTTTACTCTTTAGTTAGACGCGGACCATCCAATACCATCTGCAGCCAAACTCTATGCATGGCTATTGAGAACCTGAAATTTGAGATGTGAATACAGAATACACACTGAACTTGGTAGATTAAAAAAAAAAAAAAAAAAGAAAGAAAGAAAAAAGAAATACTTCAGTAATTTATTTAGCTTGAATATATGTTGAAATATTACTTTAGAAATACTGAGTTGAATAAAATTAATTTTACCTTTTCATTTTTTTACTGTGTTGACTAGGAAATTTAAAACCACAAATTTAGTTTGCATTATGTTTCTACTGGACAGCACTTCAGCCCTTGCCATTCCTTTGGTTGAGGTGTCATGACTTCTAATGAGCACTAGTAACCAATATCACATCCCCACATTTCTAAGTCTCTCATAATTACTTTTCTATCAAAAGATATTCTTGGGGCACCTGGGTGGCTCAGTGTTTAAGCCACTGCCTTCGGCTCAGGTCATAATCCCAGGGTCCTGGGATCGAGCCCCGCATCAGGCTCTCTGCTCAGCAGGGAGCCTGCTTCCTCCTCTCTCTCTCTCTGCCTACTTGTGATCTCTCTCTGTCAAATAAATAAATAAAATCTTAAAAAAAAAAAAAAAAAGATATTCTTACCACAGCTTGGGAAACAAATGCATTATTGGGAAATAACGAGAATAATTTAACTGAAATCCTCCTACCTAACGTGACCCATATGATACTGATAATAGTGCATTTTCTCAATTCGCAATTAAAAAACAAAAAAACGGGGCAGGCCAGTCTCCCTGAGCTGTCTCCTCACTTGTAAAACAGTGGTAACCTTTCCTCATAAGGCTCTTAAGAGGATTAAATAAGATACCAGTTTTAAGAACTTTCCTGACATAGTGTGAGGCACATACTTGACCTTCAGGAATGTTACTTTTCCCCAAGCCACCAACTGAACACAAGCTTTGTGAGAGGATTCCTCAACTGTAAAGGAATTCACCATAGTTTTCTTTAATAGTGACCAATCCGGAGGCATTCAAGATAGGATTAAATGTACACACAAGAACATGTATGACAGAGGGGCGCCTGGGTGGCTCAGTGGGTTAAGCCGCTGCCTTCGGCTCAGGTCATGATCTCAGGGTCCTGGGATCGAGTCCCGCATCGGGCTCTCTGCTCAGCAGGGAGCCTGCTTCCCTCTCTCTCTCTCTGCCTGCCTCTCCATCTACTTGTGATTTCTCTCTGTCAAATAAATAAATAAAATCTTAAAAAAAAAAAAAAAAAAAAAGAACATGTATGACAGATAAAAATTCACCCATAACAGAGATCAATTCTTTCACTCTTGTTCACCCTCCAGTTCTTTTTTTTTTTTTAAGATTTTATTTATTTATTTGACAGACAGAGATCATAAGCTGACAGAGAGCCTAATGCGGGACTTGATCTAAGGACCTTGAGATCACGACCTGAGCCAAAGGCAAAGGCTTAACCCACTGAGCCCTCCAGGTGCCCTCACCCTCTATTTCTGTTCCCTCAAGCAAGTCATACATTCTATGCAGTACTGTCACAAGTGGCTTACTGAAACATAAAAAAAATCCAAAATTTAAGCCCCTAAAGTCATTAGCTTTTTTGGGGTCTTCCTGTAACAGTGTTTGGCTCATAGGAGGCACTGAAGTAACTGCTGAAAAAATGAACCTTAGAAAAATATGTCAAAGCTACTCCTAGGTGGTGTGCTAGCCCACTCTCCAAGAATGTTCTCTTAGATGAAGCATCTAAGACAACATTCAGACACTGGGAACAACAATAACACATTATTCCATGAACTCACACAGAATTTCTCGGTCCAAAGAGAACATTACAGTATATCTGTATCATTTTGTTTAACTGGATTGAAGATGATCTTTCTGAAGTTTCAGAGGAATCAGATTCTTTGCCTAAACAATGACCAGCTACCTTAAAATAAATGTTATAAGGCATGGAATTTGGCTAATTTAATTAATCACCAATGTAAATTCAAACTCCAAGGAAGCACGTTTTCATACATAAAGGTAAACACACTGTATGCTTTCTAATATAAAGTGATTGAGACACCTAGAATAGTCACTGGCTCACTGCCCACGTTAAAACAGTAGGCTTTAAATCATACTATAAAAGCACTCTCCAGTAGGTTTTAGATTAATCAAACTAAATAAAACTACATCCAAAAATACGAAGTTACATAAATCAAAGGCATACGTGTGAATAATTGATTTTGGACATATTTTGCAGGGCTCCCGACCACCTAAAGAAATGAATGTTCCTGCCTTCAAAGAATTCAAGACAAGCAGGAGAGTACAACTGCACACTCATACCTTGGACAAAAAGGGTCTCCAAAGAACCTGGAAAAGCCAGGTTTTGAGAGAACTCTTTTCACATGACTGTGCGATATCCCAACTCCCCTAAGTAGGTGGGAAATTCACCTAAAGCATAATAGGATCGGATCCTATAAATTCACCTTGAGAATCATTTTGGTCAAGTATAAAGCTCAATGCACTAGCAGGTAGGAGCACTGGGCTGATCTCTAGCCCAACGTCTTAGCCTGTGACCTTATCAGGAAGTCATCAATCTTCAGTTCCCACCGAAGGTAACACAGGAGAAGAGTAACCACCCTACCTCTCTGACACAGTATTTGAGGGAATAAATGAAAAGGTACTTTTAAACTGCAGTGCCCTATGCAAACTGGTCCTGTATTCCCGAGCTAAGCTATCATTAGAGGGGAAGCATTTTTTTCATTCCTGCATTAACTATTCAGTGGGATGACTTCCTTCCACTCTACAGAAAGGGCAAAGATCCTCAAGTTCTACTGCAAGGAATGCATTCTGTGAGCACTGCCATCCGAAACGAAATGGGGCAAAACTGAGTCAGAGTTAGGTCCCACATCCGCCTGCTTCCTACATTAGGAGATAAACTCCCCTCAGCAGGGATAAGTAACCACGAGTAAGAACCAAAGAACAAAGCCAGAGGCAGATCATCAGTAAAACGAGTGAATTTAAGTGTTAATTAAAAAAAAAAAAAAAAAAAAAAAAAGGAACACCCACACAGCATTATCCAACCCTCACAAGACACTAGTCTTTGAAAAATATTTAATGTATGCACAGAAGATTCTAATGGATGTTTTATGTCTTCGGTGCCACTAGAACACCAACAAACTTTCCACTAGCTTAAGGAGAAGGCTTCCTATAAGCACTTAAAATGTTTTTTTTTTTGAATGGAAGGTTTTGGTTTATTTATTTATTTTTAAGATTTTATTTATTTATTTGACAGAGAGACAGTGAGAGAGGGAACACAAGCAGGGGGGGTGGGCAGAGGGGGAAGCAGACTTCCCTCTGAGCAGGGAGCCTGATGCAGGGCTCGATCCCAGGACCCTGGGATCATGACCTGAGCTAAAGGCAGCCACTTAATGACTGAGCCACAGGTGCCCCAGCACTTAAAATGTTAACAGTGACTTCAAACTGCTACTTGGGGAGCCAGGATGGAAAATGTTTTCCTCTATCTACAGACCCACATATTCTCCAACATATGCACATGCACTCTCTCTCACACACATATACACAAGCTGACACAGGAAAGCCTTGTATCAAAACTAACTTTCCAGCTAGAGGGCTGTGGATTCATCTACTAGCAAAAAACTATCAAATCCTTAGTAGTTCAAGCTTTTGGGAACTGGACTATGGGGTACATTTTTCATTTTAAAAAACCACCCCAGGGGTGCCTGGGTGGCTCAGTCGGTTGGGCGTCTGCCTTCAGCTCAGCTCCAGTTGTGGTCCCAAGGTCCAAGGATCGAGCCCCATATCGGGCTCCCTGCTTGGTGGGGAGCCTGCTTCTCCCTCTCCTCCCTGCCTGTGCTCTCTCTCACTGTCTCTCTCTCTCTAAGTGGGTAAGTAAAATCTTTAATAAAAATAAAAATTAAAAAAATTAAAAACCACTCCAGGGTATGTGTTGTGGTGAGCACTGTGTATTATTGTGTAAGACTGATGAGTCACAGACCTGCACCCCTGCAACAAATAATACATGTTAATAATAATTTAAGAAAAAAAAATCACTATAGTACCTGGGTGGCTCAGTTAGTTAAGCCTTTGGCTTGGGTCATGATCCCGGAGTTCTGGGATGTGTCCTGCATCAGGCTCCCAGCTCCATGGGAGTCTGCTTCTCCCTCTGACCTCCCCTCTCAAGCTCTCACACTCTCTCTCTCAAATAAATAAATAAAATCTTTAGAAAAAATCACTAATAATCTAAACACCTTGAAATAGATACAAATGCTGCTATACATAAATTTCTGTATGTGTATAAACATATATGTAGTCTATGTGTGTGTATGTGTATACAAATCTTTTCAGTCTTTTTTCTTTGCATATATGTGCACACATGTGCTTTTGTTTTATAAAACTGAGTCATACTATACCTACTGCTTCATAACCCACTTAAAAAACTTTCATTAAATCAGTATTGCATTATTAAATACTTTTAAAATATATATTATATACATAATATATATATTAAATATTTTTTAAAATAAGAATGCAGAGTGGTTCAAATACAAAGTTCAATCAACATTATCTACCATATTAATAAAGAAAAAACATAATTTTAACTGATAATCCAGGGCCCTTTCATGATTTTCAAAAAAAGAAAAAGAAAAAACCCTCATCAAAGGAGGAATAAAAGGAAACTTTCTTTTTTTTTTTTTTTTAAAGATTTTATTTATTTATTTGACAGAGAGAAATTACAAGTACACTGAGAGGCAGGCAGAGAGAGAGAGAAGGAAGCAGGCTCCCTGCTGAGCAGAGAGCCCGATGTGGGACTCGATCCCAGGACCCTGAGATCATGACCTGAGCCGAAGGCAGTGGCTTAACCCACTGAGCCACCCAGGCGCCCCAAAAGGAAACTTTCTGAACATAGTAAGTGTATGGGAGGGTGCCTATGGGGCTCAATTAAGTATCTGCCTTCAGCTCAGGTCATGATGCCAGGGTCCTGGGATTGAGCCCCACATCCGACTCTCTGATCGGCAGAGAGCCCACTTCTCCCTCTCTCTCTGCCCACCACTCCTGCTGCTAGTGCTCTCTCTCTGTGTGTCAAATAACTAAACAAAATCTTAAAAGACAAAACAAAGCAAAAACAATTAAAAAAAAAAAAAAAAAAACCCTCCCCAGGGCCACCTGACTGGCTCAGTTGGTAGAGCATGCAATTTCTGCCCTGGGGGTTCTAAGTTCACTTCCACATTCAGGTGTAGAGATTAGTTAAAAATAAAATCTTTAAAAATAAATTAAAAAAAAAAAAAAAAAAAAACAACTTTCCCAATATTCAATGTCTGTCGTACAATATTCCACAAGGAAAGGACTCAAAAAAAATATGTGTGTGTGTGTGTATATACACACACACACACACACACACATATATACACATACCCCTTCTATGACTAAAACAGAAATAAAGTGCAAAGAACAGGCAGTAATTCTACAGGTTTCTGGCAACTGATCAGGATCTCACAAATACTTCCTGTAGACCCCCCTTTCATACTTAAACTAGAGTGTCTAAAGGCATTTTTCACACACAGCCTTGTAACACATGAACAGGGGTAGAGATCCAGTGGTGACATTCCAGAAGACTTAATCACGGAGGCGTGCCTAGGCAAACAGCTTGATCATGTGGATGATAGCTTCCACTTTCAAATGTGATTGGCTATTGAAGCACTTGATGACACTCTGTTAAGGGGTTTTAATATATTCAGTCCAGAAAAGAGTCAACCACCAGTTTGGGGACAGTTTTAAGCTAATAGAGATAGCCTGGTTCAAACTATAAGACCTAACATGATTCAAAACTGCAATGTTTCCTACAAGCAGGAAAAGAAAAAATCAAATATTACCATGACCCAAAAAAAAATTAACAAGAGGAAATAAGGTTTATTTTTTACATGGCTAAAGTTACCAATTTAAATATGCTTTGGCTCACTTATTCACAAATTATTTAGAAGACTCAATAATTTTTCAAAAGGGGCGCCTGGGTGGCTCAGTGGGTTAAAGCCTCTGCCTTCAGCTCAGGTCATGATCTCAGGGTCCTGGGACCAAGCCCCGCATAGGGCTCTCTGCTTAGCAGGGAGCCTGCTTCCTCCTCTCTCTCTCTGCCTGCCTCTCTGCCTACTTGTGATTTCTGTCTGTCAAATAAATAAAATCTTTAAAAAAAAATTTTTTTTAAAGATTTTATTTATTTATTTGACAGATAGATAGTGAGAGGGAACACAAGCAAGGGAGTGGGAGAGAGAGGAGCAGGCTCCCTGCTGAGCAAGGAGCCTGCCATGGGGCTCGATCCCAGGACACTGGGATCATGACCTGAGCCGAAAGCAGCTAAGCCACCTAGGCACCCCCACAGAAGATTCAAATTTAAAACAAAGAAAGCTCCCGATAATCTTTTCAATTAAAACAAATTAAGGCTCCATGCCTAGTGTGGAGCCTAATGAGGGGCCCGAACTCATGACCCTGACTGAGATCAAGACCTAAACAAAGATCAAGAAGAGTCAGACATTCAACTGAATGAGCCACCCAGAGGCCCCTCAATTATTTTCTGACTAACAGTCTGAGTACACGTACAGTTATAATCTGAATGTTGTCATTACTAAATATACAAGGCACTTAACAGTTTGCAGTGCCCTTCAACATGTTATCATATTTAATTTAAAACTGTTAAGCAGGATGATTTGTATATAAAGTTATAATCTAGCAAAACAGTAACTTTCAAATTCCAGCAGCATTCAGTGAGAAATGTATTTAGCTTAACCTAAATCTCATGAGCCACATGAAAACTGGATTCATAAAAATAAACCTGTGTTTGTGTATGAGGGGATAAAATGAAAGATTTGGGGCGGGGGGGTAAGTGTAGATAAAAGGGGTGAGGGGTGCCTGGGTGGCTCAGTCGTTTAGTGTCTGCTTTCAACTTAGGTCATGACCCCAAATGAGTCCTGGGATTGAGCCCCACATCGGGTTCCCTGCTCAGTGGAAGCCTGCTTCTGTCTCTCTCACTCCCCCTGCTTGTGTTCCCTCTCTAGCTGTGTCTCTGTCAAATAAATAAATAAAATCTTCTGAAAAGGGGGCAAGTGAAAAATAAAAGTTAATCCCATCTAAATTTGATATATTTGAAATTTTAAAATTCAAGCTATGATGATAGGTTTAAAATAAACACCTTCTTACTTGGGAAAAAAAAAATACATACCTTCTTTCTGCTAACATTTCATAAAAGTCTCTGATATCTTGACCAGATTTTTCCATACAGTGATAAAACGCCAGCTGACTTTCTCGATTTGCAAAATCCACCTTAAAAAGAAAGAACAGAAGGTGTTTGATTCAAGTTTCAGGTTTCAAGATGGAAAGCATTACTGAATTTGAAAATCCTTCCCAACATAGCCCTCTGGATAAACTTCAAGTAAGAACAATCTGTCTCAACTAAGTGAAACAGTTCTAACTGAAACTGTATGTTGATAATATGAAATCTCTCTCAAATTCAACAGAATTCTTGATAAAGAACTATAATTTAAACCTCCAGAACCCATACTGAAGGAGTGGAAAAGGCAAAATGGAAAACTGAAACAACACCTATGGAGATTCTAGGTTGCCAAATAATGAGACTGTGTTGCAAATTTGCTGGAACCACGGTTAGAACCTAAAGTGAAATATGGAAGAACATTCAAACTTCCCTCACAGCTGGGCCTTAGTCACTTAAGCCGACGGTACCCATCCTCTATCAAGATCTCATTTCAAAAGACTCGTTCCAATTTAACCATTATAGGTATTAAGTGCATAAACCCCTTCAAGTTATCATGAACAGAGGTTTTTAAACAAAACAGCAGACAAAAGATCGACTGTTCAGTGGTTACCCACTCTTTAGGAGAGAAGGAGAGGAAGAAAGGATCATTCGAGAAGCTGGAATGAGTGACACTTCGAGCTCCCAGGTGTGCAGATACCCACAGGTGAATGTGGGCCAGCCTGCACCAAGAACCTGGGTGTAAAGAAGCACATTTGCTTGAATGACATGATTTTCAGGGAAAATTCTGTGGTTAATGGCCCTGTGGCCTCAAGGAGCCAAGTATACAAATAGTAATAGTTCCTTTAAAAACAGGCCATACAGGGGCGCCTGGGTGGCTCAGTGGGTTAAAGCCTCTGCCTTCGGCTCAGGTCATGATCCCAGGGTCCTGGGATTGAGCATCGTGCTCTCTGCTCAGCGAGGAGCCTGCTTCCTCCTCCCTCTCTCTCTGCCTGCCTCTTTGTCTACTTGTGATCTCTGCCTGTCAAATAAATAAATAAAATCTTTAAAACAAAACAAAACAAAACAAAAACAACAACAACAACAACAACAACAAAACAGGCCATACAGTGCACATCCTGTAAACCCCTGGCCCTGCCGGGCAACTACACAATGCTTTAGTAACAGGGTGGGATCTGGGTGTGATGCTGCTGAAAGTCTCTCTGCACACCTTAATTTTATTCCCGCCGATCTTCCTCCCCTTGGTCTCTTTTACAGCTGCTTGTGCATATTCAATTTCATTGTAGAGAACCAGAGCCATGCCTTTTAAGCGGTCAAACACCACCTATAAAAAACAAAAACAAAAACAAAAGCAAAACAAAAACCAAGTAAGAGCCTCATCCATTAGACTCAGTGTCAATCCCAAGAAATCTTAAGTCTCAAGGACAATGCCAAGAAAAAACATATTTATATACTGTTTATTCTAGAAGAATAAATTAGATACATTTATAAAATAAAATAAATAATAAATTTCAGTGAATTCTGGTTATAAGTAGAATTCTTAAAGCTGGATGTTTTATTTACGCTAGCCGTCTTTATGGTGCATTTCTCTGAACAACAAAAGCTACATCAAAAGAAATGCTGATATTATGCGCCATGCCCACCACAGTGTGAATCTGCTTCCAAGGAGTTCAAAGCTCTCCTTTCACGTACGGGAATGGGGTCCAGAGACCCTCCTGCTGGCGCAGGTACGTACATTACCAACATCAGTTAGATGTGTGTACTCTTGTCCCCACTGCCCCTTTAAAGTCATCTTCTTTTTTTCTTAAATGAAATCTAATTACGTATTAGTGCGAATGTAAATAATTAGATAATTAGACTAATTTTAATGAGATAAAATTATAAAAACCCCTAAGAAACATTCTATTTACCAGTATTATGCAAATTAGTTTCAAAAATTAATCATCTTGGCCAGTTCAAAATAGTTTTCCAAAATACTTCCTCATATCATAAGCTAATAGATACAGTTGTCCTTCTATGACAAGTTATGAGTTACTAAAGAAAAGAAAATGTCAACACTAAAACTTCGGGCTGACAGACAGAATCTGAGAACAGGGAGTCAGACACCAATACCAAAACCTCCCACCTACCTTTACCACAGGCCCATATCGGCAGAAATGTCGTGTTAAATACTGATCCGACACGTTTGAAGAAAGCCCGTCTAACCACACACAGTTTGTGGGCATGCTTTTTCCAAATCCCAGCTGGACAGGAGAGGTGAAATTTCTATTAGTAAAATCACCAATTATTCAACTACAGAATTCTAAGAAAAAAAACCTGCCTTCTGTAGGAATCTTATAGACCATCATCCCAAAGGGCAACCATCTGGTTAAAATCAAATAAAAATTTATATAAAACTAATTCTGCCAGGCTGAGCAAGTATTTATTCACCAGATTTTAATTTATGGACTCCAGGCACTTGGCTTCCTGCCCACCCACCCCCAATTTTATTTATTTATTTTTTTAAAGATTTATTTATTTATGGGGCACCTGGATGGCTCAGTCAGTTAAGCATCTGCCTTCAGCTCAAGTCATGATCCCAGGGTCCAGGAATGGAGTCTCCTGTCTGGATTCCTGCTCAGCGGGGAGCCTGCTTCTCCTGCTCCGTGCCCCCAGGTTGTGCTCTCTCTCTCAACTTTTTTTAAAAAAATATTTATTTATTTCTTTAGGGCCGGGGGGCAGGAGGAGAGGGAGTCTCAAGCAGACTCCATGCTAACAGAGCCCTACTTGGGGCTGGATCTCACAACCGTGAGATCATGACCTGAGCAGAAACCAGGAGTCAGACACTCAAAACCCAGTATGCCACTCAGGTGCCCCAAAATTCTATTTTTTAAGTAATCTCTAACACCCATCATGGGACCTGAACCCTGAACTTACAATCCTGAAATCAAGAGTCACATGCTCTATAGACTGAGCCAGGCAGGCATCCCAGCAAGTATTAATTTTCAGTTTATTTTTATTTTTTAAAGATTTCATTTACTTGACAGAAAGAGACACAGCGAGAGAGGGGAACATAAGCAGGGGGAGTGGGAGAGGGAGAAGCAGGTTCCCCACGGGGCAGGGAGCCCCGATGTGGGGCTCGATGCCAGGACACCAAGATCACGACCTGAGCCAAAGGCAGACGCCCAACGACTGAGCCACCCAGACGCCCCTAATTCAGTTTACAGTATAAGATGATGAGGATGCAAAGCAATATATCACCTTTATGGTTATCTAGCTATACTGCAATTTTAAATAATCATACAAACAAAAAACCTCTAAATCATAACAAATCCTAACAGTATAATAACTTATGCAAAGTCCTTTACCTTGAGGCGGTTATTTCCAAGGTACTCCCCATCCATCTTCTTAATAGCCTTACAAACGCTGGCAATATCACAGTATTGCAAGAACGCATACTGAGGAACTCCGTTTACTTTCTTAATATCAATATCCTGAAAAAACCAATAAGCACCCTCTTAGTGACATGCCAACAGAAAAAAATCAGAATAACCCAAACCCAGATGAAGTGCATATTTCTCAAAAACAGTCATATTCCCCAAAATCATTTTCTTAGTTAAAACTGTACATCGTAAAGCAACTGTAAATAGCCAAGACTACATGCACAGCATTCTTTAGTCACAACATGAAAACCTTCCTATGCGAAGCTCTTTGCAAAAGAAAAACTGCAAACTCAAAATTTTAAATCCACAATACCTGTGTCAGGAGACATTTATGAATACAGAAAAGTTTGTGCTTGACTTAGTGGTACATATACTAAACACTGGAACAACACAGAGAAGAGTAATAAAGAAAAGGCAGCCTATTTAATAAAAACCTAAGAAATACAAGTTGACCCTTGAACAACAATGGGGTAGTGGGGGTGTTGTGGGGGGTACCTAGGTGCCAACCCACAAGGCAGCTGAAAATCCACCTACAACTACTGACTCCCCCAAAACTGAACTACTCGCAGCCTACTGCTGACCAGATGCCTTGCAGATAACACAATTAACACATATTTTGTATATATGATTATTACTGTACTCTTAAAGTAAGCTCAAGAGAATGTTATTAAGAAAATCATAAGGAGGGCGCCTGGGTGGCTCAGTGGGTTAAGCCACTGCCTTCGGCTCAAGTCATGATCTCAGGGTCCTGGGATCGAGGCCCGCATCGGGCTCTCTGCTCAGCAGGGAGCCTGCTTCCTCCTCTCTCTCTCCGCCTGCCTTTCTGCCTACTTGTAATCTCTGTCTGTCAAATAAAAAAATAAATAAAATCTTTAAAAAAAAAAAAAAGAAAAGAAAATCATAAGGAAAAAAGTCCACATATAAGTGGATCCAAGCAGTTAAAACCCATGCTATTCAAGGGTCAACTGTAATTCCCTTCTGCATAATCTAAAATCCTTACTAGGGGCAGGCCACTGAAAATATAATACCTGAGAAGAGTAAAAATGGTAAAGAAATCAAGTTTTCAAAAAGTGATTTAAAATTCGCAATCCTAAATTAGAAGACTTGTCCCACCAGTGTATCTAACCATACCAAGCCTGGTGACTAATATGTATGGCAATAACCTCTCACATCCAAAATCAATCAATACATAAATACCTGAACTATTTTGTGAAGTTGTTACTGAACACCATCCCTAGATTAAAGAAGCACTCTATAAAGGTAAAACCCCATCTCTTTATTTAAGTTTGTTTATTTTTAAGTGATCTCTATACCCAACATGGGGCTCAAACTCGAAACCCTAAGATCAAGAGCCCCATGCTTTTTCAACGAGCCAGCCAGGCGCCCCTAGCCCCATCTCTTTGGAATGTTTGAAACCTGTACTCACACCTGATGGTTCTGGTCCTGCCTACAAAGACAAGGTGGTATAAAAATTTGGCTTACTTACAACATGAACATGGTCCAGAGAGGCAAAACTTGTACTTAAGAACAATAATGACCCATATGGTGACTATCTAAAGTATTCTGTAAATCACAATCTAAAGTATTGCGATGATCTAAGCCTCTTAGGGGTCATAAGCCAATAATCAAAAGCTGAAATAGAACAAAATGAATAATGCACTTAAAGAGCTGTTAGAGGAGTCTTAGAAAAAAAAAAAAGCAGTAATTTAGGGGCACCTGAGTGGCTCAGTTGTTAAGCGTCTGCTTTCGGCTCAGGTCATGATCCCAGAGTCCTGGGATTAAACCCCACATGGGGCTCCCTGCTCATCGGGTAACTGGTTTCTCCCTCTCCCACTCCCCCTGCTTGTGTTCCCTCTCTTGCTGTCTCTCTCCCTCTCTCTGTCAAATAAACAAATAAAAAAATTTTTTTAAAGCAGTAATTTATATTCAAAATAGTTCTACTTAAGTAATGGTAAGGAGGAGCTGATTTTCACCATAATGTAGAAAGTAAAAACCCAGGATTAACTCCATTTAAGAGAAACGGTCTCCAACGAATACTGGTGGGTCGAATCACACATAGGTTCTTCTAGCTATAGCATAATCTGTTATTGATAAGCAGCAGACCATTTCCCCAGAGCTTGTGTGTCATTAAAACAGCTACTCTCGTGAGCAACTGCAAACATGGTGAGATGTGGTTTTCAAACAGAATGCTGATGTGGCCAACTTACTGAGAAGCATGGCTTTTAAAACACAATAATCACTCCATTTTCAGCAACCCTGTCGATGAAAATTTATCTGTGTCCAAATACAACTTATTATACTGCCCCAAAATACAAAGTAGCAGCCACACTCCAAAGTAGGTCTGAAAGTTTTTATCAATTATGAACTGACTCAGGGCGCCTGGGTGGCTCAGCAGTGGGTTAAAGCCTCTGCCTTGGGCTAAGATCGTGATCCCAGGGTCCTTGGATGAGACCTGCATCGGGATCCCTGCTCAGCCGGGAGCCTGCTTCCCTTCCTCTCTCTTTCTGCCTGCCTCCCTGCCTACTTGTGATCTCTGTCTGTCAAATAAATAAATAAAATCTTAAAAAACAAACAAAAACCCAATTATGAACTGACTCATAAATGCCAATCAGGAAAATTTTTTTTTAAGATTTTATTTATTGGGGCACCTGGGTGGCTCAGTGGGTTAAAGCCTCTGCCTTCAGCTCAGGTCATGATCCCAGGGTCTTGGGATCAAGCCCCGCATCGGGCTCTCTGCTCGGCAGAGAGCCTGCTTCTTCCTCTTTCTCTGCCTGCCTCTCTGCCTACTTGTGATCTCTGTCTGTCAAATAAATAAATAAAAATCTTAAAAAAAAAAAATTTTTATTTACTTATTTGACAGAGAGAGAGAGCTAGAGAGAGAGAACAGAAGAAGCAGGGGGAGTGGGAGAGGGAGAAGCAGACTTCCCGCCGAGCAGGGAGCCCAAGGACCCTGAGGATCATGACCTCAGCCAAGGACAGCTGCTTAATGACTGAGCCACCCAGGCGCCCCCCAATCAGCAGATTGAATACTAGATCACTGTCTAAAGACAAAAAAAGCTGGAGCCCACACAGGCAGGTGAACTCCAGGTCACTCATCTCAGCGGGCAGTATAGCTGGAATTAGAGTATATGATAAAAGAACTTAAATTGAAAAAGAAAGGAAAATGTATGTTTTGCTGTTTCTCTAAATATATATTTACAGAATTCTGTACAGAATACTTACAGAATCTGTTTTTTGACTTTCTACCAACCACTTCTCTCTCACTCCTACTCTCCCCATAAGATGAGGTTTAGATCAGCTACAAGCACAAATGTTTTATTCTCCAGATTACACCACTAAACAAATAAGATTTTTGCTTACAACAGCAGTGTGTAAATAAGGCCGAACAGCTGGATGGACAGAATGGATGCATGCAGCATGCACACGCACACACACCCACCCCTGAAAGATTAACAAATGTTTTCTCTACCCAGCACATTTTTTTACTCTCCTAAGTCCAAAGTTACACAGCAATTTCTTTGCTGTTATTAATACAGAAAAAATCTAGGGGAGACAGAAATAATTTTCCTACTTTTTCAAACACAAAACAAAATAGTATATGTATCCCAAGGGTACAAAGCTGTAACCAAACTATTTTCATTAGAAAGTGACTCAAAACTTGAGTCACGAGGATTTGAGTCACGAGGAACAGAAAAACCCTCCAAATTCCTAAATTTAACAATGACTTGCATAATATAAAAAGTGATTCTAATTAAAATTTCAAAATAGAACTGAGCTTCCGGCATGACATCCACGTTCCAGTAATCCCCAAGGTAGTCTGATGTGCACTGTGAGAACACAATACTCACACACTAAGCTTCTGCTTCTTTCTTACAAACACATTTTCTCTTATTTTCCTTCCAACCCACAGGACTAGAGATGGCACTGAACAGCACCCCATGGACAAAGAAAAGTAAGAAAATGGACAGAAAAATATGCATGTAAACAAAATAAAGACAAAGATCTCTTACACAGTTTTACACACACACACAGAATAGTTTTGCTGGGTCATCTTTTAGCAGGAGTAAAAAACACATAAGGCAAATGAGAAACATATTCACTACACCATCTAAATATCATCTTTCCAAATACACTCTGTACTCTGCTATACACTCTGTACTCTGCTTTATGTTTTATGACAAAGATCTAAAACTGTTTTTAGTGTAAAAAGCAACATACCACAATTTCTCCAAAGCGCTGGAAGATGTTGCGAAGGTCATGGTAAGTAGTGGTTTTTTCAAGGTTGCCGATGAAGAGGGTTCTTGTTGCTTTGGGGTGAAATTCATCTATCCTTTCATCCAAAGGACGAAATTCATTTTCACTTTCCGTTTCTGTTAAGTGGGATGGAGACAGAGTAAAAAGAGAAGAGTTTTGTTTGTTTGTTTTTCAAGTAATCTTTACACCCAATGTAAGGCTCAAACGCACAATCAGAAGATCAAGAGTTGCATGCCCTATTGACTGAGCCAGTCAGGTACCCCAAGACAAAGTGTTTTAATGAGTATTTATGTATCATGGGAAAATCTACACTTAAGAAGCTATGTCTCTGAAATACTGGGCTTGACTACCATACAATCTGAAAAATTATATACCTTCAGAAAGAGCTGCCTTTTGCTAACTGCAAAGGCTAAAGAAACTTGTCAACAAAACTTAGGGAGACGTAACACTTTCTTTGATCTTTAAAACAGAAAAGTAGACTGAATTTCAGTCTGCAAGTTGATTTGTTTTAAAAATAATCACTGACACAGAAATAGATTTTAAATTCCAGCAAAAATAGTAATTACTTAAGCCTAATCTTAGGTTCCAAAAATTATGCAGCAGGCTGTCAATGGGAAGTATAAAACTACAATCTGAAACACAAATAAAACTCAACTGAAGGGCGCCTGGATGGCTCAAGATGGTTGGGCGTCTGCCTTCCGCTCAGGTCATGATCCCAGAGTCCTGGGATCGAGTCCCACAAGCGGGGAGCCTAAGTCTCCCCCTCTCTCTCTTGCTTTCATGAATAAATAAATAAAATCTAAAACAAAACAAAACAAAACAAAAAACCCAACTGAAAGCAGCCCAGCTTCATTACTTAATTTTTCAACATTTTAGAAAATATTTAGCATTTTACATTTGTCATACTAATTAACACAGCCCAAGTGCCTAAATGTAGCAATTGTTAGGTAGAAGAATAGTAACTGTATGAAAACGGACTGAAGCAGCACTTAGAAACTTGCTGCTGCAAAGTTCCCAATGACAAACAAGAAGAGACTCAATGACTCTTAAAGTTTCTATTTCTTATGATCAAAGCCCTTGTTCAATGTCTTATTCAAGCATAGCCTTTCTCTGAAGCTTCATTTCTAAACTTCACCCAGGGCAGAACATTCAGTGTTTTGTCATAATAATTATAATACAGCCCACAAAATACATGCTCTCGCTTTTTTAATGTAAAACAAAGCCATCCAAAAAAGTTAATCAGCCTGGCTGGAAGTGTTTAGGGTTATGTACTGAATACTACTGATGTCAACTACAACACTGACATTAAAAAGATTCAAGATCTGAGCTGCTGAGTGAACTCAGAACACACCTCACTTCTGATTCCAGTTTCACGGCTCTAATGATAGCTCAGCTTAACCCTTCCGGCCTCATCAAGGACTATGTGCTTTCACTGAGTCCGGTGGACCCGAAACTGCAATCGCGCATGTACCTGTCTCTATCCCATCATATCTCCTAGGGAGAGATCTCATTTCAAGATTAACTAGGTTTTCTTGAAACTATCTAACAAAGGGCACATATTTAGGAATATTTCATTTAACAGGGGAGGAAAAATAATGAAGAGACAAAATAATTCAGACACATCTTGAGATTTACATTCCAAAAGGCAGAGTAAGAAGGATAAAGCATAATTTGCAATCATTTAAATCTATATTTCTATCAAATAGCTCAGTAAACATTTCAAAACCAGAAATTCAGTTTAGCAAAAATTCTTTTATTTTAGCAAAGATTCTTTTAAAAGTGCACTTTCCATATGTGATCAGAATCAGTTTAAGTCTTAATGCCTATATATCATTTAAAAAATTCTTTTCATGTTTATAGGACTGTAATGCTCTGCACAGGACTGAGAGAGCACAATCTAAGGAAGACACCAGGGGTCTATCTGCAAAATTGGCTTCTTGGATTTAGATCTTTTTAACTATAAGAGGTCCTTGGCCTCAGGAAGTAATCAGCTCCATATGCTTCAATACAAAACATTAATCTTAGCCATCCAACAACATAATTCCACCCTTGTCTCCATACTCTATTCAACTGCTTTCAAATATCCCACTCAAGTGTTTCATGCTTTCCCATCTGGGAAAAGTACCTTTGAATTTTCCTATGCCTGACCCAACCAAACTTCTCAAAATCTTCAATGGCACATGCTTAAAGCCCAATTTACATCCAGGGTGCTAATTAGGTAAAATGCATTTTTACAATAAAAATGTCAAGCTAGCCCCATGACTTGGAGATCTGAGGGCAGTATATTATAATGCTCCTAAATTAGGGCCCCGTTACTTAATAATTATATATGGTTCTAAAAACTTTCTACATAGATTATATGACATTCTAAATAATATTCCTCAGACCAACTGTGACCTGTTCTAAATGTGTTAAATAAGAATTCCTGAGTTGTGCTCAGCTCAGTATAACTTAGGTTAGTACATCTCAAACTTGGCAAAGAAGAGAATGTGAGGGCATAACCTATAATCCCTTTGAATTCCTATGTTTATTATAAAATTATGCACATTTTGCAGTCTTCCCTCTAACAACTCTGTGCTTATTTTAATATATACAAATAACATTTACACATTCTTTTCAGGGAAATTCTATTTTTTCCCTCTTAATTGCCAAATAAATGAATATTCCAAGAGAATGAGCTATGTTTACCTTATAAATTCCACTCAGAATCTTTCTTTCTTTTTTAAAAAGTAGTTCTACACCCAACATGTGGCTCGAACACACATCCCTGAGATCAAGGGCCGCACGCTCCACGGACTGAGCCAGCCAAGTGCCCCTCAAACACTTAGTCTTAAAAATTGGTCTCAGTTACATAATGTGACTGCATAACTTAAACACTTCTGTTTACTCCTCCACACATTTACTCACAATGTTGCCTTAAGTCAGGGGTTCCCAGACTTGAGTATGTGAATTCTGAACCATTGAGCAGGGATGGGGGAAAGAGTGTGCCTTTTAAACAAGCACCACAGGTGGTTCTCAAACGGGAGAAACACTGATCCAGGCGACACCTCAGAAGACTTCCTACCTTATGACAGGTCTTACAGGTAGGTTCAAACTAATAAAATGTCCCCTTGAAACTCTCAATGGGTCACACTCCTAAGACCTAGCCCTGATTTTCTTTGTCACTATTTCTCAGGGTCATGGAAGGTCATGGAAACTAGAACAACAGATCCAATTTGTGCTGGGCATAACAGAAATAAAACTGGTCTAACTAGTCCATCAAATCAGTGTAACAAGTAGTCTGTTTTCTAATTCAAGGTAATTCTGATGTCATTCTCCTAAGAACGATATCCTTATGTCAATCAACTCAATCCTTTTGGGAAGGCAGGACTCAACAAAGGGCTAAAACTCAGTCTTTCAGACTCTTCAAAGTCAGCATTTCTCCATCACAGGAACAGAACTATCTTCACCCTCCCTAACCAAAACATAATTTTATTAACTTGAACCAATGTACCCAGTCTTTAAAACAGAAGTCACTGGAAGTATGTCAATAAATAAAGCATCCAGATTCAGGATAAGATGCTGCCTTTTCACAAGCTGAAATACAAATTACACTAAAAATTAGCCTCCTTTCTCTTACCTGGCCCTATCCATGCTGTTACTTCAATCTGCATGCCAAAGAAAAGTTTTCCTTTTGATGCAGTCAGTGCTTTTTCTTGGTCCTCTTGCTGCCGAAAGAATACCAGACCATACCTCTCTTCTGAAGCTCCATGGATCTGCACTGAAGTCACCTTTCCAAATTTCTTAAATTCATGGAAAAGGCCATCTTTAAGGCTTGTATCTAAATCCCCCCCCAAAAAAACAAGGTGCTTATTTTTCTAATTTAGTTACAACTCAGTAAGCAAGCTATGAAATCTTTAGCTTGATTTTTGACCTAAATTTTGTTAGCATTAAAACATTTCTCTTTCAAATAAAATAACCCTAAAAATCACATTTTAGAGACTCCTGTACAATTGTGAAAATAAACTGAGTATCGGAAAATATCACTGGTTATTTGTTAGGTAAGAATGACATTGCGGCTATGCAGAAAAACCACCCTCCTACTACAGACAACAACAAAGAATTTATGTATCTTTAATTCGATATGAAACAATGTAATTCACTTTTAAAAAAACACAACAAAAACAGGAAGGAAGGAAAGTGGAAACATTAGATAAAGCCAAGTCTGGAAGACAGTGACAATTTTTAAATCTGGGGTATGGAGTAAGGGGCATTCACTCTGCTACTACTACTTTTGGCTAGGTTTAAAACTTCCAAAATAAAAATTTTATATACACGTATATATACATACATACATAAAACTTTAAAGACATGAGAAAGAAAGCTGTATTTCTAGCTTTCTAAGCACCATGTCAATGATAAAATTGTGTGGAAAGCAGCATTTAACAATGCTAACAACCCTAAGGTTTTCTACAGCTGAATCAAACCATCTAGAGGGGTCTTCTGTTAATTTCTTTCATTATAAAAATTAAAACTGTACAGAAAGACAAGCAAATTTTACCTCCATCCACTCCTAAACAACTAAATTCTAAATCAAAAGCTCACCAACATTTGTCCCTCAACAATTCTATTCACAAACCTGGTTTATGTAGGTTTTAGAGGCTGCTTTAATGAATAATTTAAGTAGTCACTAAAATGCACTTAGCTAAGAAGTACTAAGTTTGGTCTCTGTTGGTTTGACCATCTAGTAACAGTTGTTTACATACTCAATATGCCTAATGTAAGCAATGACAGTACAGTATATAGACATTATATAACTGTCAATTTAAAATATTAAGAGTAAAAAAGACTTCAGTAGAGCTTTTAACCAGACTTTTCCATTACTCATGATTTTCCTCATTTAAAATGTTAGTATTTCGAAGTGGGTTTCCTATCATAGTATTTCGAAGCGGGTTTCCTATCATAGTTCAAAGTTTTCTCACAGAACATAGGACTCCAGGACAATATAATAAATGTAAATGAAAATATTATTCCTATAATTTCATCGTATCAAATTTCCCTTAATATCAAAATATTTAACCTAGACAGCGTATTTAAAAAAAAAAAAAAACATGCTTTCTTTACAAAACATGCACCATACAGTCTTCGTGTATGTATGTACAGCGTGTATAATAATATATATGTGTATATGTATGTGTACACAGTAAATACAAGTAACATGCCACCTTCATAAAGTTACCGTCATTGCTTGCTTTTCCTCACAGGGCATTATACATTAATGCGCCACAAGAAGGAAGCTTGTCCCAGCACAGACCTTAAGGTGCTCCGTCTCCCATTCCCTCCAGTTGTAGCAGAGAGCAAACTACGGCGGTACAAATTGTTACCTGTAGAGCGTACTGGAAGATTCTGAACCTTGATCCCGAAACTTTTACGGGGCTCATCTTTTTCCAGGGATGAAAGCAACTGGGAAGTGGGTGCTGGGACGGCTGCTGACTGAACCGATCGGGCAGGAGAGTCATCACTTGAACTGCTGCTGGAATCAGTGCTGCGGAACGGTAAACGAAGACAAACCAGAGAAATGAGCAGCACGTGAAACTTCTTAAAATCAACAAGTAGAAAAAATTAGAAGCAATCATCTATATTTCTGGGATTTCTAGCTGCCCTCCCCTCTCCACATCTACTTCACACTCCTGCCTTCCAACAGAGAAAACAACAGCCTAAGGGAGCAAAAGTGTTGATCTTCTACCACTACATGCCCCCTAAAGAAAATGTTTCATTCTGTACAAAATGGGAACAACTTTTTCCAAATCAAGTAGGACTAATAAATGCAATCACTGAACAGTAATAATAAAAGAATAATGGTAATAATGGTTTTGGATTCAGAGACCTCAATTCAAATTTTGACTTAGATGTACAGCACGTATCCTTGGACAAGTAACTTAACCTCTTGCTAATAAGCCTCAATTTCCACAGCTATTAAATGGAAATAATAAAAGCACCTATCTTGCAGGGTCATGAATTAAATAAAATAACCCACAGGTCTGAGGAGTTTGGAGTAGACAGCCATCAGGAAATGAAGTGGCATTGCTCTGTTACTCTTACTGCGAATGCTGCCGCCACCGCCACAATCATCTCAGGGATGTGTCAATTTTGAGGAAAACAAAAATATCCAAAATAATTTCCTAAGTAATTTTAACTTTTAAGTATTTGAGGGACTAATGAGGAAGTATTATGTAAGTGGCTCAAGTGTTGCTGATTTAGGCTCTTTTCTCTGTGAGCAATGTGGGAAATGAGTCAATGAAATTGAGAATTTATTACTCTTCAGTTTGATAGAATCCTTGAAGGGAGAGACGGTTGAAAGACAAGAAAATATTATACCTGTTCATATAAGAGAGAGATATATTTAAACAAGTTTATTATGCCTAAGAACTACATGAAAAATAGGAAAGTCTCTTTTTAGTACCAAATGTGCAAGGACTGCCACGGTTTTGTTCTGTTTTCACATTCTCAAATATATTAATAAAAAGCTATTTACAAGGTCTGTCATTTATTTACAGGTTTCTGAAATTTTGCTTCACACTTTCCCCTCCCTGCTGTGGAAGGCTTATCTTTTAAGCAAATAACTCCAGGGGTGAGGGGACCTGAGAGGAGGTGGTTTAATCCACTTTAAGCATACATTATAGAGGGAAGACCTGACAGTTTTTGTCATTTGAGCTAACAACAGCTCTCATAGCCAAGATAATCTCTAAGACAGCCAGATAAATAAATCCAACTCAACAAATTAAGGCAAATTTGCCACTGCTTTTTAAAAAATACTATAAGAAAACAGGGTATTATAACTAAGAATTTACACAGCATTTTTATTGAGCTCTCACATGCTAGGGCAAAAGATGAAAACGTCACAAGGTTATCAGAGCTCTCTGAAGCTTGAAACATAGAGAAATAAACCTATACTAGTAAGATCCAAAAGGTCATATGTGAGTTACAAAATACAACTTGGGATAGAAGCCTTCAGATAGGACCACAGATTGTCACTGCAAGGCCTCCTATACATGCTTAGGCATTGGTTTTCTCTTTAAAAATTTTTTTTCTAGGGACGCCTGGGTGGCTCAGCGGGTTAAGCCGCTGCCTTCGTCTCAGGTCATGATCCCAAGGTCCTGGGATCGAGTCCCACATTGGGCTCCTTGCTCAGCAGGGAGCCTGCCTCTCTCTACGCCTCTGCCTGCCTCTCTGCCTGCTTGCGTGCTTTCTCTCTCTGACAAACAAATAAATAAAATCTTAAAAAAAAATTTTTTTTCTATATCACTCAAGTAAAGGGAGTGTTACCAGCACTAGGTGAACAGGATACTATGTTCATTCGAAATAAGGGTTTAATAAAATTAACTATGTTTAGCACAGAAGGGGAAAAATCCTTGTTATAAGTATTAAGTCCTCCAAGTAATACAAGATTATTGGCAAAGCCACCATATGATTACAGTATAGAATATGTTATAGGACTATCAACTTAATTCCAATGACTCACAAAATACCATTAAGGAAATTCCTCTCATTACAATACTGCCAATATTATAAATACCAAACTCCTTAGCAGCAACGGGTAAAGAAAATATGGGCAAGAGCAGAATTTCTGCTACTGAAAGAATCAGTGAGGCAAAAAACACCAAGTTCCGTATCAAGTGTGTGTCATGAAGGTGGAGAAGGTGAGGGGCACGTGGGTGGCTCAGTCAGTGAAGCAACCGCCTCTGGCTCAGGTCATGATCCTGGAAGTCCTCGGAATGAGCGCTCCATCGGGCTCCCTGCTCAGCGGAGAGCCTGCTTCTCTCCTCCCTCTCATGTGCTCACGCCCACTCCCCAACCCCACTCTTTCTCAAATAAATAATCTTAAGAAAAAAACAAAACAAAACACGGAGACGGAAACCAATCAATAGTTAACAGTGATTTTGTGGCGCCTGGATGGCTCAGTTTAAGCCTCTGACTTGGGTTCAGGTCGAGATCGCAGGGTCCTGGAATCAAGCCTTGAGTCAGGCTCCCACTCAGCAGGGAGTCTGCTTCTCCCTCTGCACCTCCCCCAGCTGGTGCGCTCACTCTATCTAATAAATAAAATCTTTAAAAAAAAAAAAAGTTAACAAATTAAATTTGTTATAAATGCCACTGCACTCTTGGTGAATTCCCTACTACCACACTAATAAGATATCTATCTATCTATCTATCTATTTATTTATTGGGGAGGGGAGGGGCAGAGAGGGAAGGGAGAGGGACAAGCAGACTCTATATTGAGCACACACACAGCCCCACATGAGGCTCGATTTACTACCCTGACATCATGACCCAAACCAAAATCAAGAGTCCAAAGCTTAACTGAGCCACCCAGGCACCCCAAAGGGGAAAAGGTTTTAAAAATGAATTACAAAATGATAAAATGACTCAACTTCTGAGTTCACATTTCAATATGCTAACCTAACTGCAATGTGCATTTCCCTATGTAGTGTATCAAATGTATTACAGATTTAAAGATCATAAATCAAAATGGGGGCCTAAATCCAGATCCCCAAATACTTCTCAGTCCTGTTAAACTGACAGAAAGCCCAAGTGCCCAGAAGAGCCATGTGACTTTTAATTTTTAAAAATTCCTTTTTTCAGGGCGCCTGGGTGGCTCAGTGGGTTAAAGCCTCTGCCTTCATCTCAGGTCACCGGTCTCAGGGTCCTGGGATTGCTCAGCTGGGAGCCTTCTTCTCCTCCCACCCCCCAACATCTGCCTGCTACTCTGCATACTTGTGATCTCTCTGTCACCTAAATAAATAAAATCTTGGGGAAAAGGGAGAGCAAGCACACAACGAAGGGTCCTGGGATCAAGCCCTGGGCTGGGTTCCCCCATTCATGCGCTCTCTCTGAAATAAATACAATCTTTAAAAAAAAAAAAAAAATTACCAAGAAAACTAAGAGGCAGATTTTTTTTGGGGGGGGGGAGATTTTATGTATTCGACAGACAGAGATCACAAGTAGACAGAGGCTGAGCAGAGAGTCCTATGTGGGGCTCAATCCCAGGACCCTGAGACCATGACCCAAGCCAAAGGCAGAAGCTTTACCCACTGAGCCACCCAGGCGCCCCTAAGGGGCAGATCTTATAGAAATTCCCATAATGGAAAAATATAATAAGCAAGTAGTTACTTAACAATTCTTTTTTAAAATGGTAAATAGCTTTATTTTATAGGAACCACATTTTACTAATAAAAGGGAAAATAAAATGCAGAAGTTACAAAAAGGCAATTTATTAGCAAGCAGATAAAAAGGAATAAACATAGGCGTGCCTGGGTGGCTCAGTCCGTTAAGCATCCAACTCTTGATTTTGGCTCAGGTCATGATCTCATGGTCATGAGATCAAGCCCTACATGGGGCTCCATGGGTAGTCTGCTTGAAGATTCTCTCTCTGTCCCTCCTCCCACTCACACTCTCTTTCTCTAATAAATCTTTTTTAAAAATTTAAAAAAGGAATACACATATAGCTGTACTAAAGGGCACCTGAGCTTGCCATGCAATTGTCTGAGCAATGAGGAGTACAGGAGACCAGGTGGCCTCCCAACAGAACTACATGGAGGATACTGGTCAGTGCCTGATGAGAACCTTTGGCAGGGGCTCCCTGTCTTCTGCACGGCAGCCACAGCCTGGGGAGAAGCCCACCTCCCTGAGCCCCGCTGGGACCCTAATGCCCTGGGCCCCACAACTGGACCAGCTCCCCGCTCCAGTGCAAGTGTCTGAATCAGTGAACCATTCCTCTGGCCACAGGGAAAGGCACCTGCAGCTCTAGAGTCCCCATCTCCAGGTCTACTCTTGCCATGGTCTACAAGAGCCCAGGCCGCCAGGGTAAGGAACAAGGCCCTCCTGCCAAGGGTAGCTCAGGAAATTCTACATAACAATTTTGATAAGAGAACAGAAATTAGGATGCCAGGATTCTCTCACCCCAAAATTATAGTGTCAAATAATCAACTACACAGAACTACAGCAAGCAGTTGACTCCTCACACTGAAAATGTCAAGGCACCGGGCATGCTATTTATAAGATGACTCAGGGCTAAATTTGTTCACACAAGAGTAGCATCCAATTATAGACATTAACACCTGTATCCCTGTAAACATTTGATTATGATGAATATTTGCTTTTTTAAAGCTGAAAGACTGAAATGCATCTCAACCAAGTTGAGAAACAAAAATCTGACATAAAAGGATAAAGGAACAATTAAAGCAACTAGGAAACTTTGCAATTAAAAGTTAAGAGGGCCCATTTGTTAAAAGCAGATACAATCTTTTCATAAAGCATTGCACAACTCATCTCATCACTGAAAACTGGGTTTGTCAGCCACAGAAACTGATAGAAGTATGTTTTCCTTAAAATATTAGAGGCTTATTATTTAAAATTATCTTTTAAAAAAGCAGAATCTCAAAAGACAATTTTCCAACCACCTCTCTTCTAACAGGTAGCTAATAATTTTCTCTCTACATCTTATATAAGCTTCAGTGAAGAGAGAAAAAAGATGCAAAATGCAGATTTTTCCATCAGGCTTCGGCAACTCAAAACATGCCCCATTGTCTTCATATTTCCATTAAATCGGGAGAAAATCATGTAATTTCTTAAATGGAATGTATCACCACACCAGGTAATAACTCCTCTCTATCCAATTTCTTACAGGTCCCAATTTTCAAGATAACCCTCTTTTTTGTGCAGGAGTTCTCTAACTGTGGCTTCACGGACCTTCCAGGACCAAAGTCCTTTCAGGAGGTCTGTGAGGTCCTCATTTCAGCTACGTATCTGTGTGAGGCCAATTCTTCATACACGTCACACACACACACACACACACACACACTATAATGACAGTCTGAATATAGGAGCAATTACGAGAATCTAGCTATCTAATTAAACCAGACTTTAAAGAGATCAGCAAAAATAAATACATAACACAATGCCACTAGTCTCACTATTTTTGGTTTTAAAAAAGTTGTATCATACCAGCTGAAAATCTAAAATTGGTTCCTCTCCAGAAGCAGACATCATGTTGAGGTAAACAGCTCCCCCAAAATCAGGGATGAAGATCTTCACCTCCAATATGAAACCTTTATTCCTTTTGCCTTTTCTTGCCTTTTGCTTTTCTCTCAGTTAATGCACAGGAAAAAAATGTTCCTTAACTCTGACAACTGTCACTTAATCTATCGCTAAGGCCTCAGCTGCACAACAGAATTCCCTACAATTTCTTGCTAGGGTAGTTTTAGATCAGAGAATTGCTTCCCCCACCCCCCCTTTTAAAAAAAGATTTTATTTATCTATTTGAGAGCAAGAGAGCACGTATATATAAGCGCCTGAGTGAGCAGAGAAGCAGAGGGAGAAGCAGACTCCCTGCTGAGCAGGGAGTCAGACACAGGGCTTGATCCTGGCACCCTGGGATCATGACTTGAGCCAAAGGCAGAAGCTTAACTAACTCTGAGCCACCCAGACGCCCCCGGAACTGCTTTAGATTACTTACTGGCTGAACAGTGTTATCATTGCAAATACTTCCTGCTGTACCTGGATCAACAGCTCTGGTAGCACAGCACATGTAAGAAATTAACAAACAGGCTACCTCACTAAAACAGGCTGACGCCCCTTCAGGTATGTCCTTTACTTACTTGACTTCAACTGGCTTGGTTCACAGGGGTCCTAAGGAGCATACTGCAGTCTCGGCACTATGCAGCTGACGGTCATTACTATCATCTCCCTAGTGGGCTACCTTGTCTCAAGGGTCTTAAATTTGTGTTTGTAGCCATCAGAAGCACATCAGATGGCCCTGCTGTGCTTGAAGAAACAGAAGTAAGATGCACAAAATGGACAGCAAAAAACAATTCTTTCACAGACTTGACATCACAACTCATGAGTTTTAGTGAGAGTGGCACTAATACCAAATTTTTGGTTACTCTCTTGTGTATGAGGATGACCAAAGGTAGGGGCCAGGGGAGGAGAGATGTTAAATTAAACAAGGAGGCCATTAGACTGAGGTGGTTCTAATACCTGAGAAGGCTATGTAAGCAAAGCAAAAATCAAGCCTATACATGCCTCAAGTTAAGAAAGGAAACCTGAGGCACCTGGGTGGCTCAGTCAGTTGAGAGTCTGACTCCTGATTTTGGCTCAGGCTGTGATCTTAGGGTCATGGAATCGAGTCCTGTGCCCAGTTCCGCACTTAGCAGCATAGAGTCTGCTTGCAATTCTCCCTCTGTGCACCTCCCCTGGCACGCTCCTGTGCGCGCTCTCGCTCTCTCTCTCTCTCTCTCAAGAGCACTCCTAAAATCTTCTGGTCTGGCACTGCCCAATTTAAAAAACTGATTTTTTTAAAAAAAAGATTTCGTTTAGGGCACCTGGGTGGCTCAGTGGGTTAAAGCCTCTGCCTTCAGCTCAGGTCATGATCCCAGGGTCCTGGGATCGAGCCCCATATCGGGCTCTCTGCTCGGCAGGGAGCCTGCTTTCTCCTCTCTCTCTCTGCCTGCCTCTCTGCCTACTTGTGATCTCTGTCTGTCAAATAAATAAAATCTTAAAAAAAAAATTTTTTTCGTTTATTTATTTGAGAGAGAGAGAGAGCATGAGAGGGAAGAAGGTGAGAGGAAAAAGCAGACTCCCCACGGAGCTGGGATCCCAGGACTCCAGGATCAAGACCTGAGCTGAAGGCAGTTGCTTAACCAATTGAGCCACCCAGGCGCCCTAATTGTTTTTTTTTTTTTTAATAGGCTCCAAAGCAAGGCCTGAACTAATAGGCCTGAGATCAAGCTGAGATAGAGAGCTGGACACCTAACAGACTGAGCCATCCAGGTATCCCAAATATTTTTAATTGATTTTCTACTCAGGGCACCTGGGTGGCTCAGTCAGTTAAGTGTCTGACTTTTGGTCCCGCTAAGGTCATCATTTCAGGGCTGAGAGATCAAGTTCCACATCTGGCTCCACGCTCAGCAGAGTCCGCTTGACAGTCTCTCCCTCTGCCCCTGGTGCACTCTCTCCCTCTCAAATAAATAATCTAAAAAAAATAAAATGATTTTATCTCAAATTGCTGAAGGACGGGGCGCCTGGGCAGTTCAGTCAATTAAGTGTCTGCCTTTGGCTCAGGTCATGACCCCAGAGTCCTGGGATTGACTCCTACACTGGGCTCCCTGCTCAGTGGGGAGTCTTCTCTCTGACCCCCATCCCCGTCCTCCCCTGCTCGAGCTCACGCACGTTCTGATAAATAAATAAAATCTTTAAATTTTTTTTTACTAATAAATAAGTCTTAAAAAGAAAACACAAATACAAATTACTGAGTCATATCAGAATAAACAAAAATTTCAAATTAAAAGTTAACTTCTAATATGGCAAGTGTCTATAGATATTACTTACAATAAACTAAAGCTCATAATTTAATCAGATAAAGGGATCCTAAGCTCAGAAAGCAAAAAAAAAAACAAAAAAAAAAACAATAGTTCAATAGACAATCTGATGAGATTCCACTTCCATTTTCAACTCTATACCACTTCTAACGTAACCTATGAATTAACCTCTGAACTATAACTGTTACTTACAAGAAAATGAGGAAGGAAATACTCAGCTGTGTGGTCTAGAATAAGAAACCTAATTCTGTCTCTCTTAACTTTAACTTCTCTAGTGAATTACCAGATCTTATGACGTTTAAAGGTCCTGCCAACACTAGGTTCTATGAGCCACTACCCACCTCTAACCACTCATTTCTGACAGCTCAAATGCATGCAGGGTAAAGTCCACACTCTTCCACAAGAGAGAGAAGACCCTTAACAACTTGGCCCCAAACTAATTTTCTATCTACTCCTTCTCATTCCCTTGTCTTGACCTTCTTACTCCACCCACCACCCACTAACGATCTATCCACATAAGAGCAATATATCAGGGGGTGCCTGGCTGGCAGTAAAACCTCGGACTCCTGATCTCAGGGTTGTGAGTCTGAGACCCACGTTGGATGTAGAGATTACTTAAAAATAACTTTTTTTTAAAGAGCAACAGATCAGTTTCTAATCATGGACATCTTCTTTTTTAGACATAAGTCCTGGGTTAAATTACTCCCTATTCCTTAATTTTCTTGTAATGTAAACGGTGATAATACTTGGGAGAGATGTGGCAAAGATTTAATAGGTTAGTGATTATAAAATGCTTAAGCACTTTGCCTAGCATATAGCAAGCAGGTAAAGAGCTCTTGCCCATACCCATTCCTATAGAAGAGACCTTTCTGTCCCTCCTTGCCTGTCCTGTCTCTGAGAATTAGCTCCAATGTTAACTTTCCCTGTAGCTGGACATCCCCACCCCACCTCACAACATTCTCTGACTTCTCACTTGTATTACAATGTCTATCTCCTACCCCTTCACCATGTACTGTCACTACTCATTTACCACCATCCTGAAAGGCCAATAATGAATTCACCTCTGCAAACAGAGAACCGATATGATGTGCCTATAAGAAATTACAGACTTGAATAGTGAAAGTTACTGAAATTAATACTTAGGAAAGTACACCAAGTTCAGTAAAATGAAGGTACTAACTGAACTCAGTATTTAAGAATAAAATGAAAATTTCTGACAAAATATTACTTTGGTGCAAACTGCAAGCTTATTTCTTTCTTTAATGTTTCATTAATTATGCAAGAACACTAGTGGCTGTTCTAAGGTTTCAGAATGTTACACTAATAACCTGAGTGAAAAATCATGGGTATCTGTAAAAACAAAAACACATCTTGCATTTCATGCATCCTATTATATTTGCCCTTTACCACGGGACACTTCTGGCCGTCATAACTGTGGGTGGGGGTGACTTACTTCCACCTAGTGAAGAGAGGCCAGGGATGCTCTTAGACATCCTACAGAGCATAGGAGAGCACCAGGAAAAAGGATTATCTGTGAACAGTGCCAAGGTTGAAAAACCCTGCCTACGTTATCTGACTGCTTTCCCTTCTTTTTCAAAAGCAATATGCTAATTTTAAGATCTAATTCATATGTGGGATCCTTTAAAGCAACAGCTCTTCCTTCATAATAATATATTACTTTATATGGGATGCCTGGGTGGCTCAGGTGGTTAAGCATCTGCCTTCGGCTCAGGTCATAATCCCAGGGTCCTTCCTGGGTCCGAGCCCTGCACTGGGCTCCTTGCTCAGCCAGGAGTCTGTTTCTTCCTCTGACCCTCCCTCCTTTGTGGACTCGCTCTCTCTCACTCTCTCTCTCAAATAATCTTTAAAAAAGAAAAATGACGGGGCATCTGGGAGACTCAGTGGGTTGAAGCCTCTGCCTTCGGCTCAGGTCATGATCTCAGGGTCCTGAGATCGAGCCCCACACTGGGCTCTCTGCTCAGCGGGGAGCCTGCTTTCCCCTCTCTCTCTCCCTGCCTCTCTGCCTACTTGTGATTTCTCTTTCTGTCAAATAAATAATCTTTTCTTAAAAAAAGAAAAAGAAAAAGAAAAATGCCCATACAGAGGTGCCTGGGTGGCTCAGCTGCTTAAGTGTCTGCCTTCAGCTCAGGTCATAATCCCGAAGTCTCAAGACTGAGCTCCACATTAGGCTTCCTGCTTAGTGGGAAGTCTGCTTCTCTCTCTGCTCCTACCCTTACTCATACTCTCTCTTGTTCTCTCAAAAAATAAAATAAAATAAAATAACATGACAATATAGTAGCAGCAAAAAAAAAAAAAACAAAAAAAAAAAACAAAAAAAAACAACAACCCCAAAAACAAAAACAAAAAACAAATTTAAACCAGATGCAAAAATGGGCACCTATGAACAGACATTTCTCCAAGGAAGATTACAAATGGCCAAATAGCACATGAAATGATGCTCAACATGACTACTCATTAGGGAAATTGAAATCAAAACCACTATGAGATCTATTTCACACTCATCATGATGGCTATTATAGAGAAACAATATAAAGAACACTGACAAGGATGAAAAGAAATCAGAACCCTTACACACTGCTGCTAGCAAAATAAAATGATAGACATTATAAAAAACAGTATGGCAGTTCCACAAAAAACCTGAATTATCATATTATTCAGCAGTTCTACTTCTGCGTATATTAACCAAAAGAACTGTAAACACGCAGTCAAGTTTATTGCAGTGCTGACCAAAGGACATATAACACTTTCTGCCAGACTCAGGGAGGAGAATGGAAGTAACAAGACCTTTCAATATTAGAAACAATTAAGGAATAATAATTTTAGATCATTTGCCAAAACAGCAATCAATGTACTTCCTACAATTTGACTTCTAGTGCCCTTATGTAAAGGAATTGGATCCCAAAGATTACGGCGGGGAATTTTTGAAGTTGTCTATATTCAAGTGGAGATCAAAGAAACCCAACCAAAAGAATTGTGGAGTGACAGTGACAACTGTGAACCAAACAAAAGTTCTTTTTAAAAGGACTATTTTGGGGGCACCTGGCTGCCTCAGTCAGTGGAACATACAAATTTGATTTGGGGGTGAGTTCAAGCCCCATGTGGGATATAAAGATTACTTAAAAATAAAATCTTTGGGGGCACCTGGGTGGCTCAGTGGGTTAAGCCGCTGCCTTCGGCTCAGGTCATGATCTCAGGGTCCTGGGATCGAGCCCCACGTCGGGCTCTCTGCTCAGCCGGGAGCCTGCTTCCTTCTCTCTCTCTCTCTCTCTCTCTCTCTCTGCCAGCCTCTCTGCCTACTTGTGATCTCTGTCTGTCAAATAAAATCTTAAAAAATAATAATAAAATAAAATCTTTGGGGGCGCCTGGGTGGCTCAGTGGGTTAAGCCGCTGCCTTCGGCTCAGGTCATGATCTCAGGGTCCTGGGATCGAGCCCCACGTCGGGCTCTCTGCTCAGCCGGGAGCCTGCTTCCCCCCCCCCTCTTTCTCTCTCTCTCTCTCTCTGCCTGCCTCTCTGCCTACTTGTGATCTCTGTCTGTCAAATAAATAAATAAAATCTTTTTAAAAAATAAAATCAAATCAAATCTTTAAGGATGCTTAATCTTTAGGTTACTTAGAAGGGAGGGGCTATTTTGAAGATTATGACTTTTTGACTTTGGAGGAACTAACGTGATTGGCAGTGGAAGGAATTACACGTAAAATTCCTTAAAAATTTACTGACTTAAGGAGAATGCCTGGGTGGCTCATTTAACCCACTGCCTTCAGCTCAGGTTATGATCCCAAGGTCCTGGGATCGGTCCCGCATCCAGCTCCTTGCTCAGCAGGGAGCCTGCTTCTCTCTCTGCCTCTGCCTGCCACTCTGCCTGTGTTTGCTCACGCGTGCGCGTGCTCTCTCTCTGAGACAAATAAATAAATAAATAAATAAATAAATAAATAAAATCTTAAAATAAAAATAAAAAGATAATTGAAAACAGGGATTCCAATAGGTATTTGTACACCCACATTCATAGTATGCTTAACACCCAAAAGGTGGAAGCAACCCAAGAGTCCAGGGATAGACAACTGGATAAAAAAAGTATGATCAACATAAAATTGAGCCTTATTCAACCTTTAAAAGGAAGGTAACTGATACTACAATTTGAATGAACCTTGAGGACATTATGCTAAATGAAATAAGCCAGTCATAAAAGGACAAATATTTTATGATTCCACTTACATAAGATACTGAGCAGTCAAATTCATACAGACAGAAAGTAGAGTGGTGGGGGCCAGGGGCTGGGGGAAGGAGAATGAGAAATCCTTGAATGGATACCAAGTTCTAGTTTGGAAAAATAAAAAAGGTTATGGAGGTGGACAGTGGTTGTACAACAATGTAAATGTACTTAAAGCCACTGAACTATATACACTTAAAAATAGTTAAAAGGAGAAGGGCATATAGCTGGCTGAGTCAGTACATCAACTGAGTCTTGAACTCGAGGTTGTTAAGTTCAGGATCCATGCTGGAGAGAGATTACTTTTTTTAAAAGATTTTATTTATTTGACAGACACAGATCACAAGCAGGCAGAGAGAGAGGAGGAAGCAGGCTCCCCAAGGAGCAGAGAGCCCGATGTGGGGCTCAATCCAGGGACCCTGGGATCATGACCCGAGCCAAAGGCAGAGGCTTAACCCACTGAGCCACCCAGGTGCCCTGAGAGATTACTTTTTTTTTTTTTTTTAAAGGTTAAATGGTTAATTTTGTTATTTTGCCAAACGCACACACAGGACTTACTTACAAAGTAAAATACAAAGTGAATAGTTCTTCTCTTTGCCACCTAAGAAAAAGATTCCCAACCAGTCAATGAAACAGGATTCCTAGTGCTTTCTGTCAATAAGGCTCTGCTAAATCAAAGGGTCTCAAAACTGGGCTTTATCCAGGTAAAGTTCCTCAGAAATGATTTCAGAGAAAAGGAATTAGCTGTAACTGGTGATTCTGCAACTACTGCAAAAGATATAGGGAAAACACTAACAGTTCTACCGTATAAATGGTAAATTAAGCTCTTTAGAGCCTAAGGTAATGAAAAGTTGTCTAAATTCTTTAAATCTGGGATCCTTATTCAGAGAAACAATTGATACATTAAAGAGTGGAATTTTAGTTTTTTTATTATGGAACCAATATTTTAACTTCAATTTATTTTGGTTAATAGATTTTATTAGACAAAGGTAGAAGGAGAAAGAGAACTGTATTCCACCAGGAGTAATTTTGTTTTTCACTAGAATCAGCTTTTATTGCTGACATAATTAATAATTTATTCCCTAAGGATTTCTAAGTTTAGTAGAAAGTGTACAGCTCAGAAGTTAACTTTTCCTCTGAGTTCTAGTATCCATCTAGTCTTTAACTATGAATGTTCATAAATATCAAGCATGTCTAAAGCTTAGACAACTACGGGGTTCACTTTTTTAAAAGATTTATTCATTTATTTTAGAGAGAAAGAGTGCACATGTGCGTGAGCAAGTGGGATGGGGGTGGGGGTAATGGGAGTTTCAAGCAATCTCTGCACTGAGCATGGAGCCCAACGCAGGGCTTGATCCCATGACCCTGACTTGAAATCATGACCTGCTTAGTGGGGAGCTTGCTTCTCCCCCTTCAGCTCCCCTATGCTTGTGTTCCCAATCTTGCTATCTGTCATAAATAAATAAAATCTTTTAAAAAAAAAAAAAGTTGATACTTTTTGATACCAATGGAGCCACCCAGGCCCCCTCCCCCACGTCCACTTTACAGGTAGGTAAGATTAATACTAATTAGGTTTAGTGTTCATGGTCACTAAAGCAAATTCAACCACAATAATTAAAATAATTCATTTTATCTATCTTCCTCTTCTGAAATTCAAGAGTTTACATAAGTGAGGGAAAAACAAAATCATTAAAGACTACTTTAAAAGAGTTTGGCAGAAAATACTGCATTGAGCTTAAACATGCTGTATGTGGTTAGCTGTCTCACAAAGGATTAAACACAAGTAACTCTCTAGGATGCAATTACAGCTTCAATTCACGTTTCTTTAAGTTTATTATTTACTATCTTTGGATGGGGTTAAGTAAAAGGAACATGGAAACAGTTCATCTATAGGGTGTGTGCTGGATAATAAAAGTCCCGTCCCCCCTCAAAAAAAAAACCCGAAGGACTATTATTCAGTCTTATAAAGGAAGGAAGTTCTGTCATATGCTACAACATGGATGAATCTTTGAAAACATGTTAAATAAAGTTTAAGCCAGATGCAAAAGGGCTGGTACTACATGACTTCATTTATATGGGTTACCTTGAATAGTCAAATTCAGTAGAGACAAAAAATAAAACAGTAGTTACCAGGGGGCTGGGGGAAGTTTTGCTTGTTTTGTTTGTTCTGTTAAGTAGGCTCCACGCTGGGCGTACACACAGGGCTCAAACTTACCACTCTGAGATCAAGACCTGCACTGAGATCAAGAGGCAGAGGCTTATTAACCCACTAAGCTACCCAGGTACTCCTATGTTTTAATGAGTACAGAGTTTCAGTCTGAGAAGAAAAAGCTCTGGAGATGACTGGTGGCAATGACCGCACAACAAAGTAAATGTACTTAGTGCCCTTGAACTGTACACTTAAAAATGGTGAGAACAGGGGCGCCTGGGTGGTTCCTGGAATCAAGCCCATCACCGGATTCCCTGCCCAGCGGGAAGTTGGCCTCTCCTCCATCTGCTTCTCCCCCTGCTCATGCTCTCTCTCTCAAATAATAAAATCTTTTTTAAAAAATAAATAAATAAATAAAATGGTTAAAATGGCAGCTTTTACACTATGTATATTTTGCCATAATTTAAAAATCTGGCATTAAAAATATAATTTGAGGGAATCCTGGGTGGCTCAGTCAGTTAAGCTTCTGCCTTTGGCTCAGGTCATGATCCTGCGGTCCTGGGACTGAGCCCCGCCTCGGGCTTCTGCTCATTAGGGAGTCTTCTCCCTCTTCCTTTGTCCCTCCCCTGGCTCATGCTCTCTCTTTCTTTCAAATAAATAAATAAATAAATAAAATCTTTAAATATATATTTGAAGGTTTCAAAAGTTATTGTTTTAATAAAAGCAAAAATTCCAAGAGGCTATGCTCTTATTAAACTAGGGGGGCACCTAGCTGGCTCAGGCAGTGGAACATGTGACTCTTGACCTCAGGGTTGTGAGTTCAAGCCCCAAGTTGAGTGTAGGAATTACTTTGGAATTAAAAACAACAACAACAACATTCAGGGACGCCTGGGTGGCTTGGTTGGGCATCTGCCTTCAGCTCAGGTCATGATCTCACATTCTGAGACAGCACTGGGCTGCTTGCTCAGTGGGGAGTCTTCTCCCTCTGCCTGCTGCTCCCCCTGCTTGTAGGCATTCTCTCTCCCACAAATAAATAAATCTTTTTTAAAAGTGCTAAAAAAAAATTCAAAAATTTTCTTTTAAAAACAAATGAATAAACAAATAAAATAAACTATTATTAAGAATCAGGTATGCTGGGACGCCTGGGTGGCTCAGTTGGTTAAGCAGCTGCCTTCGGCTCAGGTCATGATCCCAGCGTCCTGGGATCGAGTCCCATATCTGGCTCCTTGCTCCGCAGGGAGCCTGCTTCTCCGTCTGACTCTACCTTCCACTCTGTCTGCCTGTGCTCGCTCTTGCTCACTCTCTCTGACAAATAAATAAAATCTTTAAAAAAAAAAAAAAAAAAAAGAATCAGGTATGCTACAAGGCCCTAAAATTCCCTAGTTAATATTTCATAATGGGTAAAGTTAAAAAACTTGCCTACGTATTGTCACTGTGTCTGAAACACCTTGCCTTAGAATTACTTTTGGCTAAAATTCCAAAGAGCCTGGGTTCATGGAGTTATTATATTCTTGGCAAAACCTTAAGAGTCAGAAAAACTGCTGCTCAAGTAACTCAAAGCAAAAAGCATCAAACACGCATTATCCCTGAAAGTTGTAAGCAGACGTAACATGTATGCCTAAGGAACAAGAAATTCTGTATGGCAGCAAAGCTAAACTGTCGATTATAATACAGTGGGATTTTCTCATTCCCTTAACCTCACGCAGTTTATAAAATCAGATGTACTTCTTCTTGTTTGAACAACCAAAATGTTTCAGAACACATAAACCAAAAAAAGCTTACAAATCAAGTGAAACCATGGTTCTTTTTAACTTCAAGTGGTTATATACAACGGCTGAAACCTTTACCAAACCCACAAGTAAACTTGAACCTTGAGTTCTGCCTTCTTCCAACTGAACTTTGGTGCTAATTACATCTCCTTCCTGGCCAGAATAAAAAAGAAGTCTGCTATTTCCAACTTCTGAGCTCTCTGTTAAGGTAGTTCCAGACCCAAGAGGTTAGAAGGGCACCTAATTCCCCAGCAGGAAGCCTAAAGCCATCTATTACTTGGTGCACTTGTTTATTTATTTATAAATGACTTCAAATTACTCAATACGACAAACTCCAGCCTCAAGTCCTGCTTAACTCCCGCACTCTCTTCCAGTGGAAACAAACTCAAAGCTCCAGTCCAAATGGCTCTAACCACCATGACAAAGCACATTCAGGACAGGGCTAGTCTGCTCTTCCCTCTACCACCGAAAATGACATTCAAAGAATCACAAAACTCAACACTGAATTCTACTCCAGAAACCAACACTGTATGTTAACTAAAATTTAAAAAACAAAAACAAAAAAACACAGTTTTGGTTACATAAATTATGTCTAGAAGCAACACTATATGCATTAGTCTTATTCTAATTCCAACATCAGAATTCCACTGTACATATACACACACATTTCAAAACTCTACCAAAAGTATTAAACATCACTTAAAACTTACTTTCACTTAAGGAATTTTTTTAATCATTAAAAAATTACTCTGGTTAAAATGATTTAATTTTCTTCTTGGGGAATTAAACTAATTGGAGGCTTAGATATTTAAGTTTTTCAAAAGCTGAAATATTCCCTTGGCCACCCTAGAAATAAACATGCACTTCAGCCTAACCAAAACAAAATTTGCTGAAGATGGAATCTGAAAGTACTTCAGTCTGTATCTTAGGCTCACAAGTCCCAATAACCTTTTCTATTAATCCATAACTGCAAAGAGAATATAAGGGTCTTGGAATTAAAATTAAAAGAATATTGTTTCTCTTTAAAAAAATGAAAAGCATTAAACAGATGCACAAATTACTTCATGACATTAGAATCTTAATAGAGGGACGCCTGGGTGGCTCAGTTGGTTAAGCAGCTGCCTTCGGCTCAGGTCATGATCCCAGCGTCCTGGGATCGAGTCCCGCATCAGGCTCCTTGCTCGGCAGGGAGCCTGCTTCTCCCTCTGCCTCTGCCTGCCATTCTGTCTGCCTGTGCTTGCTCTCTCCCCTTCTCTCTCTCTGATAAATAAATAAAATCTTTAAAAAAAAAAAAAATAGAATCATATAGTATGTGGCCTTCTGTGCTGGTTTCTTTCACTTAGCATGTTTTTGAGGTCTGTCCACTGTATAGCAAAGATTAGTACTGGTGTAAAGACTAGCCAAATTTAAAGTGCTCAATAGCCACATGTGGCCTGTAGACCGTACTGAGCAACCTGGCTATGGAACCAAAAAGCTCCTCAAGAAACAAACATTTTCACCTGTTAAGTAAGAGACTATGTTAGAGGCACGTGGGTGGCTTAGTCAGTTAAGCCTCTGCTTTCGGCTCAGCTCGTGATCCCAGGGTCCTCGGATCAAGATCCACACACTGGGATTCCTGCTCAACCAGAAATCTGCTTCTCTCTGTCTCCCCCCACCCCCACCTCGGTCCACTACTCATTTTCTCGCTTTCAAATAAAATCTTTAACAAAAACAAAAACCTTGGGGGGGAAAAAAAAGACCATGTGAAAGCCATGAGAATCCTTAAAAAGAAATGTCATTTATGACAGATAACAAAGGGTTTGTGTTTTTTGTTGTTTCTTCTTTTAAAGACTTCCTTATTTGAGAGAGAGAGGGAGGGCGGGAGAGCACGAGTAGGAGGAGCAGAGAGAAAAGAAGTCTCAAGCAGATGCCTTGCTGAGCTCAGAGCCGTGATGCGCTTGATCCCACACCTTGGTATCATGACCTGACGCAAAACCAAATTCAGACACTTATCCAACTGAGCCACTGAGTCTGCTTCTCCTTCTCCCCCTGCTTGGCTTCTCTCTCTCTCTCTCAAAAAAGTAATTAAAATCTTGAGAGAGGGAGAAAGAACGTAAGAAAGAAAGAGGGAGGGAGGGAGGGAGGAAAGTACAGAATTAACAGAGAAAGTGGACCTTAACTCTAGGGTACCTACCACTTCATACTTCAAAAACTATCTTTGCTAATGATTTGAAACAAAAAATACCCACCACCCCGTCCTTGTTCAGTATTTTACCAACAATTCACACAAGTGTATTTATTAATTTAGTGACATTAAGAAAGACTCAATGGTTATTAACTAAGCCAAATTCTTAAAATGTCCAACCCTATTTTATTGAGGTAGGTATATATACATATATATATATAGTCTTCCCACCTGAGTCTATGAACATATCTTACTACTACCCACATGGTAGCATATAGTTCTTCTTATCTCCTCATCTATACCAAGAAAAGTTTTTAGAGTACGACTCAGCTTCTTAGGAGAAACGAGCTCTGTTCCGCAAAGTTAATCTTAAAATGTATTTCACTTAGGGACACTTAGGTGGCCCATTCGGTTGATCGTCCAACTCTTGGTTTTGGCTCAGATCACGATCTCGGGGTCACAGGATCACACCCCACATAAGGCTCCGAGTTCAGTGCCCAGTGTGCTTGAGTCTCTCTCCTCCTCTGCCCCTTACCCTGCTCACATGTGTGTACTCCCTCAAATAACTCTACAATACAGATAAATTTCACTTATTATTCTGTCTATCTGGAAAGAGTTAATTCATCTATTCAACAAAGTGTGTTTAGGAAGATGTTCTATAGAGGTCACTTCATACAACTTCTAGCAACAGTAAACTCCAGTAGCATATAATTTAATGAATGACCACATAACTTAAGTAAACAAATCACCAGAGGGTGCTCTATATTTTCATAAGAGAAGCAATCACAAAACTATCCTTCGCAACTAAGGGCAATCATTTAGTTTATACTCTAAGACACAGATTTTTAAAAAGGGGGAAGGTACCTATAATAAAATCTCGGCTAATTCTGAATTTCAGAAAGTGGTAATGTTTAAAATAAGATTTTAACTTAAAAATACGATTACCACATTTTCCTTTATATCTGTGATGGATGATCCCTCATTCAGGACAGGTTGAAATTATATCAGGGTTTCTGAGAATGACCTCCAAATGGAAATACCTCACAAAAGATAAAAGAGAACACCAAAACTGCTCTGAATAAACTTCTACCATAAGTAAAAGAGGTTTCAATCTCATTCCAAAAGCCTGAAACATAAGCAAGGTTATGGAAATTTCCATTTTCTATACAGCCCTGGCATCCAGAAAGACAAAAATAAATGTACTCTTTTATTTGAGGCTTTAATTTGTGGCTTAGTGACTTCTGGGTGTTCTCTGATGAGGAATTAGGCCATGTTTAATCACTTAATTCCCTTATTTCTCAAAGAAGAAAGCTAAGAGGTTCTTTATATGCACAAAGTAGCCATGACACTAACAATTGGCAATTTAAGCATAATATTTTTTTAGAGTTTGCCTCCAAGTTAAACAAAATTCAGCCCAGTTCTTTTAATTTTAAAATTTGTTGTTTAGGATTTTAATCTGAATTACTTTTTGTTAATTTGAAAGCAACATTTTAAAAATTCACTTCCAAAAAAAACTTACTTCACATTAAAATTCACAAGACATGGAGTCACAAGCTTATCCCCAAATCTATTTTCATTTCTTCCATCTAACAATCAAACCAAAACAAACCTCAGCACAACCCAAATGGAAAGAATGAAAATGTGTAAAGGAGGGACAGTTTGTCACTTCAAAAAGACTAACTTAACTAAAAGCGCAATTCCTGAGGAACTCTGTAAATTAGTTACATTTTAACTTATCTGAGAGAAGGAGAGTGGGGAAGGGAAGGAGGGAGAACAGGAACAGAGAGAGTCTCTGCCGGACTCTGGGCAAAGGGTGGAGCCTGCCAGGGGACTGGATCTCACAACCCTCCGAGATCATGACTGGAGCCAAAATGAAGAATCTGAGACTCAAGTGACAGAGCCATCAAGGCACACTAAATTTTTAATAATAAATTCTTTATCACCATGTGCAAATCATGTTATTATGTACCGGAGCAACAGTAGGGCAGACGCTGTTTTTTTTAAGCCTTGGTTTTTAAAGGATAAAAATCAAAAAGTTACAGGGAAAGCAAGGGAGTAACAGAGTAAAATGCACTGGAAATAGCAGAGTTCACACCAGCTTCTTAAACTCCTTGCTCTATCTGAAATGCCTCCGCCTAGGAATGAACCGGGGTTAAGCAGCAGCGGCTTTCACGGCCTGCCCCTCCCCACTGCCTGCCCAGTCCCAGCACAGACGCCTGCCCGGTCACCACCCCACCCCCGGGGCTGAGGGCTGGGCAGAAACTCTGGCAAAATAAGGAAGCCTCTGGGAGATGGCAAGCGGCCAACTCAAACTGGATAATTCCAGTTTAGGCTGGTTTGACTCACAAACAAGCAGTTCTTAGCTTTCCCCGCAATATTCAGACACACTGGCTGCCGAGGCGGCACACAATGAGCTCTCCTCATTTGCTCTCAGCGTTAAGTCTACCTTGTTCTCATTTCCCTCGCAGCAGGGGATCTCAAGTGAAAGCCGGATTCTCCGTACACAGCAAATACGGATCAGCCTAGCACTTGTTTCCACAACTGCCTATTCCATACAGAACCCTAATGCTGATACCACCTATTAAGACAGCCTTACTGAAACGCTGGTACCCAACAAAAAGAAAGGAACCAGAAAGGAAATCAATCTATTTATAGAGCTCCACAATGGAAGTTAAGCCCATCAGGGCAGTCACAAAGCAAACACCTCCATTTTCCATATTCAGCATTAAAAAGGTTTGGCTAGCTAATAGGACTCCCAAAGATAGAAGATTGTGTATAGCTTATTGCCCCCAAAATAAACTTCAAAAATGTAGGCTCTTCAATTGTTGGTGGGAATGGAAAACGATACATACAGAAATATACATACATAACTATACACACACACACACTCTCTCTCTCTCTCTCTCTCTCTCTCTCACTGGGGAGCACTCTCCAAAGCACAGACTGCGGAACACTTATTCCATGCTGCTCAAGAGCCCCCAAACTGATTTAAGAGGGAATGAACAAATGCTCACTCTGCTGGAAAGTAACAGTAATTTAAGGAGCTACTCAAAATATGGGGAGACTTTGGGACACCTGGGTGGCTCAGTTGGTTAAGCCGATACCTTCGGCTCAGGTCAGGATCCTAGGCTCCTGGGATCAGAGTCCCTTGCTCAGCGCGGAGCCTGCTTCTCTCTCTGCTTCTGCCTACCACTCTGCCTGCCTGTGCTCTCTCTCTGACAAATAATAAATAAGATCTTTAAAAATATATATATATGTGGGGAGACTTTGTGTATTTTAAATCTAACAGTTTTCTCCAGGAGTGGCAGACACACTAACATGCTTGCTGTTCTCGTCTTTCCCCTTCTCCCTCCAAGCAGGTAGCTTTTTAAAGAACTTCAATTCCTGTCAACTGTACCGCATAAAATAAAGAAAAAATAAATTTTCTATTGAAAAAAAGAGAACTTAGATACCAGTATTTCAAGGAGAAGAGTCATAAAGTCAATAAAACTATTAGATGGTTTTAATTTCCTCACAAATTAAGAGCTGCAGATCTCAAGACAAAAACTTTATTTAAGGGGCATTTGGGTGGCTCAGTGGGTTAAAGCCTCTGCCTTCAGCTCAGGTCGTGATCTCAGGATCCTGGGACCCTGCCCTGCATCGGACTGTCTGCTCAGTGGTGAGCCTGCTTCCCTTCCTTTCTCTCTGCCTACCTCTCTGCCTATTTGTGATCTCTGACTGTCAAATAAATAAAATTTAAAAAAACACAAAACTTGAATGGTTGAAAATAGAGCAATGAATACATTTTATTTACAACACTGACTTTATGCGAAACAGTTCCATTCCAAATCTAATTTCAGGGGCTCCTGGGTGGCTCAGTCAATTAAGCATCAGGACCCCAGGGTCCTGGGATGGAGCCCCACATCAGGCTCCCTGCTCAGCTGGGACCCTGTTTCTCCCCCTGCTTGTACTCTCTCTCTCCCGGTCAAATAAAGAAATCTTTTTTTTTAAAAGTCTAAGATAATTTGAGCTACCTAAAAAAGTAAAAATGAGGCAGAAGTACAAAATAATAAAACAGGCGAAGAATGGTTGTGAAACCCAGAAATAAATCAGCTATTTAAAATGCATTAAAATGGTTATTTTACTTAGGCTTAAAATAAGCATGCAAATATTTTCATTTTATACAAAAGGGGCAAAAATATAAACATCCCTCCTAAGAATATTTGTTATCTTTGACTTTGGCTTCTTAAAGGCTTGAATAAACCTTTACTGTTCTCCTTCAAAGTCCTCTGAATGCTCCCAAAACATACACTTCACCAGTTATCCCCAAATCAATAAACATCTAATCGTCTATTTTTACATGTTAGTTAGCATAATTTGTTTCAATGGTTTCTTCCCTTTACACAATCAAGAACAAAAAAAAATCTCAACTTAAATGATTCATCTCAAACTGACAGGTATAAACACTAGCAAACAGGAGAAAGGTTGGTATTATTATGCAGTAAAACCAACTTAATTTCTATAATCCCTTCAATCCTACACAACTACAAACAAGAGCTGGGAGAAAAGTCATGGTTCCTAAACACCAATTTCCCAAATATTGTTTGATTCATTGTATCAATTTTTCTCCTGAGATTGAAAGTCATTACTTTAAGTGATACTGACTTTCTTCTGTTAAAAAAAGAAATACAAACTATTTTTGTGCCCCTAAATATATCTGAGAATAAGAAATCATAGTGCAGGGGCACCTGGGCAACTCAGTCGTTAAGTGACTGCCTCAGGCTCAGGTCATGGAGCCCTCCCTGCTCAGCCTGCTTGTATTCCACCTCTTGCTGTGGCTCTCTATGTCAAATAAATAAATAAAATCCTAATTTTTTTCAATTTATTTATTTATTTGTTTGTTTGTTTGTTTGTTTATTTGACAGACATCACAAGTAGGCAAAGAGGCAGGCAGAGAGGCAGGGGGGGGGGCGACTCCCCACCGAGCAGAGAGCCCGATGCGGGGCTCAATCCCAGGACCATGGGATCATGACCTGAGCCAAAGGCAAGAGGCCCAACCCCCTGAGCCATGAAGGCGCCTCAAAATCCTAAATTAAAAAAAAAAAAAAAAAAAAGGAATCACAGAGCAACAAAAACATTTTACTTCCAACTAAATATTAAAATTATTTGCCTATTTGTTATTATAGATAAGAGATCACTTTGAGGATTAAAAGCTCAAATGTGTTTTTATGATTGAACATTTCAAAAATCAGGGCGCCTGGGTGGCTCAGAGCGTTAAGCCTCTGCCTTTGGCTCAGGTCATGATCTCAGGGTCTTGGGATCGAGTCCCACATCGGGCTCTCTGCTCAGCAGGGAGCCTGCTTCCTCCTCTCTCTCTCTCTGCCTGCCTCTCTACCCGCTTGTGATCTCTGTCAAATAAATAAATAAAATCTTAAAAAAAAAAAAACATTTCAACAATCATCAAAAAACTGCTAATTATTAATTCCTTTAACACCAAAATACTGACTTTTGGGGCACCAGGCTGGCTCAGTCAGTGCAGCATGCCACTCTTGATCTCAGGGTCATGAGTCAGAGCCCCAGGGTTGGGCACAGAAGTTACTAAAAAATAAAATCTTTAGGAGGGCCTGAGTGGCTCAGTGGTTAAGTGTCTGCCCTTCAGTTCAGGTCATGATCCCACAGTCCAGGGATGGAGCCCCAGGTTAGGCTCCCTGCTCAACAGGGAGTCCGCTTCTCTACCTGCCTCTACCTCTGATCATGTTCTCTGACTCTGCAAACAAATATTTATTAAAAAAAAAAAAAAAAAAAAAAGGACTTTTACTTCATATATAGTATTGAAATTACATCCAAATCTGACAGTTTCCAGCACATTATACCTATCATAAGCAAACTGTATAGTCCGGTACTAAAATGAGCGTTCCTTCCTTTTCCATATCAGTATTCTATATAAGCATATTTGTAAAATAAGAGAAATGGAAGGTACACGGTCAACTTTGATACACATACCACCACCAATCCCAATGGCTTCCCTCTCACCTTATCGGCCTCATCCATAATCTTACACAAACCTGCAAGATGACAACAATTTTGGAAAATTTCTTCTTCTTCTTCTTTTTTTTTTAAACTTAGTGATAGTAAAGCAAAGTTTAATGAATACAAAGCTCCCAAAGGGGTGGGGGGACCAGAGAGGGTTGCCTAGAAAATTTTCTACATGAACCTGAAAGTTCTCTCTCCTTAAATAAGTAGCTGCAAACCTCCTCTTGAAATCATAGACAAAGGGTATTTAAAAAAAACTCCCCCTCTCAGAAACTATAATGTCTTGATTGTTCACAAAAAGACTAGCAGAACAGGTCTTAACAGAAAAAAAAAAATGCTCACTACATTCCTTTTAACTATGTTGTTGTAAAAATTCAGAATCTGTTTAATATTGCTAATTACTGTTTAAATATAATTCAGGTAAAATAATCTTAAATGGTCTATCATTAAAAAATGAGTACGGTTATGGTCAACTTTGAAATAATTTACTAAAAATGTATAAAAGAAACATACAAATAAGTTCTACAAATAATACAAGCAATAAGAAGTGTTTTTCAGGGTGCTTGGGTGGCTCAGTCAGTTAAGCATCTGCCTTCCACTGAGATCATGCCCCACATGTGGCTCCCTGCTCTGATCCCCCCTCCTCCACTCATCTTCTCTATTGAGTCTGTCTCTCGCTCCAAAAAAAAAAAAAAAAAAAAGAAAGAAAAGAAGTATTTTTAATTTCCTCTTCAATAAGAAATAAATTTTTTTTAAAAAGTAAATTATTCCAACTGCAAAGCTACGACATTAAACAAGAGAGGGGCTTTAGCAGAAACCACACCACATCTTAACAGAGCATCAGTGTTGAAAAGTCTGATTGCTCAAAGTTCCACATGCTTGAGGCACCTGGGTCGTTCAATGGGTTAAAGCCTCTGCCTTCGGCTCAGGTCAAGATCCCAGGGTCCTGGGATTAAGCCCCACATCGGGCTCTCTGCTCAACGGGGAGCCTGCTTCCTCCTCTCTCTCTCTGACTGCTGCTCTGCCTACTTGTGATCTCTGTCAAATAAATAAATAAAATCTTTAAAAAAAAAAAAAGTTCCATATGCTTTTCTTGTTACTTCAAATAAACACCACAAAGGCTATTTCAAATGCCAGTTTTCCTGCCCTGGAAGTAAGAAGAGTGTCTCTCTCTCTCCCCAACTCTTCCTGTCCCCAAGTCTCTTCCTTAAATCTTCCAACTGTGGGGGTGCCTGGCTGCTCAGTCAGTAAAGCATGCAACTCTTGATCTCAGGGTCATGAGTTTAATTCCCACATTGGGCATGGAGCTACTTTTAAAAATCTTCCAACCGTGACGGTATAAAAGAAATTCCAGTAATATAATTAATTATACCAAAAAACATATGAAATTTCATCAAGTTTTTTTTTTCTTAAGATTTTATTTATTTATTTGACAGACAGAGATCACAAGTAGGCAGAGAGAAAGGAAGGGAAGCAAGCTCCCCGCCGAGCAGGGAGCCCCATGCGGAACTCAATCCCAGAACACTGGGATCATGACCTGAGCCAAAGGCAGAAGCTTTAACCCACTGAGCCACCCAGGCGCCCCATCATCAAGTATTTTCCAAATCAATTTATTCCTATTTAAAAAATATGTATGTAGAAAGCTTGTTCTAATAAATTCTGATTCAGGGCACCTGGGTGGCTCGAGTTGGTTAAGTGTCCAACTCTTAATTTCGGGTCAGAATTTTAGAGTTGTGAGACTGAGAGCCACATTAGACTCCATACTTAGCGGGGAGTCTGCTTGAGATTCTATCTCCTTCTCCCTCTGCCCCCCCACCACGCTCACGTGTGCTCTCTCTCTCTCTAAAAAAATAAAAATAAAAAAGAAAAGAAAAAAATTCTGATTTATTCAAACAGGTAACTAAGCATGATTTAATGCGATATGGTTTACCAAGAGCCACAATGAGACAATGAAATGTCACTAACTACCGTTATTTTCATGTAGTTATCTTTGCTTATTACTACTATTCATTTTGTTTCCACCTAAAGACCTATTTTTGTGAGAATAAAACTCTGTAGTTACCAGATGTATTTAGACAGACAAACCAGCAGGATTCAGAAGAACAAAAAGGAAAAGTCTGACCCTAGCCCAAATAGCTTTCAAGACAGATGAGGCTCCTTCTGGAAAGCAGGAAAGATGCACTAGCCACAGACACCCAGATTAATATAAATACATGTTAGCTCTTAATTAGACATATATGTAGTTTTCTGTTTTGGCTCAGCCATTGCAAATGTTTAATCTAAACTAATCTATTCTTGGGGTGCCTGGATGACTCAGTCAGAAGAGCATCTGGGGGCACCTGGGTGGCCCAGGGGGTAGGCCTCTGCCTTTGGCCCAGGTCATGAGCTCAGGTTCCTGGGATCGAGCCCCACATTGGGCTCTCTGCTCTGTGGGGAGCCTGCTTCCCCCTCCTCTGTCTGCCTCTCTGCCCACTTGTGATCTCTCTCTCTCTGTCAAATAAATAAATAAAATCTAAAAAAAAAAAGAAGAGCATCTGACTCTTAATCTCAAGGTCAAGAGTTCAAGCCCCACACTGGATGTAGAGATTACAAAAATAATAATAAACTTTAAAAAATATTAAAAATAAATAAATTAGTTCTATTCTTGGGGATCCATACAACCTATCTTATTCCATAAATTTCGTGTGCACAAACACACAGTATTTGTTAAACAGATGGCTGAATATAAACTCAAAAGTTAAATTTAGACTAAATTTAGAGATTTAGAGAAGTAATCTACTGAATAGGAGGGAAAGGAATAGGAACAGGTTTAGGATTATCCAAATCTCAACTCTCTCCCTTTACCCTTTCATCCATTTTTTCCCCATGCTTTCAGTAAACTCTTAAAGCATGTAGAATCAAGGACTAACTGCAAGGATATCTTTTCAGCAATCTGGTGAAGCCTCTGCACTTTTCAGAATAATGTTTCTAAATGCATAAAGTAAAATAAACAGGAATAAAAATGGAAGCCAATTATATTGACAGTTATTAAAATATTCAAAATGTTGTGTTATAATGTTTTCATTAACATTAACTTATAATACTTAACACTGAATTTAGTAACTACGTAATTCCCAGTAGTCCCAGTAATGATGACTAGACAAGGCATTTTGAGATATCTGCAACTATAATAAACTACCTGCGGATTTATACTGGTAACAAAGTAACCCATACCGTCAGTACTACTTTTTTTTTGTTGCCTACTTTCATAATGCGAAGCGATAATTAATTTCAGTTACAGATTACTAGTGAAAAGATGTAATTTTCCCCATTCAAGTTCAGGAACCCTAAACCAGCCCAATCATCTTTCGGTTCGATCAAAGTAAACCACTGGGAAACAAAACACAAAAACTATTTTAAGATATCAGGATGGAGCACCTGGGTGACTCAGTCGTTTAGTGTCTGCCTTGGGCTCAGGTCATGATCCCAGGGTCCTGAGATTGGGGCCCCACAACGGGGACCCTGCTCAGTGGGAAGCCTGCTTCTTACTCTCCCACTACCCTTCTTGTGTCCCCTCTCTCGCTGTCAGATAAATAAATAGAATCTTTTTTTAAAAGGGGGGGGTGCCTAGGTGGTTCAGTGGGTTGGGTGTCTGCCTTCTGCTCAGGTCATGATCTCAGGGTCCTGGGATCCAGCCCCACATCGAGCTCTCTGCTGGGCGGGTAGCCTGCTTCCCCCTCTCTCTTTGCCTGCCTCTCTGCCTACTTGTGATCTCTGTCAAATAAATAAATAAAACCTTCAAAAAAAAAAAAAAGCTATCAGTAAAGTTTATGAACTAAATTCAATAAATTCTTCAATTCCTTTAACCTGTATTACAGAAAATTCACTAACATGACAGGAAAAAGAAACCCAATGATAGGAAACTACAAAAATCAGGTATGTTCAACTTCAATCTGGCCTTTAAAAAAAAAAAAAAAAAAAGGAGATTTATTTATTTATTTATTTGACACCGCTGGGGAGGCAGGGACAGGGAGAGAGGGAACACAAGCAGGGGGAGTGGGAGAGGGAGAAGCAGGCTCTCTGTGGAGCAGGAAGCCCAATGAGGGGCTTGTTTCCAGAACCCTTGGGATCATAAACTGAGCCGAAGGCAGAATTTTAAGGACTGAGCCACCCAGGAACCCCTCAATCAGGGCTTTTAAAAAAAATACTTTTGTGGAATATATACATTTAAAATTTTCTGTTGAAAGGAAAAGTGACTCCCTAAACCACACAAAGAGACAGACAGCACCACAGAGCTGCACACAGGAAAGCTTATACCATTAAGTTCCAGGTCTCACCAGTTAAATACTGAGAATAGTTATGCAGAAACTGTAGGTGTGTCATTTATAAAGAGTTCACAACCAGACTGTTATCAATCCCACGTTTACTCATTGGAAATGCACTGTTAGGAATATGTTCACCAAAGCTCCAACAATTAAGGGGGATGGAGGGTGATTAACTTCCCTGTCAGTCATGCAGACAGAATACAAGCTTGTTTCTATCGCTAGAACCAAGCTACATTTCATCTACTATAAGACGTTAATTTGTAACATTTTTAAAGAACTTGGAAGGTCATGGTTTCACAGTCATAAGGTTTTAAAGATTACAAAAAAGAACTTATTCCCCCCAAAATAAAATTCAACATTCTGAATCTATAAAACATCTCAAAATAATTACCCTCTGGATGTCAGCAAAATAGTAAAAGAAAAAAGGACATCTGATGAAAGGGAGGCTGAGTGGGTATTCTATGCACATCAAAAGATTTTTTTTCTCAGACTTGCTTGGATCATATATAATGACCAATCTTTCAGCTATTTACATTAATTCTACTTTATCCATTGTGTTAACTAAGAACTGTATCTAAGTATTTCAACTATTTACTGAACATGTACTTTGAGAAAGACAATATGCTAAGCTTTATGGTGTGCACAAAGGAAGACCTGGTCTTGTTCTTAAAGGATAGCACTGAAAGGCCTGTCATTCAGTCCCATTTCCAGAAAGTCCACTGTTTCTCACAATCAACATAATCTGATTATTAACACAATGTCTCTTCCACTTGTCCCAAGTTAGGCATTCTCAGAGTCCAAGACTTCCTTCTCTGAACTACTGAAATAGCCTCCTCACCACAATCTCAGTCTTTCCTACTCTAAGTCACCAGATGCCTTTCTAAATCTAAAGCACAGATCTCAACAAACTATCTCCCTTCTCAAAATCTTTCAACCACTCATCTCCGCATAAAGAACTAAACCCAAAATCATTATCATCGTTAAGTCATTCTAAATTACGTGCTGTTCACAAAACATTCTTCCATCTGTATCCTCCAGGTTGTTCCTTCAACCCAGTGTTCCTGCCTAGCCTAAAACTCAGCTCTTCTTGTCGATGAAGTGCTACGTAACAGCCTTTATAGCCCTAAATCATAAAAGCTTCCAGCCCTAAGCACGAATCAGGTAGCTGACAGAAGAGGAAATATCTTCAACAACTGTTAATTTAGGGGCACCTGGGTGGCTCAGTGGATTAAACCCTCTGTCTTCAGCTCAGGTCATGATCCCAGGGTCCTGGGATTGAGCCCCACATCGGGCTCTCTGCTCCATGGGGAGCCTGCTTCCTCCTTTCTCTCCACCTGCCTCTCTGTTTACTTGTGATCTCTGTCAAATAAATAAATGAAATCTTTTTAAAAAAATTATAATTTAGTCCCCGTGTACATTTTCTAAGTTTATCCTGCCTGTGTGGCGTTATCTTTCTGATTGTAAATATTCAGAAGCATATAACCCTTCCTTTAGATTGCATACAGGGATTAGCTCCATCAAATTCATCAGACAGCCTCTGGGTTCAAGTTTTTGAGCCTACAATGCTAAGGGCCAGATCTCAAATCACTATCACTCCCATCAAAGTATAATGCCATCCTGAAGGCCCTGTATCATATTTCTCCAACTTCAACACTTCCACAATTGGCTGGCTTTTCAGTAAGTTTTGACACAATGGAATGCTACGGTGTCCCTTTAAAGAGGTAGGTTTAGAGAAAAAGGACTAAAACCTGAGTACCTTAATTCTATGTAGGAGAAAGTAGGACATAACAAGACTTCATAATCAGCTTATTATAGAGTTCAAATGAATCTTGTCAATTGTTTAACTTGACAATGTAGCAAATAAAATCATGAGAGGCTGAGTTTTCACCCATGTCACAGAGCTGCAACACTGGAGCCAGTACATAATTTTCCCCAAGTACATGATCATTTACTTGTCTCAAATTAATTCGAAGCAGGCAATGCTAGAAGAAAAATAATTAATCTGGGCATTTTAATCAATCAAAAAATTTCGTATCCTATAAATTTAAAATACACAGCATTCAAATATAAAACTAGAATATTTGGCATAAACAGGATCAATAACAGTAGATGGAAACAAGGAATGGTTAAAGACCATTCAAATGCTTCAACAACTGAAGCAGTAATAATAATAGCTAATAATTACTAAAGGCAGCATTTAATATATATGGATATCGAGCTAAGCACTTAAACACTTTTTTCGTTTAATCTTCACAATAATTTTAAAGCCTGATTCTCACAGAAGATGAGAAAGCTGAGGTTTAAGTAACTTGTCCAAGGTTATAAAACGAGTAAGCTGTACTATCTACACAGATCTGTGATAAACTTCTAAGCGGTTTCCTGTTAAGATTACCTTCAAATTATTATTTTTACCTTTAAAATAAAATTTCTTTGTAAAAAAAATTTCCAACTAATAAAATTAGCTCACTCAACCTTAATGAACAGCTAAGTTACAAACTGCATTTAAAGAAAGCTTTTCTACTTGAGATTGTAAACTGGCTTTTACCTTGATATTAAAATTAGTTAAAATGTACTCAAAAGTTGATTTGGTCATTTATAATAGATGGGTCACCAATACATCTTTAAACAAAAGGCTTTTATGAATTTTCAACCAAAATAATAAGTTAGCATTATACACCCAAGAAATTAAAAACTCTAAAGAGATAGATTTTCAGCGGCACAGGATTTACTTCATTCAACTAAAGTTACCGTTTTTCTACCTCTTTTGGCCATTTGAATATTGAACATCTGGAGCAAAAAACAGCATTTGCAAATCACTATTTCAGGTACTTGACAGAATGGTGAATTCCATGGCCACCCACTAATCACAGCTTCTTATATACACAATCCAAGATTACTTACTTTAAAAAATATTACTATGCTACAAATCATTACCACTGATTGTTGAGAATTTGTGACATATTATTCAACAGCTCGTCTGTGATAACAAAAGGCTGTTAACCTACCTGTCACTGCTGGTACTACTGCTGCTGCTGATTGAATCACTACTGGAGGATCTACTCCTAGAGCCGCTGCCGCTAGGGGACCTTGTAGGTCTAGACGCTTGGCTAGCCAGCCTCTGAGGAGACTGATTTCTAGACTGGGATGAATGTGGTGACCGACTCCTGCTGTGCTGGTAATTCCGCTCTGGCCTTCTGCCTCGTACCTCCCGGGTAATATCATCCCTGTAGATATCCCTGTGTACCACACTGGGCAGTGTAAACTGCTCCCGAGCCCTAGGTTCGTATCGGGGGTCATGAGCATCAAAACGGTTTGGACTTCGACTCCGAGAAGCATAATAGAGCCCATGTTGTAAAGTCCGCTCGCGAGGATCTCTATAGTAATCCTGATCGTAATGTCTTGTCCGATCAAATCCTCCCGTCCCCCGTTCATGGTGTCCATAGGCACTATGTTCATAAGCACGCTCCCTGTTATCTGAAGCCCTGCATTTAGGAGGGGGGGAAAAATATTTAATCAATCAGAAAAGGGCAAGCAAAACTAAAAGCAAGTCATGCAAACATTCATTTCAGCATTGTCTGTCTTTGCAACTGTCATTTTCTAAACAGCATTAACCTACTTAGTAAGCAAACACTACCAAGCTTAACATTTTACTTAACTCCAAATATTATTTTCACAGCTGAGCAATCATTGTGTATATTGGGCTTTCATGACTAGTGTTCTGCAAATCAGATGCTCTTTTTATTAGGGATTTTCTGGCTTATATGCAGAAATATACATATACCATCTCCTTTTCATTTGCAGTTTAATGGAACAAAAAGAGACTGTCATTTTAATATCAAAGTTTTCTATACTTCCATCTGATTAAGATACATACCAAACTTTTACTTACTTGACAAATTTATTTTAGGCAAAATTTCCATGATACATTTTAACACAGACATGAAAGCCCTATTGCAATGTATGTCCCAGCAGTAAGAGGGCATTTTCAAAGAAGTCCAGAAAAGAATTTTAAGTATAATTTTCTTTCATTAACTTTCGACTTCTTGGGTAATTATAAAAACTACCAGATTATGTAAACTGCTGTGCCCAAACAATCACATTTAATAACAGAAATGGAATCTTAAAAGAAAAGGTTATCAAAATACTGGATTGACACAAGCTATTTATTCTACGGTAAATTTAACTAACTAAAGAATAAAGATTATTTCATCTACTGGTGCTATCAAATTCCACGTAATTTTTTAAAACAACTATTCCATGATCCCACTTGTTAATGTCTGTGCTTAATGTTTATAGGAAATATGCTCTTAGTCATAGCTAAGCTCAAATTGCCTCTGATGAAATTAGCCAACTTTGGAAACTGTAAGATATTTGAAGGTTGCTATTAGCAATGGATTAACCTAAAAAAATGTTTCTGTAGGACATGACTATTTGCCAACCTACGGTTACAAGAGATTGCTGCATGTTCAATTAAACATGCACTTTTGTGTTGATAATGAAAACCAATGCTAATCCTACACAGAAATCTTAACATTTTCTACTTTTGTAGGAAATCAGAACTCATTTCCTGAGTTCCTAAAATACCATTTCATCACTTGATTCTCAAGTTGAGACTGAGTTTCTTTCCAACATTATCTTTGGATCTGATCTTCTATCAAAAGATTAAGAAATCATCAAAGACACAGAATTAGAATCTCTCCAGTGAAGAATATCTGGCAAAAATCTTACAACTAATATTATGTCCCCAGTAGATACATAAATCCAAATCTCTCCACTAATCTTCATTTTCACCCACCCTTTCTTTCACTTAGTAGCAACCATACCTTCCTAGGCTGTACTTGCTTTTTGCTATGATGTGAAGCAACTGCATGGCAAAAAATGTCAGTACTATCTTTCCTATTTAAAAGTATTGAATAGCTTTTTCCTTTTTAAATGTGCTACATTTCTGGCATTTGGATAGATATTTCAATGTCTAACAAAAAAACAGGGTTTCCTTTGAGACTTAAGAGAAAATTTCACAAATAATTTAATTAGCACCCTATCAAATGTTAATTGGTAAAAGCTGTTATTAATGATATAACAAGCAATAGGCAATAGTTCTAGGAGAATTACTGCTACAGCTGGTATTTTAGAAATATGCAAAGTTCTTATCTATTAGGAAGATACAGAAGGCAGGCACAAGAGCTAGCAGAGCTGAAATCTAATAGCTATTCTTTGATTCATCTATTAGTACTAAATACTTCTAGAGTTAGTGGGGGGGAAAAAGAAGAGAGTTTGACTTGGGTTAGGAGAGGGGCTAATATACACAGGTCAGGACATACCAACCTTTTCCAAGTGTGGAAACACGACCTATAATCCCAATTAAATCTAGGGAGAGAATTGTGAACATAACTTCCCCAATTTTGGCCCCTCTTATGGGGGTAATCCACCTTCTTAATGGGCAAGGGTGTCAAATGATATTTAGATGAACCACAAGGAAAAAAAAAATCTTAGTGACCAGATAAAATAATTCCACTGGAAGCAAGTAGTCCCAGACAAACTGTAACTCTCAAACCCCCAGACTTCTTTCTTGAGATAGTAGACAATTATAAATTCATCCACATTCAAAAAAATTTCCAGCCCTAAGTAGGAATCAGGCAGCTGACAGAAGAGGAAATCTCCTCTACGATTCCACCAAATGAGGAAGAACAGTTGCTCCCCATTAGTTCACCTTTGTAGCCATCCACACAGTCAATTTTGATTGCTGTATCCACAACTGATCGTCACCATGTGTTCAAGGCTAAAGTACCTTTAATTGGACAGCAACTTGCTTAAGAAACAAAATAGTAATCCTCTTCCCCTGGGCTAATGGAATCTTGACTGCATGACATCCCATACATTCCAGCAATTAGAAAAGAATGGCTATATTCCAGGATTTAGAAACATTCATCATCTCAAATTTCCCCCATTCCATCAAGGAGTATAATTCCAACATGGAAAATGTGTAGATCCAAAATGGAAAAAAATCAAACATTGCCTTCACTCTTCTTCATCCAAGTACAGATTTCCAGATTAAAGTATTGTTTGTAGAATCCAAGCGGTTGAATCATTATGGTCTGCTAGGTTTTTTGTGACAATCCAATTTGTTTGTACACTTTGTGTAGTGAAAATTGAGAAGCAGATATCAACTTCTAAAAGAATCTGTAGGCTCTAATATTCCAGAAATATTCCATATAGTACAACCACAAAATCTGTAGCCAAATAGCTCCATCAGATAGCAGAGATATATCCAAGGAAGGCCTTCAGATTATCCAACAGAAGGAATAATTAATTCTAGAAGATAGGTAACTCCAAAAATGATACTGCCATACAAAATCTTCCACCATTTTACATCTCAGGAGTAGATATCCAACCAGCTGCAGGAAATATCCTCTACGATTCCACAAGATACCAGCCACTGGGATAGAAATCACTTCCGTTTCCAACCCAAAATAGGAAACATTGAGAATGCCCAAAACTTTAAATCCATCTGGGGCCCCTAAATATGAGTTTCTGTTTCTCACCATATCAAATACAAAATACCTGCCTACAGAAACCTTGGAACTTACCCATCAAGTCTCCGCTCATAACGTCCTTCTCGTGCATGAAGTGATGGTGGAGGGCCATAAGCAGGCCCTCCACCACCTCCTCTGAACCCAGAAACCTCTCTACTACGAGATGCTATGGAAACTGTATCATCCAATCCCCGAGCAGCACTCGGAATGGTGCCTGGTTCATTATAATCCGTGCGTAGGTCTCTATCTCCCATTTTGTTGACTGAGTTGTGAGCCTTCTGTGCACTTTTGATGTCCACAAAATCCACAAAGGCGGCCACTCCTCCTTCAGATCCCCTCTTGGGGAGAATTTTGACACTTTCCACGCGGCCATATCTGGAAAAAATAAAACATTATTGTTGCATAACAATAATTTTCCAAGAATAGTCTGTGAAAATCTTAGACAATTTACATTAACTGCATATGTAGAAGGAGTTGCAAAGTATACAAGATGGCTTTTACACTCACATTTTTCTTGGGGCAAAAATTTACAAAGATTTTTTAAAAAGCAAGCTCTACACCCAATGTGGGGCTTGAACTCATGAGTCCTGAGATCTAGTCGCATGCTCTACCACCGAGTCAGCCAGGTTCTCCAAAATTTACAAATGTTTTAACCATTACTCTTACTTCTTAAATACATTAACTGAATTACTTTTCACCTTTTAAGAACACTTAGCTGAAATGAATCTGTTTTATGAATTTTTACATTCTTAAAAAAGGTTACTAAACCTAAGATGCTTCAATGTTACTTAGATATCTTTAAAGATGTTTATCAGGAGGGCCTGGTGGCTTAGTCCTTAAGTGTCTGCCTTCAGATCAGGTCATGATCTCAGGGTCCTAAGCGGACTGAGCCCCGCACCCAGCTCCCTGCCCAGCAGGAAGCCCAGCTTCTCCGTCTCCTACTCCCCCCTGCTTGTTTCCTCTCTCGCTGTGTCTCTCTGTCAAATAAATAAATAAAATCTTTTTTAAAAAATAAAATTAGGGCGCCTGGGTGGCTCAGTGGGTTAAGCCGCTGCCTTCGGCTCAGGTCATGATCTCAGGGTCCTGGGATCGAGTCCTGCATCGGGCTCTCTGTTAAGCAGGGAGCCTGCTTCCTCCTCTCTCTCTCTCTGCCTGCCTCTCTGCCTACTTGTGATCTCTCTCTCTGTCAAATAAATAAAATCTTTTAAAAAAAATTAAAATTAAAATTAAAAAGTAAAGAAACATCTTAACTAAAATCAGCTACTTTACAGATTTCATTTTTTTTTAAAGATTTTATTTATTTATTTGACAGAGAGAAATTACAAGTAGATGGAGAGGCAGGCAGAGAGAGAGAGAGGGAAGCAAGCTCTCTGCTGAGCAGAGAGCCCGATGTGGAACTCGATCCCAGGACTCTGAGATCATGACCTGAGCCGAAGGCAGTGGCTTAACCCACTGAGCCACCCAGGCGCCCCTACAGATTTCATTTTTAAATCATTAAGTGAAAATGAGCCTACTGAAAAAATGAGATGATTCCACAATCTCTACTTGAAAGTAATCCATTTGAAGTGATAGTCTTAATTTTTTTAAAAGATTTTATTTATCCAAGAAAGGGAAAGCACAAGCCAGGTGAGGGGCTCAGCCTGCTGAGCACGGAGCCCACCACAGGGCTGAATCCCACGACCCTGAGATCATGACCTGAGCTTAAGTCAGACACTTAACTGACTGAGCCACCCAGGTGCCCCTCAAGTGAGAGTGAGATTTTTTTTTTTGAAGATTTACTTTACTTATTTGACAGAGAGAATGCAAGCACACAAGCAGGGGGAGCAGCAGGCAGAGAGAGAGGGAGACTCAGGCTCCCCACTAAGCAAGGAGCCTGAAGTGGGACTTGATCCCAAGACACAGATATCATGACCTGAGTCAAAGGTTGACACTTTACCAACTGAGCCACCCAGGTGCCCCAACAGTCTAATTTTTTAATGCAGTTTTCTGCTATTTAATTTTTTTCAGGAGGTTAAAACTACTAAAACTTATAATTTAGGTATACTTAAAACTGTTTTTCATATAATTCGAGAAAATCTTTTGATAGACCTATGTTCCCATTTTTACTCCCCCCACCCCCACCCAAAAAAAAAAAGCTTGAGATGTCTGTAAAGAACAATTTTAGGGCACCTTTTATATTTGGAAGATATGTGCAAGAAATATAATGATTCAGAATTTTAAAAGTCATGAAATTCTATGAATTTCATTAGGAGTTAACTATGCTTTATGTACTTATAATCTGGCATTTTAGAAAGAAAAGCACAGCAATTTTAAATATAGCATTCTTATTTGCTGACAAACCAAAATCATAATTTTACACTTCTCCTGGAGCTAACATTATCAGAAAGCAGAACTCTTCTCTTTACATCCTCCAGTATGATTTAAGTTATACCTCTCACAATGGAAACCTAATCCTAAAATTCTGTTTCATCAGACAACTGAACTAGAAGAAACAAAATTATCTGTTGATACTGAATTAATGAAAGGAGCTTCCTAATTTGGAAAAAAAAATTGTGAGAAATTGGAATAGTTCTTTTCTTTCCATACAAACATTAAATACCTTCCAGTGTATCTGACAAAGGACTTGTATCTAGAGTACAAAAACTTTTATAATTCAAACAATTTTTTTAAATAGGCAAAACACTTCAACAAAGAAGATACACAGATGGCAGATAAACCCAGAAAAATAGGCTCAAAATTAATAGTCATTAGGGAAATGCAAATCAAAACCACAATGAAATACCACTTCACATCCATTAGGATGACTATTTAAGTCAGGAAAAAAAAAAAGGAATAAAAAGTGTTGACAAGAATGCAGAAAATTTTGAAATCTAGGGCAGATCTAGTATAACTATAAAAACGTGGAACCACTGTGGAAAAGTTTGGAATTTTTCTCAGTAAGTTAAGCATAGAATTACCATATGACGCAGCAAATCCACTCCTTATCTGGGGTTCAAATAGCTATGTGTACACCAATGTTCACTGCAGCATTATTCATAACAGCCCAAAGATGGAAACAACCCAAGTGTCTACCAATGAATGAATAAACAAAATGCAAAATATATTTATAATGGGATAGTACATTAAGACATAAAAAGAGGGGCGCCTGGGTGGCTCAGTGGGTTAAAGCCTCTGCCTTTGGCTTGGGTCATGATCTCAGGGTCCTGGGATGGAGCCCCGCATTGGGCTCTCTGTTCGGCGGGAAGCCAGCTTCCTCCCCTCTCTCTGCCTACTTGTGATCTCTGTCAAATTAATAAATAAAAAATCTTTGAAAAAAAAAAAAGACATAAAAAGAAACAAAGTTCTGATACAAGCCACACATGGATAAAAATTAAAACATCACCCTAGGGGCACTTGGGTGGCTCAGTCATTAAGCGTCTGCCTTAGGCTCAGGTCATGATCCGAAGTCCTGGGATCAAGCCCCGCTCAGCGGGAAGCCTGCTTCTCTCTCTCCCACTCCCCCTGTTTGTGTTCCCTCTGTCGCTGTCTCTCTATGCCAAATAAATAAAATCTTTTAAATAATTAAAAAACAGGGGCACCTGGGTGGCTCAGTGGGTTAAGACCTCTGCCTTCAGCTCAGGTCATCCTGGGATGGAGCCCCGCACTGGCCTCTCTGCTCAGCAGGAAGCCTGCTTCCCCCTCTGCCTACCTGTGACCCCCAAATAAATAAATAAGATCTTTTAAGACATATATATACATATATAAAATCAAAAAAATAAAAAATAAAACATCGCCCTAAATGAAATAAGCCAGACACAGAGGGAAAATTCGTTTGTGATTCCACTTACATGAGGTATCTAGAATAGGCAAATTCATAGAGACAGAAAGCAGAACAGAAGTGAGGAGGAGCAGAGACAAGAGGGAAATGGGGAATTACTGTTAATGGGAACAGAATTTCTGTATGGGATGAAAAAATTCTAGAAATAGTGGTGAATGATTATATGTAACACCACTGAATTGTATGCCCCAAAATGGTTAAAATAAATGTTTATATTATGCATATTTTACCACACCCACACTTACAAAGATTCTCAATAAATGGAAGGTTGCAAAGGTTTTTCTATTAAAAAAAAAAAGAAGGGCGCTTGGGTGACTCAGTCATTTAAGCACCTGACTCTCGATTTCAGCTCAGGTCATGATCTCAGGGTCGTGGAGCCCCGAGTGAGCCTCAGCACTCTGCGGGGAGCCTGCTTGAAAGTCTCTCCATCTCCTGCCCCTTCCTATGCCTGGATGCATTTGTGCTCGCTCTCTAAAATAAATAAATTTAGGAAAAAAAAAAAAGCAGTGGCTAACTCTTCATATCCATGAAAACTCAGTAGGTAAAGGTGATGTCCTGATTTTGTCTACTCTTTCCAAAACAACGCATTTCCGACAGTTTTCAAGTATCCTTCAAGTATTCAAGATTAAACATTTATCTGAAATTTAGTAGTTAAAAAAGAATCAAACCACAATTAGGTAATATTTCCTTTTCAACAACACCAAGCCTTAGATACAGGTTTTCAGAGAACTTATGGAATATTTTACAGTAATACACAGAAAACCTCAGTTTCTAAAATTACATGGTTACTAGTTATATGGTTAAGTTAATGCATTTATAATTTCTCAAGAATTAAGAGAGCCTAGAGTTGGGGCACCGGGGTAGTTCAGTGGGTTAAAGCCTCTGCCTTCGGCTCAGGTCATGGTCTCAAGGTCCTGGGATCAAGCCCCACATGGGGGGGGGGGCGGGTGGTCTCTGCTCAGCAGGGAGCCTGCTTCCTCCTCTCTCTGCCTCCCTCTCAGCATACTTGTGATCTCTGTCAAATAAATCTTTAAAAAAAAAGAGAGAGAGCCTAAAGTTAAAATAAATGAGAACATAAGCTAAGAAACTGTGTTTGACTGCTACAAACTGCAGTATGTAACTATTTAATAGGTTTGTCTTCAAAAACAACAGTCAAAATCAATACTAAACTGGTTTCTATTTGGTCAAAATGTTCAACATTAAAAAATACTAAACTGATCAACATACACTGTATTGTAAGGTTTTGGGGGGGGGTAAGTTTTGAAGAGTCAATTTAAAAATTATCTAAGATAAGGGTGTCTGGCTGGTTCAGTCAGTACTGTATTCAACTCTTAATCTCAGGGTCCTGAGTTCAAGCCTCATGTGTGGAGCCTACTTAAAATTAAAAAAAAAAAAAAAAAAAATTTTTTTTTACCCAAAATAATGCCAGGTTTGGTGAAATGTTTGGTCTCCTTTCAACAATAGACAATTTAGGGACACCTGGCTGGTTCATTTGGTGGACCTTGTGACTCCTGAAGTTGTGGGTTTGAGCCCCATGTTGGGTGTAAAGATTACTTTAAAAAAAAAAAAAAAAAACCCACAATGGACAATTTAAATACGTACTGACAGTCGTTAGCGTTCTCTGAAGAATATAATTTCAGTGAATTAATGGCCTCAGAGTTCCCATTGGAAAGCAATGTTGACATAGTGGAGGAAATGCATAAGTTCTGGACTAGCATTATGATCCTAATTCAATTATTAATTATATGGTTTTTAACAGGAACTGTTCTAGGCACCTGATGCATTATCAAGGAACAAAGCAAAGATTCCCTAGTCTCAGGGAATTTAATTACAATTTAGATTCCTGATAGGTGAAGAGTAGACCTAAACTATTTTTATCAACTCCACAAGAAACATACTTTATAATTTCCAAAGCAACACCATTACATAAAGCTAAAGACATACCCCTCAATACAAACGTACCTCTCAATACCCTTTCTTTCCAGAAGGCACTACACTCTACCATTTTTGGCTGGGTTTTCAATAAAAATGCAAAGATTACTTATAATCCTAGTTTTTGCAACTGACTCTACTAATAAGCAATAGTAAAAAAAAATAGCCACATACAGTACTTGCTTTTCACAAAAGGCCTCCTACTACAGAAAACAATCCTCCCAAGTCATTTTTTTTAAAGAGAGGGAGGGAGAGAGAGGTGGGGGGGGGGCAGTGGTAAAAGGAAAGGGAGAGAACCTCAAGCAGGCTCCGTGACCAGCAGGGAACTCAACCTCACAATCCTGAGATCATGACCCGAGGCAAAATCAAGAGTCAGATGCTTAACCCACTGAACCACACAGGCGCCAATCCCCAAGTCATTTTTGAAACGACAGATCCACTCTGCTTAGACAATACACTCAAATTCTACTTCTACCCTCCCTTCTTTGCCCCATTAACTCCTAGAGGCAAAATATCTCATCTGAGTTTTTTATGATTGCTAACACTACTGCTGCTCTATTTCCAAGTAAAGAGATCCCTTCTAAAGCTTCAATATTGCCCGCTACCCACTCTCCCACCCTTCCATCCCATAATGGCCAAGATGCTCCTTATTCAAAAGTAAATAACCAATAAGCACGGACAGAAAGAAGTGAAGAGCAAATGAATATGTCTTAAGGGATAAAAAGGCCTAAGAGATATTATATTAAAGACAAGAAATGTTTGTGTTTGTTCTTTACATTATAAAAAGACTCAAAATCGGGTCGCCTGGGTGGCTTAGTGGTTTAAGCCTCTGCCTTCGGCTAGGGTCATGATCTCGGGGTCCTGGAATCAAGCCCCACATCGGGTTCTCTGCTCAGCGGGGAGCCTGTTTCCCCCTCTCTCTCTGCCTGCCTCTCTGCCTACTTGTGATCTCTCTCTATCAAGTAAATAAATAAAAATCTTTAAAATAAAATAAAATAAAGAAAGACTCACAATCTTTCCTCTTTTAAAGTCAGTCAGTCATAAGTATATCCATTACAACTACCAAACTACCTGAAATAATGCAGTAACATCAACACTTATCTTTTCATAGTAGTAACTTTTCATGAGGGAATTACTTATATATAAATCAACCCATTTGATCTTTTTAAGATTTTATTATTTATTTGACAGACAGAGATCACAAGTAGGCAGAGAAGTAGGCAGAGAGAGAGGAGGAAGCAGGCTCCCCACAGAGCAGAGAGCCCAATGTGGGGCTCGATCCCAGGACCCTGGGATCATGACCTGAGCCGAACGCGGAGATTTTAACCCACTGAGCCACCCAGGCGCCCCAACCCATTTGATCTTATATTTAGAAGAAAAGGCTGGTTTCCCCTCTTGTGACAGACCTTTATTTTACACCCTACACCAATGACTAGAAATACTACAGGCAGACTAAAAGGCAGAATCCTTAGCAACTTAGTATGTTATAACAGTGTTTAAATTAGAGCTGCCCAGGGGTGCCCAGGTGGCACAGTCAGTTGAGCCAGACTCTCCATTTCTGCTTGGGTCATCATCTCAGGGTCATGAGATCAAGCCGTGTGTCAGGCTCCACACTCGATGCAGAATCTGCTTGGGGTTCTCTCTTCCTCTCCCTCTACCCCACTCCCTCTCACTCTCTCAAATAAATTAAATAAAGAAATAAATGAATAAATAAATAAATCATCATCATCACACACACACACACACACACACACACACACACACACACCGAACTCATGGTCCTGAGATTAAGAGTTACATGCTCTACCAACTGAGCCAGCCAGGTGCCCCTGGACTGTACACTTTAAAAGGATGAGTTTTATGCCATGTAGATTGAATCCCAATAAAACTTATTAAAAGAAAAAGATATGGGACACCCGGGTGGCTCAGTCGGTTATGTGTCTGCCTTCAGCTCAGGTCACAATCCCAGGGCCCTGGAATCGAGTTTGGCATCAGGCTCCTCTCAGCAGGGAGCCTGCTTCCCCCTCTGCTTGCCTCTCCCCCTGCTTGTGCTAGCACTCTCTTCTCTGACAACTAAACAAATAAAATTTCTATTTAAAAGAAAGGGAAGGGAGGGCAGGAGAGGGAAGGGGAGGGAAGGGGAGAGGGAAGGAATTTATAAACATTTTAAAATAATTCATATATTCCACCTTTAATCATCTTATCTTTTGCCTAAGTACAAATAATCACTTAAGATGGCAAAAGACAGACTAAGGATCCCTAACGCCAGCAAAAGGCAGTCAACCACAAACCCCCAGCCTCACTGGAGAAAAAGCTAATACTCTGAGAGATGTTTCTCTACTTGGAAGGACAGGGGGAGGAGTGGAAAAAGATGAAAGGAGAAATGATTTGTAATAGTTTCACGATTTGTGTTCTCTCTCTGCCAAAAATAAACAAATAAAAATTATTCATTTGTTATATAATCTTGGATCTAGGAAAGACCCAACACAGAAGGTAAAACCTCTAAATCATAAAGAAAAAGACCACATGAATTCCATTTTTTCTTATTTGTTTCTGGAATGTCCATGTATATATATACCTACTAAGTACTAATTGCTATGTGATTTTTTTTTCTTTTTTTAATTTTGTTTTTGAGAGAGAGAGAGAGAGCTAGAGAGATAGAGCACACAGAGGAAGAGGAAGAGGCAGAAGCAGGCTCCCCACTGAGCAGACAGGCCATTGTGGGGGCTTGATCCCAGGACTCTGAGATCATGGCCTTCGTTTAACTGACTGAGACACCCAAGTGCCCTACTATGCTATTTTTTTAAATGTTTTACTGTAGAATCCTTCTACAAATTCAATAAAGCTGTAATCTGAACGATTCTGTATGATCTCCAAAAAAAAAAAGAAAGAAAGAAAGAAAAAGACCACACAAACCATAGAAAAATTATAGCCCCTAAATAACAAAACAGTCAAAAGATAAATGGGGAAAAATAGCTGTAACACATAAGAAATAAAATGTTTTCTGAAATATACAAACAATGCTGTCAAATCAAGGGAAACACAGGTCCAAACAAAAAACAGGTAAAATATTTGAAGTTCTTTTAAAATATGCACATACTAGGGCCTGGGTGGCTCAGTCAGTTAAGTGGGTGACTGGCTCAGGTCAGGATCCCAGGGTTCTAGCATTAGGCTCCCCAGTCAATGGTGAGTCTGCTTCTCCCTTTCCCTCTGCCCCTCCTCCCATTTGTGCCCATGCTCACTCACTCTCTCTCTCAAATAAAATCTTTCTTAAAATTAATTAACTAAATTAAAATGTGCACATACCCATAGAGGGTGCCTGGTTGGCTCAGTCGCTGGAGCATGTAACTCTTGATCTCAGGGTTGTGGGTTTGAGCTCCACACTGGGCATAGAGATTACTTAAAAACAAAATCTTAAAAATGAATAAAATAGGGGCACCTGGGTGGCTCGATGGGTTAGGCCGCTGCCTTCAGCTCAGGTCATGATCTCAGGGACCTGGGATAGAGTCCCGCACCCGGCTCTCTGCTCAGCAGGGAGCCTGCTTCCCTCTCTCTCTCTGCCTGCCTCTCCATCTACTTGTGATTTCTCTCTGTCAAATAAATAAATAAAATCTTTTTTAAGAAATGAATAAAATAGGGCGCCTGGGTGGCTCAGTGGGTTAAGCCGCTGCTTTCGGCTCAGGTCATGATCTCAGGGTCCTGGGATCGAGTCCCGCATCGGGCTCTCTGCTCAGCAGGGAGCCTGCTTCCTCCTCTCTCTCTCTGCCTGCCTCTCTGCCTACTTGTGATCTCTGTCTATCAAATAAATAAATAAAATCTTAAAAAAAAAATTAAAAAAAAAGAAATGAATAAAATACACACAAATAGTAAACAAAAAAATACACTCAAAAAATGCTGTTCAATTGTATTCAAAAATTTTTAAATCTAAATTTTATTTATTCTTTTTTAAGGTTTTTTTGTTTGTTTGTTTGTTTGTTTTTTGTTTGTTTTTTTTTTTAAAGATTTTATTTATTTATTTGACAGAGAAATCACAAGTAGGTAGAGAGGCAGGCAGAGAGAGAGAGGAGGAAGCAGGCTCCCTGCTGAGCAGAGAGCCCGATGCGGGACTCGATCCCAGGACCCTGAGATCATGACCTGAGCCGAAGGCAGCAGCTTAACCACTGAGCCACCCAGGCGCCCTGTTTGTTGTTTTTTTGGTCAGGGAGGGAGGCAGGGAGAATGGCAGTCAGAGGCAAAGGGAGAAGCAGATTCCCTGCCAAGCAAGGAGCCCGATGTGGGGTGTGGGACTCGATCCCAGAATGCTGGGATCATGACCTGTGCCAAAGGCAGCCCCTTAACCAACTGAGCCACCCAGGTGCCCCCCAAAATCTAAATTTTAAAGAGGGTAAAATAACACAAAACCCAAAATTCTAATAATACCTAGGTACAGTCTAACGTAACAGATACTTTCATAAATTCTCTGAAGAACAAATCAGAAAAACCTCTTAGGAAGATAATTTGATAGTACTGATTAAGAATTAAGTACACATCCCAGAAATTCAACTCACAGAGATTGATCACACGTGCAATTGCAGGCATCTGCAAAGAGTACACAACACTGCTTACTGCAACACTGCTTGTTCCGTGTAACGGGATAACCATTCCACTTTCTGCCTATGTGAATTTGACTGCTCTAGGTACCTGCTACAGGTAGAATAACACAATACTTAGCCTTCTGGGACCTGACTTATTTCACTTAGCATAACTTTGTTTAGTTTTTGCTTTTAGAGTAGGCACTCCACTCAGTCTGGAGCCCAATGCAGGGCTTGAACCCAGGACCCAGAGATCAACACCGGAGCTAAGATCGAGAGTCGGATATTTAACTGATTAGGCCACTCAGGCACCCCAGCATATTTTTTTTTAAACAGGAAAAAAGCAAATTTAATAGGCATGCATACAGAGAATCCACAGAAATGTCAAATTCCCTCACTGAGCACAGTTTCTTCAAGGTTCCTCCACGTTGTAGCAGGAGTCAGACTTTCCTTCCCTTTAAGAGTCAGACTTTCCTTCCCTTTTTAAGGCTGAGTAATATTCCATTACATGAATTCTGTTTGTCACAAATCTAATTAGCACATTCTGTTTATTCACTCATGGGTCACAACACTGGCTGCTTCCATTTTTTGGCTATTGTAAATAATGCTGCTATGAACATAATAGATGACTTTTTTATATGAAAAGCTACTTACTGGTTCTGGCTCGACTTCAGAGGGTTTAAGAAAACTTGAAGACTGGCAACAAGCTTAATCCAACCAACAAAACTAAATTCATCTGTTTACTGAATCTATGATGAATGCCTAGAATCCTGTATGAAAATTTGATGACCAATTCTTAAGAAAAGCAATGTTTTCAGTAAAGCCTCAAATAACAAAATTCTTCAAACTATTATAGGCATCATTACCGGGGACACACACACACACACACACACACACACACACACATATCCATTATCCAATCTAATGAGAAACTATTTACTAAGTACAATTAATTAATTTGAGGGGTGCGTGGCTGGCTCAGTCAGTAGAGCATATGACTCTTGATTTCAGGGTGGTGAGTTCAAGCCACGTTGGGCATAGAACTTACTTTAAAAAAATTTTTTTTCATTATTTTTTAACAAAAGGATAGTGCTCAACTGACATATAAACCTCTGAAAGATTATTCAATTATGAGGAAAAAATGGCAAAGATCCTATAATCTTTAGATCCTACTGGTGAGATCAAACAGGAAGACTGAGTATTTTAGCCAATATTAGAAATAATTCATAAAGTACTCCTCTAGAGAACAGGAGAGATGACTCTGTACTGGAAAAATCAAATCTATAGTATAGGAATATTGTAACTACTAAGTTAACACTTGGACGTTTGTTCTCACAATAATTCATGAATAACTTCATAATGTGTCTGATTTACACAGTACTTTTCTGGGAGAAGTTCAAGTATAATTAACTGTCAATAGAATGCAAGTGATGATTATCCATTTCTTAGAGTAATGACAATAAATAAAACAGATGGAGAAAAGAGGAGCAAGGCAAGCTGATCAAAAAAAGGGAAGACTGGAGAGAACAAAGTGGAAGTAACAGAAGCCTAGAGAACAAGTAAGAGCAAAAATCCACATCAAGAGTCCCTAGTATGAATACAAAGGGCTCTTTGAAAACATGATTCCTACCTGGTTTACCAGAACTATTATTTACAACTACTGAGAAGAAATTCATTTTTTTTTACGATTTTATTTCTTTGAGAGAGAAAAAATGAGCGAAAGAGAGGGAAGGGCAGAGTGAGAAGCAGGAGGAGATTCCCAGCTGTGCAGACAGCCTGATGGGCCCCCCCATCCCAGGACCCTAAAATCATGACCTAAGCCGAAGGCAGATCCTTAACCGACTGAGCTAACCAGGCGCCCCAAGAAATTCATTTTTAACCTTTTAATTTCTTAGTAAAATGATAATTTAAACAATGACTTTGGAAAACTTACAAATACTTCTAATACTTCCCTTGACTACTGACTTTTATCCTTATTTCATACTATATAGTTGCTAAGATAAAATAGAAGACAAAAACATGATCCCATCTTTTTGTAATGTACATAAAGTCCATATTCTTTTCATATTCCACTGTGAGTTTTTTTTTGTAGAATCTCTGAAGACTACCTCTACTCCTAGCTTTAGGAAATGGGTTATCACTCCTCAATCTTAAAAGGTCTTTGGACTTTTTTTTACTGAATTCCAGTGTTTTATAAACTTTTAAGTAAAGGTGCTTCCCCATAAAGAACCTTGGCATGGAATTAACCCCATCCAATTAAAAAATAAGTTACAGTGCACCTGGGTGGTTCAGTCAGTTAAGTGTGAGACTCTTGATTTCAACTCAGATCCTGGTATGAGGGTAGTGGGATCAGGCCCTGTATGGGTCTTCATGGTCAGTACAAGAGTCTGCTTATCCCTCTCCCCCTCCCCCTGCTCAAGCTCACTCGCTCTAAAAAGTACAAACTCCTAAAAAAAAAAGTCACTGGGGCACCTGGTCGCTCAGCCAGGAACCTGCTTCTCCCTTCTCTGCCGCCACTTCCCCTGCTTGTGTTCATCTCCCTGTCAAATGAATAAAATCTTAAAAAAAAAAAAAAAAAGTCACTAGTTTCTAAGCCAATCATTTTATTAAATATGCAAACTCCCCCAGTCAACATTTTAATCTGATTAGTTATAATCTCTAGAACTAAAAAGCTTTTTTTTTTTTTTTAGGAAAAATAAAACATTCAGAAAAAACACTCAGAAGAACATTTTTAAAACAAAATTTCCTGTAAGATCAACACAAAGGAAATCAAATGTCATAACCCTGTGAGACCCAAAGCTGTGATGAAAGTTCCTTCTATACATCTACTTTTAGAATGACAAAGCAAATATATGCTAAAAAGGATAATCTGTGTCAAAAACCCCTATGGAAAGGGTTACTTCACAAGAAAAACAGAGAGGAGTGAGTGTAAAAAAAACTATAGAGTACAGCCTTACACACTTTACATGTAACAAAACATATACACCTTTTTTTTTTTTTAATTAACTGCAACATGGAGCATCTGGGTGGCTCAGTGGGTTAAGCCTCTGCCTTCCACTCAGGTCATGATCTTGGGGTCCTGGGGAGCCCCGCATCAGGCTCTCTGCTCAGCAGGGAGCCTGTTTCCCCGCCCGCCCCCCCCACCCCGCGCGCCTCTCTGCCTACTTGTGATCTCTTTTTTTTTTTAATTAACTGCAACATGCTGTTAAATTATTTAAAACTTTACAAATACCACTTAAGTCTTGACCCAGAAAGGCTACTTTTGACTGAAGAACATAGCTGGTTAGCAGAATGATTCATTTCAAAGTGATACACTATGTTTTGTATGATGGCTACAGTAGTATTTCTAGATATTAAATTCTCTTATAATCCAACTGAACATTAATACATACTTTTTAAAAATTTATAGCATTCCAGGGGCCTTTAGGTCATCTTACGAATGACAGCTATAACAAGGATTTCTTAAACTGGAAAGACCCTAGGAATCTTATAACCCAACCCACTTGGTTTCTGGGAGGAATTACATGTACCCACTTTAGGTAATAAATTTGTTATGTAGAGTTAAAGCATCTTATTTTACGTACAGCATCACATAACTAACTGAATTTTAAGAGCTCTCTATAAACTTGAGATTTTCACACATCTTTTTTCTTCTGATTAAAGCGTGGCCTACAGAGGCACCTGGGTGGCTCAGTGGCTTAAATGTCCAACTGATCTCAGCTCAGGTCTTGATCTCAGGGTCATGAGCTGAAGCTCTGCACTGGGTGTGGAGCCTACTTTAAAAAAAAAAAAAGGTCAGTACTTACTATGGAGTTTAATTCTAACTATGGATGTGCCTGAAATTCCCGTCATTGAGAGAATTCAAGCTGACTAAAAGGAGCAACATTAGAAATATAAAGACTCCAAATTTCTAGAATAAGACTAGGAGTAAGAGGAGGAGAATGCAAAACTTAAAAACAACAAAAAATCCATGGGAAAAAAAGAGCAGTTTTTTTTTTAAAGATTTTATTTATTTTATTTTTTTTTTAAAGATTTTATTTTTTATTATTTATTTGACAGAGAGAGATCACAAGTAGGCAGAGAGGCAGGCAGAGAGAGAGAGGAGGAAGCCGGCTCCCTGCTGAGCAGAGAGCCCGATGTGGGGCTCGATCCCAGGACCCTGAGATCATGACCTGAGCCGAAGGCAGTGGCTTAACCCACTGAGCCACCCAGGCACCCAGATTTTATTTATTTATTTGACAGAGACCACAAGTAGGCAGAGAGGCAGGCAGAGAGAGAGGGGGAAGCAGGCTCCCCGCTGAGCAGAGAGCCCGATGTGGGACTCGATCCCAGGACCCTGAGATCATGACCTGAGCCGAAGGCAGCGGCTTAACCCACTGAGCCACCCAGGCGCCCCCCAAAAAAAGCAGTTCTAACCACTAAGAGTACAATGAGTAAAAAAGGGGGGCAGGAATCAAGCTATTCACCTAACACTATCTTTGTTTTATTTTCCAGTCCAAGTCTTTTGGTGATTTTAACTTTTTTACCTCAACATTTTTTTTCTTTTTAAAGATTTTATTTACTTATGACAAAGAGATAGCAAGAGAGGGAACACAAGCACGGGGGAGCTGGAAAGGGAGAAGCAGGCTCCCTGCTAAGCAGGCAGCCTGTATGGGGCTCAATCCCAGGACCCTGGGATCATGACCAGAGCGGAAGGCAGACGCTTAACTGACTGAGCCACCCCGGTGCCCCTCACCTCAACCCTTTTATGTCAAAGCTAAAACTAGTACATAAATTAGATGCTACTATTCTATTCTTAACCTAATGGTTTGTTTAAACCAATGGTTCTTAACTTTTTCGTGCCCTGGACTGACAGTCTGGTGAAACCTATAAACCCTTCCTCAGAATAATATTAATAAAATAAAATGAACAAGATTACAAAGAAAAGCAATTATACTGAAATACAATTACCAAAATACTTTAACATGGTTCCCCTCAGGGGCGCCTGGGTGGCTCAGATGATTAGGCATCTGCCTTTGGCTTGGGTCATGATCCCAGAGTCCTGAGATCAGTCCCTCGTTGTAGGGACTCCCTGATTGGCAGGGAGCCTGCTTCTCCCTCTCCCTCTACTGTTCCCGGGATTGTGCTCTCTTGCCCTGCCAAATAAATAAATAAAATCTTAAGAAAAAAAAAAAAATCAAAGGACAAAAGGTGATATTAACATACATCATAGAGAAAAAGAATTTTTTCTTTTTTCTTTTCTTTTTTCAGAGAGGGCATAGGGAGGGGCAGAGGGAGAGAAAGAATCCCAAGCAGGCTCCAAACCCAGCCGGCAGCCCAACTTGGGGCTCTTATCTTACGGCCCTAAGATCATGACCTGAGCCAAAATAGTCAGATACCTGACTGAGCTACCCAAATGCCCCATGGACAAGAATGTTACCAACAAAATTCACACAGTGAGAAACCCCATAGAACAATCAACCTGGTTTGCAACAAATTAAGTTGTAAGGAGAGAGGGAGATTAAAATCTATAGATTAAGAGACTTCAATAGCCAAAATGTTCATCAATAAGTAAATAAACAAACTGTAGTATCTCGACTAGGGTAGTGGTGGTGGTGGTAGTGGTGGTAGTGGTTACAAGATGCCTACATTTCTCAAAATTCAACAAACTTCACACTTAAAATAAGTACATTTTATTGAATGCAAATTAAACCTAATAATTCTTTTTTTTAAATTTACTAGGGCTTTAACTCACAACCCAATACCAGTCTCATGCTCTACCAAAGCCAGCCAGGTGCCCTCCCCCCAACTTTTTTTTTAAGTTTTTCAATAAAATTTTTAAAGAATTACATATCACCAATTATAATTGGTATACCTTAAATAGAGCCCGAGTTTTTAAAAAAACATTCTTAAGCAAAATAAGTCAATCAGAGAAAGACAACTATCATATGATCTCCCTGATATGAGGAAGTGGAGATGCAACATGAGGGGGTTAAGGGGGTAGGAGAAGAATAAATGAAACAAGATGGGATTAGGAGGGAGACAAACCATAAGTGACTCTTGATCTCACAAAACAAAATGAGGGTTGCTGGGGGGAGGGGGGTTGGGAAAGGGGGTGGGGTTACGAACACTGGAGAGGGTATATGCTATGGTGAGTGCTGTGAAGTGTGTAAACCTGGCGATTCACAGACCTGTACCCCTGGGGATAAAAATACATTATATGTTTATTAAAAATAAATAAATAAAAATTTAAAAAAAAACATTCTTCAAACACACACACACAAAATCAATTACAAACTTGAATACTGACTGGGTATATGAAATAGGAATATATCTCTTTAAACAATCCTTATCTTCTAGAAATAAATACTGAAATATTTATGGATAAAATGTCTGGAATCTACTTCAAAATATTACAAACTGTACAAACTCCAGCATTCCAGGGCTTGTGCTAAAGAATAAGGGTCTTTTTTTTTTTTTTAAGATTATTTATTTGACACAGAGAAAGATCACAAGTAGGCAGAGACACAGGCAGAGAGAGAGGAAGGGAAGCAGGCTCCCTGCTGAGCAGAGAGCCCGATGCAGGGCTAGATCCCAGAAACCTAGGATCATGACCTGAGCTGAAGGCAGAGGCTTTAACCCACTGAGCCACCCAGGCACCCCAAGAATAAGGGTCTTACCTCATTAAGGAACCTGTTGGATAGGGACCAAGAATAAATACAGGAAGGAGAAAAAAAAGTTGAGTGCAGCCACTTTGGAAAATAGTATAGAGATTCCTCAAAACTTTAAAAATAGAATTACCATATGATCCAGCAATTCACTTCTGGGTATTTATCCAGAGAAAGTGAAAACACTAACATGAGAAGATAATGTGCACCCCATGTTCACTGCAGCATAATTTCTTACAGCCAAGACATGGAAACAACCTAACTGTCCAGGGACTGAAGAACAGGTAAAGAAGATGTGTATATACACAATGGAGTACTAAACAGCCATAAAAAAAAGAAGTCTTGCTATTTGAGACAACATGGATGGACCTTAAGAGCATTATACTGGGCGCCTGGGTGGCTCAGTGGGTTAAAGCCTCTGCCTTCGGCTCAGGTCATGATCTCTGGGTCCTGCTCAGCAGGGAGCCTGCTTCCTCCTCTCTCTCTCTCTCTGCCTGCCTCTCTGCCTACTTGTGATCTCTCTCTGTCAAATAAATAAATAAAATCTTAAAAAAAAAAAAAAAGAGCATTATACTAAATGAAGTCAAAGAAAGACAAATATATGATCTCATTCTGTGTAAAATCTTAAAAACAAAAACCATAAGCTCACAGCTACAGAGAAAAGATGGGGGGGCAGTGAGTAGAAGGGTAAAATGAGTGAGAGAAAGGGGGTCAAAAGGTACAAACTTCTAGTTAGACACCAGTCACAGGGATGTAATGTGCCGCATAGTGATGATCAATACTGTATTACTTACCTGAAAGTTGCTAAGAAAGTAAATTTTAAAAGTCCTCAACACAGGGGCACCTGGCTGGCTCAGTAGGTGGAACATGAGACTCTTGATCTTGGGGTTCTAAGTTCAAGCCCTAGACTGTGTGTAGAGATTACTTAAAAAATTAAATCTTGGGATGTCCAACTGGCACAGTAGGTTAAGCATCTGCCTTAGGTTCAGGTCATGATCCCAGGGCACTGGGATGGAGCCCCGAGTCAGCCTCCCTGCTCGACAGGGAGTTTGCTTCTCCTTCTCCCCCTGCTCCTGCTCTCTCTCAAATAAATTAAATCTTTTAAAAAAAGGGGGGGGTGGCAGCTGGGTGGCTCAGTGGGTTAAGCCTCTGCCTTCAGCTCAGGTCATGATCTTGGGGTCCTGGGATCGAGTTCCACATCGGGCTCTCTTCTTGGCGGGGAGCCTGCTTCCCCCCCCCCTCTCTGCCTGCCTCTCTGCCTACTTGTGATCTCTCTCTCTCTCTCTCTCTCTGTCAAATAAATAAATAAAATCTTTAAAAAAAAATTAAAAAGTCCTCTTCACAAGAAAAAAAAATTGGGGGCACCAGGTGGCTAAGTCAGTTAAATGTCTACCTTTAGCACAGGTCATGGTCCCAGCATCCCAGAATCAAGCCCCACGTCAGGCTCCCTATTCAGCGGGGAGTCTGCTTCTCCCTCTCCCTCTGCTCCTCCCCCCACTCATGCTCTCTAACAGATAAAATCTTTTTTAAAAAAAATAAATAATAAGGGCGCCTGGGTGGCTCAGCGGGTTAAGCCTCTGCCTTCAGCTCAGGTCATGGTCTCAGGGTTCTGGGATAGAGGCCTGCGTTGGGCTCTCTGCTCAGCGAGGAGCCTGCTTCCCCCTTCCTCTCTGCCTGCCTCTCTGCCTGCTTGTGATCTCTCTCTCTCTCTCTCTCTCTGTGTCAAATAAATAAATAAAATCTTTTAAAAATAAAATAATAAAAGAACAAGAAAAACATTTTTTTAAAGATTTTATTATTTATTTGACAGACAGAGATCACAAGGAGGCAGAGAGGCAGGCAGAGAGAGGGGGAAGCAGGCTCCCGGCTGAGCACAGAGCCCAACACGGGGCTCGATCCCAGAACCCTGGGATCACGACCCGAGCTAAAGGCAGAGGTCTTAACCCACTGAGCCACCCAGGCGCCCCAGAAAAACATTTTTGTAACAATGTATAGTGACAGGTGTTAAGTAGACTTACATGGTGGCCATACTGAAATATATACAAATATCAGATTATGTTATATAACATTATTAGTTTCAAGTATACACCAATTATAACTCATTTATTTTTTAAAGTTAAGGTCAGTAAGGTTTGGGGGAAGGTAGGGCAAAGGTAAAATTTTGCTGAGATACCAAAGTGAGTGACTGACAACCAAATAAATAAATGAAGCAATGATGATTCCCAATATTATTCCTAAGAAACAAACTTCTTTCTCACTATCTCCTCTTCTGTGTGACTCAGCATATAATAAAGCTCAGACAGATCCAGTGATTATACTCATGTCACCAAGTCAGTGGTGGCTTAGAACCAAAACTACAATTTTAAGAATCATCAGGTAGCTCTGTATCTAATTTTCTTTTGTTTTGTTTTCATTTTTATTTCTTTGACAGTGAGAGGGCACAAGTAGGGGGAGCCGCAGGCAGAGGGAGAAGCAGGCCCCTCGCTTAGCAGGGAGCCTGACGTGGGACTCAATCCAAGATCCTAGGATCATGACCTGGGCTGAAGACAGACACTCAACCAACTGAGCCACCCAGGCACTCCATATCTGCTTTAAACCGAGATGGGTGAATGTATTCATCCATTAAACTATCTCCTAGGAGAGGAAAATATTGAAAAAACTTGCAAAAAATGCAAGTCACTTCCAGTCCCATCTTCCTTTCCTGTTCCTCACCCTCAAATGTTGGTTTCCAAAGAAAGTAGTTGAGAGGAAGGGAATGAGAAACAGAGGCAGCAAGGTGTCGGAGGTGGGGGAAGTAGAGTGGTGTAGAGCTACTTCTTAGTGTAGAGCTACACTAAGAAGAGAACTGATTGGGCAAAGAGAACTGACTGGGCAAAGATAGTGAGAATAGCAGTAGTCAGGTTTCTCACTAAGAAAAAAATTTACAAATATAAAAATGTAGAGATTATGGGGCGCCTGGGTGGCTCGGTCGTTAAGCATCTGCCTTCAGCTCAGGTCATGATCCCAGAGTCCTAGGATCAAGCCTCTCAACAGGCTCCCTGCTCAGCAGGAAGCCTGCTTCTCTCTCTCCCTCTCCCTCTCCCCCTGCTTGTGTTCCCTCTCTCAAGGTCTTTCTCTCTGTCAAATAAATGAAATAAAATCCTTAAAAATATATGTATTTTTAAAACTGGAGAGGTTAGAAAAAATCTTCAGGTATTGGAACATAAGTGAACTTTTTAAAAAATGGGACACAGAGGTACAGATAACGTGTATATATGGAAAAAAAATATATATATATATCTCATAGTTAGGTACCCACATGACACACATTTTCTTAGCTCTGTAGGAATGGGTACACTGAGCATCCAGGTGTTGGTTTCTAAATACTATCCTACACTAAAAGGAACTAGAATTTCTTGGAGAAATGACTGATTATAGGACAAGGAAAGTACATGATAAGCCTTTGTTATGCCTGAAATAAAGAAATGCTTAAACAGTGATGGAGAGATATCAAAAGGACACAACAGCCAGTTTGAAAGAGCTCCAACTGGCCAAACCTAGGACAATTTGGGTATCAAATAATCCCTGGACCAAAGCTCACTGAAAAAAGTAGAAATCGTAAGTATTCTACACATACACAGAAAGCTCCTACCTACAGGAAACTAAATATAGAAGGAATCACAACACTATACTTACCGGCAAGAGTTAGCACTGTTAAAGCTGGTGACTGTAGGCTTGATAAAAGAAGAAAGACTATAATATTAAGATATCTCCCCATAAAATGCTAATCAAATACAAAGGGGAAAATAGTAAAGATTTAACCTGACTAGGTGAGCAGTTAGAACTAGTATCACCAGTTGTGGCACAGATCCATACTGTCTGCCTCCTTATATGCTACTCTTGAGAAGAGCAAAGAATCACTTCTGTGGTATTCTTGCCAAGATGCATGCTCTGATCTGGTCATGAGGTAATACTGGACAGATTTCAACTGGAGGGTTTATCCTGCAGAAGCAAAGGCCTATCCTTTTTAAGATTTTATTTATTCAGTTGAGAGAGAGAGCACGTGCGAGTGAGCAAGCATGAGCAGGGGGAGGGGCAGAGGGGGAAGCGGACACCCATTGAGCAGGGAGCCCGACACTGGGCTCAAACCCAGGACCCTGGGATCATGAACCCCACTGAATGCACATGCTTAACTGACTGAGCCACCCAGGTTCCTCAAAAGACCTGTGCTTTGTAAGACTACCAGGCACATGAGAATTAGCACAAGACTGAGAAAGTATTCAGAATGATGAGACACAGCCACCAACAGCAACACATGACCAAGCTCCTGGACGGAAAATGGAACACTGTGGGGATGGCTGGCATCAGGTGAATGGGGTCTGTGGACTGGGCAGTAGGATGGCACCAATACGGACTTCCTGGTTGGGAAGACAATGAGGTGCCATGCAAGAATGTCAACAACTGAGGAATCTGGATGAAGGGAATGTGGGAATTCTTTGTACCATTCATGAACTATATTCCAAAATAAATTTTAAATGAGAAAAATATTACTGGTAAGAAAGAACTGGGTCTAAACGTGGTCAGACACTCATTCTGGTATATCAAATACCATTTTATCTTCCCTTTTATTTTTTTAAACTAAGGAGAGTTAGTGTTTGGGTTTTTGTTTTTTTAAGATTTTATTTATTGGGGGCGCCTAGGTTGCTCAGTGGGTTAAAGCCTCTGCCTTTGGCTCAGGTCATGATCCCAGGGTCCTGGGATTGAGCCTCGCTTCGAGCTCTCTGCTCAGCGGGGAGCCTGCTTCCTCCTCCCTCTCTCTCTGCCTGCCTCTCTGCTGACTTGTGATCTCTGTCAAATAAATAAATAAAAATCTTAAAAAAAAAAAAAAGATTTTATTTACTGGGGCACTTGGGTGGCTCAGTCTTTAAGCATCTGCCTTCGGCTTGGGTCATGATCCCAGGGTCCTGGGATAGAGTCTCACGTGGGGCTCCCAGCTCGGCAGGAAGCTTGCTTCTCCCTGCCTGCTTCTCCCTCTCCCACTCGCCCTGCTTATGTTCCGTTTCTCACTGTTTCTCTCCGTCAAATAAATAAATAAAATCTTTTTTTTTATGTCTATTTATCTATTTATTTGACAGAGAGAGAGAGAGAGAGGGAGAACAAGTAGGCAGAGCAGCAGGCAGAGAGAAAGGGAGAACCAGGCCCTCTGCTGAGCAGGGAGCCCAATGTGGGGCTCAATCCTAAAGCCCTGAAATCATGACCTGAGCCAAAGGCAGCTGCTTTAACTGTCTGAGCCACATAGGTGCCCCACAATACCATCTTTTCAAAGAGGCCTTACTCATTCCTCCCACCCCCATGACTCTCTATTCCCTCCTTTGCTTTAATTTTCTTCATAAATCAAAACAGGCCACAATTGATAGTTGTTTGGGCTAAATGCTGGGTACACAGGATTCACTTACTATTTTTCTCTTTTTATATGTGTCCAAAATTCTCCAAAGTATAAATTTTAAACTATAAAACAGTAATACATATGCATCTTTATTAATACATTAAAGTATCTAGCAGCAAGTCTAATAGCTACTTTAGTTTCTAAGTTGTGATGAGCATGAATTATTTACAAACATGGAAATGAGGAAGTCAGAATCCTCTGCAGGGTGCCTGGGTGGCTCAGTCCACCAAGCCTCTGACTTCTGCTGTCATGATCTTGGGGTCCTGGGACCAAGTCCTGCAATGAGCCACTCCTTGGGCTCTGTGCTCAGTGGGGATCTGCTTGTCCCTCACCCTCTCCCTCTGCCCTCCACCCCCCAACCTCATGTGCATGCACTCTCTCAAATAAATAAAATCCTAAAAAAACTAAAAAAAAAAAAAAAAAACAAACCCCAAGGCGATTTTTTTAAAAAAGATTTTATTTATTTATTTGACAGATAGAGACCACAAGCAGGCAGAGAGGCAGGCAGAGAGAGAGGAGGAAGCAGGCTCCCTGCCAAGCAGAGAGCCCGATGTGGGGCTTGATCCCAAGACCCTGGGATCATGACCTGAGCTGAAAGCAGAGGCTTTAACCCACTGAGCCACCCAGGTGCCCCAACCCAAGGCGATTTTTAAGAAATCCTGAATACAAAAGAGCCTTTACTACAGTGTAACAGCGTTGTTTTTAAAAATTAACGCTTGAGACAAAAAAATTTACCACCTACCAACTTAATGATGACACAAATCACTGCATGCCAGATGTCATTTTGAAAAATACAAAAAAAAATTTTTTTAATACAAAAAATTTTTAAAAGATTTACTTATCTGAGAGACAGCGAAAACACGCACATGCTTGTGTGCACTCAGGAACAGGGATAGGGACAGAGGGAAAGAATCTCAAGCAGACTCGGCTGAGCAGAGAGCTGAAGGTAGGGGCTCAATCTCACAATCCTGAGCCGAAACCAAGAGTCTGAGAGGCCTAACCATCTGAGCCACCCAGGTGCCCCTAAAATACAAAATGTTTAAAAAGAATACAAATGTCCTAGTTTTTGAATGAAAGGAATAAAATAAGGTGAAGGTTGAAAAAATCAATTTTAAGAATTTATAAATGTGTATATATATATATGTATTATGTTATATATATTATATATATATATATATACATAAAACTACAAATGCATTACACACACAAGTTCATATACCGCATGGAAACATGATAGGAATGTAACCATCAAAGTCTATACAAGGTACACTCAGAAAATCGCCATTCCATTTGTCCAAATTCTCAAGTAAGCCAAAGTCTGCACTTAACAAAGACATATATTACTCTAGAGGTTTGGTATGCTGGACTAAAAAATCTAGCACCAAAACAAGCAATAGGACAAACAACTGTGTTTCCCATGTGAATTTTCCCACAAATACTCCTTAAATGTAAGAACTGGAGTGGTTCCTTACATAATAAAAACCTTTATGCTAAATTTCAGTTTATCTCTATATTCAAAATGAACTAAGTAATTAAATCCAAGAATTCACTAAATTTAGTTAACATTTTACAGAGACATTTCTTTGTGGGTTTCAGATGTTTACAATTTTCAACCTGGCAGATACAGAGGCGGGGGGGGGGGGGTCTGAATACTGTAATACTGTACAATTGTATCAAGAACATCTCTTCACAGCAAAGCGTATTTCTGCACAGCGAAAACAGGTAGAATACAAAAATTACATGGTTTCTAATAAAACGATTAAACATACTAACTGGTTTCCACAACAGAGTATGCTATTTTCCTTTCTTTTCTTTTTTAAAGATTTTATTTGACACAGAGAGATAGAGAGAGAGGGAACACAAGCAGGGGGAGTGGGAGAGGGAGAAGGAGGCTTCTCACAGAGGAGAGAGCCCAAGGCAGGGTCGATACCAAAACCCCAGGATCATGACCTGAGATGAAAGCAGACTTTTTTTTTTTAACTTTTTTTTTAAGATTTTATTTATTTATTTGACAGAGAGTGATCACAAGCAGGCAGAGAGGCAGGCAGAGAGAGAGGAGGAAGAAGGCTCCCTGCTGAGCAGAGCCCAATGTGGGGCTGGATCCCAGGACCCTGAGATCATGACCCAAGCCAAAGGCAGAGAGGCTTAACCCACTGAGTCACCCAGGCGCCCCTGAAAGCAGACTCTTAACTGAGCCACCTGGGCACCCCCAGAGTATTCGATTTTCACTCAAAACATGAGTAGCTCTAAGGCAAATAATAATAATAATAAATTAAGTAAAGATAGCAGTAAACTTTAGAAATTTAACTATAAAAAAGTATTACTTTATTTTGTCTCCTTGTTCAGCAGGCTAATATAGGTCTGTTTCAAGGGCTTGAACATTTATTACAAAGCATCCAATAAGGAAATTCAGGAGCCCAATTTTAATAACAATATATACTAAAGTTATTTGCAGACCACAATGCTTACATTAAATAATGTGGACTAGCTAACTACAGCTCAAACACCACAGATTCTTATAAGTAAAAACAGAAATATATCATCTCCAATTGTATATACTAGTTCTCACAAACTATTTCAAACATTTTTTTTAATTTTTATTTTAAGATTTTATTTATTTAGGGGAGCCTGGGTGGCTCAGTGGGTTAAAAGCCTCTGCTCAGGTAACGGTCCCAGGGTCCTGAAATTGAGCCCCACATCAGGCTCTCTGCTCAGTAGGGAGCCAGCTTCCCCTCTCTCTCTGCCAGCCTCTCTGCCTACTTGTGATCTCTCTGTCAAATAAATAAATAAAATCTTAAAAAAAAAAGATTTTATTTATTTGACAGAGACAGCGAGAGAGGGAACACAGGGGGAGTGCAAGAGGGAGACGCAGGCTTCCCGCCGAGCAGGGAGCCCGATATAAGGCTAGATCCCAGGACCCCAGGATCATGACCTGAGCCAAAGGCAAACGCTTAACGACTGAGCCACCCAGGTGCCCAGGTGCCCCTCAAACTTTTTTTTAAAAAAGCAATCAAGACGGTGCCCTCCACCAGTCAAACATCACCAATCTTCCTGGCACCTATTTTCCCCCAATCTGCCAGAGGCATCCTCCTTAGGAAATAAAATACAGTATTTCAAGCATTCTGTATTAATTTTTAATGCTATTTATCATGATAACTGAATTTTATTTTTTAAATGTACAAAAGCCCGACACATAAATATCAAAATTATAACATTCAAAACCAGAGCTGTTTCTACATAGAACTGGCTGGGCTCTAAAAAAGAAACGATGTAGCAATGATGTAAGGCTAGGGTGAGTCAAATTTGTTTGAAGTCTAAAAATACCTCCAGTTATAGAATACTAAAGACAAGGAAATTCTTCCACTATATTTTTACTGTGTCCCCAAAGTAAAGATATCCAAATACATGTAACATGTATTCCAGCTATTTTAACTCAGAAAACCATTGTAATATTTAAAATTAGCAAAGCCAAAAATACATTTTTAAATGGGTCTCATTCTTTGACAGAATTTTTACATAAGCTGCTACCTTGCTCTACCTCTGCACAATCTTTAACGTCTTCTCTAAAACTGGGGATGGATGGGAAGAACCTGAAAATGTGATTTACTTAAAACAGGCAAATAAAATAGAGAATTTTATATTCTTTAAAGGGCTCTATTCGTTCGCTCATTCTAATTCAGGGAATCATCTTTGCACACACCTCTCTCTCTTACAACTAAAAGACAGCAACCAATTGTTGTGTAACTCCTCCCTTCCCCCTTCAACCCAGCTAACATACAAAGGAAAGGACTTTCTCTATTGTGCAAATTCAGTCCCTGCAACAGACCTTTGTTAACTAAAATCTGATTCAGAAATAGTCCTCATTTAATTTTTTTCAGCGGTATATTAAAAGCTGTAAAGAAAATGAACACAACAAATATATTCTATTGCAAGAAGGTAAAGCCAAATTTTGAAAATGCTCTGATTATATTTTAAAGACTGGGCCTTTCTTTAGTTCGAACGGGGAAAAAGCCTTTATCAGCATCCTTCCCGCAATCTATTTTCCACCAAAAATACTGACCATTGTAAATAATAAAAATAATACACTGTAAATAATACAAAAAAGATCTGGTTCTGACCCCTCCCCCAAACACACACAAAAGTGCCCTCTAAGCTGCCCTGCTTCCAAAACTGGTTTAATCTTTAAAAAACAAAAACAAAATCCCAAACACTTACTATAATAGCCTAATCAGTGTTACAAGAATAATTCTGAAAACGTTTTATGTAATATATTCCCAATATACACCTCTTAATCCTGTAAAACAGTTATTAGTTAATGTTGTAATTAGCAAGGGAAAAGGGTAAAAGCTGGTAAAAGGTATTAGAGAGTTTCTCTCATCTTGAGTTCTAGAAAACACTAGAAGTGTATATCCTTACATTTTCTTACACAGCTATCATTCCGGTACAACTACCTTTTTATTTTTATCCCTTTCACTTAAATTACTCAAATTTCGCCTTCCCCTAGTAGCAATCACACATTTTACAAAACATTTTCTACAATAGGGATAAAAGGCTTTGAATTCCTCCAAACAGGGTCCATTTAACTCCACAGCTGGAAAAGCAAAAACATTTCTTATACATATGTAAGAATAAACAAGAAACCATAAATAGAGATTACCTGTCCCGGGGATTGGGTGGGAAGTGGGGGATGGGAACTGGGAATCCCGAGGTCAGGGGTGAAGGGGAGATTTTTCTCTGTGAACCCTTCACACTCTTTAAACCCATAAGAATGCACTGCCTTTTCAAAGAGCTAAGGACGTTTGTCTAAATTTTTTTAAAAATCGCTTTTAACATAAAGGAGTGTCATGGACACACGGTCTGCTTAGTTTTAACAGAATCTGCTTTTGGTAGCATCTGCTTGTGCTCTGCAATAGGTGAGATACCCCTTTAAACGCAGTGTGCCCGCTAAGCCCTGTTTAATACAGTAACGTTCCTCCAGACCTCCGCTTTCGAAGGCAGCTCGCATCCTCCGCCCCCTCCTCCCTCTGTGCATTCTGAGAGCTGCTGCTGATTCCCACATAAAGTGGGTCCTGGCCGCCATTTTAGAAAGTCATTCACACAAGCCGGACCGCAGCCCCATCCACTTAAAAATCTCCCAAAACTCCCGCGGACGATCTCCTCTTCCCATTCCCTCTCCCCTCATCTTGAGAGGAGTCAAACTCCCTGCAAGAGGTATGCAATGTCTCTGGAATGTGCATAATGCGAAGTGACACGTCTGGCCACAGAACACTGAGGAGCAACGCGAATGCTGCAATGCACGTGTTTGCACGTCGGTACAGCCGAATTTCCCAGAGACCTACAGACAAAGTCCACAGGAGTTAAAAGTGAACACACCTAAAGTGGCCTTTCCACTCCGATAATCTGCGTCTACAGGACTTTCCCACCAAAGCACTGAACACGGTGGGGCGGTGGGTGGAGGTAAAGGGTGGAGCCGCGCCAGGGAGGGAAAAGTTCCCATCTGCTTCCCCACTGAGCCCGGGGTCTCGCTCCCCTTTACCCCCGGGGTAGAGGTGAGCTTTTGCTCCCTGCCTGCCCTTGCCTGGTTTCTCAGCACAACGTAGTAAACACCGGGAGAGTCCCTGGAAGCGCGCCTCCCCCAGCCCTGCCGAGGACAGCCTGAGCAGGTTATGAATGGCCTCACTATTGCCGGCTCCTTTTCACACGCGGACACGCGCAGACGCGCGCTCCAGCGGTGAAGATTTAATACCCCAGTAACAGCAACCACCAACAGAATCAATGATCCTCCATTTAAAAGACGGAGTGGATCCAGCTCTGCTGCCTCTGCTTCCATTTCCCTATCCAAGCTGCTCAGGAGCAAGCGACGCAATCTGTTTTTCCCATGGTGACTCACTAATAAGGGCGCTCCATAATTTCCTCCACTCACTAGATAGTAAGAGGAATTAGGAGTAAACCGAACTGAAGATCGTTCCGGGTCTGGAATATCGCAAGGAACGGTAATTTTCGAGGACGAGCGCGGATCTGCTACAGTCCTCCTCATTCTGCACCAAGCTTAAGCACAGCGTCACTTTCAGGATGTTCTAGCGAGGACGCTACCCGTCACGGTACGCATACGTTCCACAAAGAAAGCAGGCGCTTGAATGCTACCGTAGCAGAGGTACCAAAACAACAGTGATCCCACCATCTCACCGAAAAAAATATATATATTCTGGGAAGTTAAAAAAAAAAAAACAAAACTACATCTCCTGATCTTAAAAGACGTGCATTCTTCCAACGACCGGTTCAAGAACTCTGGGCGGGAGGGAATCACCGTTCTTTCAAAGGCGGCCCCTCAGCGCTAACCCCGCGCGGCCGCGGAGGTAGCGATCCCGAGGCTCTCGGGCTCCGGCGCCCGCTGGGCACCGTCCTACCCGCCGTGGGGCTTCCAGTGAAAGCCCTCGGTCCTCACCACCGTCCTCACCCAAGGACCCCAGAGGGCTGAGGCGGCCTGGAAGGCGAAAGAGCCGAAATAAGCGCACCAACTTATTTTCAGACACCATACTCGCTAGCCAACCCCGAAAAAATAAGAATTAAAAAAAAAAAAAAAACCCACAGGAGAAATGTGAGCTTGCCATTTCCCTGTAGTTTCTAGGTCTGTAAGCCGTTCGGGAGAGGTGCCCAGAACCTCGCAGCTGCCCCGGTTCCGAGCTGCTCCTACACCACCTACCGAGCCGTGTGTCTGGGTGAAGCCTCTCATGTCGCACAAACCCCTCTCCCGGCTAGACATTTCCAAGCGTCGGCAGGGCGAGGAGCGGGACTTGCGGCGGGACTCCGGAGTTGGCCGCGCCGGGACGGGGGTCCGGGGCGGCGGCGCGCAAGGACGCGACCCTACTCCTGCCCCGCCGGCTGGCGGGCGCCCTCCGGGCGCCGGTTCCGCGGAGGCCGAGCGACAGCCTCCTCCTCGCTGGGGCGGGAGAGGGCGGCAGCCGGACCGCTCCGCCGAGGCCCGAGGCCCAACGCCGCGACGCGGGCCGAGCGGCGGCCAGACAACCGCGCGCCCCCCGCACCAGTCCGCGGCTCTGGCCCGGGTCCCCTCAGCAGTTCCGCGCACGGGGAGGGGCCGGCAACGGGTCGGGCGGGCAGCAGCGCCCGAAGGGAGAGCGCGGCCCCGGGCCGCGTGTCACTCACCGTTTGAAATGCTCGATGATCTTCTCTTCCCGCACGTTCTCCGGTAAGTTGCCCACCCAGAGGTGCCTGGTTTCCCGGACCATGCTGGGCGGTGTGCCGGCGACCGCTGGTGCGGGTTCTCCCTCGCCGGCTTCGTACGAGCCCGTCAGCGCCGGGAGGCGGGCGCCGAGGCGGCGGCGGCGGCGGCTGCGGCGGTGGCGTCGGCAGCGGCGGCGGCTCCTCCGGCTCCCCCCCGTGCAGAGACCATCCCTCTCCCCCAGGTTCTGACTCTCGGGCCTCGCAGCTCCGCTCTGCCGCCACCACACACCCGAAGCCGACCCTCGCGCTCCGGCGGCGCATGCGCCCGGGCGGCGGCGGGCGGGGGAGCGGGGAGGAGGGGCGAGCGGGACCCGGGCGGCAGCGACTACGACGGAGCTGGCGCTGTGGCAGCCGGACGCTTCCCACCGGTGCGCGCGGCCCGCCTCCCTCGCCGCGGGCACGCGCGCGTCCGCCCGCCCGCCGAGGCTGAAACGCCGAGTTCCTCCCAGCCGGCGCGCAGGCGCGCGGGGGAGGGAGGAACGCGGGGCTTGAAAGGAACGCTCGCGCGCCCGATCCTGATGCGCAGGCGCGCAGGCACGCAGGGAGTGGGCCGCGGGGCGGGCGCTCGGTCAGACCTGGGGCGCTGAGCTTCCAGGGACCGGGACGGTCTCCAGCCCCTCAAACAGGGGTCCCAGGCGCGGGCCTAGAGGAACAAAAGAGAGAAAGGGAGTTGGTTTTGATAGCCCCGCGTGTCAGAGCGGCTGCCGGTGCCTCTCCCCGAAGAAGCCAGGACTCCTGACCCTACTCACCCTTCGGCCAGGAGCTGGCCGTTTCCGGGCACCAGGATCCCCGCCTGCTTGGGAAAGTGTCAGAACAAGGCCGCCCTTCTCACTGCCAAGCGAAGCAATGACGGGATCAGAAGCCCATCCCTCTCAAGAATAATTAGCCCTAACGTAAAGCAACTATTTTATATAGGATCTTACGAAATGTTTTGCAAGATACGTTACGGTATATCAGGAATAGAACTGAAAGAAGACGGCTACATGTCTAATATTGTTAAAAGGATTTATATAAAGGATTTGCTGTAATTTAATATTTAAGCATAGGAACGGATCAGACCTCTGGCCTTTCCAGGCCTAGCGACCTTTAAAGACCACAGCTGAACTTTCATATAAAGGCCAGTTTACAGAACCCCAGAGAAAACCGACAAAATTAAGGCAAACTGTATTGAGTTCAGAAAAATGGAATCGTTTAGAACAGTCAGCAACTCAATTTTCCATTTTTTATCTGCAGAAATAAAATATCAAAGGTGCGGTACTTCAAGTACACACCAGATTTTAAATATTTGGTCTTATTCACGGTCTCCTTAAATACAGCCGATTTATCACCAGACTATATTGTGAACTGGAAAATATGGTCACCATGATCACTGGCACTAATACCTGGAGTCACCTGTGCACAGCAATTTCTTCTGTTCCACAGACAGTAATGCTCCAAGTGGTTTTTTACTTTGTTGTTTACCATATAATGTGACATAAGCTAATTAATTATTGTGTCTGGCTGAGAGTCACATCAACTTTTCTTGTATTTGGTCTAATAGTCCATACTATAGGGGCGCCTGGGTGGCTCAGCCCATTAGGCGTCTGCCTTCTATGCAGGTCATGATCCCTGGGTCCAGCCCAGCAGCTGGCTCCCTGCTCAGTGGGGAGATTGCTTCTCCCTCTCCCTCTGTCCCCTAGCTTGTACTCTCTCTATCCCAAATAAATAAAATCTTAAAAAGAGAAATAGTCCATGCTATAAATCTGACCAGTTGAGATACTCTCTCTTCCATTGACAAGGCTAAGCAAGCCCCAGTCTAACACAGTTGCAATGATTTCAGTAAAAGATGAGCTAGCTGAGGGGCTAAGCTTACCCTCCATTTGAAATGATTTTTGGAATTTTGACTAATTATTTCTAAAACTTCTAGATTCTGAGCCAGGTAATTTAACCAATTTAACTTCAGTAAGAGACAGAAGAGGTAGAGAAAAGCTAGAAACAGAAAAGCCCCACTACAATAGTGGCATTCATTGATAATTTACTTAAAGTATTTAGTGCAGCCCCACAGGCTGTCCTCGTCTTCATGCAAATCAGCCATTAAATGAAATGGAAATTTGTGTTCTTGAAAATATTATGGAATGGATTCCTCAGTAAAAGCAAACAAACCACAGATGTAGGATCAGCCATTTACATGTGGCCATTTCTTTGTCCTGACACTATCACTTAAGGAGTGTCAAGCCAGCACACTATTAACCTAAACTCATGAACTATATAGCTGTTGTTGTTTTTAAGATTATTCATTTATTTATTTGACAAGGAGAGAGAGCACAAGCAGGGGGAGCTGCGGCAGAGGGAGAGGGAGAAGCAGACTCCCAGCTAAGCAGGGAGCCTGATGCAGCGCTCAGTCCCAGGGTCCTGGGATCATTACCTGAGCTGAAGGCAGCCACCTAACTGACTGAGCTACCCAAGCACCCCTGAACTATATAGCTCTGCATGCACGGCTGCAGTTAACATTGAACTGACATGCATTTTTCCATGAAGCATGAATTTCAATATAAGCAACCACCACAATTTGAAACACACTTTAAAATAGGATGTAAACTCCTCATTTAAAACTTGATAGGCTCTGTATTAGCTGAAACCTCTTGGAAAGACCAAAGTGTCACCATGAAGAACAGAAGAGATTCGGCTCAGTTGCACTAAGAGGGGCAACTGACAAGAGGATTCACAAAATAGTGTCTTGCAGTTACAGAAGGGCATATCTGACCTTGCATGCAGACTTCAGTTAAAATCAGTCTGAGGAAAAAATTCAAGGACTGAAAAAAAAAGGGGGGGGGTAGACTTTTAGAAGCAAAATTATTAGAAAAAAGACTAATTAGAGTAATTCTTGAATGCAGTATTTGGTATCCATCTAGGGCTCCCAAAGAACAATAAAAGGATAAAGCAGAACAAAATAAGAAGCAATTAAGATATTTTTTCTAATACTTTCTCCATGGCACAAGAATGAAGGTACATTAAGTGAAAGTTAAAGCAACATCCTTACCAACTAAAAATTTTTTGAACTAGTTCTTTTCAGTTAGCCTAAAAGTCTTGTTACAGCAGTGCTGTTTTTCCATGTAAAAAGCAGAATAAGTACTTAATTTTTGTAAATTATTTTAAAATGGGCAAAGTTATTTACAAATACTACTTCAAGTCCCCCACCTTTGGGAAGTAGTGGAGGAGAAACCTGGTAGAAGATTACCAACACATAAATTATTAAGCAAAGTTGAGTTAAAGTTCTCCCAAGACCAAAGAGCTCACAGAATGTCAAAAAGATTAGAGGCAAATATCAAATTAAGAATATCATCTCATCGAGCCAGAGATCTACCAAACAACTGAGAAACAGTCTCTCTTTAATATAAAGCCTAACAAAATCTCATCAAACCAACCTTTATACTCAGATTCGCTTGAAGTATTGTCAAACTACCTGTTTGGCACCAAAAATAGCAACGAAAGTATACATTTTAGTTTCTTGGTTTCTTAAAAATCCGATATATATTTCTCAAGAGAATTCTCAGTTTATAAAATGTCAACAGATATCAGCCTAAATAAATTTAATGAGTAAAACAAATTTCAATTATCTAACGTGCTCCTATGATGCCAAAAGAAAAAAAATATGACACTAACTTCAACTGAACAGATTCATTTAAAGGAAAAATAGCTCACATATAGATGCTGGGTTCAAATGAGCAATTCAGGTAGGAATTCTATCCATCTTTATTAAACTTAATAGTTACAGGTTAAAAATACTGTCCATGGGGCGACTGGGTGGCTCAGTGGTTTGGGCTGCTGCCTTCGGCTCGGGTCATGATCTCAGGGTCCTGGGATCGAGCCCCGCATCGGGCTCCCTGCTCCGCGGGAAGCCTGCTTCCCTCTCTCTCTCTCTCTCTCTGCCTGCCTCTCGGCCTACTTGTGATCTCTGTCTGTCAAATAAATAAATAAAATCTTTAAAAAAATAATAATAATACTGTCCATGTTCCTTACTGATTCTTTTAGCATAACAAACACTACTTGGCATGAACTCTGTGTTATACTAAAAAAATAAAAAATAAAAAACAAAACAAAAACAATACTGATGATACAAACAATAGACAGTATGTATAATGGAATACCCCTGGGTTACTGGGTTAAGAGTTAGAAATTCCAGTTCCAGTTTTGTCACTAGCTATATGACCTAGACAAATCGATTAAATCCTCAAAGTCTCAATATCGTTATCTGCAAAACGAAATATCTATCAAAAAAGCTTCCTAGAAGTATCAAAGAAGATGATATATGTAAAAGGATTTGGAAGTAACATACCGTAAATATCACGAATACTATTAAGTTGGCCACTAATTTCTCATTAATATCAAAAGTAAGTATCAGCTGAAATTAAGAACATATCATTATCAATTTTCAGGGTTTTATAGCCTACATAGGTCCTACAGTCAAATCAAAATGCAGTGATTGCATATTAAGTATGCCAACATTCCGTTTGTTTTTGCAAAGCTCTTAATAACAGCAAAACTGATAAGTACACGCCCTTTGCATAGCCCCAAATCAAGTACTTGATTTTTTTCAATGCCTTTCATTTTTATTGGCAATGTATCAGAAAACACTGGGAAAGCTTTTCTCTATTTCTGTCTTTGGTACAAATATTTACAAAGGCAGAATTTCTTCAGCAGCATTTATCTTGGTATATTTTCAATAGCAAGGCAACCCACTCTGTTATTCTGATTTTTAAATTTATTTTAACAATAAATAATTGATGCTCATTGAGAAAGATCAAAAGTAGGGTGTGATCTCTCCTTTCTTCTGATAAATGGATGGTGAAGTGAATTTCCTCATTTGAGTCTTAATGATAATTCGGAAAGGTAACATTAAAAGCAGAACCATTTGCAAAGGGGAATTAAAATAGATGTGTTTTTAATCAGGTCTTATTTTCACACTGTGAGGAGCTCCTGTATTTAGCATGCTAGATGTGCTCAAAGAGTTCAGTCATGCGTAACGGAAGCCCAATGGGAAAAGCATTTGAGCCTCAAATTTGGACTTTGAATGCTAACCTAGCCAATAGAGCAGATAAATTAATATCAACATTTAAACAGAAAGACAGAATCGTTACCAGATATTTAACAAGAATTTGGTTACAAATCTAGTCCCAAGCTATTAAAATTAAACTATTTCATGACAAAACGTATACTTAAAATATAAGCACCTGTTTCTAAAGGCATCATATAAAAACACATTAACTAGCTCTAAAATGATCAAAGCCTACTTGACAATACAAATTTTTATAATCAGGTTTTTTTTAACAGTAGAAAATAAAACAGGCAACACTGCTATATTATTCTCAAAGAGTGTTTTACATATTGTTAGTTTTGAGGGAGCAAGAAAGACCAGTCCATTAACAGATCTATTTTGATATAGAAGGCAGAGTCTGGTGGAATTACATAAATTATAACTTATATCAATTGACCATCAGACAGCCAGTCCTCTAAATCATACTTTCAGCAAGCTAACATTTCATAATCTATTTTACTATTCAACACTCTATGTAAGCTAAATTATCCCACATTGTTTATGGCATTCCAGAAATGAATGTAATGGCTGATACATTTTTTTAAATAAATTCTTATGTTTTTACCATTTCCTTGGAAAGTTGCTTAATTTTTCCCCTCTATGAGGAAATATTGCTAATGTATCTAATATTCAGAATTACAAATTAACGTTTAGGGCATGGGGAAAAAATGGATTGGAAGGATATTTGCAAATACCTTAATCACAGCTGTGCCTATATGGTAGAATTTAATTCTTTTCTTTTTTAAATTTCAATTCTAGTAAAGTTAACATACAGTGGTAGTTTCAGGTGTACAATATAGCGATTCAACAATTCTATACATTACTGAGTGCCCATCACCTAACCTACCCACCTCCCCTGAAATGTAAAAATTTTTTAAAGTTTTTATTCATCTATATTTTCTAAAAAAATTCCATCTATATTTTCTTTGGTTAACATATATCGTTTTTATAATTAGAAAAAGTTATAATAAAATGACTTTTGGAAGTCAGTATCTGTGTTTCTTTTTTTTTTTTTTTTTTTTTTTAAAGATTTTATTTATTTATTTGACAGACAGAAATCACAAGTAGGCAGAGAGAGAGGAGGAAGCAGGCTCCCTGCGGAGCAGAGAGCCCGATGCGGGGCTCGATCCCAGGACCCCGGGACCATGACCCGAGCCGAAGGCAGAGGATTTAACCCACTGAGCCACCCAGGCGCCCCAGTATCTGTGTTTCTTTCAAGGTTTCTCTGAAATGTTGGTGCTGGACTATACTAAATCAACATATTTATGTTAAGAGATCCCATGTGAACAAAGTATTATTCGCTATGTTAATTCGGATATTTCATTCAACCCTTTAAACCTCTATTGTTAATCCTCATGTAAGAAAAAACTTAATCTCTTCACTAGAAATAATATACATTAACTGAACACCCCATGTAGATTGTAACTTTTGAACATCAGGAAGTAAGAATATAATAAGGCTATTGATTAATTCGGGAGACACTACCAAAGTACAGTTAACACAATCTCAAAAACATTAATGCCAAATAAAATGTGTTTAGTAACTTGTTACATATGTCTTGAAATCTTCAGACTTAGGGTCTTGAGCTCCGTGGCTCTAGTTTGAAATAGCAAATTAAAAAAGAAAATTATTTATGTACTTTTGAAATGTTTTTAAAACTGTATCCATCTTAACTCAATTATTGCTATTTAATAAAAATGGCTCTTTAAATCACATCACTGCCTCAATAATCTCCAGGATGGTAATAATTGATAATTTTCTATAGTATTCCATAATTAGACACTTGAAACATTTTGGCTTAAAATAAAACCACACTATTTAAAGACTACATAGGACTGATACCTTTCTAAATTAATGATGGAATTATTTTTAAAGCTTCAAAAAGTTAAATTTCAGTATTTTGATGGAGCTCATTGAATTTTTTCAGGCCATATACTACAGAAGTCATGAGAACCATCGCTTACACTTTTATTTGAATGATACTCTGGCTAAAACAAAAAACACAAAAACAATGCCTAAGTATAACTGTCTTTGAGGGTGCTAGATTAACTTAAAATGATTTCTCTGAGAAAACAGAACCATTAAGTGTCATAACTAAAGATTTCACTGAATACTGTCAGCTGGTGAAGGGACATGGTGAGATGAATTAATAAAAGGGGTCTGTGTTTCCCCCACAATACCAGATAATTTAAACATACACACACACAATCATAAACCTTTCCCTTAAAAACTTCACTCAGAAAAGTGGCTTCAGGGATGCCTGGGTGGCTCAGTTGGTTAAGCATCTGCCTTCGGCTCAGGTCATGATACCAGGGTCCTGGGATCCAGTCCCGCATTGGGCTACTTGCTTAGGCGGGAGCCTCCTTCTTTCTCTGCCTCTGCTTGCCTCTCTGCCTGCTTGTGCTCTGTCTCTGACAAATAAATAAATAAAATCTTTAAAAGAAAAAAAAAGTGGCTTCAAACAGAGAAACTGTTGTCTTTCACAGTTTTCAGTTTAAATATATCGTACCCCTCAACATCAGTTTCCAGAGATTCTCAGTTAGACTGCACATAAGAACTTTGTTTTTATGCCTATTTAAAATTTTAAAACATCCAAATAAATGTACAACTTAAAAAAAAATCTGGTGTGCCTATCTGGCTAAGTGGGTAGAGCCTGCGACCCTTGATCTTGGTTGGGAGTTGTGAGTTCAAGCCCCATTCTGGGTGCATTTCCTTTAAAAAAATTTTTTTTAATTATAAAACATAACAAACACAAAATTTTCTTCCCCTTATTTAGTGGTGTTATCCTTACTTTAGGAATTTTGACTCTGAAGACACTCATTAACCGTAATTTTTTAGAACAGAATCTATAACCAAAATTCTAGCAATTCAAGGGACAGTTGATTTGGTCCTTTCCAAGCTTCAAATTACAGTCTTGTTAGCAGGGGGAGAATTCTATTGCTGGCTAGTGCTTCAACAGCCTCTAGACAGCTTTTCATATACTAAGAGCTCCTAATAGGAATCTGGCACCAACTCAAAATTCCCACCAGGAAGAAAGATCTCCCTTCCTTAGGACCCACTGCGTGGCTCCGCCCAGAGCCTTGACCCGACCTGACCTCAGACTCTGCGTGGTCAATGGTGCACTCGCACCTGCGGGCAAGTTAGCACTGTCCAACAACTTCAGAGCCCAAACGCGGGTCGCGACCATAAAATGTGAAGCTGCAAGTGCCACGCCAGTCTTTAGGAGCCCCCAAGGTGCCTTGTTCGCGAACAAGCTCCCTCTTTCAAACCTCGCATCTGTAAGGATCTGAAGGTACATTACACGCTAAACGAATATAGGAAGGCAATTACTCCACCAGCGAAACGAAGGTCCTTCAAAAGGAAGGAGGCAAGGAAACAAAGCTCGGACTGGAGACGTGGCAGACCTCCATGCCCTGCCAAGGGACCCTTACTTAACCTCAACCTGCTGGATTTCAGAAACGGGCTCGCATGGAAGTGGATTATACAGCAAGTTAAAAGAGCTGGGGGGGGGGGGCCGCCGGCTTTTTTAAGAACCCACAACCCTGGCAGTCATTTCCCCCACACTCCTAAGGGAAGAGAAAAGGAAAATAAAACCAAAGGCACCTTGAGAAAGGGTAAAAGCTGTTGCTATGGTTACCACTCTCCAAGCTGAAGTCAGCCCAGGGAGACCGAGCTGCACGCCCAGGCCCTTTCTTTGTCCGCAGCCACACACCGAGGACAAACCTAGCGGCCAGCCCCGCCACCCCCAGCAGAGGCTTGCCTCAGCGGCCCGGGCAGCGTTCCAAGTAAAGGACACCTCTATTTCGGCTTAGTGAGCAAGAACTGCGGGCAGCGCCTGACGGAAGGCAGCCCGGCCACCACCCGGTCCCGCGGCCAGGGCTGTACCCCCCATGGCTGGGTGAAGGTGCCACCACACGGCAGGCACCCGATCCGGGCAGGAGCCGGGCCAAACATGGCGCACGCAGGAAGGGAAGGGAGCCAGCCAGACACGGCCCGACCTCATCCCTTAGCCACAAAGGAAGGCTAAGCTCGAGGAAACCCCTCAAGAAGCTACAGTTCCCCCGAGTGGGAGCTGAGCAAACAGTGAGTAGGGCGCAGGCGAGATGCTCAGACGCACTTCACATCAAAGACGCTACTGCAAGCAGCGCGGAGAACACAGTTCGGCAGAGACGACCTGCTGCGCAGGCGCGCAGAGCAACGATTCGAGCGCTACGGACCTGCCCCTCCCCCCCTTCCAAAGGCCAGGGGAGTTGCCCCAACGCGCCGGCGCGACGACGGAACGTGGGGGGAGGGGGGAGAAAAAAAAAAAAAAAACCTGTTCCCTTCATTGTGAGAGCGAACCGCCCCGCCCCGCACGGCGCGCGCGCACGTCCCACTCTCACACTTGCACACGCGCGCGCCGAGCTTGCCGCCCTACCCGGCGCGCATGCTCCGGGAAGGAGGCGGTGGCTGAGCCTGCGGCTTTTTTTTTTTTTTTGCTGGTTCCCTGAGAAGTTTCTGGAAAGACGGAGGCCAGGGGAAGCTGGGGGATGGGAATCGCAGGGAAGCGAGCGTCTAAGAGAAAGCGAAACGTCCAAAACACACCGCCACCTCCCCGCGTCCATCCATCACGCCATGGCCACAGCAAAGCCCAAGACCACCGAGACCCTCAAACGTCGGGGGGAAAAGCATGGAAACTGCAGCAGACCCGAACTGCCTGTGCCTAGCCCCGAGGCCTCTAACCACGGGGAGAAGGGAAAGGGCAGGGGGAGCGATGAAAACCCTAAAACGCTCACTGGAGGCTTGCGTGGTGGAGTGAAAGCCGACATCCGCCCTCTGGAGCTGCCCGCGCACTTGTGGGCCGCCCGTGGCTCTTCTCTGGCTCTCGAGCGTGGGCTCTGCATTGGGATTCTACGCGGCTGCCGAAGTACTACTCTGGGGCTCCTTGACCCGTTTCCTTAATTTCCCCCCGTTTTGGGGGGGGGGGGATGTCCTTTGCTTTCCCCTTCCTGTCTTCACTTTGGTGGCCAAGAGCTACAGCTGAGGGTGTGGAGACCCTAGGAAAGGGCTGCTCCCTTCCCGCGCCAGCCCGAGAAGCGTCCCGGGCGGGCAGGGGTCGCCCGTCTGTTGTGCGAAGCCGAGGTCTCTCTTTGTACCGTTCAGTGTGAGCCTCCGGCAGTGGGGCACGTTTGGAAGCGCAAAGGCAGCGCCCGCACAAAGGCGCCGCCTCGTTTGCGGACTCGAGGAGCGGCCGACGCGGAGAGGGAAGGGGTGCGGCGTCAAGGCGCGCCGGTGCCCAGGGAGGGTCACCTGGGCAGCCACCCTGAGAGAGCCCGAGAGGGCAGTGCCGTGCTGCCAGGACCGGTGGGGGGGGGTGTCCGCGGCGCCTTTTATTTCCCCGCAGGCGCCCGCTCTCGGACAGGCGCGGCTGCCATTTTGTGGCGCGGCCGCCATTTCGCGGAGCCAAGGGGGCAGGGCGGCGGGGGAGGGGCGCGCGCCGCCGCGGCCTGCGGGCTTGGGGGGCGGGGCGGGCAGGCGGGGCTGGCGGAGGCGCCCGGGCAGCCCCCGAGCCGCGAAGGCGAGCGCGTCCCCTTTGTTCTTCGCCTCTGGGCTCTCAGGCGCCGCCGCCCCGGAGCCGCGCTGAGTGCGCGCGGCGTGTGCCCCCGACCGGCGGCCGAGGGGCGTGCGCACAGTCCCAAATCCCTTCTGGCCTCCGAGCCTGTCCAAGTCGGCGCTCGTCACCCCCACCCCCGCTCTTGGGAAAGGAGTGCATTTTATTTGGCCGTGCCCCGAACGCCACCGTGGGAAGCCGTATTCGCCCTGAGAATGAAGGCGCTTTCCGCGAGCCTCGCGCGGGAGGGGCGCGGGGGGGGGGCGCGGACGGGCTTGGACGGGCTTGGACGCCGCTGCCTCGAGCCGCAGAGGCGCCCTGCAAATAGCAAAATGCCGGGCTTCGAGCGCTGGGAGACCCGACCGAGGTGCCGAGCACCGGCGTAACCGAGAGGTCGGGCTCTTTAAAAAAAAAAAAAAGAAAGAAAAAAATGTCTTTGAAGTGCTGTCATCAGTAGGAGAACCGAGACGTTGGTGTTCATTGGCTGGCTGCGAAGCACGCACTGCGCAACTGGTTTCTGATAGGTTTTATAGCCCATTATTTCGATCTGAGCCATAAACTGGAACAATAGATTGGAATATTTTATTTCTGTCTGTTGAGAACATCTTCCATTTAACTTCTTTTTGGAGGCCCTTATGAGTATGTAAATAGCAAATTGACTCAATAAAATAACTATGTGCCTTCCAGGGTCATTCACATCCTGAAAGAGCTATTGTTTTTCTGATTTCAAGGGAATATTTAAATATGAATCTTGGCAATTTAATGTTAACTTTGCGGCTGGAATCAACAAAGCCAGGAAATTCAAGAGTAATGTTGCTATATTTGTCTTCCAGCCTTACTTTTTGTGCAAGGTATTTTTGTTTAATGTGGGGCTTTTTTTATTATTATTCTGGAACATAGAAAAAATAAAAAATAATGAGGTGGGGTGGGGTATTTTGTTTTTGTTTTGTTTTTCCTAAGTTTTGTTTTTCTTCACAGCAGCGTGAGTTCATAACCGAGCCAACCTTTTCTGGCTCAAGTCTTTTTTGGTGCTGCAGCTACAGTAGGGCTTTTTTCTCTCCCCTTACTATGTATAATTACAGGGGTTTGGTTATCTATTTCAGTAACAGGAGCGTTAAGCTCGTAATGATAGGATGAAGAGTTTAAAAAATATTTTTTCGAGGGAACGGATCAAGATTTGATCGCTTCCAGATGAAAGAAACATCTGAGGAGTGGTTGTTAGATCCCAAATTTTGTCTTAGTTTCAATATGACTGAAAGCACTTTCTGGAATTTTTAAATTTTTTAAACTCATCTCAATATTTTATAAAGAACAGTATTGTATATTTTTGGTATGGAGAGTTTATGAAAATTGTTTTGAAAATGCTGTTACTTTTTGCCTGCACAACCAATATTAAGTAGTATGAAACTATTTTATTGGGAATTAGGACAGATTATCCTAATAACACAGACAAAACATTATGCCTTCAGCAGCCAGGCAGCTGAAACTAGAGAAGGATTGCACAATCCTTTCACTTTGTACAGATGTAAAGGATCTATTTAACAATTCTAATTCCTAGAATTTGTTTTTATTTATAAAACATTCTTATTTCACACCTTTAACTGTTAAACTTAATGCTAAAAGCACATCCTTTTTTTGTACAAAATATTTTCAATTTGTATTTTCTTTAGAGTGGGTGGTATTTTGCACTGTTCTCTCCCATATGATCAATGGCAAACATTTGCAGAACAGTTGAACAGAAATTCAGGAAAACTCCTTTCTGACCCGAATGTTGGCCTCAAAACATTTTCCAGCTTCCTAAGCCAAAAAGCCCAAACAGTATTAAACAGGTGGACTTTAAACATGTAGAAGGCCATGTTCAAATAAACATTCCGAATTACAACAATTTTATGCTCTGCCCTTGGAGTAAAAATGCTTTGTATGTAGTCCTAGGACTGGTTTCCTTTTGTCAAACAATAAAGGACTAGAGAATTCCACGATCACCAACCAATTGTTCCTGTAGTTTTTCTTTCTTTTTCCAACTGTGCTTCTGAACTAATTTGTAGCATTTTGTGTTCCCTGAGAGAGACTGGATGTTAACCAGAACCTTTAATTATACCAAGATCCTTTAGCCAGGGCAGCATCTACGTGGCATGTGCTAGGCCCCTTGGGCTTGTTTTTTTTTTTGTTTGTTTGTTTTTGTTTTTTTGGCATTTAGTGAAGATTGTGTGCAGCCTTTCTAAACAACGTAGAAATACTGAGGCTCTCTAGCCATTGTTCCAGGAAAGGACAGCTTTTCATGCCAATTCTAGCATAGGAGGGAATTTAAAACAGTAACCGTAATGACCTTTTCCTGGTAAGGATAATTTAAACTCTTTTAGAGACTTTAGTAATATGGGAAGTTCTTCAAAATATTTTTGGCAGCGGTGAAACACTCACGCATGGTGTAATAGCCTCTCTGCTTTGAGGCAAAACTCAGAAGTTCAGCATTTCAGAAGTATTGGAGTTCAAAGAAAATCTTTGCAGCCAATAGTATGTTTCTTAAAAAAGTAGAAACACATCTATGAAAATAAAAAAGACTCCTGGAACAACCCAACATTTATCTTGTCCGAGTATACATGGTCATCCCTGTAACAAGATTCTATCCTGATAATTGTGCAGATTATATGAAACCTGTAGATTTATCGTTTGGCGTCATGGTTTAAATGGCCTGTATAGACATCAAAAAGATGTCTAAAAAGTCAAGATCTTTATTACTTTGTTTATTTAACAAATAATTTTTGAGCATCAACTTTGTGCCAAGTACTTGGGATATTATATCACTGAAGAAAGTAATCAGATCTGTTCTCATGAAGCTGAATTGGCTTGGGGAGGGGAGTGTAGGCGTGCCGGTGGGAGGGGGAGAAAGACCAATAAGGCTAGAAGCAGGAGCCCGTGAGGAGAAAAAGTTGGCTTCACTGGCTAAGGGGATCCTGGATTTATTTTGAAGGTAAACCCAGAGGGCCTTGATGATGGATTGAACAGAGTCGATAAAAAGAGTCAAGAGACGAGCCTGAGGTATTTGACCTGAGCAACTAGAGAGATCAAGTTGCCATCAACTGAACTAGGGAACACTGGCTAGAACCATTTTGCAGAGCAGTATTAAGATCTCAGTTTTAAGTATGTTCAGTGTGAGGTATTAGACGTTCAGTTGGAGGCATCAGGTAGGCTGCTGGATATGAGTTCAGGAAGAAGTCCTGAAGATCTATATTTTTATATATTATTTAGGAGATAAATTGTATGTGTGTATATTGTATCTATGTGACTGTGTGCACTTGAGAGAAAGGGAGAGAGAGACAGCAAGTAAACCAGAGGGAAGGAGAGTTTGGAGTTGCCAGCATGTGAATGGAATTTGACGTCTGAAACTGGATGATGTCACCAAGGGAAACCAGCAGGGAAAAAAAAAAATACCCAGGAAAACCCTGGGGCACTTTGACACTGAAGAAAGAGGTCTCCGCAATTATCATAGGATCCCTCTGATATGAGAAATTTGAGAGGCAGGGTGGGAGTTTTGGGGGGTAGGGAAGGGGAAAAAAACACGCTGGGAGGGAGATAAACCTTAATAAGATACTCTTAATCTCACAAAACAAAGTGAGGGTTGCTGGGGGATAGGGGGTGTGTAGGGATAGTGGTTGGGTTATGGACATCGGGGGAGGGTGTGTGCTACGGCGAGTGCTGTGAAGTGTGTAACCCTGATGATTCATAGACCTGTACTCCTGGGGAAAATAATATATGTTAATAAAATAATTTAAAAAAAAGAAATAGGTCTCAGAAGTGAGGAATTTGCAAAGCAACTGAAGGAACGAACACGTCGGGGAGGAGGAAAACCCAGAGAGGGTAGTGCCTGGGAAGGCAGAGGAAGAAACTGAAGAAGGGCGTGATCAGACTTCTCAACTGTGGAATGCAACCAAAAGGTTAAAATGAGGAAGGAGGACTGACTGTTGGAGCACCGCAGAGGTCACTGGTGACCTTGACAAGAGACATTTGGGTGGAGTAGTGGGGCCAGAGCTTGACTGGACTAGATTGAAGGAAAAAAAAAAAATCAGTGACTCTGAAGTCACTTTGGGAAAATTACTGCTGTAGACTTAGAGGGGAAGGTGCCAGGGCTGGTGATGGTAGAAAGTACATTTTGTTTCAGAAAGTTCCTGGGTCAGTGCAAGAATCAGGAACTCAAAACCTTCAGGCTTCTGGAAGAATTATTACACCCTCAGGATATGGTCTGCTTCTCGCCTTGTATCTGTTCCATAACGACATGAATAATACACAGTTTCTTTGGAAAAAGACTACTACTTTTCTATAAAGTCTGCAGATCCTTATTTTTAAATTTATGGGGCGCCTGGGTGGCTCAGTGGGTTAAGCCGCTGCCTTCTGCTCAGGTCATGATCTCGGGGTCCCTGGATCGAGTCCCGCATCAGGCTCTCTGCTCAGCAGGGAGCCTGCTTCCTCCTCTCTCTCTGCCTGCCTCTCTGCCTACTTGTGATCTCTCTCTGTCAAATAAATAAAATCTTTAAAAAATAAAAATAAAAATAAAAAATTATTTATAAATTTATGTTTTTATTATGTTCAGTTAGCCACTGTATAGTACCTTAGTTTTGTTTTTTTTTTTTAAGATTTTATTTATCTATTTGACAGAGATCACAAGTAGGCAGAGAGGCAGGCAGAGAGAGAGAGGTGGAAGCAGGCTCCCTGCCGAGCAGAGAGCCCGATGCGGGGCTCGATCCCAGGACCTTGAGACCATGACGATCCCAGGACCTTGAGACCATGACGTGAGCCAAAGGCAGAGGCTTAACCCACTGAGCCACCCAGGCACCCCAGTACTTAGTTTTTGATGTAGTGTTCAACTGATTCATTAGTTACATGTAACACCTAATGCTGATCACAGCACTGCCCTCCTTAATGCCCATCACCCTGTTACCCTCTCCCCCCCACACCCCTCCCCTCTGAAACCCTCACTTTGTTTCCCAGGGTCCGCAGTCTCTCATGGTTCGTCTCTCTCTCTCTGATACACTCTGCAAATTCTGAACGTGGAGTTTAGTCGGTACTTGGAAGAATTTGGTCAGTAGGACAAAGAATGTAGCAGAGAGCTTTTCCTGGAATTTATATAACCATCAGTGCTCACAAGTAGTCTCAGGTGATTCAGCCAGTCATGAAATGCTTAGAGATGCAACAAAGCAGACTTTGCCCTGGTTTCTCAAGTGTGTACCCCAATAATCCCTGATGACTCTGCAGATTTTGTTGGACTTCCTGTAAATGATGGCAAATTGGCTCTGTCACAGGAATGGTAATGTCTTAAGAGCGAACTACCCTGGTGTTTCCTTTCAATAGGTTTCCCTGCACCTGTCTTCTCTGAACCTGCTCTAGTCACAGCAGTCCCCAGCGAATGACAGTTAACTAGATTGGCTGCTTTATTTGAAGACGTATTTATCATCCTGGGCTTGAGCTCCACTGTTAGAATCCTGTCCATGGATAAACATAGATCAGTTAAAAAAAATTTTTTTAAGATTTTATTCATTTATTTGACAGAGAGCAAGAAGGGAGAGCAGCAGGCAGAGGGAGAGGGAGAAGCAGGCTCCTGCTGAGCAAGGAGCCCAATGCGGGGCTCGATCCCAGGACCCTGGGATCAGGACCCAGGCCAAAAGCAGCGGCCTAACCAACTGAACCACACAGGTGCCCCAAAATTTTTTATTTTCAATCACATTACCTTATTTCTTAGAGGCACATGTGATAAAATACAGATATAAAGTATTATGTGTACTTTATTCTGAACTATTTATGCTGAATAGTCACTGAAACCATCTCTATTTGGAAGTATTTCTCAATTTGGGTGGCTCAGTTGGTTAAGCATCTGCCTTCGGCTCAGGTTCTCATCCCAGGGTCTTGGGACTAAGTCCCCAGATTGGGCTCTGTGATCGGCTAAGAGCCCAGAGCCTCTGCAGCTCCCCTTCCTTGAACTCTCTCTCTCTCTCTCTCTGTCAAATAAATAAAATCTTAAAATGGAAGTATTTTTTAATTTGGATGCAGCCTAGAATATCATACAGTTGTTTGTGTTTCCTAATACTCATGAAATGATGCACTGGCTAGCTTATGTAGTCTTAAACTGTTTTTCCCTTGTCCCAGAACACAATGTGCTTCTGTCAGTTACCCTGATTTTTTCTGTAGTGATTCATTTGGCGCCTGACATTCTCCCTACAGCAGAATGTCAGAATCCTAGGGCATTCTGGTACATCTACCTTGTGGAACTTTCTCACACCTCCTGAAACTCACTGATGTAGAACTTAAATATAGCTGAGGAACAAAAGGCCATTTCCTTCGAAAACCAGTTATTTGACGTGAGATTTATTTCCGGCGATATGAGGGCATCAGTAGCTGGCACAGAGGATATATCATGAATATTTGACTTCCTTCAGAGGTTTAAGAGTACTACATTTTTAAAAAGACATATCTCCTTTCTTCTTATTTATTTATTCTTTAGTAGGCTCTATGCCCCATGTGGGGCTTGAACTCATGACCCCAAGATCAAGAGTTACGTGCTCAACCATAGGGAGCCAGCCAGGCACCCCCATATCTCCTTTCTTATTTTGAAAAAGTGTAACATCTATTATATTGGAGATATTGAAATTATTTGCACAAATATCATGGTAGATGTTGTTTTGTTTTTTAAAGATTTCATTTGTTTATTAAAGAACGCACGTGAGAGAGCATGAGCAGGGGAGGGGAGGATGCAGAAGGGCAGAGGGAGAGGAAGATGCAGACTCCCCTTGGAGCAGGGAGCCCCATGTGGGACTCAATCCCAGGACCCTGGGATCATGACCTGAGCCGAAGGCAGAGGCTTTAACCCACTGAGCCACCCAGGCGCCCGCCATGCTGGATGTTTCTAACCATTGGTCATATTTCTACCTTTTGGAGAAAAACAGAACAAGTTTTTTGGGTTTTTGTTTTTCTTGACAAATCCTCTGAATATTTTAACTTTTTATTAAAAAAAAAAAAGACTTTATTTATTTATTTGGCACAGAGAAAGTGTGCACGAGCAGAGAGCAGCAGCCAGAGGGAAAGAGAGAAGCAGCCTCCCAGCTGAGCAGAGAGCCCAACATGGGGCTTGAACCCACGACCCTGAGATCATGACCTGGGCCAAAACCAAGAGTTGGACGCTTAACCAACTAAGCCACCAAGGCACTCCTACAATACTTTTTTATAACTCTGCTTATACAGTAGACAATTGATGTGGGCAGGAGAGTTTGACTGGATCTATGTTCTTAAGTAGGGGAGAAGGAATGCAGTGCCTGCATACAGGAAGGAACTGGTTTTGGATGAGCATATAAAATGGTTCATCTGTCTGCAGCCAATTAAGCCGAATGTGCTCTTTCCCCATGGGGCCCAGTGTGCAATGGCTGTAAACAGTGCCCTCCTTGGTAGTATGTGCAGCCTGTTGCCTGTATGAGTTGCTTCAAGGGACCTTGGAGACAGTGGACATTCGTGTCTGACCTCATGCTCTCCCCCGTCCAGGCCCCAGACAGTAAAGCAGGTGCCTTTGGAAAGCCTTAGGGCACAGTGATCAGGGTCCACATCCACCAGGTCATCACGTCCATCCGTGTCAACCTGCAGAACAAGTGACTGAGCTACCAAGAGGCATGTGATTGAGGCTCTAACCAGGGCAAAGTTCAAATTCCCTGGCCACAGCAGGAAGAGCCACATCTTCAAGAAGTGGGGTTTTTTTTGTTTTTTTTTTTAAAGATTTTATTTATTTGACAGAGAGAGATCACAAGTAGGCAGAGAGGCAGGCAGAGAGAGAGAGGAGGAAGCAGGCTCCCTGCTGAGCAGAGAGCCCGATGCGGGACTCGATCCCAGGACCCTGAGATCATGACCTGAGCCGAAGGCAGCGGCTTAACCCACTGAGCCTCCCAGGCGCCCAAGAAGTGGGGTTTTACTGGGTTTATTGTGAATGGATGTACAGACATGGTGGCTGAAAAGCCCATCCTGGGTGGCCGTGGAGTCAAATACACCACTAATGGTGGCCCCTCTGAATAAACGGCATGCCCTGAGCTCATGAGAACCTCGGCATCACCCCCTGCTTATTCATGCCCATCAATAAATCCTACTTCTGGTCCAAAAACAGTAGATAGCTAGATCGCTAGGTAGAAAGAAATAGTTCACCCAGTGGAAGACCAGAAGCCAGGATACAGGCACGCAAATGCCACGAGCTATGGTTGAACGAGTGTGTCCAGGAGATGCCACTTAGGCTGAGACAGCATCAGGAAACACAAGTGATCCACGCTACATTTTTCCAACTTACTAGGAGACTGATGACAGAGTACACCGGCCGAAAGGTTTGGATTTACTTCCTGTGTTCTTGGGCATGTCCCTTAAACGTTTTTGGCAGGATCTTGGTGTGGTTTATGTGCCACCAAATGGTCATTACCTAAAATAGTGCCTGGCAAACAGTAGTTGTTCAATAAACATTCACCAAATTGGTTTCAGGAACTATCTATCAAATATCCATACCACACATGCCACATCTATCCCACGGGGCTGTTTTGAAGATCCCATAAAAGGAGAGAACAGATGTGAAAATGCTTTGTCATCTGAGGAAAGCTCTTCACATCGGATGTGTTTTTGTTCGGGAGAGTTAGGATAAAGTCCACAGAGGTTTTTTTGTTTGTTTGTTTGTTTGTTTGTTTGACTCCTTAAATGAGAAATATATAAATGTGGAAACAGGGTCATTGTTACTTAGGACTTTTTTTTTTTTTCCTCAGCAGGTTATATCAAAACCTACAGGGTCTGTCAACTGACTTAAAACTCAAGGGCAGACACAACATTAATACAGAATAGGATTTGGCTTGTAACCCACATAACATCACAGAACTGACAAAATAAAAAAACAAAAACAAAACCCCACCACCAACAACAAACCATGTAAGTCAGCTACCTTTATATGAATGTCATAAATTAAGTTCCAAGTTACATTTATTTATTTACATATTTTTATTCAAGTGATTGCTGCACCCCACATGGGACTTGAACTCACAACCCTGATGGGGCACCTGGGTGGCTCTGTTGGTTGAGCGTCTGCCTTAGGCTTGGGTCATGATCCCAGGAGCCTGGGATCGAGCCCTGTATCAGGCTCTCTGCTCAGCGGGGAGCCTGATTTTCCCTCTCTCTCTACCTGCCGCTCCTCCTGCTTGTGCTCTCTTTCTCTGTGTCAGATAAATACATCTTAAAAAAACAAAAACAAACAAACAAAAAAACCACCTCATGACCCTGAGAGCAAGAGTTGCAAGCTCTTTCCCCCTGAGCCAGCCAGGTGCCCCTCCAGCTACAGTTGTAATACTGAGCACATAACTATTATATTATCTCTCCTTTTCTTTCCTTTTTTGCTTTGTTTTCTCATGGATTATAATATCCAAAGCAAATACTGTATTGGAGATGTGGATTTACTTTGCTAGGTAACAATAAAACTTCAAACATATTGATTTTTTAAAAAGACTTTATTTATTTACTTGACACAGAGAGAGCGAGCACAAGCATGGGGAGCAGCAGAGGGAGACGGAGAAGCAGAGCAGGGAGCCTGAAGCAGCTCTTGATCTCAGGACTCCAGGATCATGACCCAAGCTGAAGGCAGATGCCTAAGAACTGAGCCACCTAGGCGCCCCCATATTGATGTTTTTCCTGAGAATTTTTCTTTTTTATTATTTTTTAAAGATTTTATTTATTTAGGGGCACCTGGGTGGCTCAGTTGTTAAGCATCTGCCTTTGGTTCAGGTCATGATCCCGGAGTCCTGGGATTGAGCCCTACATCAGGCTCCCTGCTCAGCGGGAAGGCTGCTTCTCCCTCTCCCACTACTCCTGATTGTGTTCCCTCTCTCACTGTCTCTCTCTCTCTTTTTTAAAAAAATATTTATTTATGTATTTGAGAAAGAGAGAGAGAGCGAGCTCGTGCGTATGGGGCAGGGGTTGGGGGGGGGCAGAGGGAGAGAATCCCCAGCAGACTTGCTTTGATCAGAGTCCGATGCAGGACTCCATCTCACAACCCTAAGATCATGATCCGAGCAGAAATCGATTCTGTCTCTTAATCAACTGAGCCACCCAACTGCCCTTCCGCTGAGAACTTAACACACCTCAAGTACACCAGACTGTTTATTTTCTTGATAAATCTATATGATCTTCCCACACATTATAGGACTGATCTGGACAAAGTTTTAGCTGATAAGAATAAATAAGAAAAAAAAAATCCCACTCAGTGCATTTCCCCTTACTTGCATTCCAGGGACTAGAGTAAGTAATACACTTGACCGTTGAAGTTTGAAAGCAATTTCCCATATGCTAAGATGTTTTTTGTTTTGTTTTGTTTTCTCTTGTTAAGTAAACTCTACCCCCCAACCTAGGGGTCAAACGCATGATCCTGAGATCAAAAGCCACATGCTCTAAACCAGCCAGGCATCCCAGGGAAGGTTTTACTAGGAGTTTTAGAAGGTTTTATTCCTAGAAGCCCTTATCTATGGTTCTGATGACATATCTACAAGGAGAAGTCAAACGACTCATGCCACCATTTTCCATTTTTCATCATTATCGCCAGTGACTCAATATTACATAATTAGCCAAGGTTATACAAGACAATTCAATGGAGCAATTTAGGATTAAATCTAGGAATTAGACATTAGGAACTCTCTGGGATTCCCCCAAGAGTTTTTAAGTATTGTAATGCGGGGAATGCTTAATTAGACTTCCAGTCTAGTTCCTGCTGTTACCCAGCACCGGGCCTTGTAGGATTATCTAGAAAAAAATCTTCAGTTCTCAGAAGCTCTCAGAAGTCAAGCTCAGGTTGAGGAAATGCGTGTGCTGAGTAATGCAGCCGAACCCCCTTCCTTGTAAAGCTGGAAGAGCCATCTGTGTTTCTCCAGCTAGCCCCACCACATTTCCTCCAGGCATGATTAGGTGTTGGGAAGAGAACCATTCTGCCTCTGGGGATTTGCGCATTCTCCCTGAAATTTCTCTACATCATCTGATGTGATAGCCTCCCTATACAGGTCTCCTGTTCTGGGTCACGGTGAAGGATTATGCCACATGGGCTTAACCTACTTAGTCCCCTTCTGCCTTAGTAAACAACAGTGGTGACACCCACAGAATGCATCTGCCCTCGACGTAACACCCGTCCATCTTGCACGTTGCACAGGGCACCTTTTAATCCCAGGATCCCCAAACCCGCAGCAAACATTAATTATACTTCATAAATACCTCCCTGATACTAGGCTGCGAGCCTCACTAGCCCCATTTTATGACTAGCCTTCCTCAAATGAAGAGATGGAACCTCTTCTTCAGCCCACTCAGAACGAGGACAAATCTGGGTCATTAGCACAGCTCCACTCACCTACTTAAAACTGTCCCCAGGGCTGTGGGAGAACTAATTTCCTCTCCACGTTCCCCCAATACTCAGAAAAGTGTGTGTGTGTGTGTGTGTGTGTGTGTGTTTAATGTGTGGGAGTTTCGCTCTGAAATGCCTACCTTTCTTTCGCTGCTGATTTTGCCTTCCTGTGCCTTCTGTTCTAGCCAGATGTGGGGATTTTTCTTGTGCTCGAATTCTCCTCTGGCAACTGGTTTAAAATAAAAGGAAACTCTCTTAAATTTCTACTCATATATGTAAGTAGATCGTTATCAAAACCAATTCAGGCCCTTCTGACCCATTTTCTTTCTTTTGGGTGGGGGTTGAGGGACAGGACAATATAGTGATTGGATTTGAGGTTTTGGTTCTCCCGGATGAGACAGTGCACTTTGGAATGACCTTAGTTAGCCCGGGCTGCCCTCTTGAGGTCGCAGATGCAGCGGGCTCATTCTTAAAGCCTAGATCAGGCCTGTGTGTGAGAAAGCGCTGAGAGAAAAACGTACAAAAGGACCAAGGACCCAGTGGTCATTGTCATGATAAACCGAGATGCTTCTTAGGCGCTTTAATATGGTAGTAGTTGAAAAGAGCCCTAACAGGGAACCAAAGGGTTCCCATCTGGCCCTTGGCAGACTGTGTGATCTCCCGGTGGTCATTTTCTCTCTCTGTGCCTCTGTGGTCTCATCCAGGGGTCAGCCAATTTCTTCTGTAAAAGGCCGGACCATACCATGTTGGACTGGATGGGCCACATCTTCTCTGGGGTGGCCACTCACCTGCCATTTTAGCTCAAAAGCAGCCACAGACAAAATGGAAGCTGATGAGCGTGACGGTGTATCAGTAAAACTTTATTATTACACTGCATTTTGAATTCGATGTAATATTCCCATATCATGAAGCATTACTCTTTCTTCAGTTATTTTTTAACCACGTAAATATATAAAAACCATTGTCAGCTCCCAGGCTGTCGAATAACACAGGCAGTGAGCCTGGTCTGCCCCAGGACCGAAGTTTGCTGTCTTCTAAACCACAGAATCTCAGAGAGCCCTTCTAGTTTAATCTTCCAAAGTTTTTTTAATTATTTTTTTTATTTTTTAAAAATTTTATTTATTTATTTGACAAAGATCACAAGTAGGCAGAGAGACCGGCAGAGAGAGAGGGGGAAGCAGGCTCCCCGCTGAGCAGAGAACCCAATGTGAGGCTTGATCCCAGGACCCTGGGATCATGACCTGAGCTGAAGACAGAGGCTTTAACCCACTGAGCTACCCAAGCGCCCCTAATCTTTCACAGTTTTAAAAAAGTCAAGTTAACTATAGCTCGTTTTCATTTCTAGCTCTTGGACAGTACGTGCTCTTGGAGGGTACCATGTGACGGCAGGGACATTAGAAGACACATTGCCCCCACAAAAAAGATGTCTACTGTGGCGCCTGAGTAACTCAGTCGTGTGAGCATCAGACTCTTGGCTTTGGTTCAGGTCATGATCTCAGGGTCATGAGATCAAGCCCCACATTGTACTGTGCGCTCAGCCCAGAGACTGCTTAAAATTCTCTTGCGCCCTCTGCCCATAGTGAACACTCTCTCGCTAGAAAAAGAAAAAGGATGTCTGCCAACTTCACACTGGTCAGCCTCAGACACTAGCAGTTCTCTATTTTTTTTTCTCTTTAAGTCATCTCTACATCCAGTATGGGGCTTGAACCTAAACCCTGAGATCAAGAGTCAGATGCTACACTGCCTGACCCAGCCAGGCGCCCCTGAACGTTAGCAGTTCGACCCTGAGAGCTCTCCTGCGTGGTGCAGTGGCCACAAGTGGTATTATGCATTTGAAATGTGGCTAGTCCAGACTGGAATGCCCATTAAGTGTAAAATGCGTACCAGGTTTTGAAGACTTAGTTAAAAAAAAAAAAAAAAATCTAAACTACATCTTTACTATTTTATATGGATTATGTTTTAAACACTATTTTTAAATATTGTTTAAAATATGAATAAAATATGTTAAAATGAGCCCTGTTCCCTTAAAAAAAAAAGATTGATTGATTGATTTTGAGAGAGTGCACAGATGCTCTGGGGTGGGGGAGGGGCCGAGAGAGAGGGAGGGGGAGAATCCCAAGCAGATTCTGTGCTGAGTAGAGAGCCGGACACTGGGCTCGATCTCATGACCCTGAGGTCATGACCTGAGCCAAAATCAAGAGCCAGACGCTTAACCGACTGAGTCACCCAGGTGCCCCAACCTTGTCTCTTTTTATGTTTTTCTTTTTTTAAAGATTTATTTATTTATTTGACAGACAGAAATCACAAGGAGGCAGAGAGGCAGACAGAGAGGAGGAAGCAGGCTCCCCGCTGAGCAGAGAGCCCGATGTGGGGCTCCATCCCAGGACCCTGGGATCATGACCTGAGCCGAAGGCAGAGGCTTTAACCCACTGAGCCACCCAGGCACCCCCCTTTTTATGTTTTGAACGTGGCTACTAGGGAATTTTTAATTACATGTACGGTTCACATTACATTTCTTTGGACACTGCTGCTCCCCCAAAATTACTTGTGTCATTGATTTAAGATTTATCCTCATGCAAATGCAATATTCTCACATTCGAAATAACACATTTAACTTTGTCATCAGTAATTTTTTTTTTAGTAATGTTTTTTTTAAGATTTTATTCATCCATTTGACAGAGAGATACAAGTAGGCAGAGAGGCAGGCAGAGAGAGAGGAGGGGACACAGGCTCCCCACTGAGCAGAGAGCCCGACGCGGGGCTCGATCCCAGGACCCTGAGATCATGACCTGAACCTAAGGCAGAGGCTTTAACCCACTGAGCCACCCAGGCGCCCCTATCATCAGTAAATATTAATGAGGATGTGAGAGAAAGTTGAACAGATTTGGAGAGGAATAGAGCCCCCAGAAATTGCATCTGGAAATGGAAATGGCATATTTATACTTTAAAATGCAAAGGTGGGCTGAGAGAAGAAAGGAGCAGGCTTCTTCCCACTCAATCGGCTTTTCAGAGTTCTGACCCCAGCATCTTGGGGTCCATGTGGCAATCTTGTTTAAGGAAGGAGTGCTTGATCAGGCATCGGGAGAACTGGGTCTCAGCCTAGCTTGTAGCTTACTGTGTCACAGGTCATTTTTCCTTCCGCTTCCTCGCCATGGGATGATGCTGAAGACACCCACGCGGGTCGCGCACATCTGAGAATGCGAGCGTGCCAGGGCCCACGTTCCCGTGGGCCTCGTCAATGTCCAGAATGGAAGGAGAATTTGCCAGGTTGGATTAGCCACCTCCCATGGACCAGCAAACCCTACTCCTCCTTCCCTTAGGCTGCAATGTTGCTGCCCTAAAATCTGTGCATGTCAATTGGCAGTTACAGACCAAGGACCCACCCTTCCTTCAGGGACAGCTGGTCCAAATCTTCCAACTTGAGTTTTCCCCAGTCATGTACGCTGACCTCTGAAGCCATGCCTATCCTATGGTCAGCTCCAAGGGAGTGCCTTGCTCGGTTAAACCCACATGCTTCACCTGGTTAAAAAAAAAGCCAGCATTGCTTGCAGTGCTCATTCAGATACACAATGCTTATTGCTGGCTCCTGGCTTTATCTCCGCTGTTTCCTCTGCCTCTGCTGCTTTGCCTGGAGATCTGTGCATGGGAGCTCCCTGCACATCATCGGATCTCAGAAAGTACTTCCTAACCCAAACACAAGTGGGGGAATGGGAGAGGGAGAAGCAGGCTCTCCTGCTGAGCAGAGAGCCCGACATGGAGCTCAATCCCAGGACCCGGAGATCATGATCTGAGCAGAAGGCATATATTTAACTGACTGAACCACCCAGGTTGCCCTCCCCTTTTTCTCAAAGTAAACACTACCCCAGTTCAAGTGGGGATCAAACTCTCCACCCAGCGGTCAGGCGTCTCACTCTCTACCAACTGAGTCTGCCAGGTACCCCGAAATGGAAGTGGTTGTTATGTGGGTAATGGATCGCAAAAGGGTTGCGAGGGCTGGAGGAACAAATGGAGGAATGAGCCCAGAAGCCCACTCCTGTCCCGATGCCCATGTGCCATCCTTGGGTCAGGGTTCCACCTTCTTCCAGTGGATCGCTGCCCTGAAACAGACAACCACCCACCGCGTTGCCACAGAACCAACCGGTTTCAGCTTGAAGAAGTAGTCATGTGACTGACACCAAGAGGTATTTCAGGATTTCTTCAGGACTGAAATTCCTATTTATGTTTGTATCTGCCTTGGAGATGTGCTAAGTTAAGTGGTGGTTGGATTGGATTCCAGCCTTGGCTAACATGGTCGGTGCCTCATCCCCAACTGTCTTCTCTCCTCCCTTTCTCCCTTCCCAGTCCTACGCCTGTGAGTCAAGATTCACCTCCAGGAATGCATCGCTCTCCAGTCCGCACTGGTCTCGGAGGTCTCAGAGTCATTACTTCATTGTCATTCCCGTGGGCCTTTTATCTACACATACTCATGCACTTTTCCGCATCTAACTTCAGAGCTAGAAGGAATCTTGCTGTTAATCCCTTGGTACATCCTCTCGCTAATGCTGAATCACTTTATGACACCTCTGACTTCTGCTTTGGTCTCCTGAGGACCGCTAGTGCTGGGGCCCTCCTTACCTGAAGCATTCTGGCTCAATGTAGGACTATAGGAAAATGCTATATACGGGACACCTGGCAGGTTCCGTCGGAAGAGCGCTCAACTCTTGATCATGAGTTCAAGCCCCACGTTGGGTGTGGAACTTACTTAAAATAAATAAATATACTTTTTAAAAAAGATGTTAAATACAGTGTTGTTGAATTCAAGCTACTTCTCCCTTAAGGCTGAGTCAGTCCTTGGCTGGGTGTGGGACGCAGAAGAGGGAGAACATTGAGGAATGAACAATGTTTTGGCTAAAAATGTTGGGGAATGTTTCCAACAATTTTATGTCCAGGCTATAATTCATGTGCTGTGATTCAGCTCTTGCCCTGTGTTATTTAGGGTAAGTGAGTTACAAAATGTCAACTCAAATACCTCTTTTTTTCCTCTCCCTTAGGGGAGGCTGTGAGCAGAACTGTTCCGGTTGACTTTGCATTAGGGGCTAGACGAGCATCTTATCCATCCAGCTAACACTTGGCAGGAGCTGTGCGGCTTACAAGGCCTTTTCCAAGACTTCAGCTCATTAGAATTTTTTTTTTTTAAGTATCAAAGTTTTATTTATTTAAGTAATCTCTACATCCAACATGGGACTCAAACTCAGGACCCCAAGATCAAGAGTCACACGTTCTTCAGACTAGATGCCGCCAGGCACCCCTTATTAGAACTTTTTGGTGGAGGCAGCATTACCCTAACTTTATAAAGGAGGAAGCGGGAGACCTGAATTCAGTTCTGAGGGTGGCAGACAGAGCCAGTGCTCGAACCCTAGTCTTCACGGTCCAGAAAGTCTAGTGCTCTGTTTTCACTAATGTAGACCATCATTCGTCTGAAAAAATCCTGACACTCTAATTAGAGTTTACTCTGTCTTCCTTTGGCCCTGGAAAAAGGATCAGGGTCAATGCTGTGATATGGACGCCGATTTCTCTGATGCCAGAAAGCCCAGATAAGTGGCAGGGGCCAGCCAAATACTCTTCTAACCCTCCTCTCTCCAATATCCCCACCTGTCCCCTTGAGAAGGAAGCAAATTCCTCAAATTCCCCCTGCCCCAGTTCTGTGGAAATGTTTACCCGTGTGCTAGGGTTGGCCTATGGGTCCAACAGGGGTTGCTTCACGGATGTCGTGATGTCGGGGGGCTCCTGGACACTGCTGGCCTCCTCCCCCAGTGCACCCCACTCAATGGCTAGCTCAGCTGAAATGTCACTTGCGAGAGCTTCTCTCCTTTTGCTTGAAGTGTGACGCCTGTTAAATTCAGGACCATGTTGGGAGGGGTGTCATTTTAACACCATTAGCAATCACAGTTGTGGGTGAATGAGTTTCAGAGTCTTCCCTAAGAGTAGTAGGATTGGTTTGTTGGTGTTGTTTTTCATGGAAAAATGAATCAAATCACACCAGTCATAAATATTAATTGCAGAGAAGGAAGCCTACCGGACAGATCAGGAAAGAGTCCCAGGGCAGACCCACACCATGACGAAGGGGTGGTAGTGCCGTCTGGCACAAAGGAGGGACTGGCCAGGGAATGGTCCTGGGATCCTCTGCTGCCCATTGGAAAGGCAACGGAGCTTATCTCACTATGCACATATGAAAATCCATCCAGATATTAAGTATGAAAGCAAAACTTTAAAAGTTTCAGAGCTCTTATGAGCTCAGAGTAAAGAGGGTTTCTTTCTTCCTATTTTTTTTTTTTTTTAGGATTTTATTTATTTGGGGGGGTGCTTGGGTGGCTCAGTCATTAGGTGTCTGCTTTCGGCTCAGGTCATGACCCAGAGTCCTGGGATCGAGTCCCACATCGGGCTCCTTGCTCAGCAGGAAGCCTGCTTCTCCCTCTCCCACTCTTCCTTGTTTTCCTTCTCTCGCTGTCTCTCTGTCAAATAAATAAATAAAACCATTTTTTAATTTTTTTTTATTTTATTTTTTTTTAAATTTTATTTATTTATTTGACAGACAGAGATCACAAGTAGGCAGAGAGGCAGGCAGAGAGAGAGAGAGAGGAGGAAGCAGGCTCCCCACAGAGCAGAGAGCCCGATGTGGGGCTCGATCCCAGGACCCTGCGATCATGACCTGAGCCAAAGACAGTGGCTTAAGCCACTGAGCCACCCAGGCGCCCCAAAACCATTTTTTTAAAAAAGGTTTTATTTATTTATGAGAGAGAGAGAGAAAAAACACAAGCAGGGGGAGAGGCAGAGGGAGAGGGGGAAGCAGGCTCCCCACCAAGCAGGGAGCCTGATGCAGGCCCTTAACCAACTGAGCCACCCAACTCAGAAGCTTTGTAAAACTCCTAGTACCCCGTCCCCTCTGGGAGTAGGTCCTAGGTACAACCTCACCCAGTTTGGGTGGCTCTAACTGGCCCTAACATTTGCAGGGCCTAGAGCAAGAGTACCAGTTGGTGGGGGGAGCGGGGATAGCCTGGCTGGCTCAGTCGGTAGAACATGTGACTCTTGATCTTGGGGTCATGAATTTGAGCCCCATGTTAGGAGTAGTGTTGAGTTTACTTAAAAAAAAAAAAAGGAGTACTAGCCAAGATTCACAGAGGTCTAAAATCCTTAACAACTACCAATCAAGCTAACAAACTGTTAAAAGAAATATTTTTCTATGGTCCCATCTTGACAAATATACCAATAAGAATTTGGGTACCTGGAGGGGCACTTGGGTGGCTTAAGTTAAGCTCCTTTCGCTCAGGTCATGATCTTGGGGCCCTGGGAGCCACTGCATGCCAGGCTCTCTCTCTCTCTGTCTCCAATAAATAAATAAATAAATAAATAAATAAATAAATAAAAATAAATAAAATCTTAAAAAAAAATACAAAAACAATTTAGGTACCTGGAGTACTGTGAAGGAATAAGGCTATGCTTTGCGGCGGGGGGGTGGCTACAGCCTTTGGGGCGTGTGGACCCCTTACCGAGAAGGGTCTTCTAAAGCAGAACCCAGGGCGGGGTCCCTCCAACTCTGGTCTTAAAGTGGAACTGCCCAAACACCTGTGCATTTTTTGTTAACTTTTCACTGATGTTCATACATACAGATACATGTTTAGAAAAGTAGACAAATTACAGGTATACAGCTTGATGAATTTTCACAATTATATTGACTAAGGATATATGTATTTATCGTAAAAAACTTTTTTTAAAAAGATTTTATTTATTTATTTGACAGACAGTGATCACAAGTAGGCAGAGAGGCAGGCAGAGAGAGAGAGAGGGGAAGCAGGCTCCCAGCTGAGCAGAGAGTCCAATGTGGGGCTCAATCCCATGACCCTGGGATCATGACCTGAGCTGAAGGCAGAGGCTTTAACCCACTGAGCCACCCAGGTATCCCTATTGTAAAAAACTTTTTAAAAAGTAATTTCTCTACTCAACATGGAGCTCAAACTCACAACTCTGAGATCAAGAGTCTCAAACTCTACAGACTCAGACAACCAGGTGCCCCTCAAAAATAATTTTTAAGGGTGGGACACCTAGTGGCTCAGTCAGTTAAGCGTCTGCCTTCAGCTCAGAAAATGATCCTGGGGTCCTGGGATCGAGCCCCATGTCGGTCTCCCTGCTTGGTGGGGAGCCTACTTCTCTGTCTCCCTCTGCCTCCTGCTCCCCCTCCTTGGGCTCACTCTCTCTCTGCCAAATGAATAAGTAAGATCTTATTAAATCATTTGACAGAGAGAGAGTTAGAGAAAGAGAGAGCATAAGCAGCAGGGAGCATGCTTAACTCACTGAGCCAACCAGGCACTGCTAAATAAAATCTTTAAAAAAAAATTTTTAAGGGAAATAGTAATAGAAAGGACTGTTAAATACAATTTAGGATAGTGGTTTCCTCTGGTTGGACCCAGGTGATGGGACAGAGAAAGACACATAATCAGTAACATTGTAACTCCTAAACTGGGCAGCAACTTCCCAGTTGATCATGTCTTCTAACTTAAATATGTTACATATATCCTTTTGTACATGACAAAGTCAACTCAAGGTCCTGTCGTTGTCTAGGGGCATTCAGCTTAAAGACAAGTGAATCCTGCATATTTCAAATGCTCCTGGGAGAATTACTACAACTAATTATCTTGGCTCATCCAAAAAACAAAACAGAACTTTCTATAAAGAAAGGAAGAAGGAGCATGTATAATAAAATTCAAAACAATTAAATGTAGGGGCACCTGAGTGGCTCAGTTGATTAGGCATGTGACCTCTGATTTCAGCTCAGGTCACGATCTCAGGGTCATGATCTCAGGGTCATGAGATGGAGCCCCACATCGGGCTCCTTGCTTAGTGGGGAGTCTGCTTCAGAGTCTCTCTCCATCTCCCTCTGCCCCGCCCCTCGCACTGAGCACATGCACAGTCTCTCTCTCTCTCAAATAAATAAATTAATAAATCCTTTAAAAAACCATACTCAGGGGCATCTGGGTGGCTCAGTGGGTTAAAGCCTCTGCCTTCGGCTCAGGTCATGATCCCAGGGTCCTGGGATCGATCCCCACATTGGGCTCTCTGCTCATTGGGGAGCCTGTTCCCCCCCTCCTGCCTACTTGTGATCTCTGTCTGTCAAATAAATAAATAAAATCTTAAAAAAAAAAAAAAAAAGATTTCAGTGGGCACCTGGGTGGCTCAGTCTTTAAGCATCAACCTTTGGCTCAGACCATGATCCCAGGGTCTTGAAGAGAGATGACATCAGGGTCCCCTCTCGGTGGGGAGTCTGCTTCTCCCTCTGCTCCCCTGTCCACTTACAGGCACCTGTGCACTTTTTCTCGTGCAAAAATAAATAAAATCTTTAAACAAATAAAAACTAAAAAATTAAAGGTTAATTTTTTATCTTGTAAAAAAAAAACTGATTACAAATGAAATGCACAAAACAAAATTTGAGCACTATAAAAATCCAAAGCGTGAGACATGAAATACCCCTAAAATGCTTTGCCTTGGAGAGTCAACACTGTCCACAGTGTGGTGTGTATTCCCCAACCTTTTCTCTCTGTAGTAACATGATTACTGACTTTTGCAAAAATGAGATCTTTCTACATAAATCCTTCTGAACCCCGTGGTGGTCTCTGGAACAGATTTTCCCCTCCTAATGCCACCCTCTAGAGAGATGAGCAGTTGGAGATGGAGAACATCTTCCCCTTTCTACGTACACACTCATCTCTGAAAACCCAGCCCAGTATCACCACCATGAATCCATAGGATGACAGAGTCATGGGGACCCCGGTGATCTGCCCATCTGTCTCTCCCCCATGTTACCCATAGGGAAACCGAGCCTTGGGGAAGAACGACATTTGGCCCAAGGTTACTGTGCAGAGAGCAGCTGAGCAGGGATGGGAGCCCTGGTGGAGGGCTCTGTGCTTCTGCCCTACGAGCTGCTTCCCTGGGAACCATCACGCACTATTTCTTATCACGAAATTCCATTGTGTTGGTGTGTGCACCTGATCTCACATAAATGAGGATATCATACATGTACTCATGGAACCAACATTTATGCAGCGTCCCCCATGTGCCAGACAGTGGGGACGTGGCCGGGGAGAAGGCTCCCCTCTCGTGGCACTTATATTCTAAAGGGGACATTGATCAGCCAATAAAGAGACAAGACGTTTTCTGGCGGGGCTAAACGGAGAGGTGAAAACAAAGCAGGTGTGTGCCGTGACACAGAATGAGCAGACAGGGGTCGGCACCAACCACCACACCTGGTGGCTCACTCACAGTCCCAGACCAGAGAGAGAGGACACACCCACCAGACAACTTTAGCTGTGTGTTCCCTAATGAGGCCACAAATATTTTTATAATTCCCATCTTCTCACTAGCATAATCACATTGTGATCAGTGTGGGTCTTAAAAGGGTTAGGTTGCTAGGGTGCCTGGGTGGCTCAGTGGGTTAAGCCTCTGCCTTCGGCTCAGTTCGTGACCCCAGGGTCCTGGGGTCGAGCCCCTGCATTGGACTCTCTGCTCAGCAGGGAGCCTGCTTCCTCCTCTGTCTCTGCCTGATGCGCTATCTACTTGTGATCTCTATCTGTCTGTCAAATAAGTAAGTAAAAATCTTTAAAAAAAAAAAAGAAGAGGAAATTAAAAAAAGGATCAGGTTGCTTAATGGAAACACTTAGAATGTTCTGTACTTTCTGTAAAGCTCTTTTAGCATTACTCGGTTTGGTAGCGTGCTGGGGGTACGCCCCATCCCACCCCCAGTGGAAGCATTCCAGGGTCCCCTTAGTCTCCATGGGACCCTAACTTGGAGGTACTTGTGTCTCCTGGACTTGTAAAGTGATACATTGTCAACTCCTTGAAGGCAGGAGGAAGTCCTAATGTTCCCACAGCTGCATTGATATTTGCTGGCGGATGGTTATCAAAGAGAACTGCACCGCGGTGACCTCTAGTCTGTGTGGAATAATGAGGCAGATAAATCACCCAACAGGCAGAGATAGATGGGGGACTTAATTTCCCCACGATGCACGGAAAACATACCCAGCTGTCTGTTTACCCTGTCCTGAGTGCTCCGTCAGTAGGAAGTCCGAGCCCCGGACAGAGACCCCAGCTTCCAGGGACAAGCCCGTGGTATCACTGGGGCTTCTGACCTGTCCCTAAGGAGACTGCAAAGATCAGAGGCCTTCGGTCTCTGAAGCAGATTGCCTATTTTCTGCTGCTGGTCCCCCTTGTCAGACACTGTTTCCACTGCTCATGTGGCACGTGGGAGAAGAAAACCCAGAATAGGCTTGGCCAGGTGCGGAGGCACCTGGACCGTGGACCAGAGGGGGCCTCTGGCCGGCTGCTCTGGGTTATACGCCAGTGAGCCTACACGTCGCCCTCTTACCTGCTGTTTGTTTTCAGTTACACAAACGCATGTTGGTCTTCGTCTGGGTTGCTGTAACAAAATACCATAGATCGGACGGCTTATAAGCAACAAGAATTTATTTTCTCCCAGTTCTGGACATTGCGAAGCGTGAGACCAAGGCACCAGCAGATTCAATGTCTGCGGAGGACCCGCTTCTGAGTTCAGAGACAAGGTTTTTGTTTTATTTTGTTTTTTTCTTTTATGCTATAACCTCACATGGCGGAAAGGGTGAGGGATCGCTCTCATATGGGCACACATTCCATCATGAGAACTCTGCCCTTGAGATCTGATCACCTCTAAAATGCCCCACCTCCACACGCCGTCGCACGAGAGGTTGGGATTTCAACACATAAATTTGGTGGGGGTGGAGGGGGGATATAACCATTCAGTCCATTGCAATGTTCTTTGTAAAAAAATCAAAACAATTCATATTTTATTTTACTTTTTTAAAGCAATGTAAATTTTAAAGTGGGCAAGTAATAATCTCCAATTTTTTGCTATGATAAATAATGCTGGAATAAATGTCCTTATATTTCCACCCATCTGTATATACATACTAGAAAGAGGGGCACCTGGGTGGCTCAGTGGGTTAAAGCCTCTGCCTTCGGCTAGGGTCATGATCCTGGGGTCCTGGGATTGAGCCCTGCATCGGGCTCTCTGCTCAGCGGAGACCCTGCTTCCCCCCTCTCTCTGCCTGCCTCTCTGCCTACTTGTGATTTCTGTCAAATAAATAAATAAAATCTTAAAAAAAATATATATATATACATACTAGAAAGAAGTGTGGATGATTCTTTTGTCTTAACAAAAGACATTTTTTGGTTTTTGTTTTTTTGTTTTGTTTTTTGAGAGAGAGAGAGAGAGACAGTGCACGGGCTTATGGGGAGGGGCATAGGGAGAGAGAATCCCAAGCAAGCTCCGTGCTCAGCAGAGCCCAACTCGGGACTCGATCCTATGACCCTGAGATCATGAAGTGAGCCAAAACCAAGAGTCAGATGCTTAACAGAGTGAGCCACCAAGGCATCCCAAGATTTGATTTTATTAATTTTTTAAGGATTTTTTATTTATTCATCTGAGAGAGAGAGAGAGAGAGGGAACACAAGCAGGGGGAGGGGTGAAGGGGAAATAGGCTCCCTGCTGAGCAGGGACCCCCCCCCCAACGTAGGTCTTGATCCCAGGAGCTGAAGACAGCTGCTTAACCATCTGAGCCACCCAGGTGCCCCCAAGACTTTATTTTTTAAGCAATCTCTACACCCAACTTGGGCCTCGAACCCCAATTCCAAGATCAAGAGTCACATGCTCCACCAACTGAGCCAGCCAGGTGCTCCCTGGATGATTATTCTTTAAAAAAAAAAAAAAAAAACACTTTTTAGGGCATGTGGGCATGTGGGTTAAGCCTCTGCCTTCGGCTCAGGTCATGATCCCAGGGTCCTGGGATCGAGCCCCGCATCGGGCTCTCTGCTCGGCAGGGAGCCTGCTTCCTCCTCTATCTCCGCCTGCCTCTCTGCCTACTTGTGATCTTTCACTGTCAAAGAAATAAATTAAAAACTTAAAAAAAAATTATTACTAAAGAAATTCATGCTCATATAAAAGAGAAAAGAATGAAACAATGGAAAATGAAAATCAGCCACACCGAAACCCCAGTTCCAATCCCTGAGATAATTAATACGCGGCCTTACAGATTGTTCTCTACTTGCGTTCAAACATTTTCTTAACAAAAATGGAGTTGTTCCCTGCATACCATTCTGCAATTTGCTTTTTTACCTGCTATCTCCAAATGTTTCAGTTTATTCATACAACCAATATTTATTGAGCTCCCACTGTGTGCCCAGAAGTTAGGGACCCAGCAATGTCCTTCCCTTCAACAAATTTCCATTCTAGTGGAAGGACAGACATAGAGAAGAAACAAATACACGAAAAGGAGGGATGAAACTCAAGAAAGAAACGGCAGGTAAGAAAAGCTCACAGGAAGTCAGTTTGTATGGTTTTATGTCATCTTTTAGCAATTCCAGGGTGTAGACAGAAGGAAGAGGGGAGCGCCAGGGCAGCGGAGCCAGCACCAGGTTTGGAGTCAGACTGGAGGACAAACCACAACTTGGCCATCTGCCTGCCCCTCTGTAACTCTGTAACCCCTGTGCGAAATGGGGATAATCTTCTGATCTCACAGGGTTATCACAAGGATTACATGACATCAATTTTCCCCACGTTCTTCCTCGAACAGGCATAAGCATTTTGTTCTTACGTCCATTGACTCATCAAACAGCGATCAGAATCCACCCAAACACATTCAAGGGGCAGGGGAGCACCTGGGTGGCTCAGTCGGTTAAGCTTCTGACTAGGGCTCAGGTCATGATCTCAGGGTCCTGAGATCCATCGCCCCTGACGCTTAGCGGGGAGTCGACTTGTCCCTCTCCCTCTGCCCCACCCCCTTCTCATGCTGTCTCTCTCTCAAATTAAGAAAGAAAAATACATTCAATAGGGACTGAGTTCCCTAATGAATAAATGGAGAAATTTGTAAAGTGTGTTTCCTTCCCATGCATAGGAGGGGTAGAGCCTGGGTATTTAAATTGTGATTCTGGGGCGCCCGGGTGGTTCAGTGGGTTAAGCCTCTGCCTTGGGCTCAGGTCATGGTTTAAAGGTCTTGGGACGGAGCCTTGCGTTGGGCTCTCTGCTCAGCAGGGAGCCTGCTTCCCCCTCTGCCTACCTCTCTGCCTACTTGTGATCTCTGTCTCTCTGTCAAATAAACTAATAAAATCTTTAAAAAAAAAAAAAAGTTGTGATTCTGGGACCAGCTGTGCTGACTTCACCTGGGAGCTTTAGAAGGACACAATCAATGGAGGTCCCGCTTCAGACCCCTTGGTTCAACATTTGCATTTTAATGAGATCCCCAGGATTTTGTAGGCACAATTTAGTTTAAGAAGCATTGGTTTAAAGTGGAAGATTAAAGGGTGCCTGGGTGGCTCAGTGGGTTAAGGGTCTGACTACTTTGGCTCAGGTCATGATCCCAGGGTCTTGGGATTGAGCCCCATGTCGGGTTCCCTGCTCAGTAGAGAGTCTGCTTTGATCTCTGTTGCTATCTCTATCTGTCTGTCTCTCTCAAATAAATAAATAAATAAATATTTAAATAAAATCTTAAAAAAAAAAAAATAGGGGCACCTGGGTTGCTCAGTGGGTTAAGCATCTGCGTTTGGTCAGATTATGATCCCAGGCTCCTGGGATTGAGTCCCTTGTCAGGCTCCCTGCTCAGCTGGGAGTCTGTTTCTCCCTCTCCCTGTGCTCGCTCTCTCTGTCAAATAAAAAATAAAAATAAATTAAATTAAAATAAAGTGGAAGATAAGTGGCAGATAGAGTTAGCTATCTGCTCACCTTTCAATTAGAGATTGGAAAGGGTGTGACTTAAAACATTCTGCTGGGTTGAATCTGGTCTTTATCTGGACCACCAATTTTAGGGCACTCATCCTTTTAGGAAGAGAACCCACAGATCATTTCCCTGATGTGTTTCTTGAACCGGGTGTGGGAACCTAGGCTGCCTTATGATCTTGAGCTGTCAGGGCAGAGAAGGGCTGGAGATGTCTTCATCCCAGCTCAGCTGCTGCCCCGCCCACCCCTGCCCCACCCCCATGTCCCCATGAGGCCCTGAGAAGGGTGATAATTTGCTCTCAGTTACATGTCCACCTGCTGGTGACCTCAGTCCTGGCTCCCAGCCAGACCTTCCCTGTCTCAAAGTTTAGTCCACTATTTTTTTCCCTATGAATTCAGCTCATCTTCTTAGAAAAAATAATTATTAATTAAAAAAAATATTTATATTAATATTAAAAATGAATTTAAAAGATTTTATAAAATTTGTTTGAGAGAGAGAGAGACAGAATCAGGACCTGAGCCAAAGGCATATGCTTAAAGACTGAGCCACCTAGGCACCCAGTGAAAAACTGATTTTTAAAATATTCATTTATTATAAAAGAAGTATGTGCTTATTGGGAAGAATTCAAGCGGCATAAAAATTGCCCCAACAACTCTGCTCACAGGTTTCCTTTCCCAAGAGAAAGGAAAACATGGGTCCCACCTGTTCACGAATGTCCCCAGCAGCACTATTTGTGATAGCCAAAAAGGGAAATAACCCAAGGGTCTGCCAGCCCATGAACGGAGAAACAAAAGGGTGTACTCATACAATGAATATTTGCGAATACAAAAGCTCCGGCAGGGGTCCAAGGTGAAAACATGAGGAAGGCAAGAAGTCAGCCATAAAAGACCACATAGGATTCCATTTATAGAAACCTCCAGATTAGGTAAACACAACAAAACAGAAAGTAGATTACTGGTTGGGGACGGGGAGGCTGTGGGTGGGGGAAATGGGAAGTGACTGCTGGGGGGGTTGCTGTAGGGTTTCCTTTTGGGGGGGTGTTGGGTTTCCTTTTGGGGTGATTAAGATGTTCTGATATTAGACAGCGGGCATGGCTCTACAATGTGAATATACCAAAAACTACTTGTGAAAAAAAAACCCTTTAAAAGTGTGAATTTTATCTCAATCAAGCTGTTCTAAAAAAAAAAAAAAAGGTAGACGGAAGAAAGTAAGATACCCTTTAAGTCACCCTGCCCCAAGGAGCTAACTCACTCACGCCATCAGTAGTCACCGAGGGCCTGTTCCAGCAGCCTGAGAACTTGATGTGAAGGGAACCTCATCCTAAACCTTCATCATGGGCTGCCCCGACAGCCAGAGCCCCACGACCTGAGCACGTAACCGAGAAAGCTGTGTGGCTTTAGTTCATGACATGGGTCCCCAGCCGGCCCTTGGTGCCGCTGGACACCACGGTCACGCATTGCCCAAGACTGTCGCACAGGCCGTCTGTAAAATGGGGACAGTGATGGGTCGGCCTCCCAGGGCTGTTGGCTGCGTGAGCCCCTGACAGGTGGTAAGGTGCCCAGCCGGGGACGGCCCCCGGGGCGTACCGTCTCTGGTCTGCAGAGACCCTGTCTCTAAGGAGACCCCCCACTGGCTGAGCAGCCACAGGTCCTTCGCCTCGTCCCATCAAGCCTCCTGGAAAGAGGAGGGGGCAGCGAAACGCGTGGTCAAGCTCAGGAGGAGAAGGGAGGTCAGAGCTTCCTGCCACCAACGTCCCACATGACGTGTCAAGCCTGAGTCACACCACGGGGCCAAGATGGAAACTTACCAGGGTGTGTGGAGGAGTTGGGGGTGCAGACAGCCGGCACCCCAGTCTGGAGGGAGGAGGATGGCCGCCCCAGGAATCTGGGCTGCACCTCCCTCAGGGAGCTGGATGGAAGCCCGGAGGAAGGAGGAAGTGTGAACACGGCTCCCCAGTGACTCACTTCACCCATCTGGGGCAAGTCGGTTCTCACCCTTGCCGGAAGCCTGCTCCCGGGGAACATCCCCCTGGGTCTGGGTCAGCCCGTTCGAGACACTCACCCCAGTCCGCCCGTCGTCTTTGTCCATCTGCCGACGTGTGGAGGTGTTGAGATGAATGCGGGTGCCTGCCTGGGTCTGAAAGGAGGTCTTAGCAGAAATAGAGGTGGGGGGAGCCACGGGAAAAGCCTGCTCTAGAACTCAAGACACCTGGGGCTCTGCGGCTAACCAGGTGTGGGTCTCACAGCCTCTCTGGGCTCCAACCAGTCTCTTCTTCTTCGAGAACGGGAAGCTGGGCTCCACGTCCTCCCTACCTGTCCCTTGGCTCTGGAATTCGGCCGAGGCTCGGGCTTCCTCCGTCCTCAAGGAAAAAGACCCACTGTCTCCACCAAACCAAGAGGCCCTTGCTGATTTGGTCCGACCCTTCGGCACCTCCTCCTCCCTCTCCCCAGGCCCCCAGCAACAGTCAGCTGTGCCCAGTGCAGAGAGCGAGCGCCTGGGAAGCTCTGGGCCCTGCACCCAGGGCTGGCTGACTCCCACTCAGCCTTTGGGATTTTGTGAATGAATGAATGAACTAATGAATGAAGTAGAAGCTCCAGGCAAGGAACCAGGAACCCTGGTTTGCCTCCTCCACCCAGGGCCTCTGGGAGGCCGCCCCAGAACACGGCCCTGCCGAGGAGGGGTGCTGGTTGGAGGGGGTGCAGATTTTCGAGGGCGGTTCTAGCCGGGCTCTGGCCTTGGCAGAGCCCCAGGTGGCCTGACCCATGACTCAAAGGCCCCAGAGTTTTCTCAACCCTCCCCAGCCTTCTTTCTGATCAGGCCTTCAGGGGTAATACTCCTCGGCATCTCTTCCCCGTGGACTTGTGACCTGCACTACCTTTAAAAGACCAGCTCAAGGGTCCTTGGCTATATGGTATTTTCCTGAGGAATCCTTGCTTTGTTTACAGAAAGGGCAACATCTGCACCCACGCTGGGTAAAGGTCACCCCGATTTTCTGGGACCCCTCACTCCCACCCTCTCTTTGACATCTGTCTCCCAGTTGTGGGAGCAGAGGGGAGCCCCAGCACTTTCCCCACCCTACCCTTAGCACTAGGCTCTGGGGGCCTCCCAGGTTAGGGAATGCCAGCTCCAACGCACTTGCTTACACTGGTTGCCCGGCCCTACCCATCTGGGGCCACCTCTGGGGGGTGCAGGGTAGGCTCCAGTCCTGAGAACAACTGGGAATCCACATACTGGATTGTGCCCCCCGCCTCCCCTTCTCTGGCCAGTCCTCCATCAGTGAACGCCCTCTCCCAGCTTAGGACATGCCCCATTGCAGAGCATCTGATGGCCTTTCCGGTCCATCTTATCCGTGGTAGGCAGTGTCCAAGCCCCCTCCCCCAGAACTCACAGGCTCTCCCCCTTTTTTTTCACTTACCTTGTCTAAGAAGAAACTTTTATTTAATTAATTAATTTATTTATTTTTAAGATTTTATTTATTGGATGCCTGGGTGGCTCAGTCGTTAAGCATCTGCCTTCAGCTCAGGTCATGATCCCAGGGTCCTGGGATCAAGGCCCGCATCAGGCTCCCTGCCCGGTGGGAAGCCTCCTTCTCCCTCTCCCGCTCTCCCTGCTTGTATTCCCTCTCTCGCTGTGTCTCTCTTTGTCAAATAAATAAAATCTTTAAAAAAAAAAAAAAGGCTTGTGACAGAGCAGGGAGCCCAGTGTGGGTCTTGAGCCCAGGATGCTGGGATCATGACCTGACCCAAAGGCAGACGCTTAACGACTGAGCCCCCCAGGTTCCCCAAGAAGAAACTTTTAATCTGGGAACAGTTTTAGATATACAGAAATGCCGCTAAGATCATACAGAGTTTCCTCAACACCTTTCATCAGGTTCTCTTCTGTTAACATCTTACAAAACCACTGCAGGTTTGCTACAGGGAGGAAACCAACCCGGGTTAGATGCTGTTCACCGAACTCCAGACTCGACTCGATTTCACCGGGGTTTCCACTAATGTGTTTTTTCCATCGCAGGATCCCATCCAGGGAACCCCCTCTGCATGTAGTCACGTGCTACTTAATCCCCTTAAAGGTGATGATGAAGGTAGAGTTATCTCCATCCGACAGATGAAGGAAAAAGAGATGGGGGCACTTGGGTGGCTCAGTCAGTTCATCGTCCGACTCTCGATTTCAGCGCAGGTCACGATCTCAGGGTGGTGGGATCGAGCCCAGCATGGGGCTCTGTGCTCAGCGTGGAGTCTGCTTGTCCCTCTCCCTCTGCTCCTCCCCTCGTCCCCTCCTCTCTCTTTCTCAAATAAATAAATAAAATTTTAAAACAAAACAAACAAAACCCCCAAATCTACAACACAGTTATTATTATTATTTTTTAAAGATTTTATTTATTTATTTGACAGAGAGAAATCACAAGTGGGCAGAGAGGCAGAGAGAGAGAGAGGAGGAAGCAGGCTCCCTGCTGAGCAGAGAGAGCCCGATGCGGGACTTGATCCCAGGACCCCGAGATCATGACCTGAGCCGAAGGCAGCGGCTTAACCCACTGAGCCACCCAGGCGCCCCCAACACAGTTATTCTTAACACAAAACAAAACAAAACAACAAAACAAGAACAAAAAACAAAGAACAGAAGAGAAGAGAGTCTGGGGGACTCAGTCACAGAGCCCAGAGACCAATCCAGCGGCTAACAGGGGTTTAAGGCCAGAAGCCACCGGCAGTGAGGCCAGCCGTGGGCCCCGTGTCTGGAGGATGGCTACTCACTCACTTGGAGGCAAGACTGGGGATAGAATGAGATCATGTCTGCAGGCGTCTCCCTGCCCACAAAATGGGAGCTGCTGTTATTATGACCGTCAGCACCGTCATTACGAAGGGGCCCAGATCTCCTCAAGAGTCCAGGTTCTCTGGTAAGGGTTATGTTTAGACGAGCTCCTGCCTCTCACCCTCTGGGCGCCTTTATTGGGGAAGAAGTCAGGCCTTCCAGAACTTGCTTTGACTCCACCCTTGAGATGAGCAGAAATCCCAGGGTGCAGCCCTCTGTGGCTGCTGGTTCTGTGACCTTGGACGAGTCATGACATCCCCCTGGGTCTCTGTTTCCTCACCTGTATGATGGGGACCGCAGAGAGGTCAGGAGGACACCATGGGACCGTGCCCCGGGCAGCCAGTCATTTGTGCAGACGTCTGGCCCTGGAGGGTAAGGGGCAGGCAGGTCACAGCCTGGAGCTCCCAGGCAGGCAGGCCCGGCTCCAGTTCAAGTCCACCTCTGTTCAGGTGTGGCCTGTAGGCCGGCTCCATGACCCCGCTGAACCCCAGCTTCCTGTCAGGGATAATCAATCATCCCAACCTCCCCCGCCTCACCCCAAGCAAGCGGTCAGGAAATAAGTCAGCTTCTCATCTGCCCTTCCTTACCCTCAGGCCTAAAAAGGTTGTATCTCAAGGTCAAATAGCTGATTAGAGGCTTAGCCAGAGAGGAAGAGAGAGAGATGCTAAGACCTTGTCCCATCCCCCTGGGCAAAGCCCCTTTCTGGGATTCACTCGGAGACTGGACAGGGCTCCTGGGGGGGGTGGACAGCTGCCTGTTTCGTCTGAACTCACGCAAGAGAGCTGCCCCCCCCCCCAGCAAGCCCCCCTCCCAGCGGCCCAGCCAAACATGCTGTCAGGAAACATCTGACGAAGGAAGTGCTACAGATAATTTTCTAAAAACGGTAAAACCGTGACTCCTGTGCCAATACAGAGTGAACCTGGGTCAGATGTTGTCACGGGCTCGAAGAAGCAACAGAACAGGCACGTTTATAGGCCAGGAATATCGAAGTAAATGTGCCCACAGAGGCAAAACCGGTTTTCCACGAGGGGGTGAAGGGGCCTCTGCCGGACAAGACGGAATGGGTCAGTGGCCTACAATTGACAGTTGTAAAAGAATAATGAAAGGCTAAGGGGCGCCTGACTGGCTCCGTCGGGAGAGCCTGCCACTCTTGGGGTGGTGAGTTCAAGCCCCATGTTGGGCGTGGAGCCTCATCCAAATTAAAAAAAAAAAAAAAGAAAGGCTAGAATCGGATACCCCTGAAGGGTGTGCTGGGCGCAGACATAGTTTTCCACTGAAGTACATGTTTTTTTCCTGCAGAAGGAAGGCCATGACCAGGGTACGCTCCGTGGTCTCTAATCTGATGATCAGTCATGAGTGGAGTATGATTCACACCCTGCAAATGCAGGTCCTTTCTGAATGAGCTGGGGACGTCGCTTCTCACTTGCATGGGACAGGCTTGGAGCCTAAGAGGTGAGGGGTCCCAGACATTTATGGGTTGGTTTGTTTACGTATAGCTGACATACACGTTTTTCAGCTGGATTTTGGCATCTGTGTTACATCATGGGTTCTGGAACATTCTAGACGGTGGGTGTTTGTGATGTGGGTCTGTAGTTTCTGTGGGCCTGTGGTTTACGCTGGACCTGGTTTGGCACTGACTCTGCGGTGTAACCCTGGGCAGTTACATGCCTCTCTGCTATGCAGCTTCCTTGTCTGTGAGCTGAGACGCTCCACACCCAAAGTGGGGCTTGAACTCAGGACCTTGAGATCCAGAGCTGCACGCTCAGGATCCTCTGGGTGGCTCAGTCAGTGAAGCGTGTGCCTTTGGCTCAGGTCATGATCCTGGGATCCTGGGATCGAGTCCCACATCAGGCTCCTGAGTCCAGACTCCCAGGCATCGACTTGGAGGGGTGGCAGCGCCAGCTCCCAGGTGGGATTCTCCCTCCTTGCAGGTGTGAGTTTGGGCAGAAGAACTGTCTTCCAACGTGGGTCTCCTTCCAAGAGGCTGTGCAGTAATTCCACAGCCCTGTGGCTCACTCCCTACTTGCCCAAATCATTTTTCTCCTCTTCTCCGCACTGGTAGGCAGGGGTTATTCCCATCTTGCGTCTGGAGAGGCTGAGGCTGAGGACCCCGGTAGGGTGAACTGGTGCTCCAGTTCACTAGCCCATGCTGCCCTCTAGTGGCTGGGCCCTGCTCTCAGGACGTCCCCATGGCTGAGTGGCAGATCCCACTGGGTTTGCAGAAAGCTACTGCCAGGCCTCCTGGGCACCCCCAATGGGAGGATGGTCTCTCAGGATTCCTACATCTTTTTAATCCCTTTGTCAGCCCCTCTCCCCATCTCTGAGCATTAAATATACTTATGTATATATTTAATTGTAAAATATACATAACATTAAATGAATCCAAATCATTTGAAAGTGTATCCAGTTCAGGGGCTTTTTCATGGTTATTTTTAAAAAGATTCTATTTATTTATTTGATAGAGCGAGAGCTAGAGAGGGAACACAAGCAGGGGGAGTGGGAGAGGGAGAAGCAGGCTTCCCAGTGAGCAGGGAGCCCGATCATGACCTGAGCTGAAGGCAGATGCTTATCAACTGAGCCACCCAGGCACCCCCAGTGGCTTTTTTAAAGCACTTCCTCCAGTCATTTCCAGAACATGCTGTCTTGCAAACTGAAAGCTTGTACTCACCAAACGACTCTCCATTTCCCCCTCCCTCCAGCCCCTAACCAACCACCTTTCTACTTTCTGTCCTTGTGATTTGGGCTATGCCAAGTACCTCACAGAAGGGCAGTCAGAGTATTTGGGGTTTTGTGACGGGCTCATTTCCCATTGCAGAATGCTCCCCAGAAGTCTGTCCCCTTATGGAATGATTCCTACACATGCAGCCTGGAAGACAAAAGTATCCCCAGAATTTCATCCAGATACCATCCCTCCAAACACAACCAGCCAGAAACAGACTGGAACACAGGAATCCCAGCGCATGGTTACGTATCCATGATAGGAAAAGCCAAACTAAACTGAGTGTGGTGATTAAGAGAGCAAAGTGGCCCCTGGCAGCTGGGGACCAGCAGGGCTGAGTGACTCCGGGCCACCTGAAAACTGGCCAGCATCCTCTGCCGTAAGCCACTGTCGCCTACCAAGCCTGCTGGATACAAATGCACCACGCCTCTCAGTCGGTCTCCCTGCTTCTTACAGCACACAGGACCAAACCCTCACCTCCCTAAATCCTCCCTCAAATCGCTCAATACCAGCCAGAATCCTGGAGTCCTGGGAGTCCCCACTAACGCCCACGTAGGGAGACGCCCCGAGGTTCTCCTGCGCCTCAGCAAGCATGGGACACCCAGATCTGTCACTGCAGGCATGTCCCCAGCAGTCTCTGATGGGCGTCACAGGGCCAGTGATGAATGCTAAGAGCTGCCGGCCAGCCCTGGGAGTGAATCCTCACCAACCTGATACTCCTTTCTTTTGGTCACAGCAACCCTCTGTGATAGAGGTCAGCATTATTCCCATTTTACCAAAATGAGGAAAATCAAGGCTCAGGACTGATCACTTGTCCACACTGTTAAGAGTGGACTAGAGCCAGGTCTGAGCACCCCCAAGGCCACTGCTCCACGCACCCTTCTCTCCAGAGCTACGCTGGCCAAGCAAGCCAGGCTGTCCCTGCGAGGGTGGAGGGGGACGTTCTGTTCGTGTGCAGACAGCACAACCCGCGGGCAGATGTTGACTCTGTGAAAGGAGCTGCCGGCCCTGGAGGGCCCCCCAAAACAGAGGCCCCACTCTGGGCACCCTGCAGCCACTCTTGCTGCTGGTGGCCTGTGTCTGGGAACGGTGCACCAGCATGCCTGGGGGTCAGCTGCTGCAGGCAAGTCTTCGTCACTGGGCAGGGAGAGGGACACGAGTCCCTCCATCTGCTGAGCTGAGCCCCTGTTTGGGGGAACGAGGAACAGGCGCTGTCTGGACACTCGTACCACAGTGAGAAGACAACCAACCCACATTTCTCCAGCTACTGCTGAAGGCCGGCATTTCTCTAGAGATCTTAGTTGGAACACAGACAGACTTTGAATAGGTACGCATTTATTTTCACATGTAATAGGAAAAAACATAACTAGCACATAAGATGTGACGGCAGGATATATTGCTTAGCATGAGACTAAAGTTTGAAATAAGTAAAACAAAAAAAGTATGTTGAGTCCAAGAAAATATTAAGGAAGAAGAGAACAGGAGGTTCTTGGTTACAAGAATTGTGGAAATGGTATGTGAACACCCAGAGGTTGGGTCTCACTCTCCAAGCTTTGAGCCAGAAGCTGGGCTCCGTTCTGAGGCCCCTAAGGGGCTCCAGAAGGAGACCCTCCCAGTACTCGGAGCCCAGGGCATCCGCAGAGGAGAGCGTGGTGCACCCCGAGCACTCCAGGGAGGAAAGTTCATTTGTTCATGCCCTACAAGACGTCTCAGAAGTTACAAAGCATCAAAAGTGATTTTCCTTAAAAAGAAGAATCTTCTAGGTACAGCCTTGCGGAAGCAGTGGTCACAGGGCAGCCTGGGTTGGAGGGTCCGAGTGGGACACAGCGGGGGATAAACAGGGAGGCAGAAGGGACAGCCCAGTCCTGTCCCGTAAGAGTGTGCGCATGCGTGGGGGGTTGCGTACACAGCCCCGGTCAAGGCTGTTGGAAGGACACTCAGAGCTTCTGGACCCTGGTCCCAGCATACAACCGGCACTTAATGGAGAATCACTGTGGCACCGGGAGGTGCACCCGAAGGCAGGGCAGAGGGGTGGCCGGCGTCCCTGGTATGTCAGCCTACACCACCCTCTCCGCCCGCCCCTGCTGTTCAGGTTCATACCTGGTCCCCACGTCAGCATGACATGTCCTCCAGGTGAGACGTCCAAGGCTCCCACCGCTAGGCCACATTCTTGTACATTTATGAGATTTTTCCTACCAAGATCCCTACCTCGCCCCAAGTCCAAAGAATGTTTCTCACTGTGAGAGAGAGATTTCTCACAAATCTCAAATTTGTTTAAAAAAAAATGGGGTGGGGTGGAACTTTTTAAGGGACCCTGGAGGTTTACCCAAACAGCTCAGTCCTGCAGGCCAGGGCTGGTCTTAGTATCCCCTATGGGGACAGCTAAAGTGTCATTGCTAGGGACATGGTGTGGCATCTAGAGAACTCATGCTGACTCACCCATGGAAGTGGGGGTCAAGGCCAGTGCTCGAGAGGGGCAAGAGCCTCGGAGATGGGAGCCCTGGGCTATGGAAGCCTTCCAGAGCCCAGAGGCTAGAGGAGGAGTGGAAAGTCTGAGAAGCACTGTCCGTCTGCCAACCGCCCACTTCTGAGCGGGGAGGGGGCTCAGCCTGGGGCGGTTCAGCCCCCATGTCCCCGATGAAGCGGGCAGAGCCGCAGGCCGGTCCCTGTCCTGGCTCAGAAGGAGAGTGTGCAAGCGTGGGTCAGAAAGGCAAACTGAGTCAGGAGAGGCCCTCCCGCCCCGGCGGGTGCCCTCAGCAGCATCCCGCGGCACTCCGCTTCACGTGGCACGGCTTACAGAAGAGGCGGTTGTTCAGCGGGTAGCAGCCTTGGTCCGTGGGCTCCACGGACAGGAGAATCCTGCAGTCCTGCGGGAAACAAGGCACGAGCGGATGGACCCCAGACCCGAGCAAGCGGCCCGGAGCCTGCACGGGGCGGACTCCCCCACCTCCCCGGCCCCCGCGTTTGCTGATGAAATTAACTGACAAATGTACTTCCAGAGGGCCGGGAGCGAGGCCCCTCACTTCCATCCTCCGACACACCTGGGCCCGGGCTTGGGCAGGGAAGATGAGGCCCATGGGGGCTTCCATCCCCACGGAGGTGTGAGCGATGAGGGCGGAGTCAGCCAAGGGGAGAACTGAGGACACCGAGGGTCAGGGACACTGAGGGATCTCAGGAAGAGCTAGAAGGGCCTTAGTGATCACCCAGCAGCAGCCCCTTTAGAACGCAAGCTCTGAGAAGCAGTGACCCCATTTCCTGCTAGATCCCGCCTAGGCCAGACTCTGGTACACCCACGAGCCCACGATAACCGTCTGCTGCGTGAATTACTGAATCGAGTCTCGTCCCATCACTTCACAGCTGGGGAAACTGAGGTCTGAGGAACGACAGGCTCGCCCCAGGCCGGGCAGCTGCTTCTAGACTGGGACAGGACAGGTCCCTAGCCTGAGCCCAGGCATCTTTTTTCTTGCTCCCCTGTCTGCACAGCTTCAACACTGGCACAAACCTCTGATTTTTCAAATCTCCAAAGGATTTCGGACCAAGGAGGTTGGGGATTCGGGGCCTGAAATTTGCCCACTTAACCGTTTTGCCCACACCTCACTGGGAGCCTCCCCTGGACACACGCTGGAGTGCAACAATGGGAACGACTGAATGTCCAGAGACCTGAATCAGGGCTCAGCTGGCAACCTCTGGAAGCTGCATGGCTCGGGCCAGAGCAGCTGGTCCCCACAGAGACAACTTTGGGGTCCCAGCGGCCATCCTAACCCAGCACAGCCAGAGGAGAAGGGCGCCCTCGTGTGTCTGTTCCCTGCAACTGCACCTCAAGTGGTGCAAGGTCACGGATCTGTACTCTTCCTAGAGGCTACTTGCTTGGCATTCCGCAGTATCAAGTGCCAAACCTCACGTCCCAAAAGGGTACATGTGACCTCTCCTCAATTAGAATCAAGGGAGAAAAGCCCTCATCTATGACGGAGTCACAGTCTGTGAGGGAGCTGTGGGATGGCCCAGAGCTGGCTAGAACTAGGTCTAATGGACCAGAGTTGGAGTCACTTTTTTCAGGCTGTTTTTTCCCCCATTGTTCCTCATCTGAGATGGCACCTTGGAGCCCATTTCTCTGCCTGGGGAAACAGCACCCCGGATCAGTTCCGGGCCACGGTGTTTCAAGCCTTCCCCTCTAAAATGTAACTGCTAGAGCCGGAGCCCGGACTTAGAGCAGCAGCCGGGTGATGCTTACAGCTGCCTTCGCCAAGCCGACCAGGGGTACGCAGGGAGGGTTTGTGTGCTCACCAGCCAGACTCAGGGAAAAGCTAATCACTATGGGGCCTAATGAGGGCTAGGGTGGTGATAACAGCACTTAAATGACATCATTGTTCTGGCAAGATGTATTATCAGCTGGACCTTGAACCACAACCAATGCACAACGTAATATGGAGCAATGTGTCAACTTCTCCACCCAGCCTCCTTGTCACTTGAGCACAAACAGCCTCTTGGCTCCATGCATCTGTTTAAATACGGCAAAGTAAGGTAAATGTTTGGAGTTACTCACTGGCTGGCTAAGAGATGTCCTCTGGGACACCCCACTTAGGTGGCACCATAAAAGTTGCTACGTTGGGGCACCTGGGTGGCTCCGTTGTTAAGTGTCTACCTTTGGCTCAGGTCATGATGCCGGGGTCCTGGGATTGAGCCCCACATTGGGGTCCTGGGAACGAGCCCCGCATTGGGCTCCTGCTCAGTGGGAAGCCTGCTTCTCCCTCTCCCACTCCCCCTGCTTGTGTTCTCTCTCTTGCTGGGTCTCTATCAAATAAATAAAAATCTTAAAAAAAAAAAAAAAAAGGTTGCTACCTTTGTCACCATCACCAGAGAAGACACATCAGCAACATGGGGGTGACAGAGGAAGAGGCAGGGAAGGACTCCGAGTCTCCCTAGAAGGACTGACTACATAATTGCAGAGCCCAGAGCAAAGGGCAAAGTAGCACCCCTTGTTCGAAGAGGAAGAATTTCAAGACGGTGACAGCAGAGCTTTGAAGCAAGCAGGGGAAGCTGCTGGGGGGGGGGGGCGGGGGAGGGATGGGGGATGGGTGGGTGCCCTATGCTGGGCAGCTTTTTCCGATCTTCGCTTCCCTACACTCTGCAGCATCCCCTTCTTTCCCAGGCTTGTAGCAACTCCTCCTGTGTCCTGGGGACCTGCTTCCCTGGCCTCAGGGATTGTCCATCATAGCCCCCCAGCCAGTGATTGGCTCAGATTGGCTCATGTGACCCAAGCTGGGCCAATCAGAGGCCTTCTTGAGACTGGGCCAGTTTCCTTGATGGGGTTTCAAGGTTGGAAGGATGACCACGCCTGTATCCCTCTCCTCATAGAGGAGCTAGCCCCCAGGAAGAGAAAATGAAGCGAACATACAAAATGGGCAGAACTGAGAGATGGAGAGATGCCCTGATGATCTCATCAATGAGATTCCCTTTCTTGAGGAAAGCAGGATGAGCTTTTTTTTTTTTTTTTTTAAGATTTTATTTATTTATTTGACAGAGAGTGAGAGATCACAAGTAGGCAGAGAGGCAGGCAGAGAGAGAGGAGGAAGAAGGCTCCCCGCTGAGCAGAGAGCCCGACTCGGGGCTTGATCCCAGGACCCTGAGATCATGACCTGAGCCAAAAGCAGAGGCTTTAACCCACTGAGCCACCCAGGGGCCCTGAGCTTGGTTTTTATCATTAACTCAGAGCTCTGATTAATAGACTGCTTCTAATGATCTCCATTCTTATCTGTCTCTGCTACTGGGTGGTGAGCACTTGGCAGCTGAGCCCCTACCCCAACTTGTCCCCGTGTCCTGGCACCCAGCACAGTGTTGGCATCCCATGGGTTCTCGGCAGGGCTGGGTTGGGGGTGGCAGGGGGCCACCCGCAGCGTGATCCTGACTCCTGACCGCCCCACTCACCTCACACCTGTAGCAGTTTTCATGGAAGTTCCTCCCCATGCACTCGATTTTGAAGGCATCCTTCCCGTCCCGAGGGATGATGGGGTTCTCACAGATGCTGCACACAGGGGCGAATTTCCTAGAGGGAAGGGAACCCACGCTTGAGGCGCTCTGGCCAGGACCGCAGAAATTAGCTGTGGGAGCCGGGGTGGCGCTAGTTCGGCTCCCGGAGCTATTTTGGACGCGTCACCATGTGACTGCACCTGCAGCCACAGCCACAAAGCCTCTTTCTTCCTGGCAGGAGCGGATGGAGAGGCTGGTGTAATTAGACCCGGCTTCCCAGGGTATAATTAGCTCGAGGCAAGGAAGTGACTGGGGAACTTTTGAATTTTAGAAAGGCAAGAAATCTCATGTGTGTTCAGTGGGGCTGACCCCCCCTTTCGTTTATCTGGTACTGTGGGTCAACGCTTCTTCTTTTTCCCTGTCTTTTGAACAGACACAGCTGTCTCTCCCCTTGGGCAGTGTACAACCCCAGTGTAGGGACTTAGCCAGACAGGTGTCCTAGCCTTGGGCTACGGCTTCATAAGGCTCTAGCTCCAAAGGGAGCCTCTGCAGCCTCAGGGCTTGAATCGGAACTTCCATACCTGCCAGAGGTTTGTCTGCTGCCTGCCTCAGTTTCCACATTTGGTAAAAGAGAATGCTTAATAGTACTTGCCTGACAGGCCAGGCTTGGGGATTAAAGGGCTTAGCTCACGTGAAGTGCCTGCCACAGTGCAGGTACGTGGGGTTTCAGCTAGAAGCAGGTGTGTGGTCAAATATAGGGTGTGTGGACCAGGCAGACAGGTTTCTATGAGCCCAGAGATTGCAGGAATGCTCTGCGCCAGCCCCTAGAGCTTGGGCCAGGCTCCTCTGTTCTGGCTGAGTCCTACGCAGCACGCAGACCCCCTCTCATACCTATAGAAGTCGTCCAGGCAGTACACTTCATCCTGGTTGTCCAGGGCAAAGCTCTCGTCCCCAATGCACCGGGCACAGGTAACGCACGTGAAACAGGCGGGATGAAAGGCCCGGCCCAGGGCTCTGATGATGTGCTCCTGGACCACCTCGCCACACTTGCCACACTTCTCCAGGGTGTCCTGGGACAGAGAGACACTGCCTCAGAGCCATCCCATGGCTGTGCCCGCTCCAAGCAGCAAGGGGTTTCTAGCTGGCAACCCACAGGGGCCTAGAAGCACAGGGCTAGAGAGAAGGGCTCCCGCTCATGCAACTGGCCCGTAACCACCACCCCAAAACCTCTACCATTGGTTAAAGTGAATCAAGCTTAGCATTCTGTCCTGGGCCTAGAGTGAGGAATCCTGCCAAGAAGCTATTATTGTATTTTTCATTACTAGGACCTGCTTATGGCCAGTGTCCACTAGGACCCATGGGGGAAATTTCTCTTAAACCTCACAGTCAGGAAACGGAATTCCAGGAAGAACTGGTGTGCTTTTGATCTTACAGACAATAAATTTCAAAACTCTTTCCCTTTTCCATTTGGCCACTGGAAAGCTCAGAGTCAAATTCTGTGTCCCACTTTAGCGAATGACTATAGGGGTCTTTTAGTCATATATTTTGGGGTACTAAGTTTCCCTCTGGCTTCATCCCCCGTTCTACTTTAATTTTCCTCTCTTCTGATTTATCTATCTCTGAAATTTCATTATGGTAAGAACACTTAACATGAGATCTATACTCTTAGCAAATTTTTAAGTGTACAACATTATTTACTATAGGTATTTGTGCATTCTTATAAGCTCCTCAGATCCCTTCTGGAATGAGGAGGATGGCGGGGGGGGTGAAAAGGGGAATGGGAAGGCGGGAGAAGGAAGGGAGGGAGCGGGGAGAGAGAGAGAGAGATTACTGACCCAGAGCAAAGACCTTCCAGCCTGTCCACCTTCTCTTCCAGACCAGTCCCCTCCCTTCCTAGCTGGGCTCCTGTTCATTTAACCTGATTTCATCCCGACAGAAAGGTGTGTTGGTCTCTGCTCCCCCTTGGTGGGAACCCCCTCTCTCCTTGTCCTGGGGGCAGCCCTTCCCTCCCTAGAACACTGCCTAGAGTCTTCCTCCTGCTGTTTCCAGCTGTCAGTACACCCTCGCCCCGGTTTCCCCTCAGTGCCTCACCCGTGCCTGGCTGTGAGCAGGGAAGAGGATAAGGTTATCTCCCCCTGTCATTTGAGGGGGTCAGAGGGATAGGGTGCGGATGGCCTGGCTCCTTGCTGCTCCCACGGTGCCTCCTGACTTTGGTGATGTCTTGAAACGGTCACCAGATTGTCTGGAGTTTACTAGCTAGTCCTCCAAATATTCTAACACTTGGAATCAGTCGCTTTCAAACTGCAGTGTGTGTATCAGAATCACCCGAGAGACCTGTTAAAAACACAGACCCCCAGGTGCTATCGACTCATGAGACCAAGGGGAGGTCCGCACACAGCCAGGGCACATGTCTGAGTGGGCTGCGCACCACACGCCATCAGAAGGTTGCAATTCTAACATCGTGGCAACCAAACCAGCTCTCCCAGATGGCCTCTGGTACTCGGAGGTGACACAGGTTCCTCTGTGCACTCAAACCTGTAGTTTCAGGCAAGAGGCAAGAGCACGGGCTCCAGAACTGGGCGGCACAGTGGGAGAAGCCCCGCTCCCCACCGTCCACCACCTTCCAGAGTGTGACGAAGGTGGTGACGTGTGTGACAGGCTGCGTCCATGCCCCCAGGACATGCAGGTCCTAATCCCTGGAACCCATGACTACGGGCTCTAATGGCCAAAGGGCCTGCAGATATGATTGAGTTCAGCGTCTCGACATGGGGAGAGGATCCTGGGTGGGCTTGAAGTGCCATCCCCAGGGTCCCCATAAGAGGGAGGCAGCGGGAGAACTGACAGAGAGGAGGAAGCAGGACACCAAAGCAAGACGCCACTGTGCTGACTTTGAAGGTGGACGAAGGAACCAAGGGACACAAAGGACGCAGCTACAGAAGCTGGAAAAGGTAAGGAAACAGATTCTCCCCTAGAGCCTCCAGAGGGGGTGCAGGTCTGCCCATGGACTTCCGACCTCCGGAACCGTAGGATAAATGGGTGCTGTGTGAGGTCATCAAGTTTGTGGGGATTTACCACAGCAGCCACAGAAAACTAATACACCTTGGCTGAGCTCCTTCCCCTCACTGACCCTCAATGTCCTCATCTGTGAAATGGGTTCCTGGGCCTGCCTCCCAGGATTACTGTGGGGAACGAAATAATGGGAGACCTTTCAAGGGCCCAGCACGGTGTCTGGTGCCCAGAGGCCACCCGCAGTGGGAGGTTACCTGGTAGCAGGGTTCGCAGAGGGGCCGCCCGTCCTTCTGGTAGAAGCTCTGCCCGGCCAGCTGGCGGCGGCAGGTGCGGCACGTGAAGCACCGGGCATGGTATTGCCTCTTCATGGCTTCCACGGCCAGCTCTCGGGGGGACACGGCCTTGTGGCAGAAGGCACAGACATCTGGGGTGGAGGAGACACCAGCTGTCAGTCACCCGGCCTGGGAGAACCGTACCCAGGCACCGCCCAGGACAAGCCTAAAGTGCTAGGGGGTGGGGGAGTGGGGAGGTGGGGGTTGGGAGTGTGGCCTCATTTTAGGAGCAATACAAAGGAATGTGAAAAGCCCCTGAAAGCCTAAATCGGGGACGGGCGCCTGCCTGGCTGTCATTGGAGTGTGGAACTCTTGATCTCAGCGTTGTGGGTTTGAGCCCCCTGTTGGCTGTAGAAATTACTTAAAAATAAAATCTTAAAAAAAAAAAAAAAGCCTAAATTAAAGGACACAGCATCGGGACGCATGGGTTACCATCTGTAAAAATTTAAATGAGGGGGTGCCTGGATGGCTCGGTGGGTTAAGCCGCTGCCTTCGGCTCAGGTCATGATCTCAGGGTCCTGGGATCGAGTCCCGCATCGGGCTCTCTGCTCAGCAGGGAGCCTGCTTCCCTTCCTCTCTCCCTGCCTGCCTCTCTGACTACTTGTGATCTCTCTCTGTCAAATAAATAAACAAAATCTTAAAAAAAAAAAAAATTAAAGGAGGCTCCATGGTGACACCTTTATGCCCAGATAATTCCAAATGTATCAAAGATCTAAGTATGACAATTGAAACCATAAGACTAGAAGAAGCCAGAGAATTAGATAATAACCGTGGAGTAGAGAAGGCTTTTGGTGCCTGGTAAGCACTTAGCAGCTGCTAAGTAGATGGCTAAGACATGGGCCTGGGGAGGCGCGGGGGGGGGTCATGCCTTCAGACACTGCTGGGGGGCGTGGTGCAGATCGGGAGGACCAAATGCATGTACCCGTTGGCCTTGGTATTTTCTCTTCTAGAAATTTCTCTCACAAACTCGCACGCAGGCAAAATGACCCACGTGAAAGACAGTTCGTCTCAGTCTTACTTGTTAGAGCAAGAAACCACCTAAGTGTCCGTCCACAGGCAGCTGGCTACACATATACAGCAGGGCCCCAGTGGAATACTATACAGCTGTGAAAAAGGAGCCATGTTATGTTCGGGTGTGGTGTGAGCCCTAAGGTGTTTGAAGGAAAGAAAGCAAAGTGCAGAACAGCTGAGAGTTCGCTCCAGTTTGTGGAAAAATGGGCTGGGCCGGGGGGCAGCCCAGACACAGCTTGCATATGCATCAGATGTCTCTGGAAGGATACCGGAGATGTTAAAGAGGCTGCCCATCTGACAGGAAAGTGGGAGACACACAGATGACTCAAAGGGGAGACTTTGCACTGTCTGTCTTTCTGTTCTTTTTATCTTGTCTATGCAAGAACACTATGTGTTCAAAAAATTAAACAGTGAGGGGCACCTTGGTGGCTCAGTGGGTTAAGCCTCTGCCTTCCTCTCAGGTGATGATCTCAGGGTCCTGGGATCGAGTCCCGAATCGGGCTCTCTGCTCAGCAGGGAGCCTGCTTCCTCCTCTCTCTCTGCCTGCCTCTCTGCCTACTTGTGATCCCTCTCTCTCTGACAAATAAAATCTTAAAAAAAAATTAAACAGTGAAAAAATCCAAGGCATTTTGCTATCATAGCATATTTTGCTGATCGATATTTAAATGGGCTTCAGTTCAGGGCGCCTGGGGGGCGCAGTCAGTGGAGCGTCCAACTCCTGACTTAGGCTCAGATCATGATCTCAGGGTTGTGACATTGAGCCCTGCATCTGGCTCGGCACTCGGGGAGGAGTCTGCTTGAGATTCTTGCGCTCTGCCCCTCCCCTCCCCTCTCTCTCTCAAATAAATAAAATATAAAAATATTTTTAAAATAGCATAAAAATGGATTTCAGTTACAAAGGGAAAAGATTAAGGTAATAAACATAAAACTGATGTACAGGAATGAGGCGCGTGGCTGAACCGTCAGTGGGACAGACGCCGGGGGCCCCGCTTTTCTAGTTCCGGCTCGGAAGCTCCTGCGTGTCCAGTGAGGGCTCCTGGGGACCACCCAGAAGTCTTCCAGCCCCGAGCCCGTACCTGTGGACGCCTCCCTCTCGTGGAAGCCGACTGTTTCTTCTGGGGGAGGCGGCAGCTCGTCCTCCGCAGGCCTGGCGAGACCGGGCCAAGGCTGGGGCGGAGGCGCCTCGGTCAGGGACTGTGGGGTGACAAGGGGAGGGCAGGGGAGCTGTCACCCAATGGGGACCCCACACAGCCCTCTCAGCTCTGCTCCTCCTCTGATGGCACCAAGCACAATTAGCCCCGCTCTACAGAGGAGGAAACTGAGGCACAGAGAGGCAAGCGACCAAACGTCGCTCCGCTGGAAGGCTGACGGCAGTGGCTGGGGCCCAAAGCTACTTCCAGCCACTTCTGAAGAATCTTCTGGAATCGCTCTTGCCTGGCCTGGAATCCTGCCCGTTACTACAACGGCCTCTATGAAGGGCAGGGGATTAAAATTATCTTCTCAGAGCTGAAAGGGGGGTAACTGAGGAGGCAAAGGGTCTGGCACCCGTCCTCCAGGGACCTTGAAAAGCAGGATCAGCTTTTACCAGCTTAAAAGTATTGAAGAGGGACAACCTTCAGGCAGGAGCAACCTCCAAGCTTAAATCCCTGAAAGGCGCAGACTCTCCGTCCCCCTCCCCCTCCCCCTCCCTGGGGACCCTGGGGCTCCACAGGGATGGAGGGACCCATACCTGAGGTGGGGGCGGGGGCGGGGGCAGATGCAGCTGCTCTAAGTCTGAAATGAGTGATGCTCCCATGGAGGCAGGGAGCTGCTCATCAGGGGAGGGCGGTGGAGGAGGGAGGAGGTCCAGGTTGGGGAGTGTGTCCTCACCATCCAAGGGAGGAGGAGGGAGAGAACATCCTGCAACCAAAAGGGGAGAGAGGGGTTGGTCTGAGTCTCTGCAGGCGGACAGAAAAGGTGTGCACTTACCCAGAAGGCCATACAACACGGGGGTCAAGAGCTCAGGTCCAGGGCCTCCCCAGACTTGGGTTCCATTTCTGGCTCTGCTTTTGACTTGCTGTGTGTCCTTAGGCAAGACACTTAACCTCTCTGGGTCTGTTTACTCAGTGGAAACATGGGTATCAACCTTTCCGGGCTGAGAACAGGAAGGACTTGGCACGGGAGATGGCACGTGGTGTGGGCTCAGGAAACAGAAGCTGTCAGAACCTTCCATAACAGCCTTCCCTACCTGGACACTCGAGGGCCCCAAATCCTTGCTAGAAGGTCCCTGTTGAAGTACAAGCAAACTCAGCTCCTAAGGCTGCGGCTCTCAAAGTGTGGTTCCTGGCTCAGCAGCCACAGTGCCTGGAACTATGTCTAGGAACGCACCATCTGCGTCTGCCCTGGATCTAGAGAATCGGAACCTGCCGGGGGCGGGGGGGGGGGGGGACGCGGGGCGGGGCGTGCAGCCACTGACAGCAGGAGAAACCCTCCCAGTGACGATATGCCGCTCAAGTGTGGGAGCCACCACCTGGGTTAAATAACGGATTCAGGTAATGCCTATCGAGTGTTGAAAGCATCAGGTGAAAGGCAGATGGAGAACTTTCCAGAAAAGGGGTCAGACTGTCACCACCCGAATCTACAGATCAACCCCAGGCAGATACCAGGGATCTTCAGGTTCGTGTTAGGTTGTAGATAGGTAAGGGGACACCCATGGAATGTTCTGACCAGAACAAACCCCAAATATAAGCAAGAACCAAACCTAATCTCATCAGGTTTCTGGAATTAACTCCACTTAATGATAAATTTGGGAGAGGGGAGGAGTCGAATAGGTGTGGGAGCCAAGGGAAAAACCAGGGACATTCTACAGAAACTGACCCTACTTTCTGCAAAAAGTCAACGGCATGTGAGAGAAAAAGAAAGGGGAAACTTCCCTGGAATTAAGAGACTTTAGGGACGCGTGGGTGACTAAGTCAGGTAAGCATCTGCCTTTGGCTTGGGTCATGATCCCCAGGGTACTGGGATTGGGCCCCATATCAGGCTCCCTGCTTAGAAGAGAGTCTGCTTCTCCCTCTGCTTACTTTCTCTCTGCAAACAGGTCCCCCTGTTTGTGCTTTTTCTCTCTCCGATGTAATAAATAAGGCGCCTGGGTGGCTCAGTGGATTAAAGCCTCTGCCTTCGGCTCAGGTCACGATCTCAGGGTCCTGGGATCGAGCCCTGCATTGGGCTTTCTGCTCATTGGGGAGCCTGCTTCCTCCTCTCTCTCTGCCTGTCTCTCTGCCTACTTGTGATCTCCATCTCTCAAATAAATAAATAAAATCTTAGGGGAAAAAAAGAAAAAAAGAACCACCCAACAGCAAACACACGTACATACATAAGAAAAACACCCCCGCATGACATTATTTTCACGGTTAGTGCAAGAGAGCTTAACTTTTTTTTTTTTTTTAAGGATTTATTTGAGAGAGAAAGAGAGCACGTGCCCAAGCAGTGGGGAGCAGCAGGCAGAGGGAGAGGGAGACGCAGACTCCCCGCTGTGCAGAGAGGGGATGCAGGGCTTGATCCCAGGACCCCGGGATCCTGACCTGAGCCACCTGAGACTCAGGCCTCTCCGGGCACCCCAGAAGAGCTTAATTCTTCGTGGGAAAGCTGCAGTCTACAGAGGTTTACAGAAGGGGAGGGGCCTGGATCTGGGGCTCCAGGGAGGACCGAGGGAGGAGGAGGGCTGAGGATCGCCCAGCTCTGGCCACAGCCCCAGGCTCTGCTCTGTCCAGGAACAGCTCCCTATATGCCGTAACTCCCACCCCTGTTCCAAGAAGGCACTGCCCAGCTCCCCCGGAGGAGGGGATTGGGGGTCACGAGGGAAGCCGGCCTTGAAAAGCCTGATGGGGAACAGAGCTGTTAATAGTGCCCCGGGGAGGGGCGCCTGGATGGCTCCGTCATTAAGCCTCTGCCTTGGGCTCAGGTCAATGATCCCAAGGTCCTGGGATCCAGCTCCTGGCTCGGCGGGGAGCCTGCTTCCCCCTTTCTCACTCCTCCTGCTTGTGTCCCCTCGAGAGCTGTGTCTCTCTCTGCCAAATAAATAAAATCTTTTAAAAAAACATAGTGCCTTGGGGAGAAAGGACAGGGAGTCTGGTCTGAATCAGCCTTCGGCTCCCACCTGTCTCTGGGGCACACGGTAGGCCAAGCCTCACAAGGTAGGACTGCCTTAGACACCCCTGGAAAGCAGACCACAAGTGCCCAGGCCCTGGCCCCCCAACCCCAATGGGGCTCTGGTCCCATTCGCTGCTGAGTCACTGGGGCACCTCTCTGGGCTTAGAGCTTTCTCATCCATTTGACAAAGATAATGAGCCCCCTCCTCTTTCTCCCAGGGACTGAGGGCCGGATGGGAGGATTATTCTAGACCTGTGAGTAAACCACAGAATCCTCTGGTGCTGACGGTGGGCCCCACCCCCAGAGGACCTGACTCAGCGGGCTTGGGGGAAGTGCCTGGGAATTGACATTTTTGAAAAGTTCCCAGGTGAAGACGCCACTGCTGGTTTAAAGACCACACTTGGAAAACATTTCTTCTGCTCCCCAAGCTTCACTTGCTTAAAGCCTTTAGGCTAGAACAGCAGCTCCCTGACCAGGGTCCCCAGACCAGAGCATCAGCATTATCTGGAAATGCGTAAGAAAATGCACATTCTCCGGGGTGGGGGGGGGGGCACTGCACTGCTGAATCAGAAGCACCCAGGGTGGGGCCTGGCCAGCCGGCTGTGTTTGAACAAGGCCCTCCCGAGGCCGGTGTGAGAACCTTGCTCCAGATGAGCTGAAGGTGAGTCAGGAACCGGATTGCGGAAAGGCAGCCGGAGCCCCCAGGCCTCTCCCGGGACCTGTCTTGAGTCCGGGCCTGGACAGGAACGCCAGCCGGGCAGCAGCAGCAGCAGCGGGAGGCCCGCAGGCAGGGTGCAGAGGGGCCCCAGCTGAACCAGGATCCCCTGGCCAGGAGCAGGAGGAGGAAGCGCAGATTTCCCAAAGAGAAGCCAAGAGAAAAACTGACTTCTGAATGCGAGCTGGTGAGGCTTTGTGCATGTGGGCTTCTAGAAGGGAGGGAAAGATGGGGATCTCTCTCAGGACACAAGGGCCAAAAAAAAAAAAAACCAACAACCCGTGTGTGGATTCCCAAGACAGGCACTGGCTGGGGTGTCAGATGACAGCCGGCAGCTGGCGTGGCCCCAGGGCCCGCTTTGTGCTGTGGTCAGACCAGACTCCTGACCAAGATGCTCGCCTAGAACTTGTCTCACTCAGGCGAGACTGAACCCCGAGATTCCCTGAGCTCTGCCCGTGCGCCCCACTGGCAAACAAAATGGCGGACCAGCAGACCAGCCACGGCGAGGTGACCCCCCCCCAGGGAAGGTCTGCTTTTGTTACCACACTCCCAAGACCTTCTGGTATTCCAGCAACCCATGAATACGTTGTGGAAATGTTGGCAATGGGGCATCTACACTACAGACTCTGGACTCCCTCTCCTACCCAAAAGGGATGTCATTTTTTCCCACTGGATCACACACCCTGCTGTGTGAATTCTGGTCATCGGGGTCTTGGTTCTATAGGAAAGCTCCTGGAGGAGGCCGTGTTCTTGGGATGAGTGGTTAGGAAGGAGAGATCAGTTTACGAGGTGGTGTCAGATGAAGAGGCATGTTACATGAGTGTCTTTGTCTCCTGCCCTTTTCTGGCCCCTGGAACTGGCAGTTCCTATTGGTCTTCAGGGTGTTTCTGTGGTGACGGATGCATGGGGCTACTCTAACTTTGCTCGGGGACAGCAGAACACCCTGGGGGAACTCCAGGGGCTATCTTTGTTGTCTCTGTGCCTCCTTATTCCACCTGGTGTCCTATAAGGAGAGCCATCCCCCTGCCCCAAGCCCCCGGGTTGTGCTCCTTCCTTGTTTCTAAACAACCAACAGCTAAGACTCCATGGAGTGGAGTCTCCAACGCTCTCTGGTGTCATGGCAGCAGAGCCGAGCACAAGGCAAAGGAACAGCCCCGTATGAACTATATCCATTCTGTGACAGATGCGTCATATACATGACCAAATTTCCACCTTCCAGAGGAGGAAATCAAGCAAACCAACTGCATGCCTAAGACCACACAGCAAGTGAATGGCAGAGTTCGAGAGAGAATAAAGCCACCTTTGAGGTCCTTCAATGTGCACTTTGTTCCTGCCTCAGGGCCTTTGCACTTGCTGTTCCCATTGGCCAGCTCTATCCTGTCATTCAGGTCTTAGCTAAGCTGAAATGTCACCTGCTGGGAGAAGCCATTCTAATTGTCCCAGAAAGAGTGGTACTTTCTGGGGCGCCCGGGTGGCTCAGTCAGTTAAGCGTCTACCTCCAGCTCAGGTCATGATCCCAGGATCCTGGGATTGAGTCCTGCTCAGTTGGGAGTTTGCTTCTCCCTCTATACCCTCTGCTCATGCTTTCTTTGTCTTGCAATTTCTCTCTCAAATAAATAAAATCTTCAAAAATAAAAAAAAATTGGTACCTCCCACCTCCTCTCCGTGTTTTGCTCGTGTAGAGCCCTTGTGTCTCCCCAACATTATGTTTGTGGTCATCTGTTTTCCCACTAAGATTTAAGTTTCATGTAGGCTGAAAGACTGGTCTTTCTTCTCACGTCCCAAGTGTCTGGCCCAGAAGAGTAACCGCAGGTAACACATTATTTAACACTTTCTACGTGACAGGCAGACCCAAACATGTGTATTCATTCCCCTAATCCTTTGAGGAAGGTACTATCGTGATGCCTGTTTTATAGATTAGGAAACGGAGGAACAGAGAGGGTATGTGGCTTGCCAACCTCACACAGCCAAGTGGAAGAGCCAGGGTTCAAACCCGCGCGGGTGGGCTTGAGTCTGCCTGGCACACAGTAGGTGCTCGAGGAATGAATGGACGCCTGAAAGAGCCCAGAGCAGGTCCCTTCCTCCCCGCCTCCGTGTGGCCTCTGACACAGCCTCCGGCCGGTCCCCTCACCTTCTTACCTCCGTTGGAGAGCTGAGGGGATACTGCTGGCTTGGTGGCTGCCGCCCTGGCAGGGGGGGTCCAGGGGCTGGACCTCCCTGCCGAGCCAGCCCCGGGTGCCTTCCCAGGAGCAGGGGCTTCCCAGGGGCGGCCCGGCCGGGCCTCACAAGCTGCCCGCTTCACTTCCTCGGCCACGGCCATGTTTCGCCGCGGGGGGGCCAGCGTGATAAAGACCGACGAGGCGACCCTCTTCTCCGGCTTCGAGGCCATTGTCTCGGTTCCTGGTGGGGCTGGGGACAGAGTGTGGCTCAGGCTGGGGCAGGGCTTCAGGCCCAAGGCTGTGTTCCACCTAGACAGACAGACATCCCCAGGCCCAGAGCCTCCCTTCTCCTAATAAACAGGAGCACCCACTCCCCTGGGCCGGCTCGGGCCCCAGTGGAGACAAAGAAGGGGCTGGGGATGTCCTGCGGGGGAGGGCAGGCGTCCACCGGGTGACTCGGGCCACAGGGAGGGGACCCACAGCAGTCCTGACTGTCCCTCCCCACAACCTGAGCAGGGGGGGGGCGGGGGGGTGCAAAGGGCAGCCCTGCCTTGCTCACCTACAAATGATTAATTTTCCTCCTCCGAGAAGTGTGAGAAGGAGCAGCTTCTCCAGTCCCCACCCACCCACCCACCCTGCCACCGGGCCACACCCCAGTTACCTCCCTCACCTGAGATCCAATTCTCCCCCGGGGGTCAAAGTCCCTGCGGGTCCAGGCCAGCTCTGCTGTGAGAGGGAAACAGCGCAACCCGTCAGAGCATCAGGGCTGGGGTCCAGGAGGTGGAGAGGACAGAAGTTCAATCCGAGCTATGGTGGGTCAAAACCTACTATGCACCCACCGTCCTAAGCACTTGCTGCCCACTCACTTCCAAGTCCTCCCAGCCGCTGGGGGACAGGTGCTAGGACTATCCCAGCAGACGCCGAAACCAAGGTTCAGAGAGGTGAAGTCCCTTGTTCAGGGTCACACAGCAGCAGAGCTGGGATTTGAATCCAGGCCCACGCTCTTTCTTTTCTTTTCCTTTTTTTTTTTTTTAAAGATTTTATTTATTTATTACAGGGATCAGAAGTAGGCAGGGAGACAGGCAGAGACAGAGAAAGGGAAACAGGCAGAGAGCCCAATGTGGGGCTCGATCCCAGGACCCCGAGACCATGACCCGAGCCCCAGGTAGAGGCTTAACTCACTGAGCCACCCAGGTGCCCCTAAATGTTTTTTTTTAAAAAAGATTTTACTTTGAAGGAATCTCTATGCCCAACATGAGGCTTGAACCCACAGCCCTGAGATCAAGAGTCGCACACTCTTCCAACTGAGCCAACCCGGTGCCCTTCGATTTCTTTTCTGACCACCCTGGACCTCTGCCCCTTTCCCAGCTTTTTCTCTTACCAGCCTTGGAGAGTCCCCCGCCCCTTGTTTTTCCTCCTCTGCCCCCACAGGGCGAATGTCCATTTTTTCTTAGAGGCCCAGCTTTTCCACGAAGCCTCCCGTGATTCCTGACCCCCTCCCGGGAGCAGCGTCTGCTTCCTCAGGTTGATGACAGCCCATCACGGGACATGTCGGCGCCCTGTCACCACGTCTGCCCCTACCTCCCCCCAAGTGATTGCATGTGACTTCAGCTGTGCTGTAATCTTTGTGACCCCAGTCCAACGTGGGCATCAGAGCACGGATCTGGAAGCCGGACAGCATTCCTGATGTCAAGGAGCCCATTTTCCATTCCCCAGGTGGTGACCCCAAACAGCTGCCTCCAAGGCCAAGGCTTAGGTGGGGGCCCTCAGGTCTTGGGGGAAGGCAAGTCAACCACATTCAGTCAAAGGTTTTCCCTGTGCTCCCAGGGCTGATGTCCCGTTTGAGCTGGGTCTCTAAGCTGGGTCTCTAAGCTGGGTCTCCCCTCTTTCTAACCCACTCTCCAGCTGAGCCATCTGGATGTAGCTCCGAAGGCGTGTGGAGAGAATAAATAGGAATCCAGTGAGTGATAATCAAGAAGTGGGGTCAGGTGCAGGCACCTGGGTAGCTCAGTCATTAGGTGTCTGCCTTCCGCTTGCGTTGTGATCCCAGCGTCCTGGGATCGGAGTCCCGCATCGGGCTCTCTGTTCGGCAGGGAGCCTGCTTCCCCCTCTCTCTCTGCCTGCCTCTCTGCCTACCTGTGATCTCTGTCAAATAAATAAATAAAATCTTAAAAAAAAAAAAACGAAAGAAAGAAAGAAAGAAATCAATGTCCGAAGAAAGCTTTAAAAGTTATTTTCCAAAAAAAAAAAAAAAAAAAGTTATTTTCCAAGTCCTTTCCTTTTGTTTCTTCTTCAGGAAAGGGACATTTAGGAGTATATACGCTTCCTCGTCTCGGCCGCCCTGGTCATACGTCATCCAAAACTGTATGGTTTGACACTTTGGCTTTACACTTTGTTACCAGATTGAGAGTCTGTTTCGGTCAGCAGCTTTCAGAGAGTCACGTCCAAGAAACGACAGCAAGGGCACCGACTGACCAAGGGCCTGCTCTGTGCCAGGCACGGCGGCTCACGCTTTCTGAGCCTCTAAACACACCTTATTTGCAACACATCCCCTGACGTCCCCACTTTACAGGTGGTTCCATGGGACGCCCCGAGAGGTTAAGGGACTTTTCCAGGTCATCTTAGCAGCCTTGGCAGACCCAGAATTCTAACTGAGCATCATTTGACCCGAGTCCCGGAGGAGGGGGGAGTCCTTGGACCTGAGATGACACACTTTTCCTTCCCTGGATGGTACGGGCGCCTCCAAATCCTTGGGGCTGTTCTCATCCAAGAAAAGCCCAATCCAGATAGATTTTCTTGTGGCCAGTACATTCTGGGCTCATCCCCAGAGACTGCTGTGAATGCCCCCTCCACCTCCCTCCGACCCTGCTCTGACCCCCACTCCACCCCAGCCCACCCCTCCGGGAAGTCAGATCTGTGGTTTTCTCGGAAAACATCCAAGGCAAATGTCCTAGCTCTGACGCCAGATGTTCACAGCTGGCCAGCTTCACGCCCCCCCCCAATCCCTCCCTGCAGTTCCTTCAGGGACTTCAGGCCCCAGGGGACCCCCACCCCTGGGGATTTTCAAAGCCTGTCAGTCAGGCCCAGGGCTGCTAGGAGAGAGAGCCTCAGCCTCCTTCAGGTCCCACTGCCCCCAGGTCACCCCAGAGGGGGGTATGTGGGAGAAAGCTCCCTGAGAGGCTACCGGCCAGCCGCACCCCGGAGACCCTCTGCCCCCATCCTTCCTCCCGCAGAGGGGGAATCTGAGATCCAGTTGGGTAAGCAGAGAAAGTGGGAACAAAGGGAAAGAAAGTCATTTCCTGTCAAGAGGAAGGAAGGAGGCTGAGATCCAGCCAGCCAGCCACCCAGCCCAGCTTTAGGCTGCAGCCCGGGGCAGGGGACAGGCTGGCTGAGCTGGCGGTCCTCCCGGTAGTGCCCCCCCCCCCTTCCCTTCCTTCCTACTCCTTCTAACCCCCTCCCAAAACTTCTGGAACCACCTGTAAGCTTTGTTCTCGAATACTTGGACAAAGCAATCTACGCTTGGTTCAGAATGACACTTCGCTGGAGGTAGGAGGGAGACCGGGGGGACACCCAGCAGAGGGCCCTGCAGCCTTGGGTAGGGGTTCCCTTTCCCTCTCCCCTCAAGGAAGCCAAGGAAACACAGGGAGCTGCAGTCACACCCAGCCCCACCTCTTCCCTGCTGGGTGACCCACAGCAGGTTACTGGCCCTCTCTGGGCCTCAGTTTTTTCCTAAAGTGAGAATAAAAAGTCTGTTCTGAAAGGTGGTTGGCTCAGAGGATCCAAGGAGAGAGAGCGCTCCAGATCTTGGTACTAGGTAGGTCCAAAGAGAAGGCCAGCTGGTTACCCAGCCCCTGATGGGGAGGAGCCCCCAAGGGCCAGGCTGGCCTGGGTGGGGGGGGCGCCTGGGAGGACTCAACTTGGCTCCCGACATTAAGAGCAGGATTCTGGGAGCTGCCCGGGCTCTTCCCGGGGTCCCCAGAGTAGGGCTGGGTAGGATCCCCGCCAGAATGCCCCACGGCACACCCCTTCCCAGCCCCCGACCGAGATTTAAGGCCCCAGAGAGGGGCGGCCCGGGGCCCCTCCTTCCCCTCGCCTGACCCGGGCTGGATGAAGGGGCCCGGAGCTCCCTGGAGCTCCGGAAACCCGGCGCCCTCCCGCAAGCAGCCCAGGCGGGCGGCTGGCCGGGTCACTGTGGGGCGCCGCCAGGGACTTTAATTCGATCCATGTGCGGGACGCTGTCCTCTTTGTGCGGGAGCTTCCGCCCTGCCCACCTCTTCTCCCGGCGATCCGCTCCGGGGCAGGGACACCAGCCCTTCCCCCGCTCCAGGGACAGAGACCGGGGGCCGGGACCCAAGGCGGCACCCCCGCCCTCCCGCGGACCCCCTGCAGGAGCGCCGGAATTGGGGTCCCGGCGGGGGGGCGGGGAGGGGCTCCGGCCCGGGGCCGCCCGCGCTGTCACCTGTGTGTGGCCGGGGCTAGGACGGAAGGACGACCGCCCCGCTCGCCCCGCGCCCCCCGCCCCGCGCCCCGCTTACCTGCGTCGCCCGCGCCCCCAGCGGCTCCGGTCGGACGTCCCAGCGAGCTGAGCCCCGAGCGGCGCGGAGCCTCCCGCCCCCTCCGCCCTCCCCGCCCCCTCGGCTCCCTCCGCCCCGCCGCCCCGGCCGCCTTACCATAAAAGGTGAAGCTTAGGGGGAGGGGGCCCGGGATTCCCGCCGACGGAAGCGGCCCCTACCTGCCCCCACCACCTGCCCGGCCGCACCCCGCGCCGCCCCCAGCGCCCGCCCTTTGTTCCCTGGACCCCTCCTCTCGTCCTCTGGGCCCGGGCCTGGGGTGGGAGGCCTCCCCGGCTGCCCACCCCCGGGGGCCTTTGTGCGCCCCGCGCGGTCCTTCCCCCTCCTCCTTCCCTAGGTCTCCTGGGTTGGTGGCCCCACCTGCGCCGTCGGGTGTTGGGGGGGAGGGGGGGCGGGTACTTACACCTGAGTCTGGCCCGAGATCTCCCAGGGTCCTAGGTGTCAGGTGGACCCGAGTTCCTCGGGTCATTCACTAACAATTCCCTGACCCCGGGGCAGGTACTCCGCCTCCTGGAGTCTCAGGTTCTTATCTGTAAAATGGGGGTAAAGGCTGCTTACCGCTAGGGCTCAGCCGAGATAAAAGACACTGACAGAGAAGAGCACTGGTGGCCAGTGGGCCTTCTTAGGGGGTGACCCTGCCTGGAGGTCTCAGATGCCCAGCGGAGCAGGTCATCTCTGCTTGCTGTCCTGACCTGCTATCACTGCCTGGGTGGACCCTTAAGCCCTCCGCAGTGGGGTCCCAGCCCCACCCCAGGGGAAGGGGGTTGAGGGGGGCACAGGCTCCCAGGCAGCCTGGTAGACAGGGCCCAGCAGGCAGTCCCGGGTCACCTGCTTTGCCAACCCTGGTTCCAGTCTCTGCCTCCCTCCCACCTCCTGCACTCCCCGACCCAAGCCAGAGGAGAAGGGGGAGGAGGAAGCAGAGCCTGGGCCCTGGGACAGGAGATGGAGCCGGGATGGGCCGCCTGGGTCCCTGGAGGCCCGGGGAACATTGCTGGGAAAAGGAATCTGGGTCTGATTCAGAGGCAAACAGATTGTTCTTTTGATTAAAGCCTCTGCTGAGGCCAGAGGAGTGTGGGACCCAGCGCCATCTGGGGGCAGGCCAGGCAGGGTCGAGCTCTCCCCCGGGGCCAAAGCTGCAATCACCATGGCTCTGGGGCTGCTGCTCATGGAGGTCGTGAGGCGGGCACCTGGGTACCCCCACCCCTCCTCCTCCTCCTCATCCCAGCATTCCTCAATCCCCTGCCTTTCGGGACTTCATATAAGAACAACAACAGTAGCCCCAGGTAGAGGCTTCCCAGGTGGCAGGCGCCTGACCTATAGATCTCTCCATGGAATCTCCGGGACAGCCCTGTGTGGCAGGAATGGTCATGTCTGCTTCTCAGTTGAGGAAACTGAGGCCCAGAGAGGCACAAGGCCATACCCGAGGGCCAAGCCAGCCAGTGTCAGAGGAACCCTCCACCTACCCCCTCCTCCCCAATGTGGAAGCTGAGATGTAGAGCCCTGTGGGGCCCAGGAGACTCAGACCCCAGGCTGCCGGAGCCTTGATCAGGCTCCCTCCCCAGCCTGCACCACTGCTTGGAGCACTCTGCCCCAGGACTTCCCCAGGAAGAAGGAGGGGGCTGCTGACTGCCAGGGATGGGGGGGACCTTAAGGAGGAAGGTGCGATCCAGAGGTTTGCAAATACTCTAAGCTCTAGAACCCCCTTTTCAAGTGCTTCGTGACCCAGAAGCTTATTTAAAACAGATCAAAACGGGGCTGCCCTCCCTCGTTGTTGTCATGATATCCCCTGAGCCACTCACCTCACTGCCCTGTAGATGGAACAGTGAGGTACCAAAAGTTGATCTGAGGCCTCATCCAAAGTCACCCTGACTCCCTCTAGGGCCCAGGCCTCCAGGCATCTGCTGGGAGCTAAGACTGGCTGGGAAGCGGGAAGATGGAAGATGGAAGGGCTCTGTGGGGGGTCCAGCTGTCACCACTCACCTGCTATCCAGCACCCCTGGCTGCCTGTTCCACCTCTGTCGCTGAGCCTGGGTGGAGAGCAGCGCTCTGGCGAAGGCAGTCCCACACCCCACACCCACCCAGAGGGCGGAGGGGTGTCCATGTCACCTTGGCAGGTGCCAAGCTTCCTGTAAGGGAAACCCAGGAAGTGTGCTGGATGGGAACACATGCCCTTTGTCTGCGGGCTCAGAGAGCCCCTGCTCCCTCCTCCTGTCCTGCCAGCCTTGGACCAGCTCTCTTCCAAGCAGCTGAGCAAAGTGGCTCAATCTTTTATTAGGGCTGTGGCCGCTGAGATCCGGGGTGGCAGGGAAGGGGTGGGGGGAGAAGTTCAGGGGACAGAACCAGGGTAGTGTGGATGTTTGCTGCTGCCCAGTCTGAGGGGAACATGCCCCTGCTGCCCACAGAAGGCTTAGATCCAGCAAACTTTGGTTGAGCACCTCTGTGCTAAAACAAGTCAGGGAGCTCAAGGGAATCAGGTCAGACACAGTCCATCCTCGTCCCCACGGAACTTACGGAAAGGTGGGGGACATCAGCGTTAACACAAACTAATATAATAATGACCACGATATCACCGTGACCATAATATAATGGTGATGTGTGCTATGAACGAATGAATCAGGGGCCGACACAGGATAAGAGGTTTGGGGACAGTAGGACCAGGCCTCTCCATGGGGCGGAAAGCGGAGGAGCAGGGGAGGACATTCCAGGGCCAGGGACCCAGTACATAGGCTTTAAGGTCAGATTTCAGGTTAACTCCCAGCATTCTGGTGCTGGCTCTGACCTTGGACAAGCTCTTTCTCTCTCTGAGGCTCTGTTTTCTCACCTATAACATAAGGGAGGGGCACCTGGCTGGCTCAGTGCGGGGGGCATGCAGCTCTTGTTCTTGGGGTCATGGGTTCGAGTCCCACATTGGGTGCAAAGATTACTTAAAAGTAAATTCTTTCAAAAAACAAAAACAAGAACAGGGGGGTTGGATTAGATACCCTCCCCTGGAGACATGAATGCTTCCTTTTGCCAAATTGTTAGGGATGGAGGGGCTGAAAGGACCCCCAGGGCCTGACCCCTGGTCCTTGCCCACTAATGGTACTGCCTGCTGTTTTCATGTCCCCCTTGCCTCTGTTCACACAGTCCATACGCTTTGCAACTAGACCCGGGAACAGGGACAAGTTTCCCAGAGCCACACAGCCCCCGCTGGCCCCGAGACCTTGAGGAAGGGAAGCATCTGTCTGCTCAGTGGCCCGTCCCCTTGAACCGCTCCGCGGAGGCCAGATCGGAGCCCCAGCCTTTGGTGGGGGTGGGGCCCAGATATAATGCCGCATGAAGTTGTACGTCCAGGGTGGGGCTGCACGTCCACTTCTTAGCAAACAGCCTCAGAAGCTTCCCTGGGCCTCGCCGTCCTGGCTCTGTCCCTGCTCCTTCCTCCATCCTCTGCTCTGGCCGCTGGGAGTCAGATCAGCTCAACACTTATTCCCTGAGCACCTACTGTGTGTCGGGCCAGGCAGGAGGGGGAGAAGTTCTGAGAAGCGGGAGCTCCTCGATACGGCGGCAGGACCAGTGGCCAGTCAAGCACAGATAGGCGTCAAATCAGGATCTGTGAGTCTGGCTCTGCCACTGGTCAGTCGCTTACCTTGGGCAAATCAGTTTCCTCTTGGGGCACCTGGGCTTCACTGTGAGGATTCGATGGACGAATGTGGCTAAATATGCCTGGTGTTTGGCAGGTGTTCGAAGAGGAGTTCCTTTCCTCTCCCCAGCAGGTAGAGGACAGAGGTCTGGGGAGATCCCGCGAGATGAACAAAGGGCAGAAGGTAAGGCAGAGACTTGGTTCCACTGGAGAATCCAAGGGACGTCATGGCTCCTGTCAGCCAGCATCACTTCCCCGGATTCTGGTCACAGTATCTAATTTCTGTTTGAGGAACCCCGCCCCCACTCTTTGTGCCTGGCTGGAACTATTTAAAAAGAGGCAGCATCTTTCAAGGCTACCAGAAAGCAAGCTTGGCACCATTTTTTTATGAGCACTCGGACCAACACGGAGGGCAGGGGATAGCGGATCTCATCACTTAGGCTGCTGGATTCAGCCATGCCTGAAGTCTTCCCTCTGGACCTCTGGAGCCTATGAGTTCTCTTTTTTCTTGCCTTGTCTTCAACAGGTTAAAATTGTGTTTCTGTTGCTTAAAGCAAAGTCATGGTGAAGACTGGTGAGGCCCCATGGGGCTGGATCATCTCCACCTCCTCTTCCTGGCAAACTGCATCCCTGTCACCACTTCGGAGGAGCCTGTCCTGATTCCTCCAGGCAGGCTTAGGAGTCATGTCCATCTCCTAGATGTAGCCCAAGACTGCTGGGATGCACCACTATGCTTTCCCCCATGACACTAGGAGCAGGGCCGTGTCTCATTGCTTTCTGGGTCTCCAGCACCCAGCATGATGCTTGGCGCATAGTAGGGACCTAGTAATTCCTATGAAACATACGAGTTGGAATTGGAGGTCTTAAGTAGCTTCATAGGCAAATCACATAGAAATAGTGATGGGTGGTGAGCTGTCAAGGGCTTGGGCTTTGGAATCAGACCTCCTTGAATTTGGATCTTGGCTCTCCCACTTATTAGCTCTGTGACCTTGAGCAAGTCATGTGATCTCTCTGTACCTAGGGTTTTCTCCTGAGGAGACAGAGAAAAGTCAACTCCTCCCAGGTTGCTCTGAAGGCTGGAGGCAGGTAACGCATGAAAAAATCCATAGCACAGGGTTGTCATCCCTCCGTAGAGAAGAGTTGACATATTCACAGCTCCTTGCAAGTGAAATGCAAATGTGCTCCTCTAGTGGACAGGATGGGGGGGGGTTCATCACACCCTTCCTCCCCTGAGATGGGTTCCTGCTTCGGCTGCCTGAATCAGCACTTCCTTCCCCACCACCTGACTCAGGAGGGGAATGGAGCCCACAGTCAGCCTCCGGGCTACGTGCCCGACCTTCACCATCTGCTCAGGGCACTCAACAAATGAGGAAACTGAGCACAGATGATAACTTGCTCAACGTCACAAGGTTAGTAAATGAACTTCATTCCAAGTGTGTAGGGAAATGTTTAAAAACCAAGGGGGAGGGGCGCCTGGGTGGCTCAGTGGGTTAAGCCTCCATCTTGGGCTCAGGTCATGATCTCAGGGTCCTGGGATTGAGCCATGCATGGGGCTCTCTGCTCAGCGGGGAGCCTGCTTCCCCTCTCTCTCTGCCTGCCTCTCTGCCTACCTGTGATCTCTGTCAATTAAGTAAATAAAATCTTAAAAAACAAAAACAAAAGCAACAAAGGGGGAACAGACTGGGCCACATTATAGCCGCATAAATTCCCCTCCTCTCAGGCCCCAAGCCTGCATGCACTTGGGCCACACAACCTCCCAGACCTGGTTGTGACAACATTGTCTGGGTCTTAATCCCTTCCTGGTCTGGGGGCCGAGCTGACCCTGTCTGGGTTGGTGTGTTCCCACGGTTTGCCACCGCTTAGCAAATCAACACCGGCTCCAGAGCGAGGGCTGGGTCATGGAGGGCTCCCAGTCTTAAAGGTCAGAGCTCCTTCTCAGACAGAGAGGGGGAAATCCTGGTGTCAGTCAGGTCCCTGAGGTCCCTGGGACTGCCCCAAGCCCTCGGCCTCTTGCCAAGGCTGAGCGCCTGGCCAAACACCTCACCGACCCCGTCCCCCTGCTTGAACCCCCATCCCCACTGGGAGCCTCCATCCTTGGCTTCGTCTGTCTCAGCACCGCAGTCCCTGGGACTCCTCTTTACCCCCAGCTGGCCTCCCTACTTCTCTCTTAGCCAAGGTGGGTTTACGGTGACTGCGTGGCCTCCTACTTGTAGGGCCCCTTTGAGGGTTGCTGGGAGTTCCAGAGTGTTCTGGGAGGGGAGGCAGCCAGATCACACTCAGGAAGCATTTTCCATTAAATGCTCCTGGCACACTGCCCAGGGAGATGTCAGAAGAAGGAACCCAGTCCGCAGGCCTCCAGCAATCTCTTACGTCTTCCTTTATCGTTCCATCACTAATACCGATTTTTTATTCTTCTTCCTAAAGGGGAACCTTTAAAGTTGGACTGGCCCTGCTCTCATTCCTTCACAACACATCTCCACTCTGATGGCCAGACCATCTCATTAGAGAAAGCATGTGATCTTCCCGGGGCCCCCACACAGCCTCTCTGGGGCACCTGCTGCTTTTGGGGGGAAACGCGCCAAGCCCTCCTGTGACCTTGGGTGATCCGGCCATGGCCAGCCTCCGTGACAGCATCTCCCACTGCTGCGACCCTTGCCCCTCTGCTCAGCCACATGGACCTTTCTGGAGCCCCTCAGACGCCTCAGCGCCCGGGCTTCCCTACCACTCCCTTGGTCTGGGAACTCCCCCGGAAAGCTGAGGATTCAGGGTCAACAGCTCTTTGTCAGTGAGGCCCCCGGAGCCCCAGACGTCATCACACACCATGACGCCGACGGTGCCTGCGTGAGAGGGTCCAGTTCTGTCCCCGATGCCTCCTACCTCATTCACCGGGTTCTTCAGGCTGAAAGGCTAAGAGCCCTGGATTCATTCATTCTCTCAAAGTCACATCTAATTGATCAGGAAGTCCTACGAGCTCTTCACCGTACATCCATGTCCACGCATCCCATCCCCTCCAGCCACTTCCGGCTGCCTCCATGGCTACCATCTTGGTCCAAGCCCTGGGTTATTCCCAGGGTTATTATCATCTCACGTGGGTAATTCTAAATGCTCCTAAAGTGGTTTTCTGTTCCTGCACTATTCTACAAACAGCTAGGAGAGGACTCCTTTAAAAATGTAAGTCACAGGGCGCCTGGGTGGCTCAGTGGGTTAAGCCGCTGCCTTCGGCTCAGGTCATGATCTCAGGGTCCTGGGATCGAGTCCCGCATCGGGCTCTCTGCTCAGCAGGGAGCCTGCTTCCCTCTCTCTCTCTCTCTCTGCCTGCCTCTCCATCTACTTGTGATCTCTCTCTATCAAATAAATAAATAAAATCTTTAAAAAAAAATGTAAGTCACATTACATCACTCTCTTGTGCAAACTTTCTGCTGGTTAACCGTCACCACCCCACCTTGGAGTGACATGGTCCCTGCCCACCTCCACGACCTCATTCCTGACACTCCATTCTCTCTGAAGCTCCAGCCACACTAAATTTCCTGTTGTTTCTACAATACTCTCAGCTTGTTGCCACCTCAGGGCCTTTGCTCATGCTGTTCTCTCAGCCAGGCACGCTTTTCCCTCAGCATCTTGCTTAGCTTACTCCCTCTGTCGGTTCAGAGAAGCCCTCTGTGGAAGGCAGCTTTAACAATGGCCCTCAAGGTTCCACACCTTCTGCCCTTCCCGTGTGTAATCCCCTCCTCTCAAGGGTGGGCGAGACTCAGATACTTGCTTCTAATCCATAGAATACTACAAAAACAATGGGTGTTGCCTTTAACATTGGGCTACAAAAGGATTATCACGTCTGTCCTGCTGTCCTCTCTCTTTCTCTCTCCCTCCATGGCTTGCTCTGAGGGAAGCCAGCTTCCATATTGTGAGCTGTCTGTGGGGAGGCCTTTGTGGCAAGGAACAAAGGACAGACACCTCCACCAACAGCCAGAGAAAGAACAGAGACTCTCGGTCCAGTAGCCCACAAGAAACTGAACCCTGCCAACAACCATGTGAGTGAGCTTGGAATTAGATCCTACCTGGGTCAAACCTTAAGATGACACCAGAGCCTTGGACAACATCCTGACTTGGTCTGTGAGGAGAACCTGAGCCAGAGGACCCTTCCAGGTTGTGGGACCCAACCCATAGAAAAAGATGGTAGGAGCACCTGGGTAGCTCAGATGGTTAAACATATGACTCTTTTTTTTTTTTTTTTTAAGATTTTATTTATTTGGGGCATCTGGGTGGCTCGGTGGGTTTAGCCTCTGCCTTCGGCTCAGGTCATGATCTCAGGATCCTGGGATCGAGTCCCACATTAGGCTCTCTGCTTGGCAGGGAGCCTGCCTCCTTATCTCTCTCTCTCTCTCTCTCTCTCTCTGCCAACTTGTGATCTCAGTCAAATAAATAAATAAAATATTTAAAAAAAAAAAGATAAAAAAAGATTTTATTTATTTATTTGACACAGAAAGACACAGTGAGAGAGGGAACACAAGCAGAGAGAGCAGGAGAGGGAGAGGAGAAGCTCCCTGCTCACCTGGGGCTCCATCCCAGGACCCATGACTTGAGCTGAAGGCAGCTGCTTAACAACTGAGCCACCTAGGCGTCCCTAAACATCTGACTCTTGATTTCGGCTCAGGTCATGATCTCAGGGTTGTGAGATAGAGCACCGTGTTGGACTAGGTATGGAGCCTGCTTGAGATTCTCTCTCTCCCTCTCCACACTCCTCTTGCCCCCTACCCTGTTCAAGCACACACACTCTCTCTCTCTCTCTCAAAAAAACAAAAAAACAAAAAACGAGGGAGACAATTAGTATCTGTTGTTTTAAGCTGCTTAATTTTGGGACTGCTTGTTATGCAGCTGTGGCTAACACACACACTCTCCTTAGCCCGCTCGCCCCAAGCTCCTGCCACTCTATCGTCTTACCCAGCTTTGTTTCTTGGTAGCATGGCTGTTACTTCTGCATCTTTTCTAGCCCAGAGCCTGGCCCCATGCAGAGGTTCAGGAATTACTTGTGAATGAGCAAATACGGGAAGGCACACAGGAGGCCCAAAGGGGCAATGCCATAGCTCAGAAGAGCCAGAAGTAGGGGGCTCAGTAGGGAGGAGTCTGGCTCACCCCAATCCCAGCTGGAGGTTACCATTCTCTCTTAGTAGAGACTGGGGAGCCTGATCTCGCACCTCCTCAGAAGGCTGCTGGTCTGGGCCCAGGATTCGGGAGCTCATGGTCTCTGGAGGAGAATGAGTCCCAGCTGCACACTCCACTCCAGACCAGACCTTCTGTATTTCCTCTGCTCTCTGGACTTCAGGCCTGTTTTTCTTTGTTTGGTATGGAGATTTCCTAAATGCCTCACTTAGAGTGATCTAATTTTTATACCCTTGTCAGACTTTTCACAAAAATAATTTAATAGATAAGAAAAGAATCCTATTCCAACCCACGTGGCTCAGTTTTTGTTTGGAAATGGTCCCTGTGTCCATAAAAAGGAAAGGACCGCCAAATCTAATCCCCTCCCAGCACTGTCCCCACAGGGTCTCTGGCTGTGTTGGGGGCCAGGAGGCCAGGGAACCTTCCAGCAAAAACACTGGGCCTGAGTCGGAACCCAGTGCCCAGTCTGGGTCTGGCAAGGGCTGGCCGTGTGCCCAGCTAACTGAGCCATTTCCTCCCAGACTGGGGCAAGTTTCCTGCCCAGAGGGAACTGAACACGCTCCCAGGCAGAGGGGGGCTCCCCTGGATTGGGGGAGGGGGCAACCACAGGCATTTCCCCCCACCTCAGCTACTTTGCAGCTGAGAGGCCTTCCTGGGGGTAGAGCAGGGGGAGTAAGGGATCAGAGATTGGGTTTGAGGTGGCCATTTCTGGAGGAAGGAGCTGAAGCCACCTTGTCCAACTTTGGGGCCAGCCTGCCTCTGTGTCCCAGGTGTGCCCGGGGGGTGGGGAGCAGAGAATCCTATACCAGATGCTGTCTGTCTGGAAGCAGTAACCTTTGGGTGACCGTGGTGGCCTTTGCTGAGAAGCAAGGCTCGCCAGAACCTGGAATCCTCCAAGAACCTTCTCGCCTCACCTCCCTGGTGTGTCCTCTGTCACTCCCGGACAACCTGACCACCGTAGTCCCCTGGACACCCCCTAGCTAGGAGTCTTCTTTGCCCTGTGGGGCCCCTCCTCAGAAAGGACCCTCAATCCCTATAGCCTCAGGCTACTCTGCTCACAAGGTGACTGGAACCACATTCCAGAACCTTCCAGGAATGGATCGGCCATATTTTTTATGTGCACCTCTGTTGGTTTTCCCTGGCCTCAGTTCTTCACTGAGAAGAGGGTAGCAGGAAGCATGCAAAGCGCTTGCACTTTGCAGGGCAGGCCACCTGGGCTCCAATCCTGGCTTCACCACTAACTAGCTCTGTGACCTTGAGGAAGTTACATAACCTCTCTGGGCTTGTTTCTGAATCTGTTAAAAAGGGATAATAGTAATTGTCTCTTGGGGCTGATGTCAGAACGAAATGAGATTGTAAAAGTGCTTGGCATGTGGTAAGCACCTTACACGTGGCCATTTTTCTTATGATTGGCTCAGAGAGTGGCAGCGACCCACCCAAGGGCACACAGCAAGTAAGCAGAGGAGCTGGTACCCAACCTTTTCCCAGTTACTCTGTGGTCTCCTGGGCTGGGCCCTGCAGGAGAGACAGGGCTGAACGAGGCTGAGATGGCAAGGACCCTCGTGGTCTTGGACAGCCTAGGCTGAGACGGGACAGGGACACTGTCCATCACGACTGCAGGTGGGTGCTGGACCATGAGTCCTCCACTGGGTCCCCGTTGCTTCCTCAGACACATCAATATGGAACTCCTGAACCCCAGGGAACCCAGCCCGCATGTATCCCCGGAACCTGCCCCAGCCAGAAGGGCTGTGTGGCCTCAGAAAAGCCTCTTTCCCTCTCTGTATGTTCATGATTCTAAGCACAGGTTGAGAAAAATCATCTTTATTATTGTTCATGGAGGAGGTGAGGGAAGCCAGTAAAGGGGTCATTCTGAGGACGCAATTCTCCCTCATTCCCCAAACCCCTGGGGAAGGAGGGTCTCAGGGGGTTGTACCCATTGTCCATCCTGAGAAAAACGGGGCTTTACCCACTGGCCTCTGGTGCCCCCCTTCTGAGGCTGCTAGCCCCAACCCTCCCTGCCAGGAGCCCCCAGCGCCCAACTCCAGCTCCAGGTGGGGGCCAGCCTTGTCCCTCTGCCTCGGGGCAGTGCCCTGGGGTCAACGCGTCCAGAAGCGCCTGGTGGGCCTAAGACAGACTCCGAGTCCTGGCTAAGGTGGGTCAGGAGGGGGCTGGGCCTCGGGGCTGGGCGGCTGCTGAGGGCTGGGGCTGGGACTCCCTTGCAGCAGACACTGTCGGCCTCCGGGATGGAAAATCCTGAGGGAAGGTGTGGAGGGAAAGATGGAGGACACCACTCAGTTCCCCCATCCTCTGGTAGGGGACTTCAGGCCTCCCATTACCCAGGCCCTTCCTCCAACCCGGGACCTCTGAGCGGTCAAAGGTTAACACCAGGAGAAAGAGGGGATTTCAGCTCCTTCTGCCCCACCCCAAGAAAGGTCATCCCAGGTCTTCTTAAACTTGGGGCGTGTTGAGACTCCTTGAGCTGTCTGGGGCAGGGCTCAGGGTCTGGGGGGGGGGGCGCTCGGGGAGGAGGGTCCATCTGTACCTGGCAAAGGTCCAGCAGAGTGCGGCTGCCCGCCAGGCACCAGAGCTCGCCCAGCAGGGACAGGACGACTCCCAGGAGGTCCAGCCAGCTGCCCACGGTCAGCAGCAGCACGAAGAGGCCGCCCATGCGCACCAGCAAGGTCTGGGCGTGACTCTGCAGGCCGGGGTGCTGCCGCTGCTCCTCTATGGGGGTGGGGGGAAGGGGGTGCTTGTCCCTGCCTGCCACCATACCTGGAGCCCCAACCTCAGGTCCAGCTGGAGCGGAGCCTGGACCTCCCAGCTCCCCACCCCACCCCCGCACCCCGCAACCCTCCCTCCCCCACCCCCACTCTCTGAGTACCCGCCTCCTAGGCTCATTGCTCACCCCCAAGCCTCCTGCTGTTTTGTGCTCTACTTGCACTGGGGGTGGGGGAGCACTCCAGCTCCAAGCGGAGGAGGCCCCGGCACCACCACTGCACTCCCACATCTGATGCCTCGGTAAACCCTGGGGACACTTTCTGCTAAGTACATCCCCACCTGAGCCCACCTCCACACTCCTGCTGCCCTGCCTAGTCCCAGCTCCTGGCTTCTGTTCTTGACTTTGTAGGTCAGGTGTCTACTCCATGTCTGTTCAGCAGCTAGTGACCTTCTAAACGGATCAACAAGATGAAATCTCTCCTTTGCTTACATTCTTCCCAGGACTTTCCACTGCGTTGGGGTAACCTCCAAACTCCTTACCTTGCCGGTGAGGTCCTGCCTGATAGGATGCCGGCTCTCCAACCCCACCTCACCTCGCCTCTGACCTGCTCCTGTTCCTATCCCAGAGCCTTCCAGGTCTTCTTTTTGTTCAGCAAGCATACCAAGCTCACTCCCACCTCAGGGCCTTTGCACCTGCTGCTCTCTGCCTGACTGCACTTCCCTGTCCTGCCCCATCTCTCCCCTGCAGCCAATGGTGTTTCCTACAGCCCACATCTGACCAGGTTGCTCTCCCCTACTGAAAACCTGTAGTGGTTTTTCAGCAGATGGCCAGCCGGGCTGATGAGGGCTCCCCATCAGGCCCCCATGCAGCTGGCCAGCCTCATCCTCTCCCCATTCCCTTGGGGTGACAGCCACACTCCATTTTTTTCAATTGTTTGACAGTGCCACGCCCTCTCTCACCTCTGGGGTTTGGCATGTCTGGTTCCCCCTGCTAGGACCTATACAAGCGCCATCTCCTCAGAGCTCCCACAGCACAACACACCCTTCCCCGAGTTGTTCCCTGTGGCTTCTGTTGCTAGACAGGCGCGCTGGGATGGCAGGGGTGGGGTCTAACTGTGGGTGGCCTCCCCGGGTCCCAGCATGGTGCTGCACCCAGGTCAGACCACGGGATGTGAGTGCTGAGTGTGGCCCAGCTGCCTTCCCAGGACCCCAGTGGCGGCCCCTACCCTGCATGTAGATGACCAGCAGGGCGTAGCAGATGACGAGCGGCGTCCAGAAGCGCACGGCATCCGAGGTGGTCGGGAAATCCCGGTTGATGAGGGCCACAGCTGCCAGGTCACCCACAGCAAAGGCCACAGCCAGGGCGCGGGCCAGCAGCCTGGGAAGGCCGTGAGCGCCGGCCAGCAGGCCCAGGCAGACCCCGCAGTAGTGCTGGCTGCTGTGTAGCTCATACAACTGGCAGACATGGCGGCAGAGGCGCCTGGCACCGGTGCCCAGCAGGGTGGCCAGCCAGAGGCCCAGCAGTAAGTTCAAGGTGCGGTGAGGGGCACCCTCCTGCAGGAAGCTCAGGCCGCAGGTCAGCCCACAGCCCAGGGAGTACTGGCTTACAAGGTACAGCTGCAGCCTCTCCCTCTCGGAGCCCTGCGCGGGGCGGAAGCAGAAGAGGGGCACAGTGGGGAGGGCTGGGGGTGCTCAGGCCTCCGGCTGCTTCTCACCAGGCACACAGACCACTCTGTAGGAGGCTAGAGCCAGAAGGAACCTTGGGAATCGTTCCCCAAGAAGGAATATTGCCTTCAAGTCAAGCCCTCCCGGGACCATTTCTTTCTGCTTGATTTCCCTCACGAATGTTACTTGGGACCCACTGAAGGTTGGTGGCTCGGAGACTTGAAGACCTGGGTTCAAAGCCTGACTCTACCTCTTGCTGGCTGACCAGGGACAAGTCGCTCACCCTCTCTGAGCCTTAGTCTCCCTACCTGTGAGATGCAGGTCACAGCAGAGCTTTACCCCCTAGGACTGTGAGGACACGCGAGATGACGCACCCAAAGTCGCTGGTGGGCGCCTGCCTGGCACATGGGGGGCGCCACAGCCGGGAGCTACCACCGCTCTCTTCTTGGACTGGGGCTGCGGCCACTGAGGGCCACTGCGAGAGTGGGTGAGCAGGGGTCTGTGCTCCCAGTCCCAGGAGGCAATCTGTATTCTCCAGTCTCAGTCTTACAGAAAGGGGGTGGCGAGGAGACAGGGTGCTCCCGCCGCCCCCCCCCCCCGCCCCGCTTCCGGTGAAAACTAGGGCCCAGGGCTGGGGAGTGACTCATCACCGCCAGAAGTCTTACCTGGCCCAGGGAGAGCAGTGTGGACAGAGCTCGGAGGGAGAACTCAAGCACCACCAGGGCAGCCACCCGGGCCCCCAGGACGGTCAGGATCAAGGCCAGCCCAGCCAGGTGCACAGTCTCCAGGGAGGCCCACTGGGCCTGCAGCCGCTGCTTCTCCAGCTGCCGCTTGGGCTTGCTGTGGGGCAGAGCGGGCGTGGGCAGGGTCAGAACCATCAGCCTCGGCCCAGGCAGCGGCCCTGGGCCCCCAGAAACACTCTCTGGGGACAGAGTTCTCACCCCTCCAGTCCTCCCCACTGGAGGCCGGATTGGGCTGGGGGGTGGGCACTCAGGGGAGGGGCCAGGAGTGGGCTGGATTGGCAGACACTCACTTGGCACAGTTCACAAAGAAGTAGACCTTCAGGAGGCTGTTCAGGACCGAGACTCCACTGGCCCCGATGAGGCCTGAGGGCAGGAGGGAGGGCAAGCGAGTTTGGCAGGGTGAGAGAGTTTGGCGGGGTGAGAGGCGGTGGGAGACCCACGTGGGGGGTCCACCCTGTGCTGCCCAAAGCGGGGGGGGGGGGGGGGGGGGGCAGGGGTGGCGCTGCGTGGGAGGAGGAGGCGGCGCTCACCTTGAAGGACAGAGTCGAGGAGGCCGGAGCCCCACTGGAGGGAGGGGAGGCTGGGGAGCCAGGAGGGGAGGGGTGGCAGGGAGAACATGGCCGCTGGGATCAGCCGCAGCCCCAGCCTCCGGCCAGATCTGCACCAGAGAGATCGACGTCATGGGGCAAAGGTGTCCATGGAGGGAAGGGTGGGGCGGGGAGGGGTCAGAACACGGGGAGGGGGGAGGGGGAGGGGGGAGATGGGGGAGGGGAGCAGCCAGAAGTGGGGGATCAGAAATCCGGGAAGAGTGGGGTCAGAAGTGGGAGGGGGGAAGAGGGGAGGAGAGGGGCGGGGAGGGGGGGCAGGGACCTCAGCCTTCAGGGCCGCAGGGTTGTGGGGCCTTGAGAGCCAACCGCTGCTCAGGGGCTCCACATCTGGGCAGCACGACGTGGGGACCGTCTCCAGCACTGGTCCTGGCCTCTGTCCCCGCTCAAGTTGGATGCCCACTGTTTCGCCTTCCTGAAGCCCCAGGCGTCATTGTTGCCCTAGCCCCCAGCCTTGCTTCTGGGCTCTGCCCCTCAGCCCCAGTTCTGGAAGGGGCCGTCGGTGTCCCCACAGTCCGAGGCTCGGCGCCCCTCCGCCTGTGGTCTGGAAGGTGGTCTGTCCCCCCGCACAGCCTGAGGTCTGGAGGCAGGGCCCCTCCCACAGCCTGAGGCTGAGATCCCGGTGGGGGGCCCTCCTCTCCCTCAGCCACTGCACGTCCTTCCCCGACGGTCCTCTCCCTGGCCGCTAGGTGGCAGGCCTCCATCGGTTGGACGTGGTGGGGTGCGGCTGGCCTGCCCCAAGACTTCTGGATCCTCCTTCCCCAGATGGAGGAGAGAGAGCCAAGCGTGGGGGTTCAGGGGTGGGGGAGCCGGAGGCTGCCAGCAGAAGGGAGTCGTTGAAGTAAACAAAGTAGAAAACTTTATTGGTTTGGAGTGTGTGCTAGGGGTACCCCTGGGAAGAGCAGACATGGGGCGTGGCGGGGTAGGCGGTTCAGGCTGCTTGACCTGGGCCAATCCTGTCCCTTCCAGGGACTCGGTGTCCATCTCTGAAGCACAAAGGTCAGCGGGGCCCTGAGGAACACGCTCAGCGGCGGGAGTGTGGCTTCAGCTCAGGGAGAGGGCCCCAGATGAGGACACCTGGCTCTGCGACTCCCCTAAGCAAGTCACTTCCTTGCCCCGGGCCTCAGTCTCCTCACCTGAAGAATGGGCATCGCGATAGCTCCCTTTCAGAACGGTCATGAGGATTTGTGCAAACGCCCACAGTGCTGGGCATCTAGGAGGCCCTCGTAAAAGCTCTCTGTGGATGTCACAGGCTGAATTATGTCTTCCCCTCCCCCACATTTGTACACTGAAGTTCTAACCCCCAGTCTGTGACTGTACTTGGAGATGAGGTCTCTGAAGAGGGAATTATGTTAAAAGGAGGACATTAGGGCAGGAGCTAGTCCAGCACGACCAGTGTCCCTAGAAGAAGGGATTCGAACACAGACACAGAAGGTAGACCGTGTGAGGACCCTGGGCCGCCAGGGAGAGAGGCCTCAGAGACACCAACCCTGCTGACACCTTGACCTTGGACTTCCAGCCCCCAGAGTGTGGACAGCATCTGTTGTTTGAACCCCTGGCTTGAGGGGCTTTTTGATGGAAGCCTGAGGCCTCCCCATGTGCACAGTGACACGCAGGCTCTCCAGCCGCCATGGTCCTGGCTCTTGTCAGAGGCACCAGTCTGGGCTGGGCAGAGCTAAGTTCCAGTCCTGGTTCTGTCCCTTCAAAGCTGTGTGGCTTCCTACCTGGTGAGCCTCAGCGTCCCCTGCTAAGAGAGGATTTCACCATCTCGCACTGTTTGAGGACCAAGCAAGCCGATGCGTGCGAGTGACCCCACTCGGGGTAACGGTCATGACCCGGAGCGGTTATTATAGTCACGGGTAAGGCTACGGGATGAGGTAACCCAGGCAGAGGGAAGAGAACTTGCCAGAAAACAGAGCAGCTGGTGATCCAGAACAAGCAGCTCCGGCCCCGAGTGGGCCGTGGGTCTGGGTTGACCAGAGCTGCCCACACTCTCCTTGGTCGTGTGGCCGGGGCTGGGCCTGTGGCCTGCTCTGAGACGGCCATTCCCAGCCGGAGTGGGCCGTCGCTCCCGGGTCCCGGGCTGTGTTAGGAGATGGGGACAAGGGATGCCGCCTAGGTGCCCTGGTGCTGGCTCCGCGCGGCCAGTTTCCGGAGCTCATCCCAGAAGAGCATGCTGAGGATGGTGTGGGGGCCCAGGCGCAGGTAGGCTGGGCCCAGACCCTTGTAGAGGGCCAGGGGGCCCTCCTGCCTCCAGATCTTCACCAGGCAGTCGGCGAGGCCACCGTACAGCTGGCCCTGGGGACAGAGGCAGGGTGGGGGTCACTGCAGGGGTCATGGGGTTTTGGCTGGTACAAGTGGGCGTGTGTCTGTGTGGAGGGGCCCCTGCCGTACATCAGCAGAGAGACTGTCCCCAAGCTGGCAACGTACATAAAGGTGACCCCTTAGGCTGTGACATTTAAGGTGAGACCTCTTCCTCCAGGTAGCCACAGCCCATGCCCGGGGCCCAAGATTTGGCTAGTGGCATGCGAGTGGAATTTGTCCCCTTCTCAGCCTTTGGAGGGCACCTTTGTGTTGAACACAACCTGCGCGACGGTACGTGGCGGCCGTGGGGTCAGGCCTAGTTGGGTGACCTCAGGCCGGTCACTAGATGGCCCCGATCTTCCGTTTCCTCAGCAGGAAAATGAAGGTGGTTGTGAGGGTAGAATAAAGTGCTTAGCCCGTGCCGGGGACGTGAGTGCTCAGCAAACCGGCCAAATCGGTGTGTCTGCGTGTATGTCACACATCTGCGCGTCCCTGGCTGTGTGTGTGTGTACGCGCGCGCACACTGGGGCATGCTCTCCAGCTCCCCGCATCCCCCCTGCACCCTCCCCTGCTTACTCGGCCAGTTCCGTCCACGGGCTGATTGTAGAGCCGCGTGCTGACCACGTCGAAGGGGGTCATGACCACGGCCACAGCGACACTGCTGATCATGCCTCCAGCCAAGGCCACCAGCCAGCTGTCTTCCGGGAGCCACTGTGGGGTTGGGACAGGCTCTGACCCCTGCAGCCGCTGCCATCTCCCCACCCCCCTGGCGCCCACCCTACCCTCCCATACTTGCGGGCTGGAAGAGTTGCGGGAAAGGGAGCAGCCCAGGCCCCTCCAGCCACTCCCCCAGCCCAGCTCCTTCACGGCGTCAGGGCTCCGGCCCCCACCCCTGCTGGGCACAAGGGCAGAGCCGGGGTCCTCAGCTCTCTTCAGGGGCCCTGTCTGCCCCCCCCCCCCACTGGCCTTGCCTAGGTGGGCGTCCAGCAGGAGATGTTGGGATGGGATGAGGGCCCACACAGGGAGAACGGAGGCAGAGGGCCCGATTCTGTCGTGTCTGAGGGTGGGCACGGGTGTCCCTGGCTCCTCACCTGTTGCTTCTGCACCCAGGCCTTGGCAGAGGCAAAGGTGGCCAGCTGGGCGGCTGAGCCGACCATGACCCTGGGCACGGCCCCACCCACGCCCCGCCATAGCCCTGCCAGGCCCTGCTGCCGCCAGATGGTCTCCAAGGCACCCAAAACACTCTGTGGGGAGAAGGCACTGGGTCACTGGGCAGCCCCTGCCAGCCCACCCAGCCCAGGAGGCTCTGGGGAGGGACAGTCCCTACCTGGTGATGGTGTTGGTGCCCCACGGCCATCGCGGCCACCGTCTGGGCCTGCAGCTGCGTTTTGACCTGTGGGAACAGATGTGACAGAGGGACTGGACAAGCAGCGGCCCGACCTTCAGACCTCCACGAGCCCACACCCACTGTGTAGGGGGCATGGGGAACAGGGTTTGGTGGGGAGGCTCTGCAGTCGGCCTGGGTCTACATCTTGGTGTGACCTGGGGCAAGTCACTTGACCTTCTCCCAGCCTGCCCGCTCCCACTGTTCCGAGGACCAAGTGGGATGGTGACTATTCAGCCTCTGGCCTAGTCCGCGGAGGCCCTGCTTATTCTGAACTTGCTGGGCCACAAAGGAAGACGGGCGTCCACACTGGGTCTGAGCCAGCACCCGCCCTGTCACCCTCTATCCCCTCCCCTGACTCAGGCCCAGTGGGGCAGGGACCCCAGGAGAAGGAGCATGGGGCAAGGCTCCGGGGCTTTGCACCCAGGGACAGATTCCAACCCCCACGCAGAGATGTTCCTGGGAACGTCCCCACCCCGCCTAGTACCAGAGCCAGCCTAGAAGGTTCCAGAGGCGCCCACCCTCCCTTCCCCACTGGAAAGCTGGGTCATGGGGTGGTGGAGGTTGGAGACAAGGCACTCACCAAGTAAGCAGGACTCCCCACGAAGGCTCCCAGTGCCCCAGCCACCGCGCCCGCGACCACCGTGCCACCAGGCTGCTGGGTGAGGCCAGCCTGGCCCGCCAGGCTGTAGCAGTAGAAGCGGACGCCGTTCATGAGGCCCTGGTAAAGGAGGCCGGCGGCCAGCCCCTTCTGCAGGCCACACAGCCCGTCTGCACGGACCACAGCTGCTACTGAGGCCAAAAAGCCCCTGTAGGGCCGTGGGTATGTGCCGCGGGCCTGCAGCTCCCCCTGCAGCTGCAGCCTCGTCTTCACCACCTCCAGGGGGTTGGTAAAGACGCAGGCCAGGCAACAGGCCGAGGCGCCCAGCACCAGGTCCACAGCTGGTGCAACCGTCTCCATGGCCTCTGTTCCTGAGGCTGGCCGTGCCCAGGTCAGGGGCCTGGGCACAGGCCCTAGGGTGGGGGCGCTTAGGCTCTCTGCACCCCTGCCCCGCCACAGGGCTGGGGATCGAGGGGGCCTGGGGCCATGTCTGGTGGGCAGAGGTCCCAGTCGGTAGGCCGGGTGGCCCCTGGTCTATCTCGGGAGTCCACCTGCTCTGCTCCGCCACTGGGGCTGGCGGAGCCCGGGACACGCCCCCGCTGGCTCGGACCAATCCCAGCTCTCTCTGTTCTCCACACCTCCCAGCAGGGGTGTGCCTGGACCCTGGGATCTGGGGAAAAGGTCACCTGGGACAGGAGGCTGATTGGGGCGGGGGAGAGGGTGCCCGTCAGCAGGGACACCTCCTCCAGCTTTTCTTGTCCTCCTGCCCTTCCTCTGACCCTGGGGCAAAGGGTACTTCTGGCCTAGTCCATCCTGCTGCAGCTCAGAGCCCAGGGCGGGACCCGGAGCCGCATGCCCGGGCAATGCAGCCACTACCCTCAACCCCCTGCACCGTCTTTGCGGCTCCCCTTCCCCAGCCTCAGTCTTCCAGCCCAGCTCCCAGGGTCTCTGGTTCCACTGTCAGGGAGAGCAGAGGCGGCAAAGGGCTTCTCGAGCCCTGTGGAACTGGTTCTGAATCCCAGGCTCCGCTGTCATGTGTGACCCTGGGCAATCACTCCCCCTGCTAGCTTCAGTCTATTTGTAACTTGGGAATATTAATATCTGTCTCAGAGGTTTTTTGGAGGGCTAGAGATGTATGAACAGCACACCTAGCACACCTAGCACACCTAGCACAGGGCTCTTCCCGGTAAAGGATGGCTCGCATTCCCCCCCACTCGCCCCTCTCCCAACTTCTGGCTCCTTTCTCCCCATCCCTGCCTCAGATGACTTCAGGGCCGTTGAGCCGTGTGTCTCAAAGAGTGACCCGAGGCTTTGGTCATCACCCCATGCGGACTTGCCCCCCAGTCCTGCCCCCCTTCTGGTGGGAGCCCCTTCTGGGCCGTAGGTGTCTGGAGGAGAGGCCCTGGTGTGGAAATGGCTCTGTGTCAGAAGGGACCTCACACCCCTGGAAGCCAGCACCACCCTGGTCTCTGTCCCCAGGGCATCCCTTCTGCCATGGACACCCCGCATCACCGAAGCCGCCATGCTCCACAGCCTCCATGCCCACCCTTCCCAGCACCCACTCCTTTTGTCCCAGGTGTGAGGGCCCGGGGGGGGGGTGGGCATTGCCAGGTGCTCAAGTGCCTCAGGCTCCCCTCCCCTCCTCTGCCTGCACCTGTTAAGCTTGGCAGCACCCTCTGGTCAACCCCCAGGGTAGTAGCTCAACAAGCCGTCTGGGGGCAGCTTGGACTCTCGGGTTTATCCTGGCCCTCGCCCCCAGAGCTGGGGAGGCTGGCCGTGGAGACAGGCCCTGGGACTAGAGGAGTGTCCTCCCCTCCCCTGGGCACTGCAGGAAATAAGAGCAAAAGTCAGGCCAAGAACCCCTCAGGGCCTGAGCTCCAGAGAGCAGCACCGGGGCAGTGGGTGAGCGGGCGCCCAGCGTCAGCACACAGCAGCTGACGGAAGAAAATCAGGAATGAATGGCTGAGCGGCTTTAGACGGGGAGGGGAGAGGCAGCCGGTGGGGGCGGGGGGTGCAGAGATCTCCCACTCCCAGCCCGGTCACAAAGGGCCAGTGACAAGTCCTGGCAATATAACGTGTCTATTTTATTTAAAAAAAAAAAAAAAACAAAAACAAAACCCAAACCCAGACCATCTGACCCCTTCCCCAGGGGGTCTGGCTCCAGCCAAGCAGGGGACAGTCAGGAGGCACTTGCCGGGAAGCCAGACTGGGGGGCTCTGCCCCACTCCGAGCCCTCCCCCCTCTCCTTTGCTCCCGGCAGGAGGAGAGAGCCTGACTCCTGGGTCCTCCTGGCACTGCAGTCTGGGGAGAATGGGTGCCTTGGACACACAGGGCCTCCGGGCAGCCAGGGAGGGGCTGCCCAGCCCCCCACCCCAGCCCCCAGCCGGGCGCCCTCCCTGGAAGACAGCAGGGCGGCTGGGGCCGTGTTAGCGAGGGAGCATGCATGGCGGCCCCAGCGTCCGGCTTCCCTGCGCGGCCAGCTGAGTGTTCAAAAGTGAACGAGGATGGTCAGGCCTTGGCTGGGACCCCTGACCCAGGAGGGGAAGAGGGGACTCCTGCCCTCTCAGTCCTTCTGCTCCCCGCAGAGTCGGCCTGACTCTCACCGCCACCCTGGAGAGGCAGACGCATCCGTACATGGTACATGCCGCGCGCGTACGCAGAGCCCATAGGGCTCAGACCCTCCGCCCCAGCGCTCTCCAGTCACCGCCGGCCGGGCGGGAAGCCCGAGAGCGTGGCGGACCCGTTCTGTATCCCTGCGAGGGCAGAGACCCTGGCTCGAGCCCCCGTCAGTGCTTCTGTCCCCCAGGGCGGGAGTGGGCCATGGAACACAGGGGCAACCCTGGCCCCAAGCCACAGGAGGGGACAGCGGGTGCTGCTAGCAGGCCCCTCCTGGCCCCGGGATGCCGACTGGCTCCTCCTCAGCACCAGGGGTCCCGGGAGGCTCTGCCCCGGCACAGGCTGTCGCTCCGCTGCCAGGCGCTGTGGATGAGGCTCAGGGCGTCCTCGAACTTCTTGTTGGAGGTTTCCTGGATGGCCTTGTGGGGGAGGTCCACCTGTGGGGGTTCCGGGGTAATCTGAGGGCTTTGGTCCAGGACCCTGCTTTCTCGGGCAGCTGTGGGAACCCTGGGTCCCCCTGCACTGTGGGAACAAGGTCAGCAGCGGCGTTTCCCAAGTTCAACTATGAGCTGTGGCCTCAGGGTCACGGGGGCCGGAGTCTGTCCCAGAGCTATGGGTATGGTGCTGTCCCCAGGCCCAATTCCTGCCTCTGTACTGTGCGGGGCTCCCCTCCCCAGGGAGAGCCTCCACTCCCTCCTCGGGGCCCTGGGCAGCTAGGTACCTGGTAGATGGTTTTCCACCCAGAGCTCAGTGCAGACAGGAATCGGTCCAGTTCAGATGTGCAGCTCAAGTAGACGACCCAGGGTGGGAGGGCCTGCTGGCTGTCCTGGGAAAACTCCTGGGGCGAGCAGGTCCCCAGGTGAGCAGAGGCAGCGTCCCTTCTGCAGGGCCTGCCCCCCAGACCCCCTCCCCCGCCCCTCCCCCAACCACCCAGCTCACCAAGACACAGTACTCCTTGCCCGGTTCCGTAGCAACAGCACTGACGTCGGCCAGCTTGGCTGTGCCCAGGGAGCGGAAGAAGCTGGTCTGGCAGTCCTCGTGGCACGTGAAGAGGCGGTCGGCGGCGATCACTAGGCAGCAGGGGATGCAGGGGCTGGGCGTCACCCCCTGGGGGATGACCTGAAGGGCGTGGGCAGAGGGGAGGGGAGAGGCAAGCTGGAGCTCTTCCGGGCTGGCTGGCACCAGGACACCACACTCCGGCCCAGCCAGCCCTTCAGCCCCTCTGTCCAGGGGTCAGAAGGCTCTGCCCACCTCGGAAGCACAGGTGGGGACAGGGGAGGAGGTGGGGGTGTCCTGAGCTCTAGGGTCCGTTCCTTTGTTGTTCCCTGGATGTCCCCGTCTTGGTTCCCAGGAGCTGCTCCCTGAGCGTGAGGGTTTGGGCCAGGGCCCTGGGGATGCCGCAGGGGGTCGGGAGGCCGGGGGACAGTGTAGGCAGGGGCGCTCACCCCTTTGGACACGGCCTGGCAGAGATGCTGCATCCAGTCGGCCATGTCGGCCTCGCTGTCAGCGCTCAGCTCCAGGCACGGCCGGTCGGCGAGGATGACCTGGAAGGCGTGGGGCCGATCCGTGGTGTTGGCTCTCCGACAGCCACCGCACTGCTCCCCCCTGGGCCAGACGAGGAGGGGTGAAAGGGGAGCAAGGAGGCAGGGGCGGCTCAGGGTGTGCGGACACGGCACGCCGGCCCCCGCGTCCCAGAGGCGGGGGAACCTGGGCGGGTGGTGCAGACCCCAGACTCTCAGGAGAGGCTGGTAGCTGCTGGCCAGGCCCACCCCTTTCTGTGGAATAACTTCTGCTTCCAGAATCACCAGGACCCTCCTAGCTATTGTGGCCTGGCCAGGAGAGGGGGGAAAATGGGCTCCAGGCTCTGGCCCTCCCTTTTTTAAAAATTTTTTTTTATTTTATTATTTTTTTTTTTTAGAGAGAGATCACAAGTAGGCAGAGAGGCAGGCAGAGAGAGAGAGAGAGAGAGGAGGAAGCAGGCTCGCTGCTGAGCAGAGAGCCCGATGTGGGACTCGATCCCAGGACCCTGAGATCATGACCTGAGCCGAAGGCAGTGGCTTAACCCACTGAGCCACCCAGGCGCCCCTCTGGGCCTCCCTTTATCGGGGCACATGCACTCACACTCCCTCTTGGGGCCCCAGGCTGTCTCCAAGCATGTGTGCGTCCGTCTTCCATCAGGTTGGGAACTTTCCTGGGGGAGTGATCCTTTCCTCTGCCTGACCAGATCCTTCCCTCCCTGACAGGAAACCACCCCTCCTCCCCTGGCTCAGGATCCTGCAGCCCCTCAGAGATCAGCAGACCCCCGACGACCGGTCAGGGCTGCCAGATGGGGTGCGGCTGAGTGGGGTGGGCTGAACTGACGGACAGGAGCGGGTACCAGCTCAAGCCAGGGAGGACAGGAGTGCTGGGCCACAAGCTTAGCCAGAGTCCTCACCCTGGGGCAGGGTGGGGGGGCGACAGGAGGCCCCACACCTGCCCAGCCCAGCATCGCCAGGGCACTCACCCCATGTTCACCGAGAGCAGCGGGGTGACATCAGTGCGGTCGGGGTACTGGTAGAGGATTCCATTGCTGCAGGGGCACCAAAGAGCAGGGGTGAGGCCTGGCCCTGGAACTGAGAGCCAAGTGGAGCCCAAATCCCAGAGGCACCGTGCAAGCTGGGGACTGAAACGGAGGGTGAAGAAGGAACCAGAGGCACAGGAGGGCACACTACCCCCTCTGCAGCCCGGGACAGTGAGAGGCAACAGCCCAGCCCACATCTACACCTGATGCCCCAGGATTCCTTGGGCCCCAAAGATGGCAGCCTTTACACAGAAGCTCTAATACCCCAAGGCAGGTGGGCTCTAAAACCCTCGTGGGGGTGAGGAGGTCCCTCAGGCTTCTCTCCTCAGCGGTCGGTCCCAGAAGCTCCAGGCTGAGCCCGAGGCCGGTGCTGCAGGTGTGCCCACCTGAGTACCACGAAGCATGTCTTCCAGTGCTCTTTGCCCAAGTAGGAGGTGCCCGCCTTGTAATGCAGCATGCCTTCTTTGGTGATGACGCCCTCGGGGGGTGAGCAGTGGCAGGGGATGGGACCCAGGGACTCGTCCATGGGGTCCTCCCAGTGGACAAGCCCATAGAAGCGCACAGTGACAGCAGTGGCCTGGGAGGGGCAGCAGACAGAGCGGTGAGGCCTGGGCCCGGCTCACTGACGGCCCAGCACCAGGAAAGGCCACTGAGGAAGCAAGGGCACACCTCCAGCGGGGTGGGGGACAGGACCCAGGGGTAGGAGAGCTCCTCCCCGGTGGGGGACAGAGAAAGGCTAAAGACCTCTATTTGCAGCACCTGACTTCATCCTGACACCAGAGCGGGCCTCTCGGGGACTCAGGGACGACCCCTCCCCTCTGCTCCTGGCACTCACCTCACACTTAGACTCCTGGGCCACAAATTTGGCCAGTGCCAGCTTCTCCATGGTGGCATCAGTCAGGACACTGGGGTAAGGTGGTTCCCGGCAGCCTTTGATCATGGCAGACTTTAAAGACGCCAAGAAGAACCTACACAGGGAGTGGGGTTTGCTGTCAGAGGCCCGGGGCGGGGGGCCCACCCCTCAACCAGACAGGATCCTGGCCTGGAGGGTTCCCAGAAACTTTGGGGAGGGAGTTGGCTGGCACCGGAGCTCAGGGCAGCGGGGGCACGGGGGGGGGGGGCAGTGATGCGCAGCAGTCTGCTGTCATCTGACAGGGACCTGGGGAAGGCCAAACCGCTCTCAGTGGCCCGGGGGGCCTGTGGTCTGCTGGCAGTGCAGGTGGGACCCGAGTCCATATAATGACGCCTGGTTATTACAAGTCATTTCTATAGGCACCCCGTGGCTCAGGCCCAGCCCAGACCTGTGGCCCAGTGGTGGGGCTCGTGTTTCTTTCCTGTTAGTAACTCACGCCAGCCCCCTTCCTCTCTGGTGGCCACCTCAGGTCTCAGGTCGCCCGAGCAGACAACACGTGTCGCTCAGGGTGTTTGCACACCCCCGCAGGTTCCAGAGGGAACACATCTGTCTGCCACGTCTGTGTGTCCTGCTGCTCCCCCGCCACCCCCAGGCCGCTCTCCAGTCCTACATACATAGGGAGATGGCAGGGGTCGGGGGCGTGTCACTCACTCGGCCAGGGCCACGTCGGCCGTGTCCAGCAGGAACTGCTTCCTGCGGTTGGTGCACACGAGCTTCACGGTCTGCTGGTCCAGGCCCACCTGCCAGAAACGAGACCTTCACATGCACACCGGGCTTGGCGGCTGCCTGGAGGAAGAGGCAGCCGTGGCCGGGCTAAGGGCTGGCTGGGGGGGAGGAAGCACACACCGAAGGCGCCACAGGGTAAAGCCCCAGAGGCCGGGGACCCTGGCATGAGTCGGGGAGGGACGGTCAGAAATGTGGGGGATGAAGGGGCGTCCTCCACTCGGCTCTCCTCCCCAGCACCACAGGCACAAGCTGCTCTAAGAGAAGCTGACGCCTCACGGTGAGGCCCGGCGGGGACAGGCCTCCCTCTGCAGCTCTGCCGGCGGGTGGCCGAGGAGCCCCGTTCCACGGTGTATGCGCACCGCCGAGCCCGCACTCACCGACACATAGTCAAGCTCGTTGTATGAAACGGCCTCTTCCACCAGGTATGGCTTTTCCGCAGCCCCTGAGAGAGAAGACCCCAAGGCCTGTGACCCACAGGGGTCTCTTTCCCCCTGCTGCCCCACCTTCTAAGACCCCGTCTCTCTCTGAGAGTGGCCCTGTCCTTGCCCTGCCATCCGACACGGAGGAGAGTGATGTGGGGTGTTCGGGTCTCACGGGGCCGCGGAGGTGGCTGGCGGCACAGCCGGGCAGGGTTCTGGCCACTGCACGCCAGGCGGCCGAGAGCCGGGGGCGGGGGCACTGGGAGAGGGCGGCCGGCAGGCCTCACGCTCAGCCTCGGCTGGGCCCAGGGGCGGCAGGCACCTTTCCGCAGCAGGTAGACGTAGCAGTCCGTGAGCAGCACGTAGAGCAGCTGCAGGTTGCCCTCCATGTGCCCCGTGCTCATCCGGATCATCTGCGGGGCCGCGACAGAGGAGGGTCAGGCCTCCCCAGCTCCCACCTGCTGCCCCACTCCGGGCCTGCGCTGTCCCACTAGCCCTGGAGTTCCCGGGACTGACCTTGAAGAGCTGCTCCTCGTTTTCTCGAAACACGTGGATCATCAGCAGAAGCAAGTGATTGTTGTCCACTCTGTGAGAGCGACAGGCGCAAGGGTGTCAGGCGAGGGCAGGGGTGGGAGGTGACACGACACACAGTGACACACAGGCATGCAGAGGGAGCGTGGCTGTCGTGGCGCTGGCTCTGCCCGGGAGCCAGACTGTGTGGGGTCCTACACCCCATCCCGCCTCCCAGCCCAGGCTAGGCCTCCCGGGAGCTACACTTTGGAGGACAGACACCCCTGTCCTTGGCTTTCAAGGGTGGGAGCGTCCCTCAGGCCAGCGGCATGGAGAGCCCTGCGCACCTGAACTCTGCCGAGTGGCTCATGTCGGAGGGGCTGCCCTGCCCCTCATCCACCCCGGAGTCCTCCGCGCTGCTCAGACACGGGCTGGGCTGGTCTCGCTTGAGCTGGCACAGAGTCTCGTGGGTCCCAGGCTCCAGCTCCGGCTCAGGCCCCTCCCCGACCAGGGGCAGCTTGGCGTCCGGCTCCTGAGTCCCCGGCTCTGGGGCCTCCCTGGGGGGGGCGTCCTCTAGGGGCCCAGGCGTCTGCCCCTCTCTTCCTCCTCCTCCCTCTTCTTGGCCAGCAGTCGCAGGGCTACCAGGAACATGCAGCGGTTGGCCCGGCCCTGCAGAGTCATGGTTGCTGCCACCTGCCGTAAGAGTGCTTGGACTCTCGACGGTAAAGCGGTAGAAGTCCATTGGGGCTGGAAGCCCCTCACTAAAGTCGCAAAATGGCGGCTTCTCCGGGGCTTCCCCGGGGGAGCCGGTCCGAAAGGACTGGTCTGGGGACTGGACGTGGGAGCGCCAGGTGCTGGGGTCCAGCTGCCCGTTGAGCTGGTCGATCACCTTGCTCAGGGGCTGCCCCAAGCGCTCCATGGAGGTGTCCTTCATCTCGGGGATAAGCAGGCCCATCTGGCCGGGCTCCGAGAGCTCGCTGCTCTCCGCCGTGCTGCCGGGCCCCTCTCCCTCCTCCTGGGGGGGCGTAATGGTCGCATCGGGGGAGGCCCGCCCCAGGCCTGGACTGCTGACCAGGCTGTCGCCGTCTCCCCGCCGGGCACCGGTGTCCTGGGTGGAGGCGGGGTGAAGTGGACTGGCTTCCTCATCCGACCTCGTCTTCTTCTTCTTGCCGGTTTTCTTCTTCTTGGTGACCCTGGGACGGTAGGGACAAGGAGAGATTAACCATCTGAGCGCCACAGAACTGGCGAATGAGACAGGCTGGGTCAAAGGCGGTGATCCTGGGCGTGTGACCTCCGAGGGCACAGGAGGGAGCTTCGGTGGTCCTGGGCAGTGCCGGGTGGGAGGCCCTAGGCCAGGGGGCAAGAACAGCTAAGGCCCTGAGGTAGCCCCGCTGCCGGCAGAGGCAGGAACCCCTGAGCAAGGCCTACGAATTCTAGCTGCCGTCACAGCAGCGCGAGCTGCTCTGGAAACAAACACAAGCCGTGGCCGGTCAGGATGATGGTGCCTCGAACCCTGCCCTTCCCTTGGAATGTGGCCAGTGGCCCCTGAGCTGACCTCACGTCCCATCAGGTATCACCGCGGATAATTCAACCAGAAACGCACTCGGAGTCTTCTGAGCTCAAACTCCCTTGGGGACAAGTGGGCTGGGATGGGCCCGGCAGGGTGACCCCAGGTCTGAGCCATTTAAGCAACTGAGGCCTTGAACCAGCTTACAGGGTGGGACCCGTCTCCTGCCTCAGGCCAGCAAGTCTTGGAGGGTACAACATGCACATCTGCTTCTTTGGCGCTGAGAGTCTCAGGGGCGGGAGCCGGGGCAGGTGGGGGAGCCCGGAAGGCTCTGGGCCAAGAGCTCCCCAGTCTGTCCTGCACCTCCTCCTTCCCTTCTAGGTAGGTCCCTGTCCCCCTGATGGTGCCACTTTCGAGAAGCCATGCTGAACTAGAATCAGTACACATCTCAGAAACTGTACAGGGACATCCAAGGACTGTTAGAATTCCAGTGTGAAGGGGTTTTCTGGTCCTGGATGAATTGGACAAATGTCCCCGCAGCCCACACGTGGCCCCAGCCACGGCTGTCGTCCGTGCCACACCACCTTCTGGGCTCAGGCCCTCTGTTTCCTCTTGCTCCAAGAACCACTGGAGAACCCCTTAGTCTACAGGAAGATCCCAGTCTGCCCTGGGGGTGCAGTCCCGGTGCGCGAGGACCGAAACATGATGCTGAGAGCCGACGCGATGGACACCCGGATGTCCCCCCAACGCCCGCTGACCTAATGACTTCGAGCTCCGTGCAGGTGTCTGGCAGGTCGAGAGTGTGGGATTCGCCCTTCTCCTGAGAGGTGGTGTGCACTGGGGTGGTGTCGGAGGAGGACACGGTCTCTGCCGGGTCCTCGCTGAAGGGGTTGTGGCGTTGGGTGGGGCTCTTGGTGGAAGCTTTGCTGCTGGTCGGGTCCGAAGTAGTGGAGCGGGGGCCGCTGACGGTGTCTGTGAGGTCTCCATCTGGGAGAAAAGGAAACAGGAGACAGCCTGTCAGACACCATCTGGCGACCCCAGGCCCCCAAAGCATGCCTTAACTCATGAGGGAGGCAGGTGAGTCCCTCCCGGGGACATCTGATCAGGGTGGCCCTGTTTTAAGAGCAGAAGCCCCACACCAACTGCACACAGGACATGTGCTCTAAGAGTGACCTGGAGGGACGCCATCACCACTCCACTGGGAACCCCTAAGAGCTCAAAGCAATTTGGCTGAGTTCGAGGTAAGAGCCCCGAGGTTAAACAGTCTCCAGGAGGAAGCCCGTCAGGGACGGTGACCTTGATGCCTGGAGAGGACACAGGCCACGGACCTCTCAGGTTAATCTTACGGCCTCCTGTTAGAGGGAGCTGAGGTGGGGGGGGGGGGTATCCAGCAGGGCTGAGATACCCGAAGTCCTCTGAAGGGTGCCCACTCCGCCCCGCTCCAGAGGCAGATAAAAGCAACAAAGGGAGGGAGAACAGAGGGAGACCACGGGGATCAGAGAACTTGAGGGGTGCAGAGTACGGTCAGGGGCTGAGAGACAGGGTGGGGAGCCCGGAGGGTGGGGGAAAGGCCGTACAAGGGCCCAGAGCACAGTGGGAAGAATGACAGACCAGAGCAACAAGGAGATGCAAAGGCAGAGGAGAGGGGTCCTGAGTGGCCGCCCCCAACCGCTGCCTCCCAGGCCTTTCGGTGGCTGCTTCTCTACCTGACATCGGTACACTCCCAGAGTGGGGGGCGGGACCAGGCACCCCTTTAAGGCGCGAGCTGGGAACTGCATTTCACTCAAGTCTCTGGACCCTTCTGGGTCCCCCTCAGCCTTGGCTCCACCCTGGGGAGAAGGCAGGGCAGGGGGAGGGTGCTGCCTCTCCAGAGAGGGGCTGGTTTGACTGCTCCCCCTACCCCGACCACCCGGCCCAGGTCACCAGAACAGGAGCAGGGAAAGCACACGGGGCGTTTATCTGGTGGCAGATGGGAGCTGGCCCAGCAGAGAACTGAGGCCCAGCCGAGGGAAGAGGTCGGGGGAAGGTCAACGGCACGGGCACGGGAGGCTCACGCCCCATCTGCCAGTGCACACATCGTGTGGGCCATTATCTGCCCAGCGGAGACATGGCAAACATGTTCCTACCCTTGGCCTCCTCTGGAAGGGCCCAACGTGCCGGCCACTTCCTCATGGGTCCTGGAAACCAGCGGGCAACTGTCCACTGATACAGCACACCATCCTTTTTTTCTTTTTTTTTTTTATAAGTACAGTGTCTTTTAACATAAAAACAAAGGTAGGGGCCAAAGGCAATTGCCAGCCCTTCCAGAAAAACACCAGCAACACGTGAGATGTTCCTTCAGATGTCCTGGGCCCCCACAGCCTTAGTTCTCAGAGGTAGAAAACCTTGCCCTTCTGCCTCAAAGAAGGGTCCCTCGAAGCTGTCTGTTCTTGCTCCAGCCCCTAGAGATCCAGAAGGAGGCTGAGGAGTGAGTGGGCAGGCCCCGGGACGTGGTGGCTATCCAGGCTGCTGACCTGCCAGCTCTGTAATGAACCAAGGACCCCGGAAGGCCGCCTCAGCCCCAACCCCAAGGCCCTGAGTTTGGAGCTGCCCCCAAATCCTGCTTTCCTCCGGGGGAAGAAGACTGAGCTTCCCCAGGGGAGCTGCTGGAACAGGCTTGGGAACTCAGGAAAGCAGGAGATCCCAGTGGGGTGAAGCTCACGTTGCCTGGGCACCCAGCCCCAGCCCAGCCCAGCCCAGCCCAGCCCAGCCCGAGCAAGCAGTGCGACCAGAGCTGTTAGTTCTCAGGCCACGGGGAGCTCCGAAGGGCTGTGGTGGGAGGTCAGGCCCTGCCCGACCGGTGACTGCAGAGGGCAGTGAGGAGCTGGGTCACGAGGGGGTTAGTGGTTAGAATCGGAGGGGGAGAAAAATCAATGCCCAGCATATGCACTGCAAGAAGAGAGGTTCAGAGGATAAATGAGGTTACGATGGAATTCTGGATTTCGAGCTCATCTCAACTAACCTGTGGCACTCTTGAGTGCTACTCTCTTGGCCAGATGACATCATTTCCCCCAAGGCCCTGTCTTATTTCCCTGCAACTAAGCTATTTCATACATTAGTTGGAAAAAGATCAGCTGCCATCCATTACTCAGAGATCACGGCGCTAATAACGAAGCGGGCCGGTGCTCCAGAGCAGTGGAAAGGGCACCTCTGCCTCTGGCCCGATGAGGAGTCGGCACCTCCTTCCTCCGGGGCTGCCTGCCCCCCACCCCCACCTGGCCCAGCCGCCCACAGGGCAGGAGGCTCTTTAATGAGGGGGTGGGGGTCATGGCCTCAGATCGACGGAGGAAGCAGTAACCCTCCCCGAACATGCCCTGTGCTCTGAGTCATCCCGGGAACAGGAGGAAGAGCCCCATGGGTTTCCAGAAGCCCGGAAGTGGCGACATGGGCAGGAGAATGTCCAGGCACGGCTGCCACCTAGTGGACAGGTGGGAGGGCGGACGGACTTCATTGAAATCTGCCTGAAAACCTCAAAGAGAATCTCCCCGTAGGAGGTTTCAGCTCGGCCTGAGCCATTCTGCCCACCGGGCCCTCAGGCTCTCTGCACGATTCACACCGGAGAGGAAGCCAAGACTGGGCCGCAGGAACCACCCTCCGCCTTTACTTCTTGACGCTTCGACACAAGAGCCCACCTGACCTAAAGGAGCTCGCGATCCACAGGTTCAACCCACACTTTCCAGAACAAGCCTCCGCTCGCCGGGCCAGGCCACTAGTGCCCCATGAGCCGGTGGTTCCCTACGCACATCCTGGTGCTTCCACTGGCATTGGAATTGGGAAGGGTGAGCCACGTGTCCCTGAAACACAGTCACTTGGTGACTATGCGGCCACTGCACAAAGGCAGGAGTCCTGCACTAGGAGAAGGGGGTTTGCCTGGATCTAGAGGTCAAGTTCTCCTACTGCAGAATTCCATCTATTAGAACACCAAACTTGGCTTTATTATAATCATTGACATTATTATTATAAATAACGAGCTGATTTCGAATCATGCAGCAAGCTTGGCATGGAAACATAGCAAAACAGAAGAGGGTAACAGCGGACTCTGTCCCACCTTCCCAGTCTGTGCTGGGTACAGACGGCACTGCTGGAAACACATCTCCAAAATCATAATCTATAAAAACGAGGGATAAAACTGAAGATTAGAAACAGGTAGTGGAGGGACAGGGAGGGTGGGGGCGGCAGGGGGGAGACAGGGGGAGCAAACAAGAGGAGAAGTTAAACTTCCTGCATTTTCTCTAACAGCCCGGGAATCTTACGATGCTTCTCAGCTCCCACACTGGCCCGGGAGCCTCCAGCCAGCTGGGAACAACCTCGGGGGGCAACCCTTTCCAACCCCAGGACCTGGTTCTGGCTGAGAAGAATGTGGGCACCCTGTATCTAGCCTTTTCCAACCCTCGTCTGCCTTGCCTCTGAACCCAGCATCGGAGGTGGGAGGGTTCGAGGGGACACCCCCGCCTGCAGGCGGCCTGGCTGCCCTCTCAGGACCCGGCCCTGGATTCCTGGGAGGCAGCCCATACGCCCAAGTCAAGGAAACTGAGCTGCCGCCTTCCGCTTGTACAAGAGGCAATGCAAGCCTTGCTAACAAGGCTGGAAGTAACTGCCCTCGGGAGCCCTTGGCACAAGAAGACACAAAGAAAGAGGAAGGCCAAGGTCTCGACGCTAATGCACGTCCAGGGAGCCCGGGGGCCGCACTTGTGCTTGGGGTCCCCTTCCCTGGAGGTGAAGCCGGGTACAGTAACCGAAGAGATCTCCTTTCCCATGGGGGATGCATGAAGGCGGAGAATCGGCCAGTTTTATACACGAACACAGAAGCCTAAGGCTTGAAAGAAACCAGGCTGTTCAATCAGCTGTTGGATCCCAACGACAAAGTGATCTACAGACGCGACGACAACCTTTTCCAGTCTTGGTGGGGACAATCATGCTAACAGAGGAGCAAGTGCAGGAGGAACCCAGAAACCAGATGGGCTCCTAAGAATAGGGGGCATGTCTCCCCTCCTCTTCGGACGCTGCCGGCCCTCTCTCCTCTTTCCAGGAGCTGCTCAGTCTCTTTCTGCCTAGAATCAGAGTAGGACGAGCTCCCCAAGCAGGCGGCACTCACCCCTGCAGCGGCAGGAAGAGCTTCCTGGTCTCGCAGCTACTCCCTCGTCACTTAGAAAACCTCCAGCCCACCCCTGCCCCAGGTCTAGGGCCCTAGCCTTCTGGAAAAGGGTCTAACATTCGTAGGATCTCGTTTTGGCTTTTTGTCCCCAGAATCTGTGTTTTACCCACCATGGAGATGCTGAGGAAATGAACGGAGACCTGGCAAATGGTCGGCCCCGGTGAACTTCCAAACGCCCCGGTCAGATCACAACAAGCCCAGACAGACGTCACCCAGCCAGGCGTGAGTGTCCTCACCACCAGGGACACAGCAGAGGCGGGTCCCCAGGCACGGGGCGCTTACCCTCACTGGATGGGGCAATGGCGCTGTCATCCCACTCCAGGTTGGTGGAGGTGACGGAGTTGAAGGAGTTGAGGGACAGGCTGTCCGAGCCTTGCACGGAGCTGGGGAGGCGGTCTTCGAAGTCTAGCAGGTACTGCGGTTTGTAGTAGTCGGGCATGTAGGGGGCCAAGTCTAGGTACGGGGCGTCCTAAGATGAGAGAGCGGAGAGCAGGCTCGGCTGCGGGAGGCCCCGGAGGAGACCTGCCTCCATCAGGCCTCCCCTGCCAGCGCTCCTTCGGGCAGTCAGTGGGCTAAAGGCACAAAATTTGGAAAGAAGCTGCTAAAAGCAGTCATGTGAACGGCCGTGGCTCTCAAAGCTCTGGGCTCGAGGCAGACAGAGGGCAGATCCCATCTCAGCCTGCCAAGCCCCTCTTTGACCTCTTCGGCCGTAGAAGTGGCTCATTTTTTCCAGTTCTGACTGCTTATTGGTAGACGGTCTGTGCTGCTGGCATAGGGCCCCGGGAAGGTGACTAGACTAAGACAGGGCAGCTGGGTGCTGACGAACCTAAGTTCGAGAGACGTCTGGACCCTCCTTAGCCCTTTCAGGGCCCACGTCCTGGTTCTCTAGGGCGTGACAACAAGGGACGCCAGAGAACAAGGAATTGAGGGCCCTTGTAGGATCCTAAGAGGCACAGGGATGAATGTGCTTTGTCTCTCTAAACACTCACGTCCTAAACACAAAGGAGGGTCCACTAGCCCTAAATACTCCAGGCTGTGTGGCTTGTCGCCCCGTTGGGACAGAGGCAGGAAGGAGTCGCCTGAACTAGGCCCTCTGGCTTAGGGAAGCTGAGAGGATCACATGCTTCCATCCCGTTCTCCCGTTCTGACCCTGGACTAACAAGGTGCCGCTCAGGCTCCATCACACCGAACAGGCTCCCCGAGACGGACTAGGAGGGTCGGACATCACGTCCAGCCTGCCCAGCCTGCCGCCCCCCAGTGGCAGCGAGAGCCGCTGTGTCTCACCAGATCCAGGTCGAATCGAATGAACTCCAGCCCAGACACCAAGGTCAGGAAGAGAGTCAGGTGATCGTGACTGCAGACCAGGGCATTCCTGCGAGACACGAGGAGGGACGATGGTTACCGGCTTGGCCCCGACCTCCCTGGCAAGCTGTCTGTGTTGAAACTGGACATGGGACGTCCCCACCATCTGGAGGGCACCCAGCCCGGGGCCGCCTTCAGCCACCCCTTTGCCGTTCTCCTCCTGGCTCTGGAGCTGCACAGCACTTTCCGGCCACTGTCCTCAGACATGGGGTCTGCGGCACAAGGCTCATCTAGCTCTTAGCAGCTGCTCCTGACACTTTGTTCCTGCAGGAGCCCGGCCAAGGCAGAGCGCGCTAGTAAGGTCTGAGGCCCGGGGAGCGGACCGGGCAGAGGCGGAGCAGCGGGGGCGCCCGTACTCCTGGCAGGACCGTCAGAGGCAAGGTGCCAAGGGCCCTTCGGCCACCACTGATGTGTCCACCACGCACCATGCCAGGCTGGGCCTCTGACGCGGCACACCATGGTGTCTGCTTATGACAAGAGTCTTTGGGACGAGGTTCAAGGGGAGCTCCGGGGCTGCGAGACACTCACTTGACATAGTACTTATGCAGGAGGCCCAGGTTCTCCTGGAACAGCCGCAGGTAACTCTCCAGGGAGTTCTCGTTGAGCGCCAGGTACAGCCAGGCCCTGCCTGCACACGGGGGGCGGGAGTTAACTGGAAGGAAGGTCAGGCTCTCTGGGCCGGGCGGCGGCAGGAAGGACAACGAGAGTCCCTGAAGGGACCAAGTGCTCTGCTAGCCCCCTCCCCTGTCGGGAGGGCCGGGACCCCTGAAACCTGTGGTTTTCTAGTCAGACCAGAGCTGGTAGCAGCCCAGGGAACTGTGACGGAGAGCGCAGGTCATGACCTCCAGGGGGGCTGAAGCTTAAGGACTGGGCACCGAAGCTGCTGGTGCACAGCGATCCCAGCGCAGGGAGAGAAGCCAGGCTCCCCATTCCGGGCTCGGGTTCCCCTCAGCACCCCGCTCCCCTGCCCCCCCCCTTGAAGCTCCAGTGACCTGTCAGGCACCGGCCCCTGAACGCCCCTCTGCCGTGGGACAGCACCAGGGGATCCACCTCCCGGGCCGGCCCTGAGGCCACGTCTGAGCCCCCAGTCCCCCGCGGCATCATCCCAGCGCCACTCACTGCGGCCCAGGTTGGTGGCCACATGCTGCAGCACCTCGATCTGTCGGACAGCCTCTCTCCGGGTGAAGTGCACCACGAGCACCCAGTAGCCCGACGAGAGGTCTTGCAGTCTGCGGAAACAGGACAGGGGCTGCCGGGACCGAAACGGGGCCACCCTGGGACGCTGCCGCCCGCTGGCCCAGTGGCCTGTGTGTCGGGCACGAGCTCCAGGCTGAGGGCGAGGGGCTCCCCACGGGTCCCACAGGGGGGTACTGGGCCTTCCCACCAGCGCCCAGCTGCCACTGATCCTGTCCACAGGCCGTGTCCGGGGTCGGCTACAGACAGCCTACGGTCTCCCCGAGTGGGGCACATCTCTGTCTGCCGAGACAGAGGCTCCCCGCGGGCCGTGCCTAGGGGTGCCCTGGGGTCTGTCTGGGGGCTGCCTCTGCCTTACCCGTACAGCAGGGCATGGTCCAGGTGCTCACACAGACGCTGCAGGACCTTGTCGTGGTTCCGGATGGCGGGGGTCTCCTCCTCACAGGCCGCAAAGTAGCTCTGCAACTGGAAGGAAAAGGAATCCGCCCGACGTGAGAAACGGATAAAGGGGCGGGCTACAGCAGCCAGCTAAGACCCCCGGTCAAGGGGTGCTGGGCCAGCTCTGTCCGCGGAGCACACGACGCTTGATCTCAGGGTTGTAGGTTCGAGCCCCATGCCGGATGTAGAGATTACTTAAAAATAAAATACTGGGGCGCCTGGGTGGCTCAGTGGGTTGAGTCTCTGCCTTCCGCTCAGGTCATGGGATGAGCCCCACATCGGGCACTCTGCTCAGCGGGGAGCCTGTTTCCCCCACCCCCTGCCTGCCTCTTTGCCTACTTGTGATCTCTCTCTCTGTCATATAAATAAAAAAAATCTTAAAAAAAATTCAAGAAAAAAGAAAGTATTCAAAAGAAAAAACAAATAAAAGACGACAACCAGTCCAATGACATCACCATGGTGACCACCAGCTCTCACCCTGCAGCCTCAGAGCCCAGGCCCCGGAGAGGCGGCCAGTTTGTGCTCTGCACAGTGACAGCCTGAGGCCGGGATCTGTGTGCAGGTCTCAGGTGACGAGGTATTATCTGTATAAATGGTCCCCCGCTCCAGAGCCCTACAACACGCCTGCTTGGAGCGCCCTCCGCACACACTAAGGGCTGACGGGGGGCCCTGGATTTGCCCAAGGAGACGGACAAGGTTGGGTAGGGGTCGGGGTCCAAGCCGGGCTCTTGTCCAGCCCTACACCGAGAAGGACACCTGTTTCCAGGCTGGACAGGTCACAGGGAGGGGGCGGCAGGCGAGCTGAACCGCAGCACGGAGCAGCGAAGGCCGCGGAAGGAGAGGGCGACTCTCTCCGGACAGCGCAGGCTGCGAGAGCAGGGGCCCTAGGAGACAAGTCTCTCCAACCTCGTTTTCGCCACACTCCGGTCGGCTGTTGCCCTTCTACTGGCCAGACGGGAGACAGACATACAAGAACACTCATCTCAGGTCTAAGCTTGGCACGGGACTGACGTGGTCTCAAGTGTTTTCTGGAGGCCGCGGTCGAGACGGCAGCAGCAGGCCGCATCAGCCGCACCAGCAAGCACGCGCTCCTGGCGGGAGGCCAGCCATTCAGGGCCCACAACAAAAATAGCCTCTCTTCCCCGTGGCCCCGGGTGAGCCCAGCAGCCCTGCTGGCCAGGGATAGACCCCAGTCCTGCGGGGTTGCCCTCCCTCCTGTGAGGCGGGCAAAACGGGCGTGGGAGGAGGGTTCCTACAGGCAAAAGAAAGCCAGGAGCCCAGGCGAGCGGCCCAAGTCCCTCCCAGAGACGGCCGGAGGTGGTCTTGCTCACTTCAGTACTGACAACACGGGTGTCTGGCATTTTCTTCTTCTTTCTGAAATCAGAGAGTCTTAGATGATAGAGCTGGCAGGATATTTCAAGATCCGGTGAACTCCCTTATTAAGAAAGCAAAATGGGGGGGCGCCTGGGTGGCTCAGTGGGTCAAGCCGCTGCCTTCGGCTCAGGTCATGATCTCAGGGTCCTGGGATTGAGTCCCGCATCGGGCTCTCTGCTCAGCAGGGAGCCTGCTTCCTCTTCCTCCTCTCTCTCTCTCTCTGCCTGCCTCTCTGCCTACTTGTGATCTCTCTCTGTCGAATAAATAAATAAAATCTTTAAAAAAAAAAAAAAAAAGAAAGCAAAATGGGGACGCCTGGGTGACTCAGTGGTTAAGCTTCTGCCTTCAGCTCAGGTCATGATCCCAGGGTCCTGGGATCGAGCCCAGCATCGGGCTCCCTGCTCAGCGGGGAGCCTGCTTCTCCCTCTCCCACTCCCCCTGCTTGTGTTCCCTCTCTTGCTGTGTCTCTCTGTCAGATAAATACATAAAATCTTAAAAAAAGAAAGAAAGAAATCTCACCCATTTTCTTGATTTTAAAAGTAGCCACACCTGCCACAATCCCCAAGAGACAGGGAAGAGCGATAAGACTGCACTGGTTTTGTTTAAATAGAGAAGGGGGAAAAAAACCAGTAGAGGTTAAGCTCCTCACTACGAAGGTCGGGGGGGCGAGGCTTGGGGCTCAGACACCGTTCTCGACTCAAGAGACCTTTACAACAATCACTCCCAAAAGAACATTTGCTCACCACAGAAACTCAAGCAAGATAGAAGTGTGTGTGAAGTAGAAAGACCTCCTGGCCCCCCGCTCCCCACTGTCAACAGCTCGAACATGTGCCCTCCCAACACGCTTCCTGCATATGCAGACTTAAAATTTTAAAAAACCGAAACAGGGTCACCCTCTACTCATTGTTCCCAAACGTGCTTTTTCTTAACAACGTCTGAAGCATCTATTTCCGTAGCATTACATACCGAGCGACTGCATTTTTCTAGGACCACACGGCACACTAAAATAGGATGCTGTTAGCTAACGGCTGCTGTTTCCACTTCTCTGATGCCGCACGATACCGCAGTGAACCCCCGTGGGTCCCCGTGTGGCTACGTCTGTGTGGTGAGTGCTTACAACGGACCTGCAGACCTTTTAAAATGCTGGATCGATCTGCACTCTCACGGTGCCGGCTAATCCTGGTATAATGAGTCTAATTCTTGGCAGTCCAACTGGTGAAAAACAGTACCTAATTGTGTGTGTGTGTGTTTTTAAGATTTTATTTTAAGTACTCTCTATGCCTAACGCGGGGCTGGGAACTTACAAGCCTGAGATCTGGAGTCTCGTGCTCCTCCCACTGAGCCGGCCAGACGCCCTGGAACCTGATCATTTAAATTAGATTTCTCTCATCACCAGTGCAGCTGAGCATTCCTTTTTTTTTTTTTTTTTTTTTCTTTTAAGATGTATTTATTAGTAAGAGATAGAGAGCAGGGGAAGTGGTAGAGGGAGAAGCAGGCTTCCTGCAGAGCAGTGAGCGCAACTCGAGGCTGAACCTTGGGATCACAATGACCTGAGCCTAACTAAGGCAGGTGCTTCCCTGACTGAGCCATCCAGCCATCCAGCCGAACATTCTTAGCTGTTCCTACCACCTGTTTCTTTTCCCGTGAGCTGCTGGTTCAATCCGCTCCGTCTTCATCTACTCGCTTCTTTCCTGATGGTCTGCCAGAGCTCTTTGCTGGTGGAGGATTCAATCCCGTGTGTTGCCTTGAACTATGTATTATTCTTGCCCCGAGTCAACTAAATTTTGCTTTAAATTTTGCTTATAGTGTTTTTTTGTCCTATGGAGAAACGTCTGTGTTTTAGGTAGTCAGATCTGTCAGCCTGGCCTCTCCCGGCTTCCTATCGTCCCCAGGCCAACACTGCAAAAGTACTTCTATCTCTCTATCGCTTTTGGACTTTTTCGGCATTTATTTAGATCTTCACTTTTCATGTGGCGTGAGGTCAGGATTGAGCCTTATTACTCTGTGGGTGGAGAACTCATTTCTACGTTTATTAATGGTCACTGATTGGTGCATCTGTCTGTCACCTATCTAGATTATTTTAGCCAGCCCACTGCCTATTCCTGAGGAAGTCTCTGGTTTTTAATTATTTTTACTTTATTCATCATTTTGATATGGGCAGAACAAATCCACCCCACCCCCCCAACCACTGTTTTTCAAAACTGTTTTGACTATTCTGGCACAATCTTTTAGAATCAAATTTCAATACAGTTCCTTTTTGGATTTGGAGTAGAATTATACTGAGTCCAGAGAAGATCTGGGAGGCGGCGGGAGGGAGGCGGGACACAGTATCGTTACAACGATAAGTCTTCTCGACCAGGGACATAGAATTTTTCTGCATTTAAGCTGGTCTTCTTTTCTGTCATTTGGCGAGTTCCACAGCTCTCTTCCGGCGGGTCTTGCACACTGACTGCAGGTGGGTTGCATTCATAGGAGTACACTACGATTTAGGGAACGGTCTGGCAACGAGGTGACCACTCCCGCAGAAAGTACAACAGAAAGAGCGTGTAACACGGTGGTGAGAAGTGGGGGCCGTGGGCAGGACGTGGGGGTGCAAAGCTTGGTTCGGCTACAATGGAGTGGAGCGCCTTTGGCAAACTGCACAACTGTCCTAACTCTCATTTTTGCTCATCTGTAAAATGGGAGAGAGCTGAGCGGTCTAGGATAGCAGCCGCTAGCTTCATGGGACTAGTTACATTTAAATTACTTAAAATTAGACACAATTAACAATTCAGTTCTTCAGTGGCACTAGCCACCTCTCGGATGTTCCATAGCCCCAGGTGGTTGAATGGCTACTGGACAGGACAGTGCAGCTGTAGAACATTCCCTCCTCGTGGAAGTCCTATTGGATGGTGCTATTTTGGGGAAAGGAATGATACAAAGCATGCAAAAGACTTACCATTACGTTCTGGTAAGCATCAAGCATTCAGTAAATATTAGCCAAGCTTATTAAGAATAATGAAACCATTTTTTAAAAAAGATTTATTTATTTAGCGGCGCCTGTGTAGCTCAGTTGACTAAGTATCTGCCTTCAGCACAGGTCATGATCCTGGGGTCCTGGGATAGAGCCTCGTGTTGGGCTCCCTGCTCAGTGGAGAGCCTGCTTCTCTCTCTCCCTCTGCCCCCACCCACCTCCTGCTCTCTCTCAAATAAATAAATAAAAATCTTCTTAAAAAAAAAAAGATTTATTTATTTGAGAGAGAGGGAAGGAGAGAGAGACCGTGAATGGGGGAGGCAAAGAGAATCTCAAGCAAACTCCCCACTGAGTGCGGAGCCTGACACAGGGCTCGATCCCAGGACCTTGAGATCATGACCTGAGCCAAAATCAAGAGTCTGACGCTCAACCGACCGAGCCACCCGGGTGCCCCAAACCCATATTCTTAGGGAACTAGTCACCAGTAACCAGTAACACAGCACTTGGCTGACCCTAACAGCAGAGGCAAATAAGTGCTCTGCTCTGGGGAACGACCATTCTGTTCACTGGTTCGCTTGCGGGGATTCCAAAGCCTACTCTTTAAACACCTTCTCACGGCATCTTGATAAAGATTTGCCATGATCTGGAGCAGCCTGCGGGGGTTCAGTCATTAAGTGTCTGCCTTTGGCTCAGGCATGATCCTGGGGTCCTGGGATCGAGCCCCGAGTCAGGCTCCCTGCTCAGCGGGAAGCCTGCTTCTCCCTCTCCCACTTCCCTTGCCTGTGTCCCCTCTCTCACTGTGTCTCTCTGTCAAATAAATAAATAAAACCTTAAAAAAAAAAGCTTTTGCCACGATCTCAGGGGAGAAGGTGTTTTGATCAGTGCTGCGGCCCAGCTCGGCTCCTGTGAGGAGGAAGAAGGAGAGAGGGAAAGTCTATGAACCTAAGAAGAAGAACTTCAGGAGCTGTGTCCACGGCTCAAGCTCAGACTTGGGGAGCTGGGTCAGCAGAACGCGACATAAAGGGGAACAGCGAGGAATTCTCCCTTCCCCGCGGAGAGGCCATGGCCAGGAGCCCCTCACCGCGCCCTTAAGATGGGCAGGCTTGGAAAGAACGGGGGAGTGGGAAGGAAGCCAACATCCCATCAACAAGGGCTCTGGGGCAACAGAATGTAGGGAATGAGGATAATGAACGTTTAAGTCGGCCTGAAGCAGTTTCCAGCCTGTCTCCCCAAGGACTCCTCATCACGCGCGACACGTGCTGCTGGAGCTGACGCCAGGTAGGGTTAGCACCCGCTTTTATCAAGTGCTTATTACAGACACCGGGAAGCGCAGAGGGGGTAAGAGTATGGGTTCTGGGGTCAGACAACCTGGATCTGGGTGTGGGCTCTGCTGTTCACTCACCACGTAACGCTGGGCAAGTGCTTTCACCTTCCTAAACTCAGTGTCTGCATCTGTGAAATGGGCTTAGCAATGGTACCCTCCCTATAGGCTGCTGTAAGGGTCAGATGATATTTACACTGTTTTTATCCCGTGATGATGACACACTTTACCAACACTCTGCAATCACCACAGCAATTGCATAAAGTAGGTCACAGAGCTAGTAAGTGGCAGAGCCAGATTCCCTCAATCCAGGTCTTTCTATCCGGGCTCAAGATCCCTGAATGAATAATGTGTATAAAATGTCACCCTCCCCCCCCCAAAAAAAGTCACGCTCTGATCTAATGTGCTGTGGGAGAACCCAAGAAAGAGCAGTGCGGTCTCTTTTTTTCAAGCCACAGAACTAAGCTTTTTCACCAGGGGGTGGAAATGAGCTCAGCGTCTTCTGCAGGAGCTCTTCTTCTTGGAAGATGGACCAAGGAGAAATGCCAGTGCAACCATTTTTAAGAAGAAAGCTTGCCTCTGACTCTCGCCATGCTTTTGCTACACACTGGCATCTTCCCAGCGGTGAGGAAGCGTGCTGTTTGGCTAACGCAAGCCGCAGTTGCTCCAGGAAGCGATCTTTCCCACTTCTGGGAAGAAATACATCCTGTTCATGAGATTCCCAAGTAGTTCTGAGTATTTCCTTTCTGTCTATGTAGATTTGGGAGAGAGGTGGAAAGCGTCAGAGCAGGGGCCACCAAACTATGGCCAGTGGGTCTGCCTCCTATTTTTATAAATAAAGTTTTATTGGAACACAACCATGTCATGTATTTCTGTATTATCTACAGCTGCCTTTTTTTTTTTTCCCCCTAAGTAATCTCTACACCCAACCAAGGGCTTGAACTCACATCCTCGAGAGATCAAGAGTTACGTGCTCTTCCAGTTGAGCCAGCTTGGCACACAGACCTGCTTTTGTGCTATGCTGGTAGCACTGAGTAGATGCCAGAGACACTGTGTGGCCCAAGGAACCTAAAATGTTATCTGGCCCTTTACAAAAGAAGTTCGCTGACCTTTAGATCTAGAGCCTTGAGAAGAGGTGGCAAGGCGTGCACACCTGTGACGGGCTGGGCTGAGAGGTGTCTCTTGCCCAAAGCAGTTCAGCAGTGACCAGAGGAAAGGTCCAAGCCTTGACGATTCATGTATTTCAACAAGTATCTCCTGAGAACCTACTATGTGTGTATCAGATAATCATCTTACACAGAAGTCCCTGCCCTTGTAAAACTTACATTCTGGTGGCAGATGGAGATAACTATGTGCATATACATAACATCATGTTCAGGAGTAAAAATGTTATAAAAATAGGAAAATGGAAAAAAAAATTTTTTAAAGGAAAATGCAGGGTCTAGGGACTCTGTTATAAATATGGGGTCTGAGAAGATCTCGCTGAGGAAATGACTGGGGGAGGAGTTATTCTTGTTAGAGGGGCAGTAGGTGCAAAGGTCCTGAGGCAGGGGCAACAGTAAGGAGACAGGTGTGACTGAAGCTCAGGACGTGATGATGTGAGTGGTTTAAGATGAGGTCAGAGGGCAGCCAAGGGCCACATCGTGTCATACGGGACATAATAAGAACTTCATATTTTATTACCAGTTTGACGGGAAGTTATGGGAGGCTGAAAACAGGGACTTACCATAGTTTAATATATATATTACAAGGCTGCTGTACCTTCCGTGCTGTGTATACACAGACTCTGGGAAGCCATGGTGGGGGCAAGGAGTCTGGCTGCAGATAGATAGTGGAGGCTTGGAGCTGGCTGTAGTGGCAGAAGTGGGAAAGGGTCAGGTTTAAGATCTCATGTGAAGGTGGTGCCCCAGAGATTTATTTATGGATTAGATGTGAGGTATGAGAGCAAGGAAGGTGCCAGGACGATTCTAAGGTTTTCGGTCTGAGCAACTGCATGGGGGTGCCATTTCCAGGTCAGGGGGAGTTCTGCTCTGGACATAGTAAGTTCAAAACACGGCTCAGATGTCTACGTGGAGATGTCAAGCAGACGGCTGCGTAAATGGGTCTGGAGCTCAGGGAGAGGTATTTAAAGCCGTGGAATCGGACGAGGTCACCCCAGGAGTGCGGGAAGCACGGCTCCTGAGTACCGAGCCAGGACACGCCAACGTAAGACCGGGGTCCTCACCCAGTCTGCAAAACAGAACCACTTGGAAAGAGGAGAAAAAGAATCATGCCCGGGCACCTTCCCAGATCAATTAAAGCAGGAACTTTGGAAGTGGAGCCCAGGGACCAGCATTTTTTAACGCTCTCCAGGTAATTCCAAGGTCCAGCCTGGCTTGAGGATCACTGCTTTAGACTGGGAAGGTACAGCCAAGAGGCGGGTAGAAAATCTGGACTGTGTGTGCTCCAGAAGCCAAGTGAAGTAAGCTTCCCAAGGGAGGGAATGGTCTTTTTTTTTTTTTTTAAGACTTTTGTTTTTTAAAAAATTCTTAAGTAATCTCCACACCCAACATGGGGCTTGAACTCACAACCCTGAGATCAAGAGTCCCATGCTCCTTCAACTGACCCAGCCAGATGCCCCAGGAATGATCCCTTCATCCGGGTCATAGTCCCATGAAAAGGGAGGTGCTGGGAACCCCGAGCAATGTGAATGGGGCGCCTGGGTGGCTCAGTAGGTTGAGCGTCTGACTCTTGGTTTTGGCTAGGGTCATGATCTGAGGGTGGTGACACTGAGTCCCACGCCCAGGGCAGACTGCTCGGGATCCTCCCCCTCCCTCTCCCTCCCTCTCTGCTCCTTCCAGGGCTTGCACGTGCATGCTCTCTAAAATAAATATATTTTTAAAAATTTTAAGGTGTGATAGTGGTATTAGGTTATGTGAGAAAAGAACCCTCACCTTTGAGCAATGTTTACAGAAAAATTCATGGATGCATGGGATCTGCTTCAAAAATAACAGAGGGGGGCACCTGGGTGGCTCAGTGGGTTAAAGCCTCTGCCTTGGGCTCAGGTCATGATCCCAGGGTCCTGGGATCGAGCCCCGCCTCAGACTCTCTACTCGGCGGGGAGCCTGCTTCCCCCCCACCCTCTCTCTGCCTGCCTCTCTGTCTACTTGTGATCTCTGTCAAATAAATAAATAAAATCTTTTTTAAAAAAGTAACACAGGGGTACAGTTGAGCTGTGGAGAGACTTCAGCTCACCTTACTGCCTACTATTAGTTGGAGGAAAGAACGAGCGGAGGACGAGAAAGGATGGACGGACCGAGCGGAGGAGACGTTAATACAGAAAGCTCCTTTGACCAGTCTTGTCAAGAGCGGCCAGAAAATGGGAGCGGAGTGCAGGAGAGGAGTCCTCCAGCAGGAAAGACGGGATAGCAGTCACGGCCCCAGGGGAGGGCGGCAGGGATGGGAACCCAGATGCAGGTGGGCTGGTGTGCTCGAAGGTGGCAGAATGAACTGTGCCCGTAAGAAGGAAATTTTAAAATAAGCAAGGTCCTTAACGATAGAGAACAAACATAGGGTTGCCGGAGGGAGGCGGGTAGGGGAGGAGCGAGACGGCTGAAGGGCATTAGAGGAGGCGGTGATGACCACTGCGTGTTGTACAGAAGTGATGAATCACTTAATTCTACTCCTGAAACCAACATTGCCCTGGATGCTAACTAAAATTTAAATTAAAAAAATAAAAATAATAAAAACAAGCAAGGTCAGCTGAGAATGAAGAGAGGCTTGAAGATCTAGAGCAATTTTTTTAAAGCCACGGTCTCCTAAAGTCCTCTAAGTCAGGCATGTTGCCAGACCACACCCCAGGTCGGCTACGCTGCTTGCCTTTCCCTGCTCCTGATTCTTGGGGTGCACCCAGGCACCAGCACAGGGGAGTGCTGGGCTCAGCCCACCCACTCTCTCAAAGCCAGGGGGACAGCAGGCAGGCTGAGCACCCTGGGAAGACCGGCCATCACGAGGCCGTGCCAGCCCCCGTGACTGCTGGGAAATGTGGGTGGCGCACTCCAGCAAGCCAAGAAATGCCTGACTCAGGACATTTTAATTAGGGTTAGTCCCGTGCTCTGCTCTGAGCTGCAGTCGGCCTTCTGCGTCTTCTCTCTCTTACGGACCCATCACCGAGAGACGGTTTCTATTTCTGCGGCTGGTCCCGAGAAAGCCTTCCAGAACTGGTCCCTGATAGGTTAACTCAAAGATGGCTATGAAACATTATAAATGGTCCGAGGAAAATAAAGACGGTCACAGGGGTCCTTCCTCCTCTCTCCCTGGGCAGTCAACCCCAAGGGCGCCGTGGTGCTGCCCAGCAGAGGGACGGGAGGTCCAGACTCTAGCAGCTACCTGCTCACAGGCTGCACTGGGCGGCGCGGGGGAAGGACTGCCGGAGGGTCCCCAGCCCTGTATTTACAAAGCAGGATAAACATGCCTGTCCCGACAACGGTAAGGGGGTCCACAGGGCAGGACAGACACAGTGAACTGCCCGACCGCTGCGGGCTCCCTCCCGGCTTAGCACAGAGCGTGCACACGGCTCAGGCGGGAGAGACCGGCCCCTCCGACCCCGGCCGGCCACCCTGCTCTCTGGGAGACAGTGGCAGCCCTGAGGGCTCCTTGGAGACCACGTATATTTAGACCAGGATGTTTAGAACAGCCTCGCACACCACATCCGGGAGGGGGAAATCCAAAGGCAGGGAAACCCCACGGAACGAAGCGAGGGACTGCCACCTGTCCTCAAATCACCTCTTTTAGAAATGAAATCCATCATGGCCCTGGGTTCAGGAGCTGAACTCGAACGCAGAGCCAGCCTGAGCTGCAAGACCCCGCAGGGCCCCCGAATCCCCCGGCTGCCTCTCTCTCCCCAGCTGCTGCTGCTGCCGGTGCCGGTGCGCTCTCGGGGAGGGACGAGCCTTATAGAAAACGAGGGGGCCCTGCCTGCCTGGCCTTTGGGATTCTAGTCACAGTGAGTCCTGCGGGGTCAGACTGGCCCTGGGGGCCTCACGGACATTCGCTCTTTGTTCCAAAGCGGAAACTCGGAGCAGAGGCAGAGGTCAAGCCATGAGCAACCATGTATCGCCTTAGCTTTGGGGTTGGAATGGCCCTAAATCCTGATTCCTGAACTCCCCTGGGAGGGGACCCCACAGTGGCTCATCCGTAGCAGAGACCGCTGGAAAGGGGTCGGTGTGGTCAGAACCACTCAGATCCACCCAGGGAGCCCAGCATCACAGGTCCCCACCGGGACCCTGCGCTAGCAATCCGCACTGGCTTCAGGCACAGACTTGTGGATTTGAGAAGGCCCGTGCTCACCGTCCCTCCCCCCAAAATAAACAAGTAAACAAATACACAAACGAGGCAGGCCAGCTGGAGTCTTAGGTCTTAGCAAAACTTCTTAAGAATAATAATGTCTGGGGCGCCTGGGTGGCTCAGTGGGTTAAGCCGCTGCCTTCGGCTCAGGTCATGATCTCAGGGTCCTAGGATCGAGTCCCGCATCGGGCTCTCTGCTCAGCAGGGAGCCTGCTTCCTCCTCTCTCTCTCTCTGCCTGCCTCTCTGCCTACTTGTGATTTCTCTCTGTCAAATAAATAAATAAATAATCTTTAAAAAAAAAAAAAAAAGAAGAAGAATGTCTGATCCAAGGACTAGAAGGTCTGGGCCAAGAGCATGTCTGCAGAGAGGCTCCGCTGGAATCACAAGGCTGGGACTGGCCGGGTGGAAGGATTCCAGAATCTAGGAGCAGAAGGACCCCTAGAAATCACCTGGGTACAAAGCGGAGTTTCCTGGGGTGCCCTGCATTGTTGGGGGGAGTCAGAGTGAGGCTAACAGTGAATGCAAGTTTGACTAAAAAAGCAAAAAGAAAGGGGGTACCGGGGGGGGGGCTCAGTCAGTTAAGTATCTGCCTTTGGATCAGGTCATGATCCCAGGGTCCTGGGATCGAGTCCTGTGCCGTGCTCCTTGCTCAGCGGGGAGCCTGCTTCTGCCTCTGTCTGCCTCTACCTGCTGCTTATGCTTGCTCGCTCTCTGTGTCGAATACATAACTAAATAAATTTTTTAAAAAATTAAAATTAAAAAAAGAAAAAAAGAAAGAAAGTCAGGCTACTGAATGTGCTGAAGATCAGAAGAATGATCTGATCCTTACTTTGCCGGCAGGAGAACGGGGCCCAGGGTGGTGAAGGTGCTTCCTGCCTCTTTTGGCTTCGTGCGGTGGTCCTTGTGCCTTACTGCATCATCTGGGCCCGGAAGGAGCTGTTCTTGGAGCTCCTTCTGCTTCCATCACCCCCGGGGGTAAGGCAATAGTCAGGGGTGCCTGCTGTAACCATCTGGGAAGTGCTCATCCCCACGTCTTACTGAGAGGGGCCTTGGGCCATTTCCAGGGCTCTGCAGAAGGGGAGCTGGGGTTGGGGACAAGGGCAGGAACATCCTCGTTGCCTCCCTCCTAGACAACATGAGCGTGTCAGCAGAGGTTTGGGCCCACTGGGTGTCTGCTGCTCCAGCAACCCGGGGGCACCTGCAATGTTTCTGACTTACTCCTCTAACTTTATTTTATTTTATTTCATTCTTTTTTTAAGCAGCCTCCACACCCAGTGTGGAGCCCAACATGGGGGTTGAGATTATGACCCTGAGATCAAGACCCAAGCTGAGATCGAGAAGCTCAACCAACTGAGCCCCTCAGGCACCCCATGACTTAACTGTCCTAATTTTTTAAAAAATTAAAATTAAAAAAAGAAAAAAAGAAAGAAAGTCAGGCTACTGAATGTGCTGAAGATCAGAAGAATGATCTGATCCTTACTTTTATAAATTTTATTTATTTAGTTTTTTTTAAAAGTTTATTTATTTATTTATTTGACGGAGACCACAAGTAGGCAGAGAGGCAGGCAGAGAGAGAGGGGGAAGCAGGCTCCCTGCTGAGCAGAGAGCCCGATGTAGGGCTCGATCCCAGGACCCTGGGATCATGACCTGAGCCGAAGGCAGAGGCTTTAACCCACTGAGCCACCCAGGCGCCCCTTAACTGTCCTAATTATAAAATCCCTTAGCCTGAAAAGCACTGCTTTCCCAATGACAATTACGGTAGATTATGGAGCCAGAAATCACTGCTATGTAAGAACCAGAAACACGGCAGCTCAGAAATGCTCGGCCTGGTTTCTTGGGAGGCATGAAAAACCCTGTCCATCTGTCAGCTCCTCTGCCCGGGAGAGGCTCGTGCCCAGGCTGGGTGGCATCCTAGGGCTGACTGGCCCCATCTGAGTCACCATGCGGGGTGTGCTGTTTGTTTACCATGAGCCTGCACTGCTTTGTAAGCAAAAGGAGTGAAATCAATGCTTCTTAACCATTTATTTGCAACTAAATACACCCAATTAGAAGGGCTTTGTTTCCTACCACCCAAATCGCTAACTCATGGCCCCTTTGCTGGAGAGTCTCTGCTTTTTTGGCAGCTCTGTGGAAAGATATGGGCAGGAAGGGTGGGGGGGTGCGGGGAGAAAAGGCTAAAAAAAGCAGGTACTTGAATTATCCCCGGATTTCATCTTTTGTGTGTGCTCTCTCTGGGGTGTTGGAACAGTGAGAGCAGAAGGGGACAGGCCTGGCTGGGCAGGGAGCGCGGGGGTCATTTGATGGAATATGGTGTCCAAGAGTAGTTAAGTGCCTCCCCTTCCTGGAGAAGGAGTGTCCCAGCCACAAGGTACTGCAACTGTCCTGCTTCCCAACGCAGTAGGGGGCTTACCCTGTCACGGCGGGACTGAGAGTGGGGGTCCTTTCAAAGTGGGGACGAAAGTGGCAGGTGTCTCTGCTGAGGTGGCTGAGCAAACACCACAGCCCTAGAAGCCGGCCAACGGCCCGGGAGGACGTGGCCCAGGCTCTGTGCCGCACTTCGGCCCCTGGGACAGAGGCAGGCCCTGTGGCGTCAGGGGCCGCGTTCCGTGGCATGTGTGGCCCTGACAGGAAGAGGAAGGGAGTTTTTCGAAGACTGGTTCGGTCTTTTAAAGCCTGGGAGCCTCACTGGTTTTGCCTTCAGCTTTCACTTCCCCTCTCCTCAGCTGTACCTGCAACATGACCTCTCCAACGCGCCCCGCACCCGACGGCCATTTTGTTGCCCCAGAAAATGTCATCAGGTCACCGTCTAAATCACAATACTGGTTTTTGAGGACACTGGGGGGACCCCTGCTTCCACCCCATGGTCTGTGCGACATGTCAGAGGTTCACGATGTAAATACAGGGTCAGGAAGCATGACAACAACTCCATGGGTTACACACTCATACTGGCCATTAACGGACATGGGGACAGCTGCGTAGACACCCAACCCACTGTGGGTCGCCGACTGTCTTCTCGGTGGGTCCTGCTCACTGCTGGTTCCCAGTGACTGGAGGAGTCACTCAGCCAACAGCTGTCCAATGAACACACGGTTTTAAGGAGGCCTGGCCTACACAACTGACCCGAGAGGATGGATTATCCATTGTAATTTCAAGACAGACATCATGGGGACGGAAAAGGCCCAGAGTAATGGAAAGAGCAACAGCCAGAAATGTGGGGCAAATCCAGCTCTGCCCCCTTATGGGCATCAGAATCTGGGCAAGTTTCCTCTCCAAACCTCATTCCACCCCGGTATTAGATCGGGCTCACGGCCTAGCCTGTGAGTGTGCCGCAAGCCGGGCGCGGGAAATGTGTGTAACCAGCAGGGGCTGAAGAAACTCAACGCAGGGATTCGTCGGGTGCTACTACCCTGCTACCTCTCGTGTACTTGGCCATTTCATGTCGCGGTGGTCTGTGACACCCAAAATAAAGAACCTAGGGACAAAGTGTGAACAGAGATTGACTACATACCAAAATTAACTTTAGAGATTTTTGCAGATGTCAAGGTTACACTAGTCCTTTCCTTGTTCTCAAATATCGTTGCCTTTCTTAGAATCTCTTAATCCCAACTCTTAAGCACAGTTATCCAGGGAGGAGAGCTGATTCTAGGACCCTTCCTTCCTTCCTTCCTTCTTGATTCTTTCCTTCCTCCCTCCCTCCCCCATCCCTTATTTCAGTGATCTCTACACCCAGTGTGGGGATGGAGCTCATGACCCTAAGATCAAGAGCTGCATCTCCTGTGACCGAGCCACCCAGGTGCCTCTAATACTTCCTGATGTTTGGGGGGGGGGTTGTTTTTTGAGAGAAAGCATGCATGTGTGCACACACGCACAAGCACTGAGGAGGGGCGGAGGGAGGGAGAGAATCTCAAGCGGACTCCTCACCTAGTGCAGAGCCTGATGCAGGGCTCAATCTCACAACCCTGAAATCATGCCCTGAGCCGAAATCGAGAGTCAGACACTTCATCGACTGAGCCAGCCAGGCGTCCCCTTCCTTATGTATTTCTGTAATGCTTGTGAAGCATTCAAGAAAAGGGGGGAACAATAGGCTGCCAATACATAACACAGGGGACCACGGTTGTGTGGCAGGACCAGCTACTGTGCAAGATGGAGGACGTGCTCTCAGGACCCTGGACGGTCATGGTGAGCAACAGAACAATGACCCGAACTTCCAGCTCCAGCCAAAGGCACTCTCCCTGAAACTGTCCTTATTCTCCTGCCTCAAAGGGAAGTTCTAGAATGTTCCCACCTTAAGCAAGCAGCCAGAAGGACAGAGCTGGAGAGGAAAGTTCACCCAAACCAATGGGCCCTGCTGTCTCCTGTGGTCACTCCCCCCACACTGCAAGTCCCAAGCTCAGACACCTGCTGCTTGGTTTCTCAGCCAGGCCACCTGGGAGCAGAAACCCACTGCGTTCTCAGACCAAAGGGCCCCGCCGGCTTCAGTAAAGAGAGGGCCCAGGGTGTGCCGCGATGGGGTGGACGGACCCCCAGTGTCTCAAGGCTTCAAACAGAAACCTAACGTGAGAGAAGCACTTTGTAAGAGGAAAACCATGTCCTCAAACTGAACGGGCAGGCCTTGGGAAGGGCAGCGACCGCTTATTATCCCACGCTGGGCCTGGGCAGGATCACTCATGGGGTCGGGCGCACGTTCCCGGGCTTCCCCGCGGGGAGCCTTCGGGTCCCTCACTGGAAAGGCTCTATTCTGTGAGAGAGGAAAGGAGCACAGAACAGTCGGTGCCAACATTAGGACACAGGCAGGGGGAGAGGGATCGAGGAGAAGCAATCCTGACCCTTAGTACCGCGTGTGCAGGTGTTTTCTCTAGAGCTCGGCCCCGGTGACTCAGGTCACTGGGGATTTTCAGAGCTCTTAAGACTTTTAAACTCTTCAGAGTTTTTCCATGAAGCCAGAGAGCACAAAACTATTGATTGAAACCCAATGATCAATATATTTCCCACATATACAGAAACACAAGAACCTGTCTAGAAATCAACTGCCCTCGCTAATCTGCAGTGAGCTCTCCAACCTAAGCTATCTGAGGGATGGGAAAATGGTGAGGCGCGCCCACCACCCCTGCCAGCCTCTTTGGCCGCACTCACAGGCCCAGTGGGACAACACAGCTGCGGCTTCTTCTCCAACGTGAGCCGAGCCCGACCAGGAGACCCAGCTGGGGGGGGCCCGGCTGGAAACAGAACTTCACTCGGGGCCTGAGCTGCTGGGGCAGCACGTGTGTGCCGGGCAGGAGACCCGGGTGAGGGGAAGGTCTCCTGACCTACGAACATTCGTTCCCTGGATGGCTACTTTACTAAAACCCAGGGGCGCCTGGAAGGCTCAGTCAGGTCATGATCGCAGGGTCCTGGATGGAGCTGTCAGGCTCCCTACTCAGTGGGTGTCTGTTTGTCCCTCTGCCCCTCCCCCACTCATGAGCTCTCCCTTTCTCAAAAAAATAAAACCTTAAAAAAAAATCCACATATTTGCCTTATTCAGAGAGAGCCAAACCGGAGCCGAGGAGACAGAAAGCAGAGGTCATTTACTTTTTATTTTACACATTTCTGAGCTCTTTGTGTGCTTTTATTTGTTTATTTATTTTATTTATTAAAAGATTTTATTTATTTGACAGAGAGGGCGAGAGAAGGAACTCAAGCAGGGGGAGTGGGAGAAGCAGGCCTCCCGATGAGCAAGGGGGACCGATGCAGGGCTCCATCTCAGGACCCTGGGATCATGACCCCAGAGGAAGGCAGATGCTTAACTAACTGAGCCACCCAGGTACCCCTGTTTGTGTGCTTTTAAAAAGAACTACTCGTATTTTAAAAAAAAGATTTATCTGTCACAGAGAGAGCATGAGGACGAGCAGGGGGAGCAGCAGGCAGAGGGAGAGGGAGACGCAGACTCCCCGCTGAGCAGGGAGCCCGATGCGGGGCTCGATCCCTGAGATTAGGACCCAACCCAAAGGCAGATGCTTCACGACAGAGCCCTCCAGGCTCCTCACAAGTACTCATTTTCTTAGAACACCATCTCATTCTCTTACCCTAGTCAGTGTCCTTTACTGGATGCCACATCACCTCCTTAGGCTGGTGGCCTCTGGTCACCTCCTCCATACAGCAGACCCCCCTGCCAATTCTCTACCCCAGGAGCTGCCATTATAGTGCCTTCATACCACCAACCAGGATCTGAAATCATCTTTGTAGGGTGTGTCTACTAACGCATCACAGCATCTCTCCCTGAAACACCCGCGGCTTGAGGGCAGGGATCTGAATGGCCTTGCGAACTGCTACCCCTGCCCTCCTAGGGCCTAGCACCCTAGGAACAGATGGGGAGGGGGCGGCGCTCAGTAAATACTTTTGAAAAACAAAACACAAGGACTTGTGATGGGATTTACCAATGTCCATATTCATTCCACAAGCCTGATATGATACACAAAAACACAGCTGCCACAGAGATTTGATTACCTACAGGCCCATCTCACTGATTGCTTGGAAGGTGACCCATAGCCTATGCTGATGAGGATTTTTCTGCTTTTGTGTGTGTGTGTGTGTTTTTTTTTTAAAGATTTTATTTATTTATTTGACAGAGAGAAAGAGCACAAGCTGTGGGAGCAGCAGGCAGAGGCAGAGGCAGAAGCAGAAGCAGGCTCCCCATGAAGCAGGGAGCCTGATGCAGAGCTTGAACCCAGGATCCTGGGATCATGACCTGAACTGAAGGGGGTTGGTTAACCAACTGGGCTGCCCCCGCGCCTCAATGAGGACTTTTCACACTCGCTCTCGGGCACATATCCACAGTACAGCCCGCCGAATGCAGCCCACTCCTGTCCCTAAGGGCTTAGGGAGCGTAGCCGCTCTCCTGTGTGGGGGAAGGTCTGTGGCTGCACTTGACTAGAAGAGTAGCACCGAGAGGCTGCAACAGAGACCAGGTTGGCTGAAAACCACCTGGATTTTATGGAAAAGTCTGGCAAAGCCTGAGCCCGAAGAAACTGAGAAGAGTCGTCTGAGGTTTTGACTGCAGGGCCCACACAGGCGCTGGCCTGGCAGTAGCTGGTGTCTCAGCCCGGGGGCACGCTTAAGACTGGTCTGTCACCTCAGAAGACCACCCGATGTCCCCACGTCCTCGGGGTCCTCGGGGATGTTTCTGCTGGTCCTTCTATCCTCAATGGCTGCTTCTGCTCTTTCTCGGTAGAAACCAATCTGTCAAGACTCAGATAAGCCCTCCTTGTCTGGGGGTTTCTCCTTGCTCTAGTGATTTTTTTTTTTTTTTAGATTTTATTTATTTATTTGACAGAGAAAGAGAGACACAGAGAGAGGGAACACAAGCAGGGGGAGACGCAGAGGGAGAAGGAGACTCCCCGTTGAGCAGAGAGCCCCATGCTAGGCTCGATCCCAAGACCCTGGGATCATGACCTGAGCCGAAGGCAGATGCTTAATGACTGAGCCACCCAGGCGCCCCACTCTAGCAATTAAAAAATATATATATATTTTATTTATCTATTTGAGAGAGAGAAAGGGAGAGGGAGAGAGAACGCGCTTGCACTCAGAAGAGAGGGAGAGGGAGAAGCAGACTCCTGGCTGAGCAGGGAGCCCGATGCATGCCGGGCTCGATCCCAGGACCCTGAGATCATGACCTGAGCCAAAGGCAGATGTTTACCTGACTGAGCCATCCAGGCATCCTGCTCTACAGATTTTTAAAATTCTCCCTCCAACCATCACACAAACCGCTGGGGGACAGAGGCTGCTTCTTACTCATACTCCGCGTGTACGCATCCAACACGCTCCTCCAAAACAAAACAGAACTCTCGTAAAAACCACTGCCTTGGGGTGCCTGGGTGGCTCAGTCGGTTAAGTGTCTGCCTTCTGCTCAGGTCATGATGCCGGGGTCCTGGGATCGAGCCCTGCATGAAGCTCCCTGCTCAACGGGGAGTCTCCTCCCTCTGCCTCTGGCTCTATTTGTGCTCGCAAGCGCGCTCTTTCTGTCAAATAAATAAATAAAATCTTAAAAAACCATTGTCTTCCCTCCCCTGGAGAAGACGGTTTAGCAGAACCACATGCCAGCTCAAAATGCCAGCGCGGTCTTGGGCTCGGACAGCTCCCCGCACTGTTAACACGTCGGTAACCGCAGGCTTCGTTATCTGCGCCTGGGACGTTTCTGCCTCCTCTCCCGTTCCAGAACCTATGGAACCGGCTTTTCATTCAACTGTACTATTAAACTCTCCAATTCTCTCTAACCCTCTGAACCCTGCCTCCATATCAAAACACAGGTTCCCCTGGGCCCCAGCGGGCTAACAGCCCTGTCGCCTCTCCTGGGTTAGAGCCCCTGCTCCTTATCACAAAACCTGTGAAGATGACTGAACTCAACAAGACTCCTTGGGGAGAGCGGCTACGCCTGGGGGTGTGGTTCCTGGGAGGAGGACAAGGGAAGCTTTTGGGTGACAGTGGTGTTGTTTTTCAATGGGCGCTGGACGTGTACGTATGTTCACCTGGTGAGAACTCATTCAGCTGCACACTTAGTGTAAATATATTCTATTTTCTGCAGGTATGTTCTGCTTCAATAAAAAGTTCTAAAATACCCTTTGCCTGGGCACCTGGGTGGCTCAGTCGTTTACCTGTCTGACTCTTGGTTTAGGCTCAAGTCATGCTCTCAGGGTCAGGGTCATGGGATCAAGCCCCACGTGGGGCTCTGAACTGGGCATGGGACCTGATTGAGATTCTCTCTCCTTTCCTGCTGCCCCTCCCCCTGCTCTCTCTCTCTCTCTCTCTCTAAAAATAAATACATCTTTAAAATACCCTTGGCAAATATAGTAACACACAATGGATCTTTTCTGTTGCAGAAACATACAACTCATTTTCTGCAGGCAACATCTAAAAGGATGGGCAAGACCATTTTACTAGCAGCAGGGCGAATGGAAGAAAAAAAGACAAAGTTATTTATCCAGGAGCTAAATAACAAATTTCGGTGAGACTGGTGTTCAAGGACAAATGTGACCCCAAGGCCGCCAGCCCTCACTGCCCTTGGCCTAAGCCTATCCCATTGGTCTTAGGAGCAGATACTCTGGTTCAGAAAACCAAATGCCCTTCATGATGCAAGAATACAAAACAGTTCCCTGAAACACAGCACACAAAGAAAGAGGGTACCAAGTCCAAATGATGTTGTATAACAGCCCTTAGGTGGTAAGGCACTTAGCCATCTTCAGAACCTTGTAGAAGGAACTGGCTCTCCCACGAACAGAAAAAGCTAGGGCTTGTGCTATGGACTGAATGTCTGTGTCCCTCCCCTCCAAATTCATAGGCTGAAATCCTACCCTAGGGTGATGGTATTAGGAGGCGGGGCCTTTTGGAGGTGCTGAGGTCACGGGGGTGGAGCCCTAATCAAAGACATTGGGGCGGTCCCCTCTGCTTCCCCCAGGTGAGGTCGCAGGGGAAGTAAGCAGTCTGCAGAGGGAAGAGGGCCCTCATCAGAACCCAACCACGCCGGCCCCCTATTTGCAGACTTCCAGAATTCAGACCGGCCAGTGAACACCTGCTGTTTACAAGCCACTCAGTCCTTGGGAGCTTGTTACAGCAGCTGGAACAGACTCAGACAGCTTAACTAAGGCTGGGTCGAGCGCCCTGCTCAACATTCTATATACGCTCTCGTTAAATTTTCACAGCCTTGATTTTATCCCTGCTTTTATAGATGAGAAAAATGAGGCATAGAGAGGTTCAGGAACCTAAGGTTAAAGGGCTGCTAATTGGCAGGACACGCAGCCACGCTCCAGAATCCCTGTTCTTAACCATGAAGCTAGAGTCTAGAGTCATGCCTTTGGTTGTGATTTACCCGGGGATGGCTTCCTGGTTGCTCCTGTGGGACTTCTAGCTTCAAGCGTGCATTACAGCTCAATAAAACGTGCTTATCTGACGCGCAGGATTACAAGAAACTCGACAAGCACTCTCAACTCCTTCCTAAACGGCAGCCTGATCTACAGAGTGAATCTCTGTTTTGAAAAGATTCATGCTTACAAAAATGGCAGTGTCCGTGTCTACCCGCTTTCTACCAGAACTTTCCCCCATTTATTTGTTGGAAATCCAGAGACAAGACACTTGGCTCACCTGAAGCCTTTATCAGCCCAGATTAGATTAGAAGTGTCAGCAGTCTCCCTTTCTCCTCCATTATGAAAGATCTATCGCTTTTTTTTTTTTTTTAAGATTTCATTTATTTATTTGGCAGAGATCACAAGTAGGCAGAGAGGCAGGCGGGGGTGGGGGGGGGGGAAGCAGGCTCCCTGCTGAGCGGAGAGCCCAACTGGGACCCTGAGATCATGAGCTGAGCCAAAGGCAGAGGCTTTAACCCACTGAGCCGCCCAGATGCCCCAAGGTCTATGGCTTTCAAACAAAGCATTTGCTTAACCTGAACTCCTTAAGTTAGCAAAAACTCTACCCCAATTGCATCAGCAAAGCTCAGGAAAAGTAAATAAACAAAACTTTTGTCCCATGTCTGCAATGTTACTTTTAGTTATGCTTTTAAGATGAACATTTTAGTAAACTCATTTTGGATCTACTTTTCTTTTAAGCCACATCGATCTCAATGAAAGGTAAAACTGCCAGTCTATGTCGCTTTTGAGGAATTTACGTATGTGGCGGGGCTATTTAAATATAATAGCTGATTTAATGAATCATCTTCATGTTGGTTTGTTGAGTTAAAATTATCTGATGACCCTTTCCTCCCCCCTCTAAATCATTCCCAATTTCTAAAACTATCAGGTGAGAAGGAACTCAAATTGGGGACAGGGAGCAAGATAAATATTTTCATTCAACCGCCTTCCTCAAATAACTGTCAATTCTGGTTTGGTTTAAGAAAATAGGACCAGGGAGCCTGGGTGGCTCAGTGAGTCAAGCTGCCGCCTTCTGTTTGGGTCATGATCTCGGGGTCCTGGGATGGAGCCCCGCATCAGGCTCTCTGCTCAGCGGGGAGCCTGCTTCCCCCTGTCTCTCTGCCTGCCTCTCTGCCTACTTGTGATCTCTGTCTGTCAAGTAAATAAAATCTTAAAAAAAGAAAAAAGACAACTGGACCTTTTCCAGATAAGCTGACTTCCTCACACATACAGTGACACGCTGTTAATAAGCAGGGTTTTTTTCTACCTGGAATTGGGGCAATGATGTCTACTGCAGGAAGCCCCAGACAGCAGAGTGTCTGTGTGCCACCAAGTTCCATGGGTCACCACCCAAACTGCAGTCCCCAGGCACTTGGGGTTCTCGGTCAAAGCCCTGAAACTGCCATCCTTGAGCAAGACCATGCAGGGAACTTCCCGGGGCCAGAGGCGGCGTCACCTAGAACCCCGAGAAGCGGCGGCTGCTCACGCCCCGCCGCCGCCGCCGCCGCGCCCCGAGGAGCCGGGGCCGCGGTGCGGGGACCGGCGGGTCGCGGCGCCACGGAGTGACGCAGGGCCCCCGCCAGCCCCGGGGGAGCTCCGCGGATGCTGACCTCAACTTTGCTCTTTACAAACAGCTCGGAGGCCGCCGCACTCACGTGAGCCGCCCCGCTTCCCCCGCAGCGGTCCCCCGGCCCCCCGGGGTCGCGGAGGCGAAGGGCGGTGTCCCCGAGTCCCGGGGACGCGAGGGACAACCCCCCCCCCGCCACCTCCCCGGCCCCGGCGAGCGACCCCCGGCGGGGGAAGGAGGGAGTAGGGGGCGCCGGATGGGCTCGGCAGGGGTGGGGGGCTCCGGCCGCGGGGCGCAGGCCGCGCTCACCTTCTTCACCGACAGCGAGATGTTCTCCAGGATCCGGTCCTTCACCTCCCGCGGCTCCATGGCGCCGCCGCTGCCGCCGCCGCCCCGCCGCCGCCGCTTCCCGCGCCGGGGGCCCGGGGCCGCCGCCAACCGCTGCCGCCGGCCGTGCGGGGGCTCCGTCGTGCCGGCCGCGGGGCCCGGCGCCCGCCGCCCGGCCCTCGCCTCGCCCGGCCCCTCGCTCCGCCGCGGCCCGGCGGCTCCGGAGCGCGGCCGGCGGGGAGGAGGCCGCGGGCTGTGCGCGGCGGCGGCGGCGGCGGCGGCGGCAGCAGCGGCGGCGGCGGCGGCAGGAACTGATGTCAGGCGGGGCGGCGCCAAGGCCGGCGGTGGGGCTGGGGCGTCCGCGCCCGGAGACCCGCCGGACCTCCGGCTCCCGTCCCCGGGCCCCCCGGCGCCCGTCGGCCCCCAGCCCCTGCGGCCGGGGACCCCGGACTCCCCCACAGAGCCGGGGCCGCCGAGCCCCAGGCCTTGTCGGCTCACAGCCCCTCGGGCCGGGGGCCGCGGAGACCCCCGCAGCCCGCCGACCTCAGGGCCCCCCAGATCCCCGCAGACCTTGGGCCCCTTCCCCTGCTCTTGCCAACCCACAGACCCGGGTCTCCCGAGGCTCCTCCGCGACCCCGAGCCCCTCCACCCGCTCCGGCCGGGGACCTCGGAGGCCCCCACAGATCCCAGGGATCTGGAGAAGCCGCCGCCCCCGGCCCCGCCGGCCAGAGACATCCCCTCAGCCCACAGAGCCCACCTGTGCCTTCCCTTTCCTTGGCGCAGAGGCCCCTGCCATGCCCGGGATCCTGAGACCCCCTCCCCCGTCAATGCACAGACACTGGCTCCCCTCACCCCCGAGACCCAGGGCCCCTGGCTTTTGGCAGCATAGAGACCCGGGCACCCCCAACCCCGACGGACCCAGAGACCCCAGCCCTCTGGCCCTCACTGGTTGCCCCGGCCCTCACCCGCCCAGAGAAGCCAGCTCCTCTCCTCAGCTCCTTACCCTCCCGGCCCAGTCTTAAACTTTGAGGCCATTTCAGGTCCATGGTGCTCCTCCCCACCTCCAAAACACACCCTCTGCACTTCCCCCCTTCAATCGCAACACCCACTCTGACTCTTAGCCATACACAATTCTTCATGGGTCCACTGACCCTGGGGACCCCAACTCCCTCAGTCCTGAAACCTGCCATAACAATTTCCTCTGTTCCCACATATGCCCCTCTCCAAATTCCCCTAAAGCCCCCTACACTTAAGGAGTTCTGATTCTCGTACCTGGCTCACTTAGCTCATTTGGTCCCCAAATACATCCTGATACATCCATCAGTCCCTCTATTTTATTCTTAAAAATAAAAGGTCAGGGGATGTCTGGGTGGCTCAGTTGGTTAAACATCTGCCTTTGGCTCAGGTCATGACCCAAGGGTCCTGGGATCAAACCCCACATCCCACTCCCTTCTCAGTGGAGATCCTGCTTCTCCCCCCGCTCTCCCTCTGCTGCTCCCCCTGCTTGTGCAAGCTCTCTCTCTGTTAAATAAAATCTAAGAAAAAAAAAAAAAGGCACTAAATATTTATTTTTTTCACTTTATGAAACTTAGCTACATAACAGTTTCAGGTGCACAACATAATGATCTGATATTTATATATATCGTGAAATGATCAGTACTCTTTATTCTTTTTTTTTTTTTAAAGATTTTATTTATTAATTTGACAGAGAAATCACAAGCAGATTGAGAGGCAGCCAGAGAGAGAGAGAGAGGGAAGCAGGCTCCCTGCTGAGCAGAGAGCCGGATACAGGACTCGATCCTAGGACCCTGAGATCATGACCTGAGCCGAAGGCAGTGGCTTAACCCACTGAGCCACCCAGGCACCCAGTACTCTTTATTCTTAAGACATGCCAATTCTCAGGTGCCTGGGTGGCTTGGTGGGTTAGGCCTTTGCCTTCGGCTCAGGTCATGATCTCAGGGTCCTGGGATCAGCGGGAGCCTACTTCCCTCTCTCTACCTGCTTGTGATCTCTCTGTCAAATAAATAAAATCTTAAAAAAACAAAACAAAAAAGACATGCCAATTCTCAACTTGAGCTTCCTATTTTCCCTCTTTTCTGCCCGGCTACCCCTCCCCCAGCCTCCCAGACCTGTCACCTCAGCACCCTTCAGAAACACTCAGTCGGGCGCCTGGGTGGCTCAGTGGGTTAAGCCTCTGCCTTCAGCTCAGCTCATGATCTCAGGGTCCTGGGATTGAGCCCCGCATTGGACTCTCTGCTCAGCGGGGAGCCTGCTTCCCCCCCTTCTCTCTCTGCCTGCCTCTGCCTATTTGTGATCTCTATCAAATAAATAAATTTTTTAAAAATCTTAAAAAAAAGAAAAAACACTGACTCTACAGCTTATCCTAGGTGAAGCCCACCCCACACACAAGCAAAAGGTCCCTCTCCATCCCTCAGTTCCCCAGCAGAGACCCAAGATGGTGGTAGTTATTTGTTTTGTTTGTTTACGATTTTATTTTAAGTAATCTGTACACCCAGCGTGGGGCTCGAACTTACAACCCCAAGATGAAGCGTCGCACACTCCACCGACTGAGGCAGCCGGGCGCGTATTGTTTTGTTTTTATGTGACTGGATAGGTGGACAACATTGTGTCTCAATAAAAGGCAAGAGAACAACTTGAGAAACTGCATTTTATTGGCACTTCCAGATCTGGGTCAGGAGTTTTCGATGCTGATGATGATGGTGATGCTAAGTGTTGCGGACTGACCACGTGCCGGGCGCTGAACTAAGAGCTCTACGGACATTTGTCTCACGTCTTGGCACCAGCAGTTCCTCTACAGACGATGGGAGCCGTTTGCATCCTGAGTCCAAGATTCCTTTACATTTCTTCACACTATTCTAGCAGGTGACCCCATAGAGGCTTGGGCTAACCCTTGAGGACAAGAAGCAAAGTCTCTAAACCGAGGGCATTTCCTACTAGTACTGAGGGCAGGAAAACAAGAGGTAATAGGCTCCGTGGCATCAGGCAAGGACAGAATGACAGGGGGGAAGAGGCTCCAGTCACTGGGCGGGGAGAGAAAAGGCTAAGAACAGAGGACGCGCTAGGATGAATGAGGAAAGAGAGAGTCACATGTCCAAGGGTGTTTGTGGCGAGGAGGAGGAAAGCTGCTCCTTCTGCGCTCCCTGCCCCACGGCACCCAGGCTAGGCTGCCTACAGGCCCTGACCTGTTGGATGCCACTTGGGCTCACGAGAATCCATTCAGCCCAGAGTGGAACCAACCAGCTTTGTGATTCTTCCTTGCTGTTAAACAGTAAGACATCTCCTGGGCAGCATCTCCTCTGGGTGCCACCTTCCTATAAATGGCCACTCCTGGCCTGGGCACATGACAGCTTCAGCGGACTGGATTGCTGGGCTGCATACCTGTGCTGTAAGGTGGTGGCATTTCTGTCATGCTGTTTTCATCTTCACACACTGGGGGACGGGCACAGCCAACTTTTTACAACATTCAGGAGGGACATACAGCCTTACTGCCTACCGGATTCCTCAGGCGAACGCCAGGGTGGCTGAGTGGGTTAAGCGTCTGCCTTTGGTTCAGTTCATGATCTTGGGGCCCTGGGATCGAGCCCTGCATCGGGCTGCCCGCCCAGTGGGAAGTCTGCTTCTCCCTCTCCCACTCCCCCTGCCCCTCAGCTCATGCTCTCTCTCTCTCTCAAACAAATAAACCTTTTTTAAAAATCCCTAAGGGGGCGGCCGGGTGGCTCAGTGGGTTAAGCCACTGCCTTCAGCTCAGGTCCTGATCTCAGGGACATTGGGCTCTTTGCTCAGCGGGGAGCCTCCTTCCCTTCCTCTCTCTCTGCCTGCCTCTCTGCCTACTTGTGATCTCTCTCTGAATAAATAAGTAAAATCTTTAAAATAAATAAATAAATAAATAATCCCTAAGGTTTGCGTGGGTAAATGGTTGGGAGAAGAGAGGCGTCACAAGACTTCCTGCAGGAAACAGGAGGGAGTCACGTGTGTGTTCATGTGCAGATAACTGCCCCATGCCCAGAGCTCAAATATGGAATTCATCCTTGCCTGCCAAAGACAAGGCAATTCAGGGGGCACCTGGTGGGCTCAGCTGATAGAGCATGTGACTCTTGATCTTGAGGTTGTGAGTTTGAGCTTCAGGTTGTATAGAGATCACTTAAGAAAAAAAATAAATAAATAAGGAAGGGACACCTGGGCGGCTCAGTTAAGGAGCTGCCTTTGGCTCGGGCCGTGATCCCAGGGTCATGGGGTTGAGCCCTGCATGGGGCCTCCTGCTCAGCCGAGAGCCTGCTTCTCCCTCACCCTCCTACTGCCACTCTGCCTGGTTGTGCACACTCTCTCTCTGTCGAATAAATAAATAAAATCTTTTTTAAAAGAGGGGGGACAAACCAGAAAAGAACAAAACTAAGATGCCCCAGAAGGCCTATCAGTCCAGTTACAGGGAGTCACCAAGGCTCAACCATTCATCTGTTGCACAAGACTTTGGGTCATGTGTCAAGTGCATGAGACTTTGAGGCATCAGGAGTCAAAAGCCTCAGTTGACTCATGCTACGGCCTCAGGCAAATCCCTGTCTTAGTTTCCAAATCAGTGATACAGGAAAAATGACTTCGCTCTTCTTCTTCCTTTAAATAGTATCTCGACCTGTCCCCCACCGCTCGACGCCATTAGGTGAGGGATGAGGTTGGGGACAAACCCATCACGGAGTCCACAGACCCCACCACCTACCAGGTCTTCTCACTCTTCCTTCCAAAGACGTGTGCTGCCTCAGAGAGAAAGGGGATAGGACAAAATTCTGGCACCTTTATCCTGCCACATCCTTAAAAGATCATTGGACAGGATCACTTTTTAAAAAGGGGGAGGGATGGGGCACCTGGGTGGCTCGGTTGGTTGGGCAACTGCCTTCGGCTCAGGTCATGATCCCAGGGTCCTGGGATCGGGCTCCTTGCTCAGTGGAGAGCCGGCTTCTCCCTCTCCCTTTGCCTGCCTGTGCACGCTCTCTCTCTCTCTCTCTGTCAAATAAATAATAAAACCTTAAAAAAAAAAAAAGGGTAAAAGGTGGAGGGAACAAGGGAATGGGTTAAATGGGTGATGGGTTAAGGAGGGCTTGTGATAAGCACTGGTGTTGAATGTAAGTGTTGGATCACTAAATTCTACACCTGAAACTAATATTACAGTCTGTTAACTAACTGGAATTTACATTAAAACTTGGTGGGGGGAAGGTGGAGGATAGTTTAAGAGACTGGTTCCTCCCTTGTTCCTTCATTCAAGAAACTCGAGGTAAATGCATTTGTGTTTCTAGGGGAGGGAGGAAATACTTCCTTGAACATCAGGCTTGTGAAGCTGAACCTCATCCGAGAAGGGGAGATAGCGGGTCTGGTTGTCCATCACAGCAGTGCTCGGGCTCCTATGGCCTCCGGCACCCACAAGTGCAGACAGTCTACAGCTCTAGGACTGGGTAAATCAGCTGTACTACTGGGTATTTACCCCAAAGATACAAATGTAGGGATCCGAAGGGGCAACTGTACCCCAGTGTTTACAGCAGCAGTGTCCACAACAGCCAAACAGTGGAAGGAGCCCAGATGAAAAGATAAAGAAAGTGTGGCATGTATATTTATATATTACTCAGCTATCAAAAAAAGAAATCTTCCCATTTACAACAACATGAGCAACGTGGATGGAACTAGAAGTATTATGCTAAGAGAAATAAGTTGATCAGAGAGAACCAATTATCATATGATTTCACTCATGTGTGGAATTTTTTTTTTAAAGATTTTATTTATTTATTTGACAGAGAGAGATCACAAGCAAGGAGAGAGGCAGGCAGAGAGAGGGGGAAACAGGCTCCCTGCTGAGCAGAGAGCCCGATGTGGGGCTCGATCCCAGGACCCTGAGACTATGACCTGAGCCGAAGGCAGAGGCTTTAACCCACTGAGCCACCGGTGCTCGCTTCGGCAGCACATATACTAACCCACTGAGCCACCGGGTGCCCTCATATGTGGAATTTAAGAAACAAAACAGAGTATCAGGGGTGCCAGGGTGGCGCAGTTGTTGGGCACTGCCTTTGGCTTGGGTCATGATCCCAGGGTCCTGGGATCAAGCCCCGCATGGGGCTCCCTGCTCAGTGGGAGGCCTGCTTCTCCCTCTCGCTCTGCTGCTCCCCCTGCTTTGCTCCCATTCTTTCTCTCTCTCTGTCAAAATTAATTAATTAATCAATTAATTAAATATTTAAACAAAATAAAACAAAATGAAACAGAAGATCATTGGTGAAGAGAGAGAAAAAATAAAACAAGATGAAACCAGAGAGGGAGACAAAGCATAAGAGACTAAATCTTAGGGAAAAAACTGAGGGCTGTTGGAGGCAAGGGAGAGGGTGGGGCATGGGATAACTGGATGATGGGCGTTGAGGAGGCCACGTGATATAATGAGCACTGGGTGTTACATAAGATGGGTGAATCACTGACCTCTACCTCTGAAACCAGTGATACATTATATCATTGTATGTTAATTCATTCAAAACATTCAAAACAAAAAACAAGGCAGCTTTAGTCAAGGTAATTTTACTTTATTATTATTTTTTAGAGATTTTTAAGTAATCTCCAACCCCAACATTGGGCTGGAACTCACAACTCCAAGCTCAAATTTGCACTCTTCACTGACTAAGACATCCAGGTGTGCTTAAGTGATTTTATTAAAAAAAATGTTGAACATTCAGGGGCATCTGGATGGCTTAGTAAGAAGACCACATGCCTCTTGATTTCAGAGTTGTGAGTTCAAGCCCCATATCGGGTGAAGAGATGACTTAAAAAATCATAATAAGCTATTTTTAAAAAATAGTTCCTTCCTCATGACTGTCCAGTCAGCAAGATGGGTTGGTGAAAATTGGGAAGTCGTTCAACCTTCTAGTTTAAAAGCCTCTGACATCTTTTTTTTTTTTTTTAAGATTTTATTTATTTACTTGACAGACAGAGATCACAAGTAGGCAGAGAGAGAAAGGAGGAGGAGGCAGGCTCCCTGCTGAGCAGAGAGCCCGATGCGGGGCTTGATCCCAGGACCCTGGGATCATGACCTAGGCTGAAGGCAGAGGCTTTAACCCGCTGAGCCACCCGGGCGCCCCAGCCTCTGACAGCTTTGCATCGCAGCATTTGGAATAACATCCAGACTCTTCTCTGGCCTCCAAGGCCATAGCGGATCCGATCCAACCTCTCTCTCTGACTCATCTCCTGATCAGCCCCTCCAACCTGCCGTTTCTCAGACATGTTGGTGCGTTCACGTCTTGGCTGGGGCGCTCTTCCCTAGTGTGGCAGAGGCCCCCATCTGGTCACCCAAGTCTGCTTTCTCCACACTGACAGCATGATAGCCGGTCCCTGTGCAAGATGACGTCTCCCAGCCTCTGTGGTAGGCGTGGCTGCATCAAGCGCTCTCTAATGGAACAGGAACAGAAACAGAGTGGTCCACTTCTGGGCTGGGCTTCGGAGCGAGTGGGGACTCCTTCTCCGTGCTGTTCCTTCTCCCGCCAGGTCGGATGAAGCCAGGGGATGTCCGACGGACAAGACACAAAGAGCGTGGGTCCCCACGTCACTGCAGGGAGCAGAGCTGCCCATCAACCAGGAACACTTGTCTTGGACTGCAACATGATCAAGATGAAAAACTTCTTTTGTAACAAATTATTGGAATTTTTGGCCTCTTTTCCCCAGTCTAGCCTAATGTCATCTATCCCCAGCCCTCCCCTGGGAGGACCCTTCTTGCCAATTAGGTCTCAGTTTATTTTTTTAATTTATTTTTTAAAATATTTATTTATTTATTTATTTGACAGGGAGAGAGGTCACACAAGTAGGCAAAGAGGCAGGCAGAGAGAGAGGGGGAAGCAGGCTCTCCACTGAGCAGAGAGCCCGATGCAGGGCTCGACCCCAGGACCCTGGGATCATGACCTGAGCCAAAGGCAGACACTTCACAGACTAAGCCACCCAGGCGCCCCACAACTACTAAATTTGTGTTGTAGAATTTATTACTACCTGTCATGTTGTTTGTGGTCATCTTCAAAGAGATTGCTACAGTGTGATCTCCCGAAAGGACACACGTTTTCTCTGTTCATGATGTTGACGTGCTGTGTTCACAGCACCAACTCAGGGCCTGGCACATGATACTCAATGTTTGTTGAATCTTCTTCTTCTTCTTCTTAAAGATTTTATTTATTTATTTATTTGACAGAGAGAGAGAGAGAGAGTGAGACACAGAGCACAAGCAGGGGAGTGGCAGGCAGGCGGGAGAGGGGTAGGGAGAAGCAGGCTGTCCACTGAGCAAGGACTCGATTCCAGGACCCTGGGATCATGACCCGAGCCGAAGGCAGACGCTTCACTGACTGAGCCACCCAAGTGCTCCTGAATCAATATCTTCTGATTAATTTTTAGTTCACTAGGGATGCAGAAAATCTTTGTAGCTGACCGTGGAAATAAAAGGACCGAAGAGAACTAGGACCCAATAGAAAGCTGCCTGCCTCTGTTTTTTTTAATTTTTAAAATTTTTCTTTATTTTTTTGACAGAGAGAGAGTGTAAGCAGGGGGAGATCAGGCAGAGGGAGAGGGAGAAGGCAGCTGCCACCGAGCCAAGAGCCCAACGTGGGGCTCAATCCCATAACCTTGGGATCATGACCTGAGTGGAAGGCAGATGCTTAAGTGACTGAACCACCCAGGCGCCCCCAAAGCTGCCTCTCTTTACACTTGATTTGGGCCTTTCCATTCCGCAAGGTAAAGATTGAGGAAGTATAGTCAAAGTCCATATGACCATTAACTGAAGGGTGATGTTTGCCAACATCCCCAATTAATTGTATATGTGGGTATAATAAAAAGTACTACCTTGCAGTGAAGGCTGCAAACTTACTAACCCCAGAATATCATCTGTCTTTTAAAATCTTGGGTCCCCTGGGTGGCTCAGCGGGTTAAGCTTCTGCCTTCGGCTCAGGTCATAATCTCAGGGTCCTGGGATCAAGCCCCGCATTGGGCTCTCCGCTCAGGAGGGAGCCTGCTTCCCCTTCTCTCTCTGCCTACTTGTGATCTCTCTCTCTCCATTCAATAAATAAATAAAATCTTAAAAAAAAAAACAAAAACTCTTTAAACTCGGGGCCCCTGGGTGGCTCAGAGGCTTAAGCATCTGCCTTCAGTTCAGGTCATGGTTCTAGGGTGCTGGGATCAAGCCCTGCACTGGGCTCCTTGCCCAGCGGGGAGCCTGCTTCTCCCCCTCCCTCTGCCGCTCCCACTGTTTGTACTTTCTCTGTGTCAAATAAATAGATAAAACCTTTTTTTTTTTTAGATTTTTTCTTTATTTATCTGACAGAGATCACAAGTAGGCAGAGAGGCAGGCAGAGAGAGAGGAGGAAGCAGGCTACCTGCAGAGCAGAAAGCCCGATGTGGGGCTCAATCCCAGGACCCTGGGATCATGACCTGAGCCGAAGGCAGAGGCTTAACCCACTGAGCCACCCAGGTGCCCCTAGATAAAACCTTTTATTTTATTATTTTTTTTAAAGATTTTATTTATTTATTTGACAGAGAGAAATCACAAGTAGATGGAGAGGCAGGCAGAGAGAGAGAGAGAGAGGGAAGCAGGCTCCCTGCTGAGCAGAGAGCCCGATGCGGAACTCGATCTCAGGACCCCGAGATCATGACCTGAGCCGAAGGCAGCAGCTTAACCCACTGAGCCACCCAGGCGCCCCTAGATAAAACCTTTTAAAAAAAATTGGGGCACCTGGGTGGCTCAGTGGGTTAAAGCTCTGCTCAGCAGGGAGCCTGCTTCCTCCTCTCTCTGTCTGCTTCTCTGCCTACTTGTGATCTCTGTCTGTCAAATAAATAAATAATCTTTAAAAAAAAAAAAAACCTTTAAAAAAAAATCTATGTTAAGCTCAAACTCAGTAGGCCTCCTGGGCTGGAATCCCTGAGTCTAGGAATCAACCTCAGGGACCTTATTGGACCTCAGACACAGTTCTGCTACGTCATTCCACTTACAGAACAACCCCTTGGGACCTTGGAGATGGAAACGGAGGCAGCATGATAGTGTTGATGGGTTTACGGACTCCCAACAGTGACTGCTATGCACCAGGCAGAGTTCTAGGCGCTGGGGGTATAGCACTGAGAAGGACGGGCACAAATCCTCCCCTCCTGGGGCTTACCTTCTGGGGGGGGAGAAAGACCGTGAACAGAAGCGAATGCCGGTGCGCTGGGCAGTGCTCGGCGCTCCGGAGAGAGAGGAAGGGGAATGGCGCAGAAGGGGTCGGAGGGTTTGAATTTTAGGTGGAGTCGCCAGGGAAGGCCTTTACGGAGCTGGTATCTGCATACAAGGGACGTGAGAGAAAAAGCCAAGAAGGTGTCTGAGGACAGGGCCCTCCAGAGTAAGGAAATACCCAGGACGGAGGCCCCGCCCGGAAGGAGCACGGTGAGCTCGCGGACCGTGGAGGGCCGGGTGGCTTAGGGAGGAGTGGGGGGGAAGGCAGGGAGGTGGACAGGGGCCTCGGAGGCGGTGGGAGCATTTCTGCTTTTACTCGGACTGGGCTGGGGACCCGTTGAAGGATGTTAAGGAGAGGTGTGGCCTGCTTCCACAGAATGCTGCTGGCGGTCGTGCTACGGAAGAGCAGAATGGAGGTAGAGGCGCCTGGGTGACAGACAGTCGGTGGAGTGACCGACTCTTGACTTTCGGCTCAGGTGGTGATCTCAGGGTCCTGGGATCGAGCCCTAGGTGGGGGCCCGTGCTCAGCAGGGAGTCGGCTTGATGATTCTCCCTCTTCCTCTGCCCCTCTCCCCTCGAATAAATAAATCTTTAAAAAAAAAACCAAAGGGACTGTAGGTAGGCAGGAGCAGGAGTTGGGAGACCCAGGGGAGAGATGATGGGCCTGGGACCAGGGCCCTAGAAATGATTGAATTTTTAAAAATTGAATTTTATTCATTTATTTGAGAGAAAGAGAGAGAGAGCACAAGCAAGGAAGGAGCAGAGGGAGAGGGACAAGCAGACTCCGCACAAAGCATGGGGCCTGATTCCTCCACCCCAAGATCACGACTCCAGTCCAAAGATTTGGAGGCTTAACTGACTGAGGTGCCCCCCCGGAATGATGGGGTTTTGAATCTCTTTCAAAGTGCAGCTAGTGAGCTTTCGGATGGACGTCCCGCAGGTGGTGAAGGATGAGTCAAGGTCTTAGAGCAGCAGGAAGGATGGGGCCGCCAGCTGCCACTGATTTCTCAGGGAGGTTGGAGAGGAGCAGGTTTTGGGGGCTGGGGGAGGGGGGCAGTTCTGTTTCAGGCTCTGCAATTTCAGACACCTGGAGTCCAACAGGGAAAATGTTGACTTTGTGTAATTTTCTAGGAGGAAACAAACCACCCTCTCATTTTTTTTTTTTTTAAGGACAAAATCCATGGTAAGAATTGGTATAGTTGGTTAATCCCATGAGTAACACTAATGGCCCTGAACAAGGAAGCAGGATCTCGTGACAATTTAGCCCTTTTATGTAAGATGGCAATAAGCTCTACTTACCATGTATTTTGAAATTTAGAACTATGTTCTATTTTTTTTTTTAAGGTTTTACTTATTTATTTGGTAGAGAGACAACGAGAGAGGGAACACAAGCAGGAGGAGTGGGAGAGGGGGAAGCAGGGTTCCCAGCACTGCAGGGAGTCTGATGTGGGGCTCGATCCCAGGACCCTGGGATCATGACCCAAGCTGAAGGCAGATGCTTAACGATTGAGCCACCCAGGCGCCCCTAGAACGATGTTCTTTTTTAAATTCTTATTTTTCTTCTATTTCTATTTCTACTTTTAAATGAATATCCTACCCTTTTTTAACATGTTCCTCCCTCAAGCTATAGATTGAGTACTGTCATAAACTCACAATGCATTTACTTCCCTGATACTTTTTTTTTTAAGTTTAATTTTTCTTAGTAATCTCTCCATCCAACATGGGGCTTAAACCCATAATCCCAAGATTGAGAATCACAGACTCTTCCAACTGAGCCAGGCAGACACCCCAATTCCCTGATACTTTCAAAGTTTTGCTTTGTTCTGTTTTTAATAAAAATGCAATGAATTCCCCTTTCTTTGTGTCAAGGACCCATCATTCTCTCCACTAATGAATGTCTCACAATTTCCCTCACTCTATCAAGTACTAGGATTTCATTTCAAATGAAATGATTACCAAAGGATTGAGATCTGGAAAAGGGCAACATAACTCCTGCCTCCAGCTAGACGGAGCCTCTGCTCTCATCATCCTTATTAGATAGGCAAGGGACCCTAACAGAACAAGGGGCGATATGTCTAAGGTCCTCCTATATATGCCAGCTTTTCCAGGTACACTGAAGTCTTCTCAAGTAAATCCCCTCCAATATAAACCACACACAAGGCAATGACTCCACATTGTAACGCCTAAGGTGTTTCCAACTTACTCATTAATCTCAAAATGGTTAATTTTAAGTCACTTAAAATTTTTTTAAGCTTAAGATTTAGAGAGAGAGAGAGAGAGAGCATGTGCTCAGAGGCAGAGGGAGAGGGAGGAGAGAAGCAGATGCCCTGCTGAGCTTGGAGCCCAACATGGAGCTCCATCCCATGAGATCATGACCTGACCCGAAATCAAGAGTCAGACACTCAAAAGACTGAGCCACCCAGGTGCTCCAAGTCACTTAAATTTAAAAAAAAAAAAAAAAAAAAAAAAAAATTTAAAAAATGGAACACAGTATTTCCAAGCTTTAGGATAGAAAAGAGATAGTCTTGCTACCCTCAACAAGAGGGGTCTCAATTTGTGAACAGGTATGAACTGGGAGTCAACACAAGGCTCCGTTTCCACTAGACATTAGAAAACAGACATTTTGTCTCTTTCTGAGACAAAAACTGGGTTACTTGATCTCCTCTTACTGAGCACAGAGCTAGTCTACATTTCTCGGCCCCTCCTTTGGCTAGGTGTGGCCCATTGTTCTGATTTTCATTGATTTTATGTGGGAAGTGAAAGGTACTATTTCCAGGTCTGGCCTGTAAGAACCCCTTGAGTTTGATTCTCTCTTCCATTGTTTTCTAGTTGAATGTTGAAGGCCAGAGCAAGTTTGGAAGCCGGGGAAGAATGACAGGGCTGTATCCAAGCCTGTTTCCTGAATGACAGACCAAACAGGCCTCCTACCTCCATGGACTTGGACACACAGCAGGCTGTTAGAGAAGGAGAACTAAGGTTCTGTTAAGCAAACCTCAAAGAAGGCCCTGTCTTGGTGGTCAGGAGGGGAACTGGTATGTAGAGGCTGGAAAAATGGAGGTGCCTCTCACCCAGGGGTACAAACTCTCCTGTGGCTCCTTGCATCTTTGACTACATTAACTACATAGCCTAAAACTCGGGTCTACAAGGAAAGCCTGAAAAGTCAGGTTAGTGTGTTGACTTTCACATTATGAGAAAGACCCAAGATTAGGAAGGAACTGGCTTGTTCCAAGCAGAAGTGAAAAGGAAAGGGGGCCAAGGAACTTGGGGCTTTGAGTTTGGGGTTGTTCAAGTAAAGTTCCTTGTTCTGGACTTCAGATCGTGAGAGCTAAGCTTGAAATAGGCTTTGAATACCAAGGCCCAGTAAGAATCAGCCCAGTAGTAAAAGCCATACTAAGTTTTTCTCATTCAAACCTATGTCGGAGAAACTGTAGATGCCCCCAGGGCAGACCGGGAGTGGGAAAGCGAGCAATGAATCATGCTCGAGGACTGTGTACATGAGGGAACTCGAGAGCGGTTACAGGCAGCAAATAATCAGAAGCCCCTTAAGTGTTAAGCAAATTGTTTTGCCAGAGAAACTACAAAGCCAGAGTTCAAACGCCTTTCCACACCTTTAGACAACCCCCAGTTCTCAGACCTGTGCCAGCGACAAGTTAAGAGAGCTACGCGACTCCCGAAGAAGGCACACGCAACACCTGCTTCAGCCGTGGACCCAGTTCTTCCACAGAAGGTGATTAGGATTTTAAGCAGGGAACTTCCCAACCCCTTCACAATGGTGGCATTTCCCCACTCTTTTTTCTGGATGGGATTTGCTGTTGTGGGTATTTTCCCTGCGTCAACCCCGTGTATGGGACAGGAGCACAGAACTGATCTCTGTAAAGAGCCACAACCAAGACCTGAAGGACAGGGCATCCCAGGAGCTTCTGGACTGGTCGGCCGAGTGCTGGGATGGGGTATGGGGCCATCTCCTTGGGCGGGGGCGGCTGAAGCACTGCTAGGTGACACGTCACTGCACCACTCACCCCGAGCACACGGGGAGACGAGGCTTCCCAGCCTCCCTTGCACTTCGGTCTGGCCGTGTGGCTGAGTGCAGCCAGGGGAACGTGGGTAGGAAAGCGACATACACCACTTCCAGGCCTGGTAGAGAAACTTCCAGAACAGCCCTCATTCCCTTCGGGTATGTCAATGGGATGCTGGTGTCCAGGGTCATGTTGGAAGCCCCGTGTGGAAGCGAGCAGAGCCCTGGCAGCCTAGGACCCCGAATGACTGCACGGGGCAGAGTCCTATCTGACGGCCGGGATTGCCCAACTTCCAGAACAACCGCATTCGGCATTCTCAAATCCTTTGCGTGTCAACGATGATACTAAAGTCTAATGAGCACTTAGCATGGTGCCAGGTACTGTGCTAAACACTTTCCATGTATTAGCTTGTTAACTGACATCCCTACAACCAGCCAGACGGTCCCCATTTTGTAGGTGAGACGGAGGCCCAGAAAGGTTAGGAAACTTACCCAGTCACATAGCCAGCAGGTGGCAAAGCGGCCCACCTCCATAGGCTGGTCTAACCACAACACCCAACCACAACGTCTGTCACTGGGCACCGGCTGCCCACACGGTCACGGACGCGCATCTCTGACAGGAGCATCGGTCATCTGGATGTCAACTTTCATGGCTTAGAGATACCCATTTCTCATGAGGTGCAGGCAGATGATGACAGATCACAGTGCCTGGGTACAGGTGACTTAAAGGGGCAGGGAGACAGCCAAGGACTAAAGTAACCATCTCAAAAGAAACTGATCAAACGAGAGTCTTATGATAAAAACTTTATTGTCTTAAATATCAAATGTTTTACACATCACTTTTTTCTTCAGAAAGTTCCTATTAAAAAAAGAAAAATAAAGTGTTTCGATTATTTAGGGCTGACTTAACATTTCAGTATGTGACAAAAACTCAAACCCAAATGCATCTAGTTCACTCAGCTGCAGACAGGTCCTATGTCCGGCGCCTAAACCAAGGGCACAGTGCAGCCAACAGTGGGATTCCTGAGTTTGGTTCTCTTAAGTTCTCAAGAGTTTTCCCAACTCTCAAAACCAAAGCACTATGGGAGTGACTAAGCTACTGGCAAGCCTATTTTGCCAATCTGCCTAGTTTCTTAAAGATGCAGTAGTCTCAAAGCTTAAAGAAAAGTCAGAAAAGCAATACATGAGCAATTCCAAGAACAAAGGGGGGGAAAGGTTTCTATTTGCTAAGATTTGCCAAATATGGCTACAAAACTGGTAAACAAACCTTACTTGAGAGCGAAGGTCATTAGCCCAACTTGCCAGGACGAGATTTTGAATAAAAATGAGCAAATCAATGTTCATTGCAGGTACACAGTGAAGAAAGCAGTATGATCGGTACGCTGAACTGCTCTGAGTGCATCACTATTTCAAAAGGATGATGGAGAGAACACAGAACGGAATATAGGCGTTCAGAGAGACAGAGATCTCAGACAGGAGGCACAAACTCAGAAAGCTGCGGGGCCTTCGGGGAAAAGAAAAGAAGTCCGGACAGCATCAGGTCATCTCAGGCTGAAGGAATCTGGAAGCCAACGGGCTGATCTGCCTGCCTGGGGTAGGAGAGTGAGAGAGGTCTCCTCCTTTAAGCCACAGACGCATTCCCTCAAGGTTGTGTGTAAAGCAAGCCCCTGGTAAATACGATCTTATCCCAACAGACAACGATTTTCCCAGGGGAAAAAACATCCAGCACACCCCTTCCCCAAGTCGGCTAATGAAAACCTTCGTACGGCACACATTTAAAGAAATACGGTTCTGCAGAAGTTCTAATTTTGTGTTCTACATACACACACACCCCTCGCCCCGCCTTCTGTCATCTGCCTTTTTTCGGTAAAAGAAACATTCTCTAACTCCTACATCCTTGAACCATTTTCTCCGTAGATTTCATTCCTTAAGATTGTGCCCTGAAGCTTACCAGCTAGATCCCTCTCGCCTTTTACAGCCCCCACGGTCTTGATTACCAATCGCCAATATGGAGCTGATAAACTTGTGCGTTCTCTAATTGTAAGCCTCAGAAGTCACTAGTAGGCAGGCCCAGAACTTCTACCTGTATGCCTCAAGATTACGACATATGTGGTGACATTTTAAATAATGGGTTGAAGAACATCCTTTTAATGGAGCTAGCCTGTCGAAGATTCAGTCGAACCTGGGATCCTCTTGTCAACAATCCTGCCCACCCTCAGGTCCCACCGCTCACTACATCTTCTGCTCTGGATTCCTACCGCCACACCTTGCACTCCGCTGCTTTAAAACAGCAAATCCTACAGGATCGTCTGCTAAGTTCTGTTGGTCCAGATGGTCAGCGTCCCAGGGCAGCCGTGCTCAAAGGGGCAGCGGGGATTCTGCATTTCTAGCCTGCGTGGAAGGATGTCCTGACGGGAAGAAAAGCTGACTGTCAAGGTGCGTCCTTGGGGATCACCTCCCATTTACTTGCACATGTCTCCTAACCCTGTCCCCCCGCAGCATTTATGCTCATCTCTTCCAATATTTCTATCAAACGTTAGAACATTTTTTGGTTGGTTTCTGATATTAATAAAAAATAATAATAATAAATTTTAGAGCAGTTTTAGGATCACAGCATCTAATTCCATTTTGAGCCCGATTTTCCCAATCTCTGACTTTGAACCCAATCACTTTAATATGACTTTGAAAATAGGCAAAAACATGCTAATAGGCAAAAACAGATCTTGCTCTTAGAGCTAAAATTTGTTTCGTGTCTCCTTACTATACATAGCTTCACGAGGGCAGGCTTCCAATCGGACTCAGTCACCCCTGTATCCCCATGCTCCCCAGTACTGGGCACACAGGCACTTAATGTTTGATGAATAATCAATATACTTTTTTTTTTTTTTAAATGTAAACTCTACCCCCAACATGGGGCTCAAACTCACAATTCCAAGATCAAGAGTTGCATGTTCTAATGAATGAGCCAGCCAGGCACCCCATGAATCAATGAAGTCGTATTCAAAGACTGATACTGTATAGCCTTCAAGAGTACCAGCTAGATTTTCTCGAACTCTGTCTTAACCACCCCAAAACAGACAGTGCAACAAAGAACATGATAAACATCTAGAAACCATTTTTTGGTACTCCCGATGCAAAAAAGCCCTATTATCATTCTTCTATATAGGGAAGTCTGTAAAGATTTGGTGCAGGGTAATTCTGAATTAACAATGAGGGTGAATCTTAGGACCCCTCCATGCATGGCCTCTACCTCTAGGAAGGCCATTTGCAAACGTTCCCCCCAATACTTTCACTTTTACTTCCCACCAAAATGTGATGCTTCTGCTATTTGGAGAAACTAAGGCACAAGAGAAAATCAAGTACATCAAAGGCTTACCCCTAAATTGTTTATTCACTGAACTCCTAGGAACACCAAACACTGAGAGGCCTCTAATGTATAGAACTGAAGCCATGATTTTACATTTCTAGTTTTCAAGGACACACTTCGAATTTACTTTGTTGTTAAAGAAGAACTGGAGTTTTTAATTCTTTCAGGAAAAAAAGCTATTTTTATTTTATGGAACACCTAACACAAAAGGTTAACATTCCATCTTCTGGGAAGGGAAACTCCTAATAACTTGTTTCTTTCTAGTTCAGCCTCAGACTATACTAAGTCACCAAATTCAAAGGAGAAATTTGGCTTTTTGGTATTTGTGCTAAGAGAATGGAAGAATGCATAATCTAATCAGCTTTTCTTAGGGTAAGTCACCAGTGATAACAAGTTTGAAATACACTGCAGTTCAATTATCCTGCTTGCGCTCATTAAAAGTGGCAAACAGGTAGGAAAAAGAAGTCAGAATGCACTGTAACTTTCCTGGCCAGTTATTTGCAAGGCTGTTTTTATATACATGGTGGGATAAAAGCCACCGTAAGTGGAAAACAGAGCTGCAGATACAAAAATTGTTTGCTTTTCAGTCTATGTAAAATTAACTGTAGAATATTTGTCAGTCACACATGTCTATATACACATGAGCTGCTGGTTAAACCAACCAAGTTTTTATGGCTTTAACTAGAGATAGAAAGCTGTGCTAAGGAGGAACAGGCAGGTTCCATTTTAACTAGTTATCATAAAATCGGTGACACAGAGTCTCATGTACCTTTCCATTTTTACGCAACCTTCTCTTGCTGGAGACATGCTTTGGGGGAAAAAACACATGGGCTGTGTCTTCCTTTAGTACATATGGAGACAAGGAGCTCTGGGAGGTTTCAGAGGCTCTGAGGCAGAGCCATTTTAACACCCACCCGCCCACCATCTATCCAGTTCTCTTTGCCAAGCAACTGGTTACCTTTTTACGTTAATGGCTAAGGCCCTACATGTAGGATGAAGGCAACTGGCTGATGTCAGGAGGCCTACAGAGGTACAAGTTTGGAAATCATTTTCATCAGCTCCAGTGGGCAAAACCTACAAGCTAGCCATTAGCTGTCTGGTTACCAAGCACACTGCTACATGCCCGAATCGACGGAGGGTAAACCACAGAAAGTCATAAAGGACAATCTTTTTCTCTCTTTGGTGAATAAACAGAGACCACCGTTGAAGGTGAGCGCTGACCACAGAAGCGTCCATGACTGGTCGTGGCAAAGCAGCTGTCCAGTAAAGTGGCCCATTACTGTCTAGGGCTGACCAGTATCAGTTTTGTTGGCAACCAGAGGAGCTCACGATGATTTTATCTTATTTTAAGAGAAGTTAATCTTGAATTTATTCACTTTTTAAAATAAGTCTAACTTTTTTTTTTTTTTTTAAAGTCATCTCTACACCCAACGTGAGGCTCTAACTCACGACCGTGAGATCGAGAGTTGCACATTCTTCCGACCGAGCCAGCCGGGCACCCTGAATTTCTGCACTTTCAGTAAATCTGACCATGAAGGTTCACTAGTGTCATGTTCCTTAATTCCCTTTGTGTTTTAAGAACTGCAAAATTTGAAAATGATTCAAAATCCTAACAATGTCGATGACTTCACTTTCACACAAATGATGGAGCAGGAAATACGGTTTTGAAAAATCAAAAGCAATTATACATGGAAAAATAAATGATGACAAAGGACAAGGATATTTGGCAAAGTGGGTTCAGCTCATTCATTCAAAGGACTCCTAACAAGAATACGTGTACAACTATAGGCCTATTCAGTTTTCTCCTAAAAATAAATATACATATGTAAAAAGCTATTATAATAAAACCTTTTCTGGGCTGATATTCTATATCCCACCCAAATCTCTGCACTGTAAAAACGGAGTGGCCTTACCTCTGAGCAGCGCGCCACTGCCCAGACAGAAGACTAGGAGGCCCAGCTTCACGCAGAGGCCTTTTAGGAGTCTGTTGTCACCGAGAACTTCTCCGACCTCTCACCAATCCCACTTAAAGATTTATAAGCTTAGAGTAAATTCCCAATTTCCACCCATAAAGCAAATACAGGGGCTGTTGCATTGCTACTAGATTTTGCTTCAATCATAGCACCAACTCCTTAATTACAATCACAGCTCTAAGAGTCGGTTGACAGAAATCCTATATGCGGTTTCCTAGTGCATCTTAAGTCTTTGGTGTGGGGCAGGCAAAAGGGTCTGCAACATGTAACTGTCTACAAGAACACATCAAGACCACCTGGCTGACCCCCTGTTCTAAGCGCCCTCTGGAAAACAGTAAAACCACAACTCCTTCTGTCAACCATCTCAACTCAGAGGGTCATGATGAATCTGCGTGACTTTCCCTCACATCACTCAAGTCTCACACACACACACACATTGCAGCAAAGGAAAAGAAGAGGGAATGGGGTAGGAGAGAAACGTCTCTAAGCGCCCCCCCCAAATGAACATGTCAAAAACTCCTGAGATATAAGCCTCCACTCTGATTGTGCTCAATGACTCGAATTTTGAGGGAAAGAATAAACTTCCAGAGAGAGTAAGACTTTAGACAAAATCATTTAACACTGAGTTCACGAATCACCCTTTCAAAACACCTGTTTTGAACACATTACGAACTACAACTTGGAATCGGGAGTCGTTCTCAAAGTTCTTTTCAGTAAAACCAAGATTTCAGATTCCTGCTAGGTACATAAGAGAGTTTATTTTCCAGGAAAAACTACCTAAAATCTATCCAGTAGGATTATTGCACAGTGGGGCCCACAGGACAATGGTTTCCGAGGGCTAGTCCTCATATAAAAAAAGGCCACAATAAATACATCTATATACTATGCCCCACTCTACCTTGACATGGTAAACACAAATATGACACGTCTTGCTTTAAAAAAGAAACTCCTGAGGAAAGAAAGGGATGGAAATCTCTACCAAGGCCACTTCAGTCAGAAACTGCAGTTGCTATTTCCGGTGCCATGAAGGACATTAACACAGAGACTGACCATTCCAAGCACCAAGGTGAACCAGTGACAAGGTTATCCTGCTTCGCAACAGTCCATTCAGATCACAGCTCAACCTGAGCGTTAGAAGAAGTTCCTAGTTAGATGAGCTTCGAAAGGAAATCAACTGCTGGCGATCAACCCACTAGTGATCTTTAAGTTCATCATCATCACTAAGGGTTGAGGGGTGATCAGTAACATGCTAACAAACCCTCCCTCTAGTCAATTCCAGTGTTTCTCGGCCATTTTTCACTCGTGATTCTTGAAGCCTCACCAAGACATTAGCAAATGGAATTACAGACTCTTCCCTTTCCTGTCTGGGTAGCACCATGTTTCACTCCGATGCGGACTTCCCCACCCCCCGCAGAGTCCCACCCCGAACACTTGGCAATCCATGCAGCAGCCTATGATGCACAAAGCAGCCCAAGCTCCAAACCCTCCCACGTCATTCCATAAAAAGGTCAAATCCTAATCACATGAATAAAAACATACCACTCTAGGAAATATCATTCCATTATCCCTCAATTTCCTGTCGTAACTGATGAATCAATACACAGAGCACTAAGTGTAACTCCAAACACCAAACCGTGTGATCCAGTTTGGAAATGGACAACTGAGACAAGCCATACCTTACCTACAGCACAGACACAGCCAAAATGGGAAGTTGATCTGCTTTTAGCTGCACGGGTGGTGGGATTTCTCATGGCTTCTGCTTTTTAAAGCATTCACTCTCATTCTAAAATGGTATGCTATACACAAAACCATCAATTTTATTCCAGAATACATCATCTTAATGATAATAAAAAGCTTTTGTATGCACATACTGCCAATACATTTAAAAAGGCCCAAATTTTAACAAAGAGAATAGACAAATTCATCAGACAAGAGATAAGTTACTTTGGCCGAAAAAAATCTTTAAAAAAAATCTGGCTCAACATTCTGCTTGCAGGTTTCTACATATACTGTATATGTGGCGAGAGTGTACGTGTGTGTATAGCCTTTTTGAAGGGAATGGAGTACGGTCTAGCCTCCTGCTCCATGGTTATGTAGGAACTACAATGTTCTTTGCTAGCAAAACAAGAAGTGCAAGGTCTGCATTTCCACCAACTCGATGCAAAGCCCCAAGAGCTTCCTGCAAAGTGAAGCCGGCACGGAGAATGCGGTCAATGTCTGCGGTGGGAAAAGTTAACGGTGAAAGAGCGGAGGGACTTGCTGACGGCTGGCCGGGAGGTGGTTCGAACTCAAGACGTGGCTCTGCAGCTTCGGGACAGACATCTTCTCTGGTCTCTGGCCTGTCTGGCACTGGCTTCTGTGTGCCCTGACCCAAATCTTCAACCAGTATGAAACTGGTTTCATACTTCGTTTGCTCCCAAGTGTGACTGACTGCCTCCTCCTCGCCTGCTACGAGTTTGGGGGGAATGTCCACACCTAAGGTGCAGCGTGACTGATCAGACGTTTTAGTGGAGGCCAGAGTGGCAGAGCTGCTCCCCATTCTGGATTCCCTAGACTCGGGGTCACGTTCCTTACCAGTTACTAGGCCATCGCCCGGATCCCCAACGGTACTACTTTCAACTGCATCTACTCCAGCACCATCTGAAGCATCTGGGAACTTCTCTGCCCTCACCGATACAGATATGGTCTGATGAAAGGTGACTTGTGAACTCTCTTCATTCTGGGTAACTGTAAGATGCTCACTTTGGGTCCATCTTTCAGAAAGGTCCTTAATAACCGTTTGGCCCTCGGTTACCATTTCAGACTGACAGATAACTTCCCCAGATGTATTTTCTGAAGCTGGTTTATTACTAATGACCAGAAGTTCATGGAGTTCCTTCAAGGCTACTGTTAGAGATGAGCAGGATCCCTCCGCGGACTCCACAGAGGGCTGACAACTGCCACAGAGACTTAAAGAGGGGGAGCAATCCCCATCTTCTTTACCTGTTCCAGACATTTCAGTGTTACTGTCTGGGAGCTGTAAATCCTGAGTGCAAATGGAATTACTCAAAATTTCAGACGAAGGGTTACATTTTGATGGTTCCACTTCCATCAAGGGATTATCTAAGCTGAGAGCAGATGCCCCGATGTCCCTGACACTGGCCTGCTGACCGTGTGCGGAATTACACAGAGCAACGAGGGATTCTTCAACCGTATCTACTTCCATAAGTGTTTCTGAATTCGAGCAGCCAAAGCACCCTGAAGGTAGAGTATTTTCTTCTGTTCCCGGAAGGTCCACATTCTGTTGTAGCCCGTCTCCTTCCACTGCTGTTTCCAAATCAACACTTCTTTGCTGATTCTGTTGCCTTTCTCCAACAAGCTCAGAGTCCTCTGTGTTACAGAGATGCTCTTGGTCATTTAGAGCATTCTGTTGTCCAGCCCCGTGCTGTTCATTCCCTGGTTCCTTGTGCCGCCGAAGGCCACTCACCTGAGGCAGGTTCTGATTTTCTGGATGCCGACCCTTCCCACCTAGAAGCCCCCGTGGTTCTTGCACCCTAGTGGTTGTGACAGGTACACTACCTTGCTGTCTTGTGTGGAGATGAGATCTCGGGCCCTGGGTGCTTCTTTCAGCAGATTTCTCTGTGTTATCAGCAACGATGGCTTCTTCGGAGGAATTCTGCAAAGGCAGGGCTGGACTGTGGTCTGCTGAAGAAGCACTATCAGGAAGATCCTGGAGAGGAAGATGTTCTTTCTTTTCAGAGGTTATCTGGAATTCAGCTGAAGCCTTCAAAGCCTTCACAGCTTTAGGTTCGATGCTGTCGGGGTCACTGGGCTTGATAGGGCAGACTGAAGCAGAGACAGAGTGAGCAAGACTCATAGGATTACCAATCTCAGGACTCTGTCCTAAAGGATGGGCTGGATGGTTGCATCCATCTGAAGTTGGTAATGATGACATTCCCAGTGAGGTAGTTTCTTTACCGCTTTTCTCTATATGGAACAAAAGGGAAAGGAGATGAATCAGCCAGTTACAAAGGCCACTGAATTATCGGATGATACAAATCTAAACAGGACAGAACAAAATCAGGTCCTTAAAGCTGGGTCTGCCTTATATTCACAGACTTATACAAAAATCATTCTCACTGCGGTAGACAATTGAACATCACAGCATCAGAGTAAGAGGTAGGTACGTTCTTAATAAAACGTGCACTTGAATTCAGTATTTTTCTTTAAGTACCATTAATAAACGTTCACATAGTAGCTGGGTTAGTGCAAGACTGAGGGATATTGATACGTCTTTATTCTTGGAGAGTTCAGAACTCTAGAACTTCTAGAGTTTTTCCAAGTGTGTTCTATCACTTGCCCTGGAATCGCCTGGGCAGTCTGCTAAGCGTGCACATTCTGGGGTCCCCATCCTTGCGAGTAAACCCAAGGTTTACTGCATTCTCACGAATCTGCATTTTCAATAAGCTTCTCAGGTGATTCTTAAGCATATTATGAATTTTGAGGACCTCTACACTGGGACGATTCTCATGTCAATGCACTTCCGGTGTTCCCAACATGAACAGGAAGGTTCTAAATGACAAGTCTAAGTCCAGGTGTATCTGGAACAGAGCAGGAATTGTAACGAGAAAGGAGATTATGCTTGGGAATCTCCAAAAGAAAGAGAAACATTCTATTTAATTCATTTCTATCCAAACTTCCTGAAAATCAGGTACAACTATGTCAGCGTGGAGGCAAAGAACAAAAATAAAACTAAAGTCAAACATACGAAGTCCGATCATCACCTTACCAAATAGGGCAACTTTAGAAAGGATGATCAGTTACTTTGTCAGGTTAGCAAAGTACAACTAAGTGAGAACATGTAAGTAGTTTAAGGGCATGGTAGGGGTGGGCCTGGCAGCAGAGGGAGATAGTTGGGAACAGCTTTTCACCATTTTCACCAGGCAAGGACAATTTAGACAGACTGCAACGGACCGAGTGCTCCCAGGAAGGCAGGCTCAAGCACCTCATGACACTGTTAATCATGAACTCTAACCGCCTTCGCCACCAATCCAGTTAAACATCGACCTCCACGCAATTACTGTAAGATCTTTAATTAAATGTCAGAGGTTGGTAACAAAAATTACTTCCACAATATAATCTATCAAGGCAGATGTGACTCAAATGCTTCATGCTGATTAACATCCAATGTGGGGAGGCCTGATCTTCGGAGGTCATGAAGCAATCCAGTTAGGATTCGAAAAGCTCTCAATCATGACAATGGTTCACAGCACGAGCAGATAAAACACTCACTATGTCAGAAGTTACTGACTTCTTGCAAAACAATCTTCTAGCTTAAAGGTGAATGGCGATTAGTTTTCTTTCTCAATCTCTAAGGCTGACTGAAGGAGGTTCAACTGTGAATTAATGCTGACAGAGAAGATGCGTTACCGCCCAGAGTCCGTGTGAGTGGCCTGGGGGATATGATACCAGCCTCCGGGCACCGGCATGCCACTGAGGACAACTGCACGAGGTCAGGAGAACGTGGCCTCCGGGTGTCTGGTACTCACTAGGAAAGCAGCACACGGTCCTCCTGTAGCCGAGATGGTCGGTCTCACTGGCCTAAGTCCTAACTGTAGGGGAGCACTGGGTCAGTACTCAAGGGCAGAAGGGGATGAGGACAATGGATATTAAGACGAATTTAAACCGTGCCTACTTTATCCCACCTTTGTAAGGAAAAAGGAAAAAAAGAAGAAACTGAGTGCTAGGTATCTAATTACAACCAGCCTGCAAAGCCCTATGAAGTCCCAGGTTGGGAGTTTAAAGAAAGACTGTCTTTCTTCCTCTTGAGAAATCAGCCGGGGTGCCCAGGCTGCCGCCTCCCAGATTTACTCTCCAGGGAGATGGGGGGGGCGCAGCGCCTCCGGGAGAGAATCTGTCAGGCTAGGGAAAGAAAGAAGAGCCAAATGTCAGCTCTTCTTTCTGGGAGAATAAAACCTCAATCCTGCCCACATCAGTGAACTTGTGTCGCTAGACAAGTCAGCTGGTCTAGGCTTCCATTTCTTCCACAGTGGACTGGGAGTTTCTACCTGTCTCTACCTCTAGGTGGCCATGTGCAGTGCTAGGAAAAAAGAACTTTTCAGGTTTTCCGAAGACACGGACTCACGAAACCTGATGGTGTAGTCATCCCCAATGACAATGCTACGGTGCTGACATTCTTGATCTGATATATTCACCATGGCCAGATGGGCCCTGTTTTTCCTGGGATCTCCCTCCCCTCCCTGGGCTGTTCCAATGGCTGAGAAGACTTTGCATAGGAAATTGTGCTCAGATATGTACGTGTGCCAACACACAGATGCATATACAGGCTAGTTGTAACCAGATTAAACAAGGTGAAATGGATGGCAGAAGCTAAATTCCAAAACTGCTGCAGATACAGAGACTTTCAGACCACAGACGATAACTGGATGGAAGGCTTAACGTGGTGTCTATAAATACCTGGTCTGGGGCCCACTCCAGCTGCAGTACACACACACTACATGCATCATGGCTTCTGACGCTCTGTTTGAATTAGGAAACAGACAAGCAAACTTGGGTTAACAATGCAAACCACACAGCATGCAGGGTTTTGTCTCCATTCCTCTGCCACCTTTACAATCAGGAACTGGTAGAGTCAAGCTTGGGGAAGGTTTCCGTAGTCTGGCTGGTTTAATTCTCTCACAATACATAAAGCAATGTGTCAACTTCAACAGATTTTTCAATAGAACTTGGAAAGAAATGAACTTCACACACCCACACACATGGAATTCATGGGTAGACATGTGGGACGGGGGGAGAACACACTCTGAGATGGGATCACACGGCATGGAAACCTCCAAAGGTGAGCGAACATGTGTAACTGTCACTTCCCAAATTTCCTTCCCAGATGAGATTTTTAGAAGAAAAACAACTCAAAATGGATTATCCTGGGCTCTCTTGCAGCCAGTTTTTAGAAGATGCATTAGATACAGCTCCTATCCAGGTTTATTGCCCCATTGATAGAAAAGATAAAGACACTCTGGTGTAAGTACCCACGAAAGAAATAGTTTTTAACAAAAATACTTTCACCTACTATGTCCAGAGTTTTGATTTTGAGGATACTGGCAAGTCGGTGTTCTAAACAAACAGGATCTGATGTACAACTATTTCACTATTTAAACATTACAAAAATTAGGATGAGCCACATATCGTAACAAAAACAGCACACGGGCACAAAACCCATTTTTAAAATCCTTTTAAAAAATGTTTTTATTTTTTAATTTTGCTTTTAATATCCTTAAAGTAATCTCTAAGCCCAACATGGGTCTCAAACTCATGACCCCGAGATCAGGAATTTCACAGTCTACTGACTGAGCCAGCCAGGCGCTCCCCCTTTTAGTCTCTTCAGTTGGCACATTCCCTTCACTATGCCTGAAAATACCCATGGTTTCTATTTTAATTTCCTAAACTTTTTATTTTAAGAAGTAATTACCCAAAGAGGGTAACTGTTAGTAGGTTAGAAAGCATCGCTATCATCAGCTAGTGCTTCTCAAATAAAAACACCAAACTGTGGGGGAAAAACAGATTTCACAATATGGTAATACACCTTCATTTTATGAATACCCAGTATTATGACTAAGCTGACAAGTTACTGGAACAGGTAAAACCTTCTAAGTGGGTATGTCAAACTCAGTCAAGCTTGCCTTGCAGGGAAGACTGAAACTATTAATTTAGTCTCTGTCTTGTTCAGAATTCTCCCCTTCCTGCAAAAGTTAAGTCACAACCAGAGCTGTACTTTACATATAAAACTCAAAGGTGCCAGAAGGTGTAGTGGAGTGTATTAAGAACAAGGCCAGCTTGGAAAACTGTCTGCAAGCCACACCCATTTTAAAGAGGCTCAGGTCTAGACCCCTGGGTGTTCTCTAAGTGAAAACACTGGCAAAATCTGGTTGTTTATTTCGTAAAGATCCTATCTTTGTTGTTGTTAGAGGACAGCTATTTCCCCGACTTGTAGCTCTAACACATGGTATTAGTCACTGATGAATGATTACAGCTCAAGACTTTAAAATAACCCCACCCTGAAAGTTAATTCTCTTCAGCTTCTAGAAAATGTATTCCAGAGTCACTGTTTTATAACAGATGGGGAACAATTATGCCATGGAGGTAGATTTCAGCAAAAATGTGTTCTTCCATTTAGCCCAGAAAACTTGACTTGGTCTTTAGATTTAAACAAGCCACGACAATTGAGACTTATGAAAACATGATTAGGTATCCCCCCACCCCCAGCCATGTCAACAGCTGACCCACTGTTCTAATTTGGCCCAAGAACGCACTATGCAATCTCATTAATGGTATAAACACTGTAGTTTGATTAGTGCTCAATTATGCGTCTTTGTCGTCAGTTCCTCTATGGTGGCAGCACTTTCAGTAGATATTAAAGAGGTCAAGACTGCTCAGTCACCACGACAATGCTACAGTTCAAAGGACATGGGCCCAAGAAAAGGAAAAATAATTTTCAGGGAAACTGTAAAACTCGAAAGGAAATGTCTGATTACTGTATTTTTTTTCTTTTTTAAAGTAGACTCCATACCCAGCATGAAGCCCAATGTGGGGCTTGAACTCACAACCCTGAGATCAAGACTTGCACTGAGATCAAGAGTCAGACGTTCAACTGACTGAGCCAGCCAGGCGCCCCTGCAGTAATTTTTGTCAGGAAAAAACAAACAGGGGCGCCAGGGTGGCTCAGTTGTTAAGCGTCTGCCTTCGGCTCAGGGCACGATCCCAGGGTCCTGAGATCAAGCCCCGCATCGAGCTCCCTGCACAGGGGGAAGCCTGCTTCTCCCTCTCTTACTCCCCGCTGCTTGTGTTTCCTCTTCTGCTATGTCTCTATCACATAAATAAAATCTTAAAAAAAAAAAAAAAGAAACAAGATTTTTTAGGAAGCCTACCAAAATGTGCCTAAGCAAGTAACTCCCTGATGCACCTACCTAGTGACATAGCAATGGGTCTGTCTAAACACCGAGGTTTCCTTTCCTGGATTCAGAGATAGGAGGAGGTGGTGAGAGAACAAGGAACACATCCATGACAGCATGATGACACGGATTAGAAACGGGAAAGGCCCCCATCCCTCTGAAGCTCCACCCTCCCCTGCCCACAGACCAGTAGTAACAAGAAAAGCCATTCAAGAGCTTGGCCGCTGCAGATACCTGCGTCCTCTACGGACTTTTGAAGAGCTTCTGCTAGTTCCTGGTCTGCAATCTCCTCCGGCCGCACGTCCTCTCGCCCAGCCCCGTATGCCAACCGGGCACACTCCGGTAACTCTCCCTCGGGGAGGAAGGTGGTCTGAGAGCCAGTGGTGCCGATCACGAGCACATTTTTCTTGAGGTCAATGGAACACTTAGAAGGAAGAAACCAAAGACTGAGGACAGTGGATAAAACGCCATGCAGAAAAAATTTTCACGAATTAAAAAAAATTTTTTTTTAAAGATTTTATTTATTTGACAGAGAGAAATCACAAGTAGATGGAGAGGCAGGCAGAGAGAGAGGGGGAAGCAGGCTCCCTGCTGAGCAGAGAGCCCAATGCGGGACTCGATCCCAAGACCCTGAGATCATGACCCGAGCCGAAGGCAGCGGCTTAACCCACTGAGCCACCCAGGCGCCACACGAATTTAAATATTTAAGTTTTATTTCATCTTGAAATATTTTAAGCATTTAAAAGTTTATAGCAGAATCCTCTTCACAGAACACAGTTTACTTACTCATTTAACCCGAGCTCTATTCATTTCTGAACTTAAATGTAATACATGTTCATTGTAAAAATTTGGAAACATGCCAGGCGTAATCAGCAGCCCCACTTCTTAGAAACACGTAAGTGATTTTCTTATAAAACTGAGACATACTATTTATACATTCACATTTACATTACTATTTACATTTTGCTTACTGCATGAAGTACAACTTATATTTAAACTCTACACCAATGGTCTCAAAAGTGGTATACGGGCAAAGCCATCTCTACAGAAGTCTTCTTTTTATTTTTTTAAGATTATTTATTTATTTATTTGACAGACAGAGATCACAAGTAAATGAGAGGTGGGCAGAGAGAGAGGTGGAAGCAGGCCTCCTGCTGAGCAGAGACCCTGATGTGGGGCTCGATCCCAGGAGGCAGAGGCTTTAACCCACTGAGCCACCCAAGTGCCCCAAGTGTTCTTTATTTCATACTTATGCTACCTTTTTTTTTTGGTCTGTATATCTGTGTATTTGACATAGCACAGTACACAACACATGTTTTATATCTATCAAGTTGGGAGAATACTGGTCTACACCATGACTAACAAGCAGACAAGAACAGTGACAAGTTAAAAAACTGGGTTTTATTAATACATGCATTCACTCATCCCTTCCACTTAAAATTCTGCACCTTTATTAGACTATTAATGCAATGTTTTATAGGAATTTAGTAATAAAAATTTTTTAAAGAGTATTAGTGACATAAAAATATTGACTAGATGGGAAATCCTGCTGTGAAAAATCTTATTACCCAGTGGACATAACTGCATCTTCAATCAGAAGAGGTTATGTTCAAACAAAATTATTAGGCTTTAGAGTGGAAACACAAGTATCACTGCAAGCTAATGTATTTACACATCATTCTCCCTGTACTAAATAAGCATTTCCATTCCCAACATCTCACGTACACCTTCCTCAATCCCACAGCTCTTCTGCCTAGTGAGTAGGGACTAAATGTATATTTGCAGCAGAAACATCACCATCATGGTAGACTTTGTGGCTCAGTGAGTTAAGTGTCTCACTCTTGACTTTGGCTCAGGTCATGATCTCAGGGCTGTGAGATTAAGCCCTGCATCAGGCTCTGTGCTGAGCATCGGGTCGGCTTGAGTCCCTCCTCTTGTCCTTTGGCCCCTCCCCCACCGCTCAAAAAAAATTAACATCATATGTTGTCCAGATCCCTACGAACCCATCAAAAATTACCTGAGCTCCTATCAAAAATTACCTGAGTTCCTATCAGAAACTAAAAATAACACAGAAGAATAAAGTTGCCCAAATAATCTCAAACAGATGGCAAGATTAAAAAGATTCAGAGGGAAAAAAAAAAAGATTCAGAGAGATTTCACAAGAAGATATTCTATTTCCACTGATACATAATTTCAAACCACGCATGATGACATCCTCCACTCAGGACCTTTCCAGGTTGGAGAAGCCATGGCTTTTCAGTTTTCCAGGATACACAACCGAGGCAGACAATGCACTGATAACCACGTAACACACGAAATGCCGACCCCAAGACAAAAGCAAAGCCCTTGATTACCTGATGCCGCTTTAGCATATCCAGACCCAGAAGCATGTCCATGGGCTGCTCCTCAAGTATAGAGAACGAACACGCCAGGAAATCACCTTCAATCTGAACCTGAGCTAAAGCACATTAAGAAAAAGAGATTATGGATTTTTATTTTAATCTTACTTACTTATTTATTGTCACTGATTTTTGCTTCAAAAGCCTCACACAAGCTTTTGGAAATGTATCTACCATTCTGGGCCTTGTGTCCTGTAATCAGTCACAGTCAAGGCAAAGCATGAAACAGGTGAGTTAAGTATGAAGATCCAGTAAGTGCAACCATCAGTTTGAAAGCCAATGAAAGCACCAGCTTGTAAAGTGGATAGAGTGGAACCACCCGGAACATCTGGCTTGATACAGGATACCATCAAGACACGTGTTCAGTTGGTAAGGAGAGCTGGCATTAAGGATGGTGATGGGAATCAGTTCCTCCAATACTAACCGCTTGCTTCCTACACACTTACAAAAGGCTTTCTAAAAGGGAAATAAGGGGCGCCTGGGTGGCTCAGTGGGTTAAGCCTCTGCCTTCAGTTCATGTCATGATCTCAGGGTCCCGGGATGGAGCCCCATCGAGAATCCCTGCTCAGCGGGGAGTCTGTCTCCCCCTCCCTCTCTCTGCCTGCCTCTCTGCCTACTTGTGATCTCTGTCTGTCAAATAATTAAAAAAAAAAAAAAAAAAAGAATTAAAAGGGAAATAAAATCTGTACACAAGTTAACCTCCAAAAAGTAAAAGGTTTATTACTGCCTGTTATAATAAAGTCTATATTTGCAAAAGTTGAGACAAACCAATGCCTGTCTTTGCCTGGAGTCTCTTGCTTTTGCCTCTTTCCTTTATTAGTCCTCTTACTTTATATACAAATATATACAAATATATATATATATAATTACTTTGTTATTAAGTGTATCTTTTTTAAAAAGAAGGTCTATTGGGGCGCCTGGGTGGCTCAGTGGGTTGGGCCTCTGCCTTCGGCTCGGGTCGTGATCCCGGGGTGCTGGGATTGAGCCCCGTGTCGGGCTCTCTGCTCAGCGGGGAGCCTGCTTCCTCCTCTCTCTCTGCCTACTTGTGATCCCTCTGTCCAATAAATAAATAAAAATCTTTTAAAAAAAAAAGAAGGTCTATTTATTTTTTGAGAGAGAGCGTGCCAGTATACATGCTGGGGGAAAGACAGAAGGAGAAGGAGGCACTCCACTGAGCAGGGAGCCAACTCAGGACTCGAACCTAGCACCCTGGGATCACCCTCGCAAACTCTCAACTGACTGAGCCATCCATGTGCCCTTGTTCTTCTTTTTTTTTTTTTTTTAAGATTTATTTATTTGACAGAGAGAGAGAGATCACAAGCAGGAAGAGAGGCAGGCAGAGAGAGAGAGAAGGAAGCAGGCTCCCAGCTGAGCAGAGAGCCTGATGCAGGGCTCGATCCCAGGACTCTGGGATCATGACCTGAGCCAAAGGCAGCGGCTTAACCCACTGAGCCACCCAGGTGCCCCTATGTGCCCTTGTTCTTAAGTGTATCTTACAAACAGAAGAGTATATGAAATGTGTCTAGTATAAAGCATAATAGAACAAAGATCGATGCATTTATTTCCCAGGTTAGGAAGCAGAAAGAGCAGAAGTCCCCTATATCTTCCACTGATCACAACTAAGTGACTTCTCCAACCTTCACTACTATCCTGGTTTTTGTTTTCCTCGTTCCCAGCTTTTTAAATAATCCTTACCAAGAAGATATTTGCAAACGACGTATCAGATGAAGGGCTAGTATCCAAAATCTATAAAGAACTTATCAAACAAAACACCCAAAGAACAAATAATCCAGGGGTGCCTGGGTGGCTCAGTGGGTTAAAGCCTCTGCCTTCGGCTCAGGTCGTGATCCCAGGGTCCTGGGATCGAGCCCCGCATCGGGCTCTCTGCTCGGCGGGGAGCCTGCTTCCCTCCTCTCACTCTGCCTGCCTCTCTGCCTACTTGTGATCTCTGTCTCTCAAAAAAAAAAAAAAAAGAACAAATAATCCAATCAAGAAAAGGGCAGAGGACAAGAACAGACATTTCTGCAAAGAAGACATCCAGATGGCCATCAGACGCATGAAAAAATGCTCCACATCACTCAGCATCGGGGAAATACAAATCAAAACCACAATGAGATATCACCTCACACCAGTCAGAATGGCTAAAATCAACAAGTCAGGAAATGACAGATGCTGGCGAGGATGCGGAGAAAGGGGAACCCTCCTACACTGTTGGTGGGAATGCAAGCTGGTACAGCCTCTCTGGAAAAGAGCATGGAGGTTCCTCAAAAAGTTGAAAATAGAGCTATCCTACGACCCAGCAATCACACTACTGGGTATTTAGATACAAATGTAGTGATCCGAAGGGGCACATGCACCAGAATATTTAGAGCAGCAATGTCCACAAAAGCCAAACTACGGAAAGAGCCTAGATGCCCATCAACAAATGAATGGATAAAGAAGATGTGGTGTATATATACAATGGAATACTATGCAGCCATCAAAAGAAATGAAATATTGCCATTTGCAATGATACAGATCGAACTAGAATTATGCTGAGCGAAATAAGTCGATCAGAAAAAGACAATTATCATCTGATCTCCCTGATATGAGGAATCTGAGAGGCAACATAGGGGGTTTGGAGGGGTGGGGAAGGAAAAAATGAAATAAGATGGGATCGGGAGGGAGACAAACAGTAAGAGACGCTTAATCTCACAAAACAAACTGGGGGTTGATGGGTGGAGGGTAGGGATAGGGTGGCTGGGTTATGGACATTGGGGAGGGTACGTGCTATGGTGAGTGCTGTGAAGTGTGTAAGCCTGACGATTCAGACCTGTACCCTAATACTACTAATACATTATATGTTAATAAAAAATAAAAAATTAAATGATAAATAAATAATCCTTACCAGTTCTGTATGATTTCTAAGCAGCATTACTGTTTAACTTTGTGTTTTTGAACTACTACTTGCTTCTTTACTCAGAAAGTATTTTGAGATCTATCCCTGTACATGTTGACTCTGTTTCTTTCTCTACAAATCACCCCTTCGAGTACTATAATGTCTAACAGACCACAACTGATTTATTGATTCTATTGCTCTGGGACTTTCTGGGTTGCTTTCAGGTTTATGCTGTGATAAGCAATGTCCCCTGAATATTCCGGTCCTTGTCTCCTGGTGTGTATTCAGTTTCTCTGCCAGTACATATACGTATCAAAGAAAATGGAATCAGAGAATTCTAGGGGACATTAGGCTCAACTTCGCTGGGTGACGCTGAATTATTTTCTACAATGTTTTTAGCAGTGTATGAAACTTCCACTGCCCCATATTCTTATCAACATTTGGTATTATCAAATTTAAAATCTTGCTAATCTGACAAGTAATTTTCTATTTCCCTGATTAATAATGAACAAATTTTCATATATTTAACCACTTGGGTTTCCTGTTCAATAGCGCCTGGGGCATCTGGGTGGCTCAGTCAGTTAAGCATCTGACTTTGACTCAGGTCATGATCCCAGGGTCCTCACATGGAGTCCCACAGCAGGCTCCGGCTTGGTGCGGAGTCTGCTTCTCCCTCTGCCCCTCCCCTCGCTCCTGTTCACTTTCTAATTAGGAAAGAAAAAAAAAGTAGCGCCTGTTCGGTCCTTTCTGTAATTTTTTTGCAAACTTTTCTTTTTCTTTTTTCTTTTTTTTTTTAAGTGGGCTCCATGCCTAGTGTGAAGCCCAAAGCAGGGCTTAAACTCACAACCCTGAGATAAGACTGGAGTTGAGATCAAGAGTTGGACACTTAAATGAGCCACCCAGGCACCCCATACTGTCTTTTTCACTGAGATGAAGGACAGACAACACACACAGAATGTATATATTCTGAATCTAAATCCTTTATTAGTCCTATGTGCTATAAAAATTCTTTCCTACTTTATGTCTGTTCCCTTTCTTTATGCCTTTTGATAAAAGTTCTTAATCTTAATATGGCCAAATCTGTCAATAATTTCCTTCATAACCTTTAAGGAACCCCTTCCCCATGCAAGATATTCTCTTATATTTTCTTCTAAAAGCTCTGACTTTGCCTCTCACATCAAGGTCTTTCACCAACTGAACTGACATTTGTGTGTGAGAGAGACAGGGTCCAAGTTCCGATTCATTTTTTGCACATGGATACCCAGCTGTCTTAGCACCTTTCCTGAAAACTTCCCTCTGCTCTGTAAGACTGCCTCTCTCATTTATCAAGGTTCATGTAAACGTGGGTCTGTTTCTGTTCTAATACTGTAGTCTTGACATCTAGAAGAGGAAATTACTCCAGAGTATCTCGCCTATTCCTACAATAAACAGTCCATAAAAAATTTTAAGTTAGCATAATGTCTCACAGAAAAACAAAAACACCTGCTGAGATCTTAAGGGTATTACAATGACTCTGCTCTTGACGAATGTGGGAGAATTACCACTTTGGACATCCTGAGTCCTCTTATCTGTGACATAGCTCCCCTTCACTTAGATTTCCTTTATAATTGTAGGCTTTCTTCCGATCACAGGCACAGCTTGCCCGTCCACAAGGAAGGAGGACACAAGGGACTGGTACTTACTTTACTTCCTCCTATCATCTTCCTACTTAAAACCACAGAAATTCTGAGAATTCAGACTTGGAAGCAACCATTGTGTGACAGTACAGGTCCACCGTGTGTAGGGAAGTATATGCAAGGAAGGTGTTTAAACTTTTCTTAGTCTATATAAATCAACAAAAGAAAACACAGAAACTCTAATAGACAAATACATTACAAAAGAGAGAAATGGGCAGAAACTACCACTTGCAATAAAAGAAAAGAAACTTACAGTGAAAAAAACCCCAGCCTTTTTAAATCTTTACAGTAAGGGAGTAAAAACTAAGAATCCTTGATTATATAAGGACCTCAAGATAAACACTGATTCAGCACTGGGAAAGCCACTCTGGTACGAGTTAGAAATATATCAAGGGCCTTTAAGAATTCATAACCTTTGATTCAACAGCTTCACTTACGGGAATCTTGACTAAGAAAAAATTAAAATGTGCATAAAACTACCACTGCCATATTACAATAATAAAATATTGGGGGAAAATTTTATCCTAAAAGTTGACCATTAAACCCATAGAAGAGAATGCTATGCATCTGAATGATGCTTATGAAATACACAGTAATAGTGAGAAAATGTTATTTTTTCATAAAATGGTTTAAGTTTCTATGTTATATGACCACTTCTTTTTTTTTTTTTTTAAGATTTTATTTATTTATTTGTCAGAGAGAGAGGGAGAGAGAGCGAGTACAGGCGGACAGAATGGCAGGCAGAGGCAGAGGGAGAAGCAGGCTCCCTGCTGAGCAAGGAGCCCGATGAGGGACTTGATCCCAGGATGCTGGGATCATGACCTGAGTTGAAGGCAGCTGCTTAACCAACTGAGCCACCCAGGCGTCCCAACCACTTCTTTTTTTTTTTAAATGAACTCTTTTCTCAGCACAACTGTTATTGTAAGCTGAACTTTTTTTTTTTTTTAAAGATTTTTATTTATCCATTTGACAGAGAGACAGAGATCATAAGTAGGCAGAGAGAAGGGCGGGAGGGGGAGAAGCAGGCTCCCTGTTGAACAGAGAGCCCGATGCAGGGCTCCATCCCAAGACCCTGAGATCATGACATGAGCCGAAAGCAGAGGCTTAAACCACTGAGCCACCCAGGTGCCCCATACGACCACTTTTTTTTTTTTTTTTTAAGATTTTTTATTTATTTGACATAGAGAGATTTCAAGTAGGCAAAGCAGCAGGCAGAGAGAGGGAGGGGGAAGCAGGCTCCTCGCTGAGCAGGGAGCCTGATGCGGGGCTGGATCCCAGGACCCTGAGATCATGACCCGAGCTGAAGGCAGAGGATTTAAACCCACTGAGCCACCCACGTGCCCCATATATGACCACTTTTTTTGCAAGAACAAAATGCATGGAAAATAGGCCAGAAGGAGATTAAGTCCAAATGGTACCTAGTAGTTGAGTCTCACTCAAAAGGATTTAAAGTATTAAGAAAAAGAACAATTTTGGTTAGAGATGAAGGACTGAACCCATGTATTTACCTCCATTTACTCCTTAAAAATTTACAATAAAATTGTTTTTTTAAGGTATAAATCACTAAGGACAAAAATCATGGACACAAAACTGAAACATAATTTTGTAACAGAAAGCAGAGGACAGTAAGGAAAACAGGGAAGCAAGCCAGTTCGTGTCTCAGAAATCCCCAGAGGCGATGGTCCTGTGCAAACAGGGGTAGAGGTGGGTGCAGAGCAGGAAGACTGGTCAAAGTCTCTAGGGGAGGCAGAGTTAGATCTCAAGGTTCTCTCTGCTCAGTCAGGCGACTTCCTTTCACCCCCACAGCAGACCAGGGGTTTATTTTCTCAAGAGGGCAATACAGAGGTGGGCACAGAACGAGACAGAGACACAGCAAGCAGGTAACTGAAACCCAGGGGGAGGAAGTATAAGTTTACTGAGCTCTACCCCTTTTCTCCCTTTCAACTTCCAGATCCCCCACAACCGCCATGACTGCCCACCCAAGTCATCTTCCAAATAGCCTTCTGGTGTCCCAGTTTCAATATGAGCAGATGCCAAGGATCACCAGACGTTTGAGAAAAGCATCTAACACAGAAGTCAAATAAATGCAAAACGTAACAGAAAGGTGGGAAGGCAAGTTTGAGGAAATCTGGCAAACAATTAACACACCCAGGACACATGACGAGAGAGAGAGGAAAGAAAGGAAACGAGAAGACCAGCCCCGGAGAGACGGGTTACTCCACCCGAGCAACAGACATCCAGGAGGTGGGAGCGTGCAGGGAGTGAAAAGGACGCAGCACAGCGCAAGACAGATCTACACCTGAGTACAGCCCTGCGAAATTTCAGAACGCCGAGGTCACAGAAGAGTCTGCAAGCTTCAGAAATGGAAAGAAATATTTCACATAAAGGATCAAGAATTGGGACAGCAGCCAGCTTCTCTACAGCAACACTGACAAAAACTGTGGAAAACAAAGATGATTTCCAACTTAGCCAGACTGGTAGAATACAAGGAAAAAAAGACAAGCTCTGACATTTAAGGACTCAGTTTCCTCCCTTACTTTCTCTCAGGCAGCTACTGGATGCTGTACTCTAACAGGCCGAGGAGCAAGAGTACAAAGAGTAGAGAAGGGACGCACGTGCTCCGATCTAACAGCAAGGGGAAAGCGGCCTTGGAGACCCAGGAAGGGAACTTCTGTGACAGCAGCGGTGGCGCAGTTCTGGACACCCGTCCAGTCTCCAGAAGAACCGTCAACAGGAAGAAATGCATAAGGAAGATTTACACAACTAGGTAAGTGTTTGGGGATGGAGTAACACATAGAATCCCAAATGACTGAAACAAAACAATTATTACAAGAAACATAATACTAGACACAAACGGAAAAACAATCACTTTCAATTAGATGGCTCAGCTCTCTACAGTATTTACGTATCAGTAATAGCACAACACACACGTTATTTTGAAATATGGAGGCAGGCACCAAAAGAAATGAGCTAAAATAGTTGAAAAGGATTCTAAGGAGCAGGAACACGGAAGTACACAGTGACTGATCTTTTTATAACCAGCTAGAACATGTACATGTGTAATACAGACAGAACAGAGGATTTAACATTTCTGGGGATTAGGCTTGCCGGATCAGATAAACCTCTGAAGAATAAATTTTTAAGACTCTGCTACTCTGAAAAGACTCCCGCAGTGCCTTTGCTCACCTAGATGTACCCTTCCAATAATCTTCTGGGTGCCCACTCCTTTGGCGATCCCTGCCCACCGACGGTCCACCAGCCTCATTATGTTACACCTTTCTGCACAAGCTTGGCTCATAATAGTCATCTGGGCACCTGGAGGTGGAGGGAAACATCAGAGAATAAAAACAAAGCCCACACTTGTGTTAAGATTAAAAAATGCAGCCTGAGAACAGGGCAGAGAGCAAATACACCCCCACGCTTTTGTCTGAGTACAATTACTCACACCGAGCTTAAGCTAGCCCTTAGCTGTTCCCACCACACTGAATTCAACTTTCAGTTCCACGCTGGAATCTGAAACAGTGTAGAAACCTGGCAGGGAACGAAAGAATACTTTGTTGAAATGTAATAATTGGATGACATTTTAAAACGTTACAGACAGAAAGCAAAACCACCTGGAGGGGAACCCGTGTCTACAGATAGGGAACGCTAAGGTAAGCACCACTTCACACTCAGCTCTGTCTTCACCAAGTATCTCTAAACATCTTACTAGATTATTTTTACTTCAGACTCTGGGACAGTGTAATTTACCAGGTGAAACCTGCAGTCTCTCCAACAAGGAAGAGCTGAACTCCCCATCTCTGCACCAACAAGCATGCCCCAGGACAAGAGGGCAGTCAGGGTCCTTTCCTGCGTGTGTTCACCTGTACGGCCAGAGGGGCCTGGGCAGGAGACGGTCTCTGTTTCCCCTACATGTGGTCCGAGTCTCCCATGGACTCTAGTCTATCGCCGTGTGCTGGACATTTCCTTCTCGAAGCCAACAGGTATAAAGCCCTTTCTCCCCCAAGTAGTGCTCACCTCGGATTTCTCTTACCAATGAAATTACTTTCCTGCAACATAAAACTCGGCACTGTTCACGCGTGACTCCTTGTCTTTCAGCCTTCCCCCCACTCTCAGACTCTGCTCCAACCCTGTGAGTAAGTTTTATGCAATTTCTATTTCTGACCTACCTTCCTTCTAACTATAGCAACCAGTGTGGCTCACCCCCTATTCCCCTCACTAGTGGACAAGTTCTCTGGTTTCCAAACCACTCTGCAGAGGTATAATTTAAAGCAAGGGAAATAGTTCTGACTCTGACCCTGAGGGATACAGAATTTTCCAGATCTGTCACTGTTTTCAGTCTTAAAACATCCTCCACGGCTCCTCCTCTTTGTAAGATCAGCCTCACACCCCCTCGCCACAGCTGCACAGTCCACCTCACCCCGGCCGAAGTGCTTCCAGCTGCTACAGACCGATGTCTGTGTCCCCCCCAAAACTCCTACACTGAAACCACCACGTTCCTAATGTGGCTGCATCAGCAGGTGGGGCGTGTGGGAGGGATCAGGTCATGGAGGTGAAACTCTTCGGAACGGGATGAGTGTTCTTGTACAAGAGACCCCAGAGAGCGCCCTCACTCTTTCTGCCATGTGAGGACACAGCGGGAAGACGAACGTCTGCGACCTTGAAGTGGGTCCTCAGAAGACACTGAACCTGCCTGTACCTTGGTCCAGAACTCCCCAGCCTCCAGAACTAGGAGAAGGAAATCTGTTGTGTATGAGCCCCCCCGCCTCCGGTTGATGGTCTTCTTTTATAGCAGCCCGAACAGATGCAGCTATCAGCCTTTCACTGTTCTAAACCCCTCACTTCGACAGGAGCCAGTTGTTCCCTCTGCCTCTCACTCCCGCTGACCCTCCTGCAGAGAGAGTGCCCCCCCTTCTCTGAATCCCCCTCGTGCTCAAGGCCCAGGTCAAACCGCGCCTCCTCTGCAGCTGACTGGCCTTGCCCAGGGCTCTCCCCTCTCATTCAATCCCATCACTGCCCATTCACTTTACTCACGAGGCACCTGACACTTTATGGGCACTAAAAGCTCTTGGCATTTAAGGAAGGTTAGAGTCAAGAAGGTCCAGCGAAAAGGAAGGAAAAAAAAAACCAGAGAAGGCGATCTCTCTTTTCTTCCTCTCTCCCATTTCTACTGCACAAAAGCTACTTATTGTTGTAAAGTAAGCGAGCCCAAGACAAGAAGGCCCCCTTTCAACACTCTCCCGCCTTTTCTCAAGACTCAGTTCCATGCCCCTTCCTCTGCCCGTGGAGACAGGGCAGTTCCGATGCCCGCTCTGGGGGGGAAGCCACGCCCGAGCAGCCCAGTCGGAGGAAGAATGTGGTCTCCACGGCTAGCCAACATGCATCTGATTTTTGCGGTCACTGAGCTGTGGTATCAAACAGATCTGGGGCTGAATCCGAAGTCCATGACTCATGGGCTCTGTCTACCTGAAGAGTGACAACACCTAAGTTTTCTCATCTACAAAACAGGGTTAATAGCTGAACACAGCTCCCTGGGGTAACCTGAAGGTTAAGTGAAATTAAGATGATCTATTTTAAGCACCGAGTGTGCTGCCTGGCATACAGTAAGGGCTCAGTAAACGTTGAATGTTACCCTTAGGGTCTCTTATGTACACTTCTGTCTCTCTCACTGATACGAGCCCCATGAAGCTCCAGTCGGTGAGTCTTCCTCCCAAACACTCCGCGCAAGTGCCCCGCCTACGGCATTCAACACACACTTTTTTAAAACTGACTATCAGCAAATGTGCTTCTCTCAGGAACGTATGTATCTCAAGACACAAACACTGAGCATGAGCTCAGATAGCTGTGGATGAACGAATGCAGGAAAGTCATACTTGAACAGGGCCTTTCACTACTCCAGGAGCTCACCCCACCATCTCACAGGCTGAGCGAGCTACCCAGGATTAAGACACACGGGACCAATGAGCCACACCCACATGGTGCTCTGTATGGTCTGACTGAAAAGCAGTTACTACTGCGAGAAAAGGTACCAGCTGGTATAGGCACTATTCACAATCTCAGGTGGGGAACTCCCTGTCTACTGACCTGGCGGTCAAGTTCTTTCAGGGCAAGAGCCCTGATTCATACATGCTTCGACTTCTCACAGCTCCCGGCAAAGGGCTGCCATACAGACCATGATGAGGTACTGGTCTGACCTACATCCCACACTGCTGCCTCTCATGGCTCCTTCTTCTAAACCCATGTACTCGCAAACTTCTTACAGAGGTATCCTAAAAATTCAGGCTGCCCAATCAGGGGGGTAGGAAGATAAAGGACATACTGCATGATACAAAACCAATGAAGAAACGATTAAGAAATAAACCTGTTACAAACAAAAGGTGGGCAAGTGAAGTGACTCCCAGGTTCATTAGCAGTCCAGGCTTCTGCCCGCTTTCACGGGCATCAGGCCCCCCCCTTCTCCCCGTGTCAGGTCGGAATGTCCGACAGACAGAGAGACAAAGACCAAGACGTCACCTGAGTCAACGAAAGCTTTCACAGGGTGTCCGTTCACTTTGCAGTTAATATAAAGCATCACTACTTGGCCAAAACTTTCAGGAGCCTCTTCCATAGCTATCGTCATGTTTTCCTCAATGTTCTGTTGCCTGTAACACACCAAAACCAAGCACAGTAAGATCATTATTTCCAGGAAGGGGAATCTAATTCAAAGTCACAACATTCAAAACAGACTTGGCTTTCTCTTCAGCGAGCTGCTGAGTGGCAGACGCAGAGATGCTGATCTTCGAGAAGACCCTGATGAACAAGACCATCACTCTAGAGGTTGAGCCTAGTGATACCAGTGAGAGCATCAAAGCCAAAATCCAAGTCAATGGGAGCATCCCACCTGAAAGCAGGGTCTGATGTTGCGGGCAAAGCACTGACAGACGGACGCTCTGACGACAGCAGCCGCAGAGTCCAGCCTGCACCTGGTGTTCTGTCTGCGGGGAGGTGCCATCGAGCCGTCCCCCCGCCAGCTGGCCCGGACACACACCCGCGGCAAGATCATCGGCCACCAGAGCTTTGCCTGCCCACACCCCCACGCTGTCCACCGCCCCAAGAACTGCAGCCACACCAGCCCGTGCGCCCCAAGAAGGAGGTCAAATAAGGCCACTCCACCAGCTCTTCCTTTGCCTGCAGTGCAGCCTCCTGCCCGAGCCCCAAGGCCTTGGAACCTCCACAGTTTTCCTTTCACTCAACTGACTGGGGGAAAAACCAACCCAACATCTGTACACCTCTTGTGCCCCTATTACAGCAGCTGAGTCATGGAAATGGGAACCGGTGCTCTCTCCTGGAACAGGTGAGGTGGTGAGACGCAGCTGGCGGCAAATCTGAAGGCCTGCACATGGCTTTCTCCCGCAAAACAGTTCTGCTTCCTTTATGAGCTCAGAAACAGGAATAAACCTCCGGAGTATAAGGGTCACGGCATTTTAATTCTGTAGAATGTGAGAATTTCACGAATGCTTCAATTTTAACAGAGGATTTACTAGACATCTGGTACATTTCCTATGTCTGGTGTGTTAGAAATAGTTGGCAAATATAATATATGGGTGTTAATGGTCTGCACTGTGTCTCTGCTTAATCCCTGAGACTGGGTTTTCTACCTTTAAGTGAGTGTAGCAGCTCCGATTATAGTGTGGCTAAGAGGTGGAGAGCATCTAGAACACAGTGTTGACAGAAGAGCAGATGCTCAGCAAATGCTGAGCAATGTCTCTCTAGTTACCTGCTATCGCTCAGAAACACACACACACACACACACAGTTCACTTGTCTGTCAAACCATTCCTCCAAACACCAGACATATTCTATTCCCACATATGAAAAGGATCTAAAAGGGGGTTTTAGCTTTCTCCAACCTCCTGTACCTTCATTCCCAACCTCCTTTTAAAAACACCAAACACTACCAACATTAATGGGAACAAGGGCAGGGCTGGGCAACGTAATTCAAGACTGATGCACAAACAGGAGGGGCCCCAGACTGGGGATAAGTTATACCAGTTTGGACCACCATCCGTTTGTGTGAACAAACGCCCATGGGACGGGATGCCTGGCTGGCTCAGCAGGTTAGGCCGCTGCCTTCAGCTCAGGTCATGATCCCAGGGTCCTGGGATCGAGCCCCGCATCCAGCTCCCTGCTCAGCAGGAAGCCTGCTTCTCCCTCTCCCTCCACCTGTTGCTCTGTCTCCTTGTACTCTCTCTCTCTCTGTCAAATAAATAAAAACCTTTAAAAAAAAGAAAAGAAAAAAACAAAACACCCCCACAGGAGCGCAGCCGCACTGCCGGTCTCCAAGAGTTTGTATCAGGTAGGTCCACGCTGGCACCGCACTGGCACAAATGAGCCCTTGCGACAGAGACAGCAGGGCCTGCAAACCCTAAAGTATTTACTGCCTGGCGATCCATGGGAAGCTTGCCAACCCCTGCTCTAACCTGCAGTGCCTGTCCTTTTCACAGTAATACTCCCCCTCAACTGAACTAATCATTTTATCAGCCATTCTGTAATAATACACGAAATTTTTCAGGAAATCGAAGGCACGTTTATTTAATCTAGGGAAATATGCAAGCTCGCATACCCCAGTGCAGTTGTGCCCTGGGTAATCACTGTGCAGCATACCAAAGCAAACTGCAGGAAGCGATTGACAGAATTACACGGCTCTTCTCTTATGCCACATTCTTAAATTTAGAAATGAACTAAAATTAGTTGTATACTCCTGACCTTGCATTGACTCCACCAAGTTAAGTTTCAGCAAAATCAGATTCTGAGATAATACCAGTCATTTTGGCTATTCTGGGCTCTATATGTGGAGAATCTCTTGAGAAGCACAAGATATTCTTTAAAAGAGTGTACATGGGGCGCCTGGGTGGCTCAGTGGGCTAAGCCTCTGCCTTCAGCTCAGGTCATGATCTCAGGGTTCTGGGATTGAGTCCCGCATCGGGCTCTCTGCTCGGCAGGGAGCCTGCTTCCTCCTCTCTCTCTCTCTCTGCCTGCCTCTCTGCCTACTTGTGATCTCTCTGTCAAATAAATAAAATCTTAAAAAAAATAAATAAAAGACTGTACACATTGGGGCACCTGGGTGGCTCAGTGGGTTAAGGCCTCTGTCTTCAGCTCAGGTCATGATCTCAGGGTTCTGGGATCAAGCCTTACATTGGGCTCTCTGCTCAGCAGGGAGCCTGCTTCCCCACACCCCCGCCTCTCTGCCTACTTGTGATCTCTGTCAAATAAATAAATAAAATCTTTAAAAAAAAAGAAAAAAAGAAAAAAAAGAGTGTACACATTACCCCAGTTCCTTAACCTCCCCCACCTCCCACAAGACACACAAACATGCCCCCTCTAACTGCTACTCTGCCGACAGGGCAGTGTTACGGTTTGGCTCTGATGCCTCCCCACTTTCCTTCCCACTGCTCCTGCTTCCTGGATTGAACATGTCTGTTCTTCAGAATTATGTCAAGTTCCCTTAGAGCTGCAATGGAGTCTAGTTCAGAGAACACAAATGTCTTTTTCTATTTCTCTGGGTAGATTTAACTAGTGAGATTTTTTTTCAAAGATATTTATATACTAATATACTGATGCAATTAATGTGGGGACTTCATCAAAAAGAACAAGAACGGCTGGGGGCTGTCAACTGATTCGGACAAATAACTTAAATTTCCCTGATTTCAGATGTAGTCAGAGAAAAAAAAATAAAATAACCATTATTTGACTTCCAAGCTGACATTATAATGTAATGACCAAGTTGGGCTTCATTCAAGTAACAAAAGACTATGACTGCAAAGAACCTAGTTCTTCCTATACGGCAAGGGATAGAGTCCATGACCCCCAGTGGACACCCAAAATCACAAAGAGTACCAAATCCTACACATGTACTATATTTCTTCCTGTGTACGTATACCTAAGATAAAGCTTCATTTATCAGTGACGTACAGTGAGAAGCAACAATAATAATAAAATAGAAAAACTGTAATATTCTGTAGTAAACATTCTATGAATGCGTCTCTCTCAAAATACCTTACTGTACTGTACTCACGCTTCTCACGATGATGTGGGATGATAAAATGCCTACGTGGTAAGATGAAGTGAGATGAATGGCATAGGTTTTGCGACATGGTATGAAGCTACTACTGATCTTCTGATCTATCTGCTTGGAGACTATAGTTAGCCACAGAAAACCAAGGACACGGAAAAGACAGGGAAGACTATACTAAGGCCTTCACCATTTGCAACAAAAACGGAATGGGGGGGGGGGGCGGCTGTCCTTCCATTCTAAGGGGCTGAAGAGCATCTAGCTCGTGACAGTAATGTGACCAAGGCTGTCATCAGCATCACTGTACCTGCTCTGGCCCTACCTCTGAAGATTCTGATCCATCAGATTTGAGGGGAGAGCACAAGCACCTACAGTTTTAAAGCCTCTTATGTGATTTTAATGTAGCCCCAGGTGAGGACCACAGCATTAGGGAAGCGAGAGCTGTCCACTGAGGCCAGTGCAAGAGCTGCAGGAGGCAAACAGCCCTAGGACCACAGAGTTCCATCTGTCCAGAAATCGCTCTCTGATCCAAGATTGCACCCAAGCCTGGGTTTAATTTAACTAGGGCTCACGCATTATGTCTACGGACGGAGACTGCAATCAGGCAGCCTGTGGAGCTGCCCCAACAGTCTCACCAAGCAGGGGCCGCTGCTCAGTCCTGTAGTCACCTACCTGCAGCTGCTCTGCTGATGCACTGTGGGCCAGTCCCGGAATCTTCACTCAACTTTTAGAAGAGAACATCATTAAGTTAGGTACTTGTGCCACTGTCATACACTGAATCAACGTGTGAGGAAAACGGAAGAGGAAAGAAGACCTAAAAGGCGGAACTGCTCTCTCAAATACAAAAACAAGGAGGCTGCTTCAGAGCAGATGCCCGACTGACACAGGGTCACCTGTCATTTGGGAACTCTGGATTCTCTAAAGTTTGCTCTTTAGGAAAAGGGTCATTACCTTATATCTTCTTCTATTTTTGCCTGAGCTTCAAGATCAAAAGGGTCAGCAGAAAAGAGACGAATCCTTTCTTGCTCTCTCCGGGCTCGGTCCTGCTGCTGCTCCACCAGGACCCTAGAAAATTTCTCTACAAAAATAAGGGAGAAAATCTTGAGTACCGCTCTATTTCTATTCTTCATTAGTACTCTTCCAGATCAAACAGTTTCTCAAGATACAACTGTAAAGAGATGCAGAAAGGATGCCTAAGAATTATTTTAAATGAACAATTACATTTACTTGCTATTTTCTGAGGCAAGACTACGTACGTCACCTAAATTTAATATGAAGAAATTAAGTCTTTGCAAAAATCATTTCTTCCTGTAAGAAGTTATCCATTGTCGTGTCTTTACCCAGAGATAACAATATTTCAATTGAAATGAATGGAAATGACTATCTGTGGGGCAGATAATGGCTGCGTTGCTTTCCTCCCCGGCTGCCCTTATGAACCTATTACCTAGAGATAAAACAGCATGACAACAGGGGATCTTGTCCGTGGTATTGTAATAGTGTTTGTGTGGTGACAAGCAGTGTGTCTGCAGTGAGCACAACGTAAGGCACAGGACTGATGAATCACGGTGTTTGTTGTACACGTGAACTACGGTAACGTTGTGTGTCAACTATATTTCAATTAAAAAACAAAAAACCCACCAACGTCACCACCACCACTGAAAACCATGCACCACAACCCTGTTTTTCCTCTAGTTTCATTCCCTTTATAACAGCCTCTGCCTTAAGCCAGGTAAGTTAAGTGCAAACTACTGTTAGCCTATCTATCTGACCTGGTGAATAACAGGCAGGAAAATGAGTGAAGAGGAAATACTGCTTGCTAGAAAATGTGTTACAAGAACCACCTTAATTTTGCTATTTCTTAAATGAGGATGAATAAACATGTATAAACTTCAACTTGCCATCACCGTGGTCTTTGGTGACTAGATCTGCTACATAAGAAATCAAAGACACCAGAATAATGGTCATATGAACTATTAACATACACAACATGAATGAATCTGAAACACATTAAGCTGAGCAAAAGAAGTCTGCCATGAGAGAGGACACAGTGTACGATTCCATTTACATGAAGATCGAAACCACAATTATCAGAATGGCAGCAGCCCATCAGGGGAGGAAACTGACTTGCCGCAGAGAATATACTGGAACTTCTGGAGTGAGAAAAACGTTCTGTATCTTGACTAGGGTGGTCACATTGAGTTTGCCAAAACTCAATGAAAATATACTTAAAAAAAAATCTGTGCGTTTCTGTTAGGTAAGTATTACCTCGATTTAAAAGATGGTCAACTGAAGAACGAGCTATTAAGTGTCTGTCATGTTTTGAAATTTAATCAGTACCGTTTCATAAGCCCAAGAATAAAACTAGAGAAATTTACAGAGAAAAACTTTATTCATGAAGCTAACTAAAAATAAATGTTCTATTTAATATAAGAATGGATCAAATACAGCTCCAAACAAGCTGTTGGCAACAACCCTGCTCCCATTAAACTTGGGGCGGGAGAAAATAAAAGGGTTCATTCCATTTTACCATACAGGCTGATGGCACCAGACATGTTTTCTGTAACTAAAAGCATTTCACCTGGCAGCAAGCTGGGTTACTGGTGTGCTCTCAAACTGAGGGTCTAACTGAACAGGTTAAAATAGGAGTACCCAGGTTATGCGCTGTGAAAACAATATGAAAAAAAGGTCAATGGAGGAGGCTGGTCAAGCTGGATTTCAAAACTCCATGCAGATGTAGAATTCTCTCGCTACTGCCAGTAAACTCAGCCCTTGACACTAGCCCGGATCTACCTCTCAGAGAGCACCTGGTAGGTTCAAGCAATCGCGTGATGCGGAGGCTCGAACACACCAGCTGCCTGAGTTTCTCCACACGTGCTGCGATGGAACCACTTCCCCTCGGGTCAGCTTGCCAGTCTTCCATATGCGTAAGCTTACCAAGGTCTCCACTGAGCAGAGCATCTGCCAAGGGCGGGTTGCGTTCCTTCAGCAAGGACAGCTCATGGGGGTTGGCCAGCAACATGTCTCGGAGCAAGGCCGGATTGTCCAAGCCCTGAGGAGATGAAGCTATGTCTCCAGGAGATGAGTGGGAATGCTGTGCTGGTGGCTGGCGCTGCCGGGAGCCTGACGTGCCGGGCACGGCTATACTACGGAAGTCTATGCGGGGTAAGTCTGTTGGGGAAAATCGGTTCAAAGTTTACTTCCAGTGACTCCATCAAAACAAGCATTTGAAGGGAACAGCACTTGCTGGTACATGGCATGTCGTAAATGGTTAACTGTAGACATCTGACCTTGGCCCTGCTCCCGCTCTCAACTAACCACAGTCTGGGTGAACCCACAGGCAAGAATAGAAAAGGGGGTGCCGACAGTGGTAGTAACCCTAGATTTTTGGCTTATACAGTATCCCAGGAGAGATGAAAAATTTTTACTTATTTGTGCTTTTAAAACATTAAAGCTAGTCTCAATAAACATAACCACATAATTCTGAATGTAATTCTTGAGAAAAATCCCAGTCCGCTTTGACATGTTTCAAAGAGCCTGCACACCCTGGGGAAAGAATACTATACAATCCAAGGGACCTGAATCCATTTTAGATGTAAAATTCTACAAGTTTCTGCTGAACACATTCATCGTCGGAATTTATGCTTTCATCTGTGTATCACTGCTAACTCTTATGCCCTGGGGAGCTAGCAGGTAGAACTGTTCTACAGGAGAGACAAACAGAAGAAAAAGGAACATGTTCAGGTTCTCTCCCAGTGCTTAGGTCACCAAAAGATAGAACAGAGTTAAAGGATACAACTCCCAGGTTCTAAAATGCAGGCTGGGCTGACCCTATTAAAATGAAAGGAAAATAAAAGGGAGTCTTACACAAAGAACCCACATGTTATATGATTCCATTTATATGAAATGTCCAGAATAGGAAAATACACAGAGACGGAAGGTAGACTGATGGTTGCCCGGGGCCGGGAGGCTTGGAGGCAGATGGGGAATGACTGCTAATGGGTACAGTTTATTTTTAAGGTGATGAGAATGTGCTACAGTTGATTGTAGTGACGGCTGCACAACTTGGAATATACTCAAAATCAATGAACTGTACCCCCTTTTTTTTTTTTTAAGATTTTATTTATTTATTTGACAGAAATCACAAGTAGGTGGAGAGGCAGGCAGAGAGAGAGGGGGAAGCAGGCTCCCCGCTGAGCAGAGAGCCCGATGTGGGGCTCGATCCCAGGACCCTGAGATCATGACCCGAGGCGAAGGCAGAGGCTTTAACCCACTGAGCCACCCAGGCGCCCCAAACTGTACCCTTTAAATGAGTGAACTTATGGTATATGAATGGCATCTCAATATAGCTGTTACTTAAAAAGGAGTTTTTACCTTAGCAAAGAAAAAGCAGAGCAGAGCGAGAATGGGGCGCTAGAACTGAGTGGAGCTGCATCTCCTCAATCCCAAAAATGTATCTGAGGGTCACTCCTGTCCCAAGTCTGAGGCCGTCCTGAAGCGTACGGGACATCAACAGAAGGAGGGAATCCTTAAATTCCAGCGTCAGTTTCTGCCTCTTAGCACGGGTTCAACTAGACACTTTCTCCAAACAGACCTCAGCGGGCAGCTAGTAAATGTTTATGTGTGCGTGTACACGTTTGAGGGAGTTAATCTATACCAACAGGCAAAACACAGGGGCGGGCCTTCTCTGTGGGTTGAGAAATTTTATCTCTAACCCTGTTACACTTATCTTGAGAGTCCATTCACTTCAAAGTAATTCTGAGAAACCTGTTTACCTGATAGACCAAGATCCCCTCCCCTCGCCACCCCCACCTACTGGCTGTCTGGTCCACATGGGACAGTGGGGGGGGGGGGGAGGAGGAGACACAAAAACAAAAACCAGTCACTTTCTAGAACTAACCATCTCACCAAATTAACCAAAGGCAGACTTGGTTTTTGTTGACTGGCACGTTCGAATCCCAGCTCTTTCTAAAGTTTAACAGTAGCCCTGAGGGACTGCTGTAACCCTGATCCGGGAGAACAGTGCATCATGGTCACAGCCCCAGTTTCAGGCTGAATGGAAGCACTGTGTTCCGAGCTAGGGTTTGTCATCGTCACCCAAACACCCATCAGCTGTTACCACAAACCATAAAACCAGCCATCCTAATGACTAAATACTGTGGAAAGAAATCTATCCAAAGATAACAGGGAACGGAAAACACTATTACATTTCATCAAACAGTTCCCTCTCAAAACCCTGTCAACTTTCTACAGATCAGGAACCCCTCTGAGCATCTGAGGAAAGCTACAGACTCTTTCTCCATCAAATGCACACATGTGCGAAGCCACCCAATTCTGTGATTCTTTCAAGGACACAGAATCACTCTAAATCCCAATGCACAGATTCCAGATTATAAACCCCTAATCTGGACGGAACATCAAGACAGACAACAGCTGCCTTTCACAGGATTAACATGGCTGGCAGGGAAGGAACAGAATTTGGTGGTCTGGCGGCTTAATGCTCTTAAAGGTCAGTATAACGGGAAAAAATACCACATTTTGTTCCCATGTCTTCATTTATTAGCTAAATAACACTGAAGACATTACTTAAAATCAGCGCTTCATCTATTAGTGGTAACAAATTATAAAGAGGAATCTCTTCCCCCACAACAGTGACGAGACCACGTAACGGAGGGGCACGTGCCTGGCTGACTGCCAGCAGCAGGCCAGGCACAAAGTAGCAAAAGTCAGTCAGGAATCACGGGCAGAGGTGGCCTCCTAAGTCCTTCCCAAGGATAAAGTTATTATTGATAACAGTAGAAGCGAACGATTATCACAGACACGCCGTGTGCCAGAGGTTGCGAGTGCACTATTCTCACAGCCTATCTCACAGCTGGTGATGAAACGGACGTAGGAAAGTTAACACATCCGAGGTTACACAGCAACCAACGGGCAGTCAGAGCCTGTACCCTGCACTCTGAACCCGAAGGCAGTCCACTGCTCCGGCCCACGTTACACTCTCCTGATGCTGGTGTCAGGGATGTCTTACTTGGGAACTGCACTGGAGGTCGAGGGTCGGCGTTCTCCTTCTGTCGTAAAATCACAACGTCCCCATCTTTCAAGCCGTAGGAAGCCAGCGATCTGTGGTTGTCTGTGAGAGGTCTTTCAGCATAGACAATCTACGACCAGAAAAGATTGTACAGTAGAAAGCACTGAGAAGTAACATGGCACAAAGCAGGAAGACTACGTCCAGCGTCCCTTTTCATCAGACGTCAGTCCCTGCTCAAAACCCCCCAGTGGTTTCCAATCACACCTGGAACAAAAACCCCAAGTCCTTCCCGTTACGAAATAGGCCCAAACCATTTGGGTCCCTGGCTCTCCTTCTGACTTCATCTCATACTGTAATTGCTGTTCCCAAATAACATGATCAATTTCCCTCTGGGACTGTTTCTCTTGCTCTTCTACCTAAGGAATGTTCTTTTCCCAGTCATCTCCTTTTAGAAGTAGGCTCTATGCCCAATGTGGAAATTGAACTCACGACCCTGAGATCAAGAGTTGCATGTTCTGCCGACTGAGCCAGCCAGGTGCTCCCCAGTCATTCTCTCTTAAGGTCTCTAATCAAACATTACCTTTTCAGAGCCCTTCATTCATCAGTCTATTTAAAAAGTACCCTCAGAGTGCCTGGGTGGCTCAGAGGTTAAGCCTTTGCCTTCGGCACAGGTCAAGATCTCAGGATCCTGGGACTGAGCCCCACATCAGGCTCTCCACTCGGTGGGGATCCTGCTTCTCCCCACCTCTGCCTACTTGTCATCTCTGTAAAATAAATAAATAAAATCTAAAAAAATAAAAATAAAATGTACCCTCACCTCTCATACTATAAATCTATTTCTTAAAGATTTTTTATTTATTTATTTGACAGAGATCCACAAGCAGGCAGAGGCAGGCAGAGAGAGAGGAAGGGAAGGAGGCTCCCCGCTGAGCAGAGAGCCCGATGTGGGGCTCAATCCCAAGACCCTGGAACCATGACCAGTGAGCCACCCAGGCGCCCCTATAAATCTTTTTCTTTATTGTCTTTCTGCCCCCACTAAAACGTAAGCTACTTGAGGGCAGGATTTTGTTTTGCTCGCCATATCTCAAATGTCGGGTGTGTGTGTGCTTGCGCGCGCGTGTGACATGAGAATTTCAAACATGGACTCTCCTAGCAGCTTTCAAGTACATGATACAGCACTGTTAATTACAGTCACCAAGCTGAACATGACACCCAGTGTGTCCACTTCTAAATGATCCTGCACACCGGCATGTCTGTGAGTTTTCCAAACACCACCTGCTCTGCATCCCTCCTACCATTCCCAAAGCTCGGTCACACTTACGACTGGAAGATGAAAGGGGAAGAAATTCAGAAAAGAACAACTAAACACAGATGGCAAAAAGGTTCAGGGATGTACTACTAATAAAAACATTTTTACGAGGTGCGACCAACACTGAAGAAAACCTGAGAGCAGAAACGCAGACAAAGCACCGCGCTGCACGAAGCACGGGCTAGGAGGACACAGGGTGCTTTTACCACGAAGGCACACGAAACCTACCCCACACTGTCACATGCCCCCAGGGGGCATTCAGAGCAAACTCTGGCTTTGAAAGGCTTTCTCCCTAAGGACTGGCTCTGCACCAGGCCACAGGCCAACGGAGGAGCCCGAGTCCTGTCCTGGCTCTGAGAGGGGCCATGTCCCTCAGCTGGTCCAGGCTTCACAGTCCCCATTTGTCAAGCAAGCAGGTGGGGCTCGAGAATCACTACAGCTGTCCCTTCCAGGTCTTTCTGCCCCACTACCATTTTACAGCATTTCCTCTTGTGTCCTCAAAGCTTTCAGTCAGACTGCCTGACACAGAACCTGAAAAGTACAGGATCTGTACAGGGAAAAACGAGCTGTCCTATCTGCTCGCAGAATTTGCACTGACGTGAGGAACAGGACAAACAGGAAACCGAATTTCCAAAACCGAATACTTCTGAGGATGCACAAGAAACTGATTTCAGAGTTTGTAGGGATGCCGATACTTTATAAATTCTATACACGACTAGAAAATGTAATGTTTGTTCTTACCCTCAACCTACAGAGTTCAAACATTTTACAAGAGACTGCAGGCATCATTCCATCAATCTGGTCACACTCTCTGCTTCTCCCTTATTTAAGCACCACACGGTAAAGGTACAACAGAATCAACACAGACTGTTTGCAATACAACCTGAAAGTCCTACAGCAACGTGTGGAATTGCTGGGAAAACTACTGGAAATCGAAAGGGACAAGTGTCACGGGTCGGGGTATGCAGCAAGAAAAGGCTTGCCAAGAGAAACGCCACGCAGGCAGCTCTTACAAGGTGGCAGCAACACGGTGAAACCACCACAAGGAAGGGACCAAGTGGTCCACGGCCCACTCCTTAATTTTCCGCGTACAGAAACTTAACTGTCAGTATATTCAGAGATAGTCAGTGGACACATTCTAACTGGACTTATAAAAGAACATTTATCAACAACAGGAAATCAAACTCAGCAGCATCAGAATGCTCCAGGCCACCAGGTCACTGGCGTCTCTTCAGCCTGAGGAGCCACAATCAAACACCACTGCCATGTGCACTTCTATCAGAATGGCTTCTTGAGGTCTCCCACTTCCCAACGTCCTCTCATGAAAGTGTCAATCATTTTATTAGGTGGGCCTTATTGTTCCCATTTTATGCACAATGAAACGGATACAGAGTTCAGTGACCTGAGACTACACAGCTCTTAAGAAGAGAACTAGGAGTGGAACCATGTCTGCCTGACTAGAGAGCCCATAATCTTCCCTAAGGACCACATACAGCTTCCCCAAACCTAAGTCCAAAGTGGCCTGGGGCATCACCGGGTGACCTGAACAAGAGCTAGCAAGTCATCCACTAAGGGCCTATCCTCAGGGATCTAAACCCTGTCCACTGCTCACTGCATCCCCTGCCCTGGACGCAAGAAAAACGCTCGCAACTGCTCCCTCTGTGGTCTCCCACCTTGTAGACAGCATACATCACTCCACAGTGTTCCTTTAACACAGTCTTTGCTCTGCAGACAATGTAATTTTTTTACAAAGTAAGACAGCCTCATCTAACAATAAGATCCAGGTAATAACCAGCACCAAACACATATAGGAAGTGTGGAATATTGCTATCTGCCCCACTTCCTAAAAATACTCGACTGGAGAATGTGGGTGAGGAGCAAAGACCCTTCACACCGACAGAGCAGCAGGCGTACTCCATTTGAGTCAAGGACACACATGAGATAAACAAAAGCTTAGCTGAAATTCTAACAAAGAACGGATTTCTTTTTGTTAAGACAGGTTTAAAAGTCTAAGAAAGACAATCTTTTTATAGCTTAAGTCCTAGAATAAGTCTGAATGATCTTCTAGCTTAACAGAATATCAGACCAATGGTTTCAAATTTCTACCAGTCAAAACAAACTGAGTGTCAGTAATGGCACTGGTGATGCTTCCTACCCAAACACTCAACTCAAAGGCCACAAAGCTAAAAATTCTAGTTTTGCCAACGATGAGAACATCAAACAGGAAAACTGATCCTGCTGCGAGTCTCTAGCTGTGGAAGTGGCCCACCTGCGAGGACTTACTCCAGAGGGGTCACCCTCGAGATGGAATTCTCCTCTCAAAGAACATTCAACAACAGTATGATTAAAACAACTCCAGGACCTGTAAGCATGGTATCAAACATTTCCCAGTCTCTGAATGAGAGCCTTCAATCAGCAGAAATCACAATATGTTTCTAGCAGTAAGGACCAGACACTGGCCACAAAATCTCTGGACTCACATCTGAATGGCTACATAATAGTATCTACCAGTAACAGAAAGCCCATTGTATGTCAAGTGGTCTACATGAACTATTTCATGCAACAGCTTGACTTTTACAGCCCTGCTGGAAAACAATTTGGCAACAGTTACCAAGAGCCTTTCAAAAGACCTGGCAATTCCGTATCTAAGAATATATCCTGAGAAAATAATCAGAAATGGGGACAAAGCCTTAGGTATATAGATATCCATGAAAATGATACTCATAACTGATTCCAATTTTCCCCAACTCAAATGCTCAGCAATAAGGAAATTGTTAAATAAACTGTAGTACATCGATAGGATGGTATATGATATAGCCATTAAAATGATAAATTTGAGGGCGCCTGGGTGGCTCAGTGGGTTAAGCCGCTGCCTTCGGCTCAGGTCATGATCTCAGGGTCCTGGGACTGAGTCCCATGTTGGGCTCTCTGCTCAGTGGACAGCTTGTTTCACCCTTTCCCCCATGTTCGTGGTCTCTCTCAAATAAATAAAATCTTAAGTAAACTGCAGTTATTCGGGGGTTATGAGGTAGTAACTTACTGTCCTTATCTTTTCCTATAAGTTACATTGTTCATTCTCAACAATGAATATGTAGTATTTATGGGGGGGGGGGGACATTACCTGCGAACAAAAAAATTACCTGCGAAAATAAACATGTCTAAACCAGCTACAACAGAAAATTTCAGTTTCCACGGATTTAAAACAGAGCTTTACAAACCACAAGTCATGCTGTGTACAGAGCTGCTTTTCCAGGATCATACAGTCACTGCTATTATTTGGTATTTAAATATGCCTTTCATTTCAGAGTCCTTACACATTCTGCACACGTCTTTATCACATGCCACCTACAGGGGTAAATTATAATGATGTTTCAAAAATACAAAGACGTTAATTTAAAGTGAAGCTAAGTTCTGATAATTCTTTGAAGTTTGCCCAGCCAAGTCTGCATCAAAGTATCAGAGCCATGACGGGCTTCCAAGCCCACACTTGTATTAAGAGATGGAACATGCCCAGCTTTAATCACATGTACAAGCAGAGATAGTTTCTAGTCTAAATTTGTTATCGTCACATTATAACTACTATAATCAGACCAGAGCTGTTAAAAATTAACACCTTTTCCAAGTGCATACTTAGGCACTACTGAGGCTGATGTGGAAGACTGAATTCAAAACCAGTGATCCTCAATGCAGGGAAGGCATGCAAAACAATTCTTTAAATATGAAGGAACAGAACAGTATTGGAATTTTCATTTCCATTTATTTGAGTTCATCCTTCCTTAAATTCTATCTTATGGTTGTTCATAATGGACACAAGATATTCCTTCATGTGTATTACATAACTGATGTTTCCAGTTATATACATATATGTGCAAATATATATACAATGTGTATCACATTTGTTCATAATGTTCGTAACTTTTTATATATCACAAAGATGTATGTTCCCAAACATTTTACTCAGAGGGATACATAACCAAAAAAGTTTGGAGATCAGTGGAGATCTTGACGGGAAAGAATAGTCAGGAACATTAAAAAGAAGAAAAATCCCTTTAAAAATGGAGGAGAAGGAATGAGAATGGAGAAGGTAACTAAGAGGAGAGAGGTCAAGAGACCAAGAGAACTGTGAAAGGAAGAAAGGGAAAATGAGTAATAGGGGAGAATCTGGGAGGTAAAGGGGTGGGAGCGGGGCCTCGTGTAAGCGACATTTTTGTAGGTAAGAACTCTAACGATGCTTACTATTATGATTTGGTGAAGGGAAATGACTCAAGTGTCTGGGGTGGATCCTGTTCCTGCCCGATGGGCAAACAACTGAAAAGACAACCGACCACCAGACATCTTAAAATAGATCTGTGTTAGGTTACAATGGAGCCAACAGGAATGAACTTGAAACACAGGAGCTGTTTACCGCTCTGTAATACAAGGTTCACAGTACCGGGAGCCCAGGTTTGCATATGCTAATCTGGCTTGGGAAGGAAGTAAATGCCCAAAGGTGACCTAAGGAATAAGAAAGAAATCTGGAGTCAGCCTGACTGTTCAGTGACTGAGGTACTCCTCACACCCTGCGCTGTGCCAATCTGACACACTCTTCACTCAAAACCGGCAGGATCTGAGGCAGTGCCAACCTTCATCTTCTTCCAAGTCCTAATAACAACAAAATCAACTTACATCTTAATTTTTTATTTCCCCCACCAGCTGGTGAGTGTAACCAGGGTAAGAGAAAAGCCACCTTCAAATATTTTAAGAGTTGAGCGTCCCTCCCTAATTAAACTGTCCCCCTAGCTCTCCACTTGAGGGATTCACTGACAGGAACTGGTTCCTCAGTTTTTGTGGATTAGCTGTTTACAGAAAAAGGCTCAAAGAATCCCTTTTACCAAGTTCTTTGTAACTTTCATCAGTTGACCTATTTGAGTGACACTTTGCACCTTGAAACAAAATCTTTCTTGATAATCAGCTTTATGCCAAGGTTCCAAAGTTCACATACTGTAAAGGAATCATACTCACTTCTGAACAAAATATTGACGCATCTGTTTACTATAACACAGGGCAGAACACGCTGTAGTTAGGCAATAGTTTTTGGAACTATTTCATAACTGCAGTAGGAAATCAAGATTTATATTCTGGGGCCTTGCAGGACTTCTATAATTTTCTTAATGTTCAGACCATGTCCTCCAAGGTCCACTTATCAAGTTAAGATTTAAATGTTTTAGCGTGAAGGCCAGAGTTATCGTCACCAATTCTGTTTGGGGGCAGCCTCAAGGCATTTTGAGAATAAATTACTTTGCTTATTTGAAATGTTAGAGCAGCTGAACTTCCTTCCAGCTGGGTAGGGAAATGAAACAGGCGAATCACACCCAGAATATACTAGGCCGTTTTCACAAAAATATCCTCATAAAGCAACGAACTTTGAACCCAGCCAAACTGAATTATGGCCTGAAATAAAGAGAGATTCTGGCCTGCTCCCAGCGAAGAAACCAGAGCAACAAACAACTTGAATTGAACTAATAACTGCCCTCCCTTTGGTGGGGGGAAGGGGGGAAATTGCCCTTTTTTTTTTTTTTTTTTTTTTTTAAATTTAACCAGAAATGCCATGTGGTAGGGCAACGGGAACAGGGCATTTCAAATGCCTCAAAACAAGGTAATGGAAGTCTCAAAACTTTTTCCGTCACTTAGAGTGCAAACCTCTACATTTAAAGGTAAATTACGTTTGCTTAAGCAGGAGCCCGCTCCAAAAAAGCAGAAGCACAACAACCTACCACAGTGATCCAAACTGGTATTTCTGGTTGGGGAAGCAGGATGTACGAATTCCTGCAAACCTCGAGCTGCTGCTTCTATTCTACCGCTGCTCATAATGTACGTAGGTCCACACCACCCCAAACGAGGGATTATTAGGGGAGAAAGGGCCAGAGAGCCAGAAGGTGGGGCGGGCCGCCCAACTGTCCACGCGCCCCTCAGGCTGCAGTGGGTGCGTCTGCGGTCAGGTTCTCCGCTCCCTCCCCTGCCACCCCACCCCACGCTCGGCGTGTGTGGGGGCAGCCAGCGTTTCCAGCTCCTTCCCGGACGCGGGGGCGGGCTGGGAGAGGCCATCCTGCTCCCGCCACCCCCAAATTCTCACCCATAGCAAAGGGAGGGCGTGAGACCCGGAGGCAGGAGGGTCAGCCCCGGAGGGAGACTCCGCTCGCTGCCCGGCATACCTGGCTCTCCGCGGCGGGGATGCCGGACTCGAGCTCGCACAGCGCGCGGAAGTTGTGCAGCTCGAAGTCTGCGTCGACCTGGAGGGAAAAGGTCACCTCGGAGAGGTCCCTCCGCACACAGTACACGGTGAGCAGCATGGCCCGGGCCCGACCCAGCTCGGCTCGGCCCGGCCTCGGCGCTGGGCTGCGGGGCGGCGGCGGGGCCTGGCTGGTGCTGCGGGCGAACAGCGCGAGCTGCTCGCTCGCCCGCTTGCTCCTTCCCTCCCTCACACACGCTCAGTGACTCACTCCCTCCCGCCCTCACTACCAAGCACGGCCGCCGCCACCCGCCTGCGACTCCGTCTGCCTGCTTGCCGGCCTGCCTCCCACCGCTGCCGCCAAGCGCGCCAGCCGCCGGCGCCCCGCCCCGCCGCAACGCGGCTGCCGTAAAGCCCGCCTCGCCCTCTCTGCCTTCGCGACGCAGAGAAGGGGCGGGCCGGGAAGAGGAAGCGGGAAGCTAGGAGAGGATTGGAGGGAAGGGAAGGCTTGGGAAGCCAGGGAAAGGAAGGGCGAGAAAAGGGGCGGGAAGGAAGGGCAGGAGGGAAACCGGAGAGAGATTGAAGAGTTGAGGTCGGTGGTGGAGTCCGCGATCTCATTCACCCACATGAGACATTTATTAAGCGCCGACCAGGTGGATACAAAAATGGGTAAAAACACCGGTGTTTCTTTGCCCTTGTGGAACTCTCACGCCACTAAGCAGAGAGTTCTAAAATGTATTTGTCCAAGTAGACATTGAGGCTTAGAAAGATTAATTTACTAACTGTCCCAATGATTTAGAGTTAAAACCGAAATCATGACCCTGTCTAGTGTACACAACCGAGCTTACTCTGGCCGCTGCCTTCCTCTCCAGACCTGCCTCCTGAGTCCACCCTGCACTCAGCCACACGGGGACCCTTGGTTCCTCCAAGGCTCCATTCCCCTATCTTGCAAAGTTTTCTCTCTACTCGGGACTGTCTCCTTCCTACACCTAGCACACACCACCCCACCCCACCCCAGCGCCAACTGCAGAGCCTTTATTGGGCACAGCTCAGAATCTACTTGATAAAGTATTTGCTACTTTACTGGCCTGTTCATGGCCACATGGCTGATGACTGGATAGAGGCCCAGAACATGAGGATAAGGTCACAAACACCGATCCAACAGTGGCATCTCCCTACTTAACACCGCCCAATTCCCTATCTGTGAAGTAGGGACCCCTCTTCTGTTGTAACAGGAGGGAAGAAACAGGATGGCTGTGGATGCAGGTTAAGTAGGTAGGTTTGGTGACAAGAAAGTCAATGACCATCAGAAGACTTCCCTCTGTGAAGGATGGAGGTTCATCTGTGGAGAATAAAGAGAAAAACTGGAGGGGCAGGAGGTGGAGAAGAGTGGTTGTATCAGCCGCAGAAAGCCTATCAGTGATTTAATCAAATCAAGGTTTATTTTTCTCACAGGATAGGAAGCCAGGAGGTAGAAAACAGCATCTGTTCAGTGACACAATAATATTGGGGCCTCTATTTCTGTAAATATTTTGGCCTTTCCTGGAGCGTCATGATATGGCTGGCTGCCTCCACTCCATGCAGCATTTTCTTGTTTAAGGCAAGAACTTGGCCAGAAGTCCTGCAGGAAGTTTCTGCTTACACCTCACTGGCCACCATTATGCCACATAGATGCAAGCAAGGGTAGGAAAGTAGGTGTTTAGCTTCTCTCACCTCTTTAAAGGACATGGACAGGAGAAAAAAGTTTTCGGAACATGTGTTAGGTGACACCTACATAGTCTACTACTATCTATATAGACCTATGGCAGAGGATATTTGAAATATCCATTGCAAATTGGAGCAAGTTGAACAGAGAAATGATGTAGGATTGTCAGGTGGTATCAAGGATCCAACCGATGTTTTATTAATTTTTCCGTGTTACATCTTTTTTCTAGTGGTGCTCAGGTGCCTGGGTGTGACAGATTTTATTTTCCAAAGATGGCAACGATAATATCTCCCATCTTACATGTTCTTCTTACAATGTGACCATAACATTCCTCCTATTAAGAGATGGGGGTATGTTCCTCCATTTGAATCATGGCTGACTGACTCTGGTATAAATGTCATCGTGTGCCTTCTGAGGCTAGGTTATAAATGGCAATATAGCTCCTGCCTGGTTCTCTGGGAACACTTGGTCTTAGAAACCAACAACCATGCTGTGAGGAAACCCAAACCACATGGAGAGAACATGTGTGGATGTTCCAGGCAACAACCCAGCTGAGATCAAAGTCAATTCCTAGGAAAACCACCAAAGACACTTGCAGCTGGTTTCAACCAGACATTGAGCCATCTCCAGCATGTGGGTCTTTCCAGCAGAGGTCTCAGATGCCATGGGGCCATCTCCACTGTACTCTTTTTGAATCCCTGACCCACAAATCTGTGAGCATAATACAATGATTATTTTGCTTGACTAAGTTTGAGGTGGTTTGTTACAAAGCAACAATAAATGGTACACTGAATACACCTCTCTTTATATATATATATATAAACATATATGTATACACACAAGTATATGTATACACACACACACACATACCTGCCACATCTTCTTTATCCATTCATCTATCAATGGACACATGGACTGCTTCCATAGTTTGGTTGTTATTTTTTTAAAAGATTTTATTTATGAGAAAGAGAGAGAGCATAAGCAGGAGGGGCAGGGGAAGAGGGAGAGCATCTCAAACAGATTCCCACTGAGTGTGGAGTCCACCATGGGGCTTGATCCCAGGAGATCATGACCTAAGCTGAAACCAAGAGTTAGTTGCTTAAGCGACTGTGCCACCCAAGTGCCCTCATAGTTTGGCTATTGTAAATAATGCTGCAACAAACACAGGGGTGTGTGTAGCCCTTTGAACTAGTGTTTTCGTATTTTGGGGGTAAACACCCAAGTGTGTGATTACTGGATTGTAGGGTTGTTCTTATTTTTCTTTTTGAGGAACCTTCTCACCATTTTCCACAGTGGCTGCACTGGTTTGCATTCCCACCAACAGTGCAAGAAGGTTCCTTTTTCTTCACATCCTTACGAACCCTTGTTTCTTGGGTTTTTGTTTCTAGCCATTCTGACAAGTATGAGGTTGTATCTCATTGTAGCTTTGATTTGTAATTCCTCAATGATGAACGACGTTGAGCCTCTTTTCATGTGTCTTATTGGCCATGTGTATGTCTTCTTTGGAGACTTGCTTTCTGCTCATTTTTTAACTGGGTTATTTGTTTTTTGAGTGTTGAGCTGTATCAGTCCTTTATATATTTTGGATACTAACCCTTTATCAGATATGTCATTTGCAGACATTACTTACATAAATTTAAAAAAAAAGTGGTAAGAGAGAGGGGTGCCTGGGTGGCTCAGTTGGTTAAGTGTCTGCCTTCGGCTCAGGTTATAGTCTCCAGGTCCTGGGATCGGGGCCCGAGTCAGGCTCCCTGCTCAGCAAGGACCCTGCTTCTCGCTCTCCCTCCACATGCATTCTCTCAAATAAATAAATACATTTTAAAAAAGATTTCATTTATTTATTGGACACAGAGAGAGAGAGAGAGATCATAAGTAGGCAGAGAGGCAGGTGGGGGGCAGGGGAAGCAGGCTCCCTGCTGAGCAGAGAGCCCAATGCTGGGCTCGATCCCAGGACCCTGGGATCATGACCTGAGCCAAAGGCAGAGGCTTAACGCACTAAGCCACCCAGGCGCCCCTAAATAAATAAAATCTTAAGGAAAAAAGTGGTGAGAGTGGACATCCTTGTTTCGTTACTGACTTTAGGGGGAAAGCTCTTGGCTTTTCACCACTGAGTATGATGTTTGCTATAGGTTTTTCATATACAACTCTTATTATGTCAAGGTATGGGCCTTACCCCTTTTGGACTCTGCTCAAATGCTTCTTTTTTTTTTTTTTTTTTAAAGATTTTATTTATTTGTCAGAGAGAGCAAGCGAGAGCGAGCACAGGCAGACAGAGTGGAAGGCAGAGTCAGACGGAGAAGCAGGCTCCCTGCGGAGCAAGGAGCCCAATGTGGGACTCGATCCCAGGATGCTGGGATCATGACCTGAGCCGAAGGCAGCTGCTTAACCAACTGAGCCACCCAGGCGTCCCTGCTCAAATGCTTCTTGAGATCTGGTTCAGAGTGTGGACTCTCACTTCTCTCATCACTCTATGAGGTAGACTTTGCATCTCCAACATGCAAGTAGTAAATGGCCGTTCTAGGATTCAAACCAGGCAATCTGACTTGAGTCCCCACTTTTTTTAAGTTTATTTATTTATTTAAGTAATCTGTACACCCATCATGGGGCTCAAACTCATGACCCAGAGATGGAAGGTTGCATGCTCTTCTCGCTAAGCCAGCCAGGGACCCCACAAGTCCACAATCTTAACCACTACTTTACATGGCTACATGTAAGACCTCATTTCATGCTTCTAAAAGCCCACAGAGATAGGAACTTCAGGTTTCCCTTGCTATCTGAAAGTAGATGGCTCCTATTAAACCTTTTGTAAATTGAAATGGTGCAAAACAAAGAAGTGACTACCACTTTCAAATCAAATATCCTCTTTATATTTCTTTTGGTTAGTGAAAACAAGTACTAATGAAGGTCTTTCATGAAACTGAAGTTTCATGAGCCAAACTTTTCGATGGCAGGGGAATCCTGTATTGTATTCATACCCATTTCATGCAAAAGGAAATTGAGGTGTGGGAATTTTAACCAACTTGCCCAGGTTCACACAGCTAATGAATAGAAGGTTCTCCAAGTTGTAAAAAAAACAAAAACAAAAAAACACAAAACCACCAAAAAACCAAAAACCAAAAAAAAAACAAAAAACCAAAACAACAACAACAAAAAAAAACAAAACCCAAAACCTTTAAGAACAAAAAACATCTATTTTCAACCTTTAACTAGAGCACCAGCATTCTGCTGGCACAGTACACTTGAAGACACCTGGCTGTGTTCCAAAACCCTTTCAACACCATATGGTCACCACCAGCAAAGTTTCTGCCTACTTCTAGGTTCTTGCCTAATTCTTCTCTACTAGGAAGAACAGATTGGTTAAAGGCATTTACCCTATTTGATTTTTAAAACTCCTACAGTTGGTGGGTGCCTGGGTGTTTCAGTTAGTTAGGTGTCTGCCGTTGGCTTGGGTCGTGATCCCAGGGTCCTGGAATTGAGTCCCACGTTGGGCTCCCTGCTCAGCAGGGAATCTGCTTCTTCCTCTGCTCCTCCCTGCCCTTCTCATGCTCACTCTCTCTCTCACGCATGCAAAAATGAATAAATAAAATCTTAAAAAAAAAAAAAAACTTCTATAATAGGGACTAAATCCCCAAACACTCTAAGTACTCATTTTTCTTTTCTTTCCTTTTTTTTTTAAGCAGGTGGATATTGTTCTTTGAATTTTTTCCTTATCATCAGTTCGCGGTTGCTCAAAGAAGTCTCTCTTACCTTGCTGTTCCTGGCATGTCAACTGATAGCAGACAGTGCTCCATTTTACTCATTTTACCTTAACACAAAAACTTTGGTTTCCTATTTCTTAGGCCAGGATCATGTGCAGATATATAATGCAATGCCTCTTCCCTTTCCTGCTTATCGTTCCTAAAGTCTGGTAGCATTTCAGTTCCACTAAATTCTAGGTCAATTCCTCCTCTTCATTTCCAGTGTACCGTGTACTCATTGGGTTATCAAAATATTGCAGGTAATTATGGTTGTAATTTCAAGCACCATAATTTGCCTACTCAGAAGTCTGTAGCTAGAGATCAAAATGTACCTTGATTACCAGAGTCAGCCTGGCCAAAAGTGCAAAACAGGCCAAAGTTTGTCCTTGGCAAACTCAATGTGATGCTCCTTCTTTGGCTCCCTTTCTCTCCACCTGTTCCTCTTCATTCTCATGGGTCCTACTTTCTTCACTTGCCTTTTTAAAACCTGCTCTCAAGAAAGGAGCTGGACCAACTCACACTAAGGTACTAATGACTGCTGAAACTCTGTCTGGTCTCTCTTTAGGTAGTTGCATGTTAATAGGGATAAAGGTATCGATCATCAGCTACAGATTTCTAGGCTTCAGCAGAGAATTTGGTAGGGAAGGCAAATTTTCCCAAGAACCTCTGGATTGACACAAGTCTAGTTCACTCTTCTGTTGACATCTCACCAGGATTTTATTGATCTACCCCTGATATACCTGGTTTAATACCCAACTTGATAGTTAAATTGCTTTCCTATTTTTTCCCTTCAGGAAGCTCCTGTTGTTTTTTGTTTTTTTGTTTTTTCCATGAAAAACGTGCGTCTTTCTTCTTGAAACACCACATCATAGTTGTGGAGAAATCTCAGATATCATGGCTGAGAGTACAGAGCCAGCTTTTAAGATATAAAGTGGAAACAAAACATTCTCATTGGGCACTGCCAATGTGAGAATCATTACAATAGCAGGGATATGTTCAAAGTCTTTTAGCCTCTTGGAACAACTTTGGTCCACCCGCCATAATCAGAAATAGAACCATATTGGACATAGACCATTCATTAATTTCTTCAACCATTCTTTTTTTTTAATATTTTATTTATTTATTTGACAGAGAGAGATCACAGGTAGGTAGAGAGACTGGCAGAGAGAGAGAGAGAGAGCGGGAAGCAGGCTCCCTGCCGAGCAGAGAGCCCAATGTGGGACTCGATCCCAGGACCCTGAGATCATGACCTGAGCCGAAGGCAGCGGCTTAACCCACTGAGCCACCCAGGCGCCCCTCTTCAACCATTCTTAACATCTACTGAATGCCAGACATTGTTCTAGGCACAGCAGGGAACAAGACAAAAAGACTATCCACACTTGGCTTACATTCTAGTAAGAGCTTACATTCTAGTAAGGGGTCACAGAGAACATACAAAATTTGTCAGGGGGTGATAAATGCTTGACAGGGGAAAAGAGCAAGCAGATGACAGGGAGTGTTGGGAGAAGGGTGAGGAATTTGGGCATGCAGTGGTTGTTACTTCGCAGAGGGTGGTCAGGAAAAGTCTGTCTTATAAGGTGACATCTGAGCAGGATGAAGCAGAACAAAGGAGTAAATCATGCGGACATCCATGAATACTCTGCACAGGTAATAGCAGGTCCATAGACCTAAATATGGAACTATACCTGCCTTGTTCCAGAAACACAATGAAGAACAGCATTTCCAGAAATCAGTGAATGAGGAGGACAGTAGATAGGAACCCATGGGACAAGTGATCCTAAGGACTTGGCTTTCACTGACTGAAATAGGAAGCCACTGGAGAATTTTGAGCAGAGAAGTGACATGATGTAACCTGTGTGTCAATAGATCACTTTGGCTGGGGCACCTGGCTGGCAGGGCCGGCGGAGCATGTGACAGTTAATCTCGGTGTTTTGAGTTCCAGACCCAGGTTGGGTGCAGAACTTACTGAAAAGAAAAACAAAATCACTTTGGCTGACTTGCAGAGGAAGGCGTTGGTGGGCTAGTTAGAACCAGCAATAGAACAAGCAATAACCCACGGTGACAGACCTTGGGGAATCTGACCAGGGTGCAGGTAGTGAGAAGCTGTCAGATTCTGAATTCATTTTGAAGACAGAATCTACATGACTTGCTGACGCACTGAACACAAGGTGTGGAAAGAAAGAGGAATCAAGGATGGCCACGGGTGTGTATGTGTCAATATTCCAGAATATACATAATATTTTTTTTTTAGATTTTTTAAAAATTTATTTGACAGAGAGAGATCACAAGTAGGCAGAGAGGCAGGCAGAGAGAGAGAGAGAGAGAGGAGGAAGCAGGCTCCCTGCTGAGCAGAGAGCCCGATGCGGGGCTCGATCCCAGGACCCTGGGATCATGACCTGAGCCGAAGGCAGCGGCTTAACCCACTGAGCCACCCAGGCGCCCGAGTATATATAATATTTTAAACTCCTTTGCGGGCTAGCATGAAATTTATTAGAAGGAAAGAACAGTATTGCCAGCAGCCTCCTGGCAGTTTTTTAAAAAGAGCTGGGCCATCCCAATGATCTCGAATCCCTTTCTTTCTTTTTTCTTTTTAAGACTTTATTTATTTATTCGACAGAGATCACAAGTAGGCAGAGAGGCAGGCAGAGAGAGAGGAGGACGCAGGCTCTTTGCTGAGCAGAGAGCCCGATGTGGAGCTCGATCCCAGGACCCTGGGACCATGACCCGAGCTGAAGGCAGAAGCTTTAACCCACTGAGCCACCCAGGAGCCCCTCAAATCCCTTTCATCTGGGACATTTTTTCGGTCAGGGCTCACAGGCTTGTCGCGGGATCCCCCGAACCCTGGCCTGCACGCGGGGACCTAGGATTTAAGAACTGACAGGGGGGTAACCAGGCTCTGAGAACCTGCTCAATTCTCTGAACTCACGGTGACGTTGTACCTTTCCAATAACTACCTCGGAGAGACACTACCCCCGACCCCCCGAAGTGATGCCTCTTACCCGAGACGCTGGATCTCTCTTCTAGCCAGTGTTCAGCATGACAGCCTTAAATAATGAATAGTGAATATAATAACCTTAAAATCCCTAAATCTCACCCCTTATTACATATCTCAACTTTTTCTGTGCCCACGGGAGGCAGACCTCAGCATCTGACGAGTGTTATGCTCAGGAAAGGCTCCTGCACGACCAGCAAAGCCTCACGACCGCCTCTGGAACCGTTTTATCACTTCACTGTCACTAGTGCGGAAAAGCCCCAGCTGCCCCTTTGGTCACCCTCTGACCCCCCCATCTGAGGCCGCGGCCGAAACCCCAGGTACACAGTGCTCTGGCCGCGCCACCTCCGCTGTCCCACAGCCGGGCGGAAACGCGCCTGCGCCGTATCACGTGACGGTAGCGTCACCCTCTAGGGAGCGGGGGGGGGTCTAGCCACGTGATGCAGCCAGGCCAATGCCTGGCGTCCGCTCTCTGGGCTCCTGGTTGCTAGGCGACCCCTGCCCAGCTCCCGCGACCTGGATTTCTCGCGGCGGGAACGTCGGACGCCGCGGGCGGGTCCGGGCGTTTGGGAGTGCTGCAGGCTGCGGGGGCGTTTCGCGGCTTCCGCCTTCTCTGTGGCGGAAAGGCCGGCTGGCGGTGTCCTCTCCCGTGCGCCGTTCGGGGCTCCAGCCCGAGTGTCCCCGCGTCCGCGGTCCTCTGGGCCGGAGCCGGCAGCCGAGGGGCCGCAGGGCCGCGCGGACTAAGCCCGGTCCACTCGCAGGCTCCCCGCCTCGGCCTGCTCCGCCCCGGAGAACCGGCTCAGCCTCCAGCTGGGGCGGAGGTGTGCTTGAGTCAGTGGCGTTGGGAGAAACGGGTGCCTGGTGGAAGTCCCAGGCGTGGGTGGCCTCTGAGGCTTGTCCTGGACCAGAGAAAGGAAATGGGCGGTGGACTCTGTGCACTACTAATGCGTCTTGACCGAAAAGATGGTGCCTTGAATAGTGGTAGACCGGAGGATAACAGATTTCCATTAAAAAGAAAAAAAAAAATCGCAAAAGAGCCAAATACTTATTTAAGAAAAGTTTGGGCCTGGCTCGGTTGGGGGAGCAAGCAACTCTTGATATTGGGTGGGTCCTGACTTCCAGCCCCACACTGGGTGTAGAAATTACTTTTTATAAAAAGAAAGGTTTATACATTTGCCTCTCTTTTAAAGGCTTCGTCTTTGAGATTTCTAAGAACAGTGGCAGTCTTTCACTGTTGAGCATTTTCAGTCCAGAGATAACTTGTGGTGGGCTTGGAAATTGTATGTGGCTCGGTTCTAAAAGTTTAAGTGTAATCTTTTCTGTATTGCCCATGACGCTACTCAATATTTTAAAGATAGAGAATACAGTTATAATAATCGTTTTAATGTCTTTGCTAATTCTCCCATCTGTGTCACTTCTGGGTCTGTTTGTACTGGTTGGTGTGTGTCCTCCTGGGTCCCATTTACCTGTCTTCTCTACTCGCCTGGTAATTTTATTTTATTTTTTAAAGGAAGAGTATTTTATTTGTTTATTTATTTACTTAGATTTTATTTATTTATTTGACACACAGAGATCACAAGGAGGCAGAGAGAGAGGAAGGGAAGCAGGCTCCCTGCTGAGCAAAGAGCCTGATTCGGGGCTGGATCCTAGGACCCTGAGACCATGACCCCAGCAGAAGGTAGAATTGCCTGGTAATTTTATGATGGGATGCCAGATATTATGACTTTTACCTTGTTTTAGTGCTGGATATTTTTGTGCTTCTGTAAATCTGGAACTTGGTTCTGGGGTGCAATAAGTTACTTGGAAATAGTTTGGGTCTTTGGGGTCTTGCTTTTAAGATTTGATAGGGCCACAGCTGTGCCAGCTATAGGGCTCATTATTCCCCCTGAGGCAAGACCTTTATGAACGTTATTCCCAATGCCCCATAAATTATGAGCTTTTCTAATTTGGCTAGTGAAACTAGGCACTCTGCCCAGCCTGGCGGGGTGCATGAAGCACCGTTCCCTCTAATCCTTTCAAGTGGTTCTTTTTCCCAGGCTCAGGTAGTTTTCTTACTTGAATGCCCTATCCAGGACTTGGTAAATAGCAGAATAGGGCCCTCTACAGGTCTCTGGGGTTCTCTCTCTCTCTGTGTGTGTGTGTGTGTGTGTGTGTGTAGGTCTCTGGGGTTTTCTCTCTCCGTGTGTGTGTGTGTGTGTGTGTGTGTGTGTAGGTCTCTGGGGTTTTCTCTCTCCGTGTGTGTGTGTGTGTGTGTGTGTGTAGGTCTCTGGGGTTTTCTCTCTCCGTGTGTGTGTGTGTGTGTGTGTGTGTGTGTAGGTCTCTGGGGTTTTCTCTCTCCGTGTGTGTGTGTGTGTGTGTGTGTGTGTGTGTAGGTCTCTGGGGTTTTCTCTCTCCGTGTGTGTGTGTGTGTGTGTGTGTGTGTGTGTAGGTCTCTGGGGTTTTCTCTCTCCGTGTGTGTGTGTGTGTGTGTGTGTGTAGGTCTCTGGGGTTTTCTCTCTCCGTGTGTGTGTGTGTGTGTGTGTGTGTTTTCATGTGTTCGTCCGTGTGTTCTCTCTGATATTCTGGCCTGTAAACTCTAGCCGCCTTGGTCACCCTGGACTCTCTTCACGACTCAAGGACTCTGCTGAGCTCTGCCTCAGCTTTCCTTCCCTGCACTGTAGCCTGTAAGCTCAAGGTAGTAAACCAGGGCAAGTATTAGGGCTCACCCTGTTTATTGTCTTTTATTGGGGATTATTATCCATTGTGGCTTTATGTCCAGTGTATTGAAAGCCATTGTTTCATATTTTTTGTCCTTTTTTGGCGGTTTAAGGTGGGAAAGGAAATCAAGTTGCTGTTTCTTTATCATTATTTCTGGAAGTTGAAGTCCAAATATCACACCCATCTGGAAAACGTTTGTGTCTCAAAACCATTGAATCTTGGGGTGCCTGGGTGGCTCAGTGGGTTAAGCCTCTGCCTTCGGCTCAGGTCATGATCTCAGGGCCCTGGGATCAAGCCCCGAGTTGGGCTCTCTGCTCAGCGGGAGCCTGCTTCCCACCCCCTCCTCTGCCTGCCTCTCTGCCTACTTGTGATCTTTGTCTGTCAAATAAATAAATAAAATCTTTAAAACAAAACAAAACAAAAAAACTATTGAATCTTGAAACTCTTAGGTTGCATACTGTTGGGCTCACAATCAATTTATTCCAGAAGACCACTATTATCTATCTTGCTCTCCCTACAGACTTAACCAATAGCCTCTACTTGGCTGACACTCAGTAGAAGCTGGAGTGCTTGAATAAACTATTTTGAGCAAACAGCTGTCGGTCAGCTTATGGTGTTTTCTTCCAACATTTGTTGATGGGCTTTTGCAATTTTCTTCTTGCCTGCCAGCAGCAAGTGAAAGCTAGGCAGGATGGAAATTTCTGGGACTTGTTATTCATGACTGTAATTACCCACAAAAATGCACCTTTTAAAAAAGTTTATTTGCAGGCATGAGGAAACTTTTAGGTATGAGGAATATGTTCTAAAATGGTTGTGGTGATGGTTTCACAAGCTGACAAAAAGTCATTGGATTGTACACTTACAAATAGGTGAATTTAATGGTAAATAAATTACACCTAAACAAGGCAGTTTTTAAAAAACACTATTTTTATTTTTTTAAAGATTATTTTAGAGAAAGAGTGTGAGCGCGCACGTTTGCAAGCAGGGGGAGGGGCAGAAGGAGAGGGAAAAGGAGAGAAGCAGACTTCCCCTGAGGGCAGAGCCAGACTCAGGGCTCAATCTCATGACCCTGAGATCATGACCTGAGCTGAAATCAAGAATCACATGCTAAACTCACTGAGCCACCCAGGTACCCCTAAATCAGTTTTTTAAAAAGCTTATCTTGAAGATTTCCAAGGATTTTTAAATATTTATTTATTTATTTAAGATTTTATTTATTTATTTGACAGAGAGAGAATCACAAGTAGGCAGAGGTGGGGGCAGGGGTGGGGAAGCAGGCTCCCCGCTGAGCAGAGAGCCCAATGCGGGGCTTGATTCCAGGACCCTGAGATCATGACCTGAGCTGAAGGCAGAGACTTAAACCACTGAGCCATCCAGGTGCCCCAAGGCATTTTTTAAATATATATTTTTTATTTTTAAATAAACATATAATGTATTATTAGCCCCAGGGGTACAGGTCTGTGAATCACCAGGTTTACACACTTCACAGCACTCACTATAGCACATACCCTCCACCAATGTCCATAACCTCCACCCCACAACCCTACCACTCTGACTGAAACCTTTAACAGGTAAGACCATCTCATCCTGGATCCTGGGGAGGAAGTGGCCTTGCAATATACATTGACATTACTGGCTTAACACTCCAGTTTCCTTATAAAATATAAATGTTTTATTTATAGGATAATTGAAAAGACAAATGAAGTAAAATACATCAAGTGTTGAATATAGGAAGAAATTGGGATGGAAAAGTAAGTCCTAATGAAACAGAACAAATACTTCATCATCCCATTGACTTCATGATACTGCAGGAAACATTGTATCATACCTGCTTTATTGTGTGAGAACTTTCTCTGTACTTCAAGCATTGGTCCTTATCCTCCAAGCATGTATAACGATGTTCTCTTGGTTTGAATTGCCTAGGGTGAGTTGGCTTGCAGATGGCTTTGTCTAAACAGCATTTCCCCACATGTCCCTGAGCTTTGTGTCAGTCTGGAACCTTGGTTTTTGGCTAGTTGCTTTGGTTCTCGATTACTGAGTATTCAGTCTCACTCGTAATGAGTCAGATCTATTACCCAGAGTATATAGTTTACAGTTAATAATTGGACCCCGCATTTATCTAATGCCGTTCCCACCAAGGACTGGATTGACCATGTGCTTTTAGCTCTGCGTCATCACCAGGAAGTCAGGAGAGGTTAGCTCCTCCAGCCTCTGCTCTGCAGGCGAAGGAGAGCTACTCAGAAGCACCTGACTTCCTGAGGGAGGCAAAGAGGACTGCCATCTAAAAGAAACATAGGGGAAAACTGGCTCGGGCTTGAAGAAGTCTCATCATTTTCTTCAAGAAAGAATTAAATGGTGCAAAGATCACATGAAGCTAGCCTACTGTATAATAAAATAAAATTGTGGCTTTGGACGCCTAGGTGGCTCAATTGGTTGAGCGTCCAACTCTTGATTTCAGCTCAGGTCATGGTCTTGATATTGTGAGATCCAGCCCCGAGACCAGCTGTGTGCTCACTGCAGAGTCTGCTGGAGGTTCTCTCTCCCTCTGCCTCTGCCCCTCCCCTATGCTTGTGCTCTCTCTAAATTAAAAAAAAATTGTTGTGGTCTGATTGAAATCAGGCTGACTAAATGACTGTGCTTGTCATCTGATGGAAGAGTGGAGTGCTCTGTCCATTTCCTGAAGTTCCTCTTATTAGACAATCAGGCAGAAGTTTTCTGAGCCCTCTCCTGGCTTGACTTGGAAACTGCATGATGGTGATCTTTAAACTTCATTGGGTGGGTCTTTCCTTACATAAATTCATGTTCTCCCCTCCTTTTCTCTTGCCCCAGGAGGCTTATTCAAACCAGAGAGAGGCCCAGCCGGCCACTTATTTGGCATCCAGATAAAAGTGGTCGGATCAATCAGGCTCCAGATGTCCATCCAACAGGCAAATAAACCACCAAACAACCAATCTCATCACGTTCAAATAGTACATATTATTTTCGAGGTTCAAAAAATGATGCCATGGGGTGTCTGGGTGGCTCAGTCGGTTAAGCGTCTGCCTTTGGCTTGGGTTATGATCCCAAGGTCCTGAGATCTTGTCCTGCATCAGGTTCCCTGCTAGGTGGGGAGCCTTCTTCTCCCTCTTCCTCTGCCTGCTGCTCCCCCTGCTTGTACTCTCTCTCTCTCTCTCTCTCTCTCTCTCTCTGTGTCAAATAAATAAATACATAAACAATTTCAAAAAGAAATGATACCATTAATGGAAGTAACTCCATGTGAGTGTGTGAAGTATTCTCAGAACCATTGTTGAGTGTGTAACTTTGTAGGTAAAATAAAGAGTGGGGAGTCTGACAAACTTGGGAGAAAGTATTCTGAACCTGCTAAAAAATATCTATTTTTCTTTAAGGCCAGGGGACAAGGAAGTGTAACAGTGTAACTGTGTGACAGTGAGTAGAGTGTCCCCGAAAGCCCCTGGCCAGGTGTCTCAGGGAGGCTGGAGTTGAGGCAGGATCATTTCTAAGCGTCTGCAAGCACAAACCAGTTTGTTGACTCCTTCTGTGGAACCCTTTTACCGTTCTTTAGGCCAAAGGGAATCCATGCAGACAGCCGAAACGTACACAATGTCTTCCCCATGTTCTCTGGCTGTCGCAGTTTTTGGCTGAAACAGCAATCAGCCTAGAGCTGCCCTCTGCAGCTTCCAGAAGATCCACTCACTCACCCACCAAACATTTATTCTGCTACTTGTTTTCTGAGGCACAGCGATTAGAGGCTGGTCAAAGGACAAAGCACATGTTGGAACTTAGAGTTTACTAGAATGGTGTTTTGGAATCCTTTTCCTGTCAGGGCCCACACAGAGAAATCATACAATTTGTATGTCGCATTGAGGTAAACGTTGATGGTGGGAAGTGGATTTAGGGATCTGTATGGGATTTGGTAAAAAAAAAAAAAAAAAAAATATATATATATATATATATATATATATATATATATAATATAATGTAATTATGATTTGGAAAATAAAATGAAAGTATTAGCATTAAATGTTGAACTTACATAAAATTTCCAAATAAAATATTTTCACATTTTAGCTTTCTCTGTGAATGTGACTTTTTATTATCAGGTTTTATTTTTTTTTTTTAAGATTTATTTATTTATTTGACAGAGAGAGATCACAAGTAGGCAGAGAGGCAGGAAGAGAGGCAGGCAGAGAGAGAGGAGGAAGCAGGCTCCCCGCCGAGCAGAGAGCCCGATGTGGGACTCGATCCCAGGACCCTGAGATCATGACCTGAGCTGAAGGCAGCAGCTTAACCCACTGAGCCAGCCAGGCGCCCTATTATCAGGTTTTATGTTTGAATTGGCTAGATGCAATAACTACCAAGACTTTTCCCAAGAAGGATCCCTTCAGCGGCACCTGGGTGACTCAGCAGGTTAAAGCCTCTGCCTTCAGCTCAGGTCATGATTGAGCCCTGCATCAAGCTCTCTGCTCCGTGGGGAGTCTGCTTCCTCCTCTCTCTGCCTGCCTCTCTGCCTACTTGTGATCTTTGTCTGTCAAATAAATAAATAAAATATTTGAAAAAAAAAAAAAAAGGATTCCTTCAAGGGGCACCTGCGGGGCTCAGTCAGTAAAACATCCAACTCTTGATTTCTGCTTGGGTCATGATCTTCGGGTCATGAGATTGAGCCCTGGCTGAACTGTCGCTGGCAGGGAGTCTCCTTGAGAGTCTCTCCGTCTCCTTCTGCCCCTCCCCTCACTCGTGTGCTCTCTCTCTCTAAAAGTAAATAAATCTTTATTTTTTATTTTTAAAGATTTTATTTATTTATTTGAGTGAGAAAGAGCACGAGCTGGGGGACAGAGGGAGGGGGAGAAGCAGACTCCCCACTGAGCAGGGAGCTTGACACAGGGCTCGATCCCAGGACCCCGGGATCATGACCGGAGCCGCAGGCAGACACTTAACTGACTGAGCCACCCAGCCGCCCCAATAAATAAATTAAAAAAAAAAAAAAGAAAAGGATCTCTTCAAGTTCTTGATAGCTACGAACAATTGGAAGCTCAAGTAAGTAATAAAAATTTTAAATTTTAATATTAAACGTTTATAAAATTTAGATTTATAGAAGCATCTTATTTTTCTCTCATTAACAGTTGTACAATTGAAATTTATTGCAATAACAACCAGTTTTTAATCCGATCAAATGCTTTCCAGGCAAGCATTTCAAACGAATGACAGCTCTGATTTAAAGCACATTCCTTCAGAATAAATACTTAAAATACCCACCTGGTATGAGCTGGCATGTGTTATTTGTGGCTAGCTGGCCTCTGTTCTGATTGGTCGATGCCTGTGCCATCTCAGAGGTTAAATATTTTTAATACCACGCCGCCATCAGCAGTGTTCAAGCAGTTGCTCTGAAGTTAGCTTGGACCCTGTTTGGACAACAGCCAAAACTGGACAGAGATCTAATGTTAGGTAAAGACGGATCTGGGTCAGCTGTCTGGGGCTGCTCTGGCCCAAAGCTCCCAGCATTGCTGCTCGTCCTCTTTGGGTCCCTCACACCCACCTCCTCTAGCAGGGCTGTGAGCCCTCCTCCGCAAGGGACAGCAGTGCACTCTGCAGCTGGCCTCAGAGGTCAATGCCCAGGTAATGCCCGGCAAGCGGCAAATGCTGCTGATCCTGCTGTCTCCTTGCGGGGGTCACAGAGCAGGACGTCAGACTCCAAGGGGCTCTGCTGTGGCCTGCATGTACCCAGAGGTGACTGGCCTTGCTGGTGGGCCCAAGGACCATGGGATCTTTATGTTATGTACACCTCCCCCCCACCTGCCCATAACCCCTACAAACATTAGTGCCCTATGACCACTAGTTAGGAAACTCAGCAGTAGAAAAAAATAAAACATACAATGATGACACGACCTGGTATTTACCAACTGTTGGTTTCACAGAGCTCTTCACAGTGGACCTCGTTCAGTCCTGATCAGAACAATCAGAAAGGTTTATCATTCCATTTGGCAGAATAGGAAATGGGTTCAGAAGGGTGAAATGCTCAGGTTGACATGCTAACTTCATGCTTCCCTGACCGGATACCTCGGGGATTGTACACATGGGTGTGCCGGTTTCAATAATGTCAGTTATTGGAGTGACAGCTTCACTTAAAAATGTGGGGGGAGCAGGGACACCTGGGGGGCTCAGTGGGTTAAAAAGCCTCTGCCTTCGGCTCAGGTCATGATCCCAGGGTCCTGGGATTGAGGCCTGCATGGGGGGGGGGGGTTCAATGCTCAGCAGGGAGCCTGCTTCCCCCCCGCCCCACCTGCCTCTCTGCCTACTTGTGATCTCTGTCTGTCAAATACATAAATAAATAAAAATCGTAAAAAAAAAAATTGGAGAAGGGAGTAAACTGGTAAACAAGATCAAATGTTTTTATACTAATATAAATGTGTGTTATGAAACAGAACAAAATGTCACAAATTTGCAAGTCAGGCATGAAACATCAAAGTGGCTGGGTGCGGAGCCACTTTGAGCCGTTGCCCCAAACCCACAGCGGTTTTCTCCTGTTATATGTCATTGAGATACACGGAGGGTGGAGCTCGGATTTAACTTTTTTTTCTGATCCCAATTCCTCTACTTGTTCCCCAATGAATACAGTGAGAATTTTAAGTTTTAAGAGTTCCAGAGAGAGCAGTTTGAACCTGGGCTTCAGCAGAACATGGGGAAGGTGGAGGTGGGGGTTGTGGGAGAGAGAACATTCCAGGCGAGGAGATGGTGGGAGCAAAGGACAGGAGGCAAGAAAGGGAGGGCTGTGTAAGGTGAATGATGGCTCAAGGGACAATCACACGCAAAGGTATGATGGGAAGCCGGATTAGAAACGTGGATTGGCTTCAGGAAGCATTATCGGTCTGATGGGAGAGTGGAAAAACCAGGTGGAAAGCTAGAGGTGGGAGACTGGGACCACAGCAACAGTAGAGAGAGCGAGTGGGGGGCTTGCCTGCAGGAAACCACGGGGACTCACAGAGAGCAGGATCAACAGAAGGAGGTGGAACTTCGCCTGCTGAGCCACAGGCCACCCGAGCTGCTGTCAGAGTATCTGGGTGGGGAGTTAGAAAATGGGCACCTGGGGAGGGGGTGCCTGGGTGGCTCAGTCGTTAAGTGGCTGCCTTCAGCTCAGGTCATGATCCCAGGGTCCTGGGATTGAGCCCCGCATTGGGCTCCCTGCTCAGTGGGAAACCTGCTTCTCCCTCTCCCTCTGCCTGCGCTTATGTTTCCTCTCTCGCTGTCGGTCAAATAAATAAATAAATAAAATCTTAAAAAAAAAAAAAAGACAAAAAGAAGGCAACTGGAGCCTGTGGCTGGGATTTGGTCTGTGAATTACCTGTGTCCAGGTCAAAAATGTCACCTTGATATTGAAAGAGACTGACGTCAGAGACGGAGCCGTCCGGAGAGCAGGAGGGCGCACCTGATGGGAGGTTTAACGGAAGGCCGAGTTCAGCCGTAGGGAAAGATGGCACCGGGTTGGTGTTATTATCACACAGTCCGGCACGCAGAAGACACTCAAATATTTGTGAAAAGAATGAAAGAATAAATCAGGAGTGAGAAAATGATACATCCAGGACAAACCATATGAAAGAAATGGTGATAGAATCTGCCCCTAGGGCTGTTAAGGGATTGTTGCTTCTTTTTTTTTCCGGGAAAATACTCTTCAGGCTCTTTCAACACTGGCTCTTAGAAAACTTTGCCCCCAGCCTAGGTGGTGCGGGGTTTAAGGTGCGACTTTGGCATGAAGTTGGCAATTTAAAGCCAACTCAGGCCTTTTTCCATTCAATCTCAGCTTCCAGAGACTGAAAATGTGTAGTTCCACCGCCTGGCTCACGTGACTTCATTATAAATCACTATTTCCTTTCCCTGGTGGTTTCTTCCCCTTTCCCCTTAGAAATAAAGAGGATTGCAGATTAGGGACTTCCTGGTTGTGTGACCTTCACTAGCGGGGGTGGGGGGGAGGGTGGTAGTGGGGGGGGGTCTCTAAGTCCAAGAAGATTTTTTTTTTAAAGATTTTATTTATTTGTTTTACAGACAGAGATCACAAGTAGGCAGAGAGGCAGGCAGAGAGAGAGAGAGAGAGAGAGGAGGACAAAGAGCCAAAGGTGGGGCTGGATCCCAGGACCCCTGGGATCATGACCTGTGCTGAAGGCAGAGACTTTAACCCACTGAGCCACCCAGGCGCCCCACTCCAAGAAGATTATTTAGAAAGACTCCACTTCCTAAGAATCTTACCCAACATTCCTTAATAAATTATTTAAAAAAAAAATGCATTTCCAGGGGTGCCTGGTGGCAGTCCCTTAATTCTCCTACTCTTGATTTCAGCTCAGGTCCTGTTACGTTCTCAGGGTCGTGAGATGGATCCCCGCTATGGGCTCCGGGCTCAACGCAGAGGCCGCTTCTCTCTCCTTCTGTCCCTCCTCCCTCGTTGGCGCCCTCGCTCTTTCTAAAATAAATAAATCTTTTAAAAAGTGCATCGCCTATTTCTCTTCTTTAGAAAAAAAGTCCCCCCCCTTTAAATTTTCACTTTTTTAAAAACATTACTCTGATAGGGAGAAGCAGGGACCAAGGGCCAGTTTTGGGGTGGGGGGCACAGACACCGGGGCGGTGCCGTGGCCGGGAGTGGGGAGGCCGGGGCCTGGCTTTGTTTACCGAGCGAGCCAAAGGCCAGAGTCCAGAGAGGGGGCGGGGAGAGAGCGGCCCCTCGCCCGCCCAGTTCCCCAGGCCGCGGGCTCATTGAGCGCGCGCAGCTCGGCGCCGGCACAGCCCGCGGGCCTGGCGCTGTGCGGACCGGGCGGGAGGCATGCTTCGGTGGATTGCCTCCCGGGGCGCCCGGGGTCTGGGGGTCGGCGGGGGCGCGCATCCTGCCGTGGGGCTCTGCCACCCGGGCCGCAGCTCCAGCAGCCGGTCCTCGGATGCGCCCCGGAACCAGCCCCCCAGCTCCGAGTTCGTGGCCCGGACGGTGGGCGTCTGCTCCATGATGCGGCTGCCAGTGCAGGCCTCTCCCGAGGGGCTGGACGCCGCCTTCGTCGGGGTGCCGCTGGACATTGGGACCTCCAACCGGCCCGGGGCGAGGTGAGGTCCGAAGGATTGGGGGACAGGTGGCTGGACCGTCCGATGGCCACTGGGCGCGCAAGACAAAGGGAGGGGCGCCTCCGCTCACCCAGGGTGGGGTTGGAAGCTGGTGCTGCCTCCGGAGGCTCCCAATCTCGTTGTTGGAAAGACCGTTGATTTCCCTCCTCCCGCATCGAGCAATGGTGAGGGCTGGTCACGGGTGTCATCTGTTGGTGACCCGAGCCTTCTCCACACACTGATTCCTGAGCCTTGCTGGGTGGCTGTGGGGCTGGGGGTTTGGGTGGTGGTGGGGAAGCAGGCGACATTATTTCTGAGAAGAGGGAAAACTGGATGCCCCTTCCCCAAACCTCTAGATGTCACCTGATCAAGAATTGCTCAAATACAAGGATTTAAAAAAAAAATACATTTGACTATTTAAAATTTTTTTCCATTTTATTATTTTAAAAGATTTTATTTATTTGACAGTGATCACAAGTAAGCAGAGAGACAGGCAGAGAGAGAAGGGGGGAAGCAGGCTCTCTCCTGAGCAGGTAGCCAGATGCGGGGCTCCATCCCAGGACCCTGAGATCATGACCTGAGATGAAGGCAGAGGCTTAACCCACTGAGCCACCCAGGCGCCCCTCATTTTATTATTTGTAATCTGTATACACAGTGTGTGGCTGGAATTTGAAACCCCGAGATCAAGAGTCCCACCCTCTACCTCCATCAGTTGAGCCAGTCAGGGACCCCAAGGCATTTTTTCTAAGATGGAGGCAGTGGAAGTAAAATCTGTTTTCCTAGTGACTGAGCATCAGCTAATTTCTGCTCAGCTCGCCCGCTTACCGCGAACATGGATCCCGCCATTTATTAAATGTCTCCCAAATGCAAGGCCCTTTGCAGAGATGACCTAGCTCCATTCCTCCAACAACACAGTACATGATTTTACAGATTAGGAAATTGAGGCTCATGGAGATTAAGAAATTATCTAATGTCATTTAGTAAATTGTTGATGGGTGGGTCCCTAAATTCGTGCCTTTGATGTCTTCAAGTATGCAGCCTGGGGGGCGCCTGAGTGGCTCAGTCCTTAAGCATTTATCTTAGGTTTAGGTCATGATCCCAGGGTCCTGAGATTGAGTCCCTCATTGGGCTCCCTGCTCAGCGGGAAGCCTGCTTTTCTCTCTCCCACTCCCTCTGCTTGTGTTCCCTCTCTTGGTTCTTCTCTCTGTCAAATAAATAAAATCTTTAAAAAAAAAAAAAAAAGAGTATATAGCCTGGATCAGTGGTTCTCAACCAGGGGTGATTTTGCCCCCAGGGGACATTTGGTAGTGTCTGGAGGCCTTTTTGGTTATCCCACTTGCTCCTGGCATCTAGTGGGTTACAGATCAGAGGAGACATCCTACAAGGATTGGTTGCTCCCCACTCACACCAAAGACTCATACAGCCCCAAATGTCAGCAGTGTAGAGGTTAAGAAATCCTGGTGGAGGCAGGACCTCTGACCTTTCTGGGGTGGTTCACAGGGTGATTTTTCCTTCTCCAGATTTGGACCCCGGCGGATCCGGGAAGAATCAGTGATGCTTCGGACAGTCAACCCTAGCACGGGGGCCCTCCCCTTCCAGTCCCTCATGGTTGCAGACCTAGGCGATGTGAACGTCAATCTTTACAACCTTCAGGATAGCTGCCGTTTAATTCGAGAGGCCTATCAGAAAATTGTAACAGCTGGCTGTATTCCCCTGACCTTGGGTAATGGCGTTTGTGGGGACAAGTGCAGCTCTCTGGGCTGGAGTTCATTTATCTCAGGCTTGGGTGTAGCTACTCCTTCAGGGGAAGCCACTGTGAATATGGAGACAGCTGGAAGGGAATGTTTTTTTGTTTTTTAATTTTCTTTTTTTTAAAAGATTTTATTTATTTATTTGACAGACAGAGATCACAAGTAGGCAGAGAGGCAGGCAGAGAGAGAGGAGGAAACAGGCTTGCCGCCGAGCAGAGAGCCTGATGCGGGGCTCGATTCCAGGACCCTGGGATCATGACCTGAGCTGAAGGCAGAGGCTTTAACCCAGTGAGCCACCCAGGTGCCCCAGAAAGAGAATATTTTTGATTCATGTGTTTTAACCCCTGGGGAGAGGCCGTTTACATTTTTGGACTCATGGCCGACAGGGATGGACTAGGGTGAGGCAAGTGAGGCATTCACCTTGGGGGGTTGGCAAAAAGTCAACAATAGATATGATTGGCTTCGCCCTTTTGAGGCTCCAGTATGGTTCGGAATAGCACTGTTACTGATCCTGTCTTCTAAAAAAATCTTTTTATTTTATTTTTTTTGAGATTTTCTTTTTTTTAATTTGACAGAGAGAGATCACAAGTAGGCAGAGAGGGAGGCAGAGAGAGGGGTGGGGAGCCTGATGTGGGGCTCGATCTTAGGACCCTGAGACCATGACCTGAGCCAAAGGCGGAGGCCTTCACCCACTGAGCCACTCAGGCGCCCCTTAAAAATTTAACATGGAGGGGCACCTGGGTGGCTCGGTCGGTTGGGCGTCCGACTCTCGGTTTCTGTTCAGGTCATGATCTCAGGGTCCTGGGACTGAGCCCCGTGTCTGGCTCTGGGCTCAGTGCAAAGTCTGCTCGTCCCTCTTCCTCTGCTCCTTCCCTCTCCATCTGTGCTCTCTCTCAAATAAATAAATAAATCTAAAAAAAAATTCTTATCCTAGATTTTTTTTTGGCCTTGACCTTGATTTATAAAAATCAAAATAGCTACATCAAAAAATTACATCAAAATAGCATTTATCTTAATGACTCGGTTTTTTGGTGTCCCTTAAATTTTGCATCCCAGCAAGTTCCTCTCCCCACCTCAGCTTTGTCCTATCCATGATTCCACAACAGAACCTCACTCAGCTGTGGCTTTTTTAACCATTTCAAGGGCATGCTTTTCTTTTTCTTTTCTTTTTCTTTCTTCCTTTCTTTCTCTCTCTCTCTCTCTTTCCTTCTTTCTTTGAAAGAGAGAGGAGAGCACGATAGAGTGCGCACACCCCTGCGCAGGGGTAGGGGTGGAAGGGGCAGAGGGGAACAAGAGAGACTCTTCGGTGGGCTCTACACTGAGCACAGACCCCACTCAGGGCTGATCTCACAGCCCTGAGATCGCAACCTGAGCTGAAATCAAGAGCGGGCGCTGACCCAACGGAGCCACCCCAGGCCCCTCTCAGGGACATACTTTTTTTTTTTTTTTAAGATTTTATTTATTTATTTGACAGAGAGAGAGAGAGAGACAGTGAGAGAGGGACCACAAGCAGGGGGAGTGGGAGAGGAAGAAGCAGGCATCCCGCTGAGCAGGACCCTGGGGATCGCGACCTGAGCCAAAGGCAGCCGCTTAACGACTGGCCACCCTGGCACCCCTCAGGGACATACTTTTAATGACTTTATTTGAGAGAATGCTGCTAGGGGGTATTTCTTTCTCATCAGGGTCTCTGTCCGCCTATAAAGCATCTTTCCCTCTGCTCCCACTTACGTTTCTTTCTCCTCCAGTTCACAAGTCGTTAAATGACACAGACCTTTTTCTAAATCTCCAAATGTATTTTTGCCCAACGAGAGGGCTGAGCCTGCAGAACCTGGTGGTGCGGAGTGCGGTTTCTGGATGGCTCGGTTTGAAAATCTCAGCTCACCTCTCACGGGCTATTTATGCTTCATTTCCTCACTTGTAAAACGGGAATATAACATTACCAGCATCTCCTCATTGTTTAGCACGAGGGGCATATACTGAAAGTGGCTACAACGTGTCCGGCATCGTGACTGGCGTATTTTAAGCTTCAATAAATGTTAGCTATTGTTGTTATTAGTGGTGGTCCATGGTGATGCTTTTCTAGGCCTGAGCTGTCCTGTACAGCAGCCACTAGCCACAGATGGTTATTCAACTTACAGTTGATTATAATGAGATAAAATAGGAAATGCGGATCCTTCCAGCATGAGCTGTATTCCAGGAGGCCTGTGTGGTTAGTGACCGTCCTGTCCAGTGTCCAGTGCAGACAGAGAACATGGCCGTCACTTCAGAGTTCTATCGGACAGACCTGTTCCAGGCATCGTACCTGTATGCTTTCATCTGTTCCCTATTTTATTCTATTTATTTATTTAAAAGATGTTATTTATTTGCCAGAGACACAGCGAGACAGGGAACACACGCAGGGGGAGTGGGAGAGGGAGAAGCAGGCTTTCCACCAAGTAGGGAGCCCGATACGGGGCTCGATCCCAGATGCTGGCATCACGACCTGAGCCGAAGGCAGATGCTTAATAACTGAACTGCCCAGGTGCCCCTTATTTTATTTTTTTAATTAATTAATTAAATTTTAAAGATTTTGCTTGTTTATTTGACACAGAGAGAGAGAGAGAGCATAAATAAGCAGAGTGGCAGGCAGAGGGAGAGGGGGAAGCAGGCTCCCCACTGAAAATGGAGCCCGGCATGGGGCTCAATACTAGGACCCTGGGATCATGAATGGAGCAGAAGGCAGACATCTAACGGACTGAGCCACCCAGGCTCTCCGTTTCCTCTCTTTTTTTTTTATTGAAGATTTTATTTATTTATTTGACAGACAGAGAACACAAGTAGACAGAGGCAGGCAGATAGAGAGGAAGGGAAGCAGGCTCCCTGCTGAGCAGAGAGCCCGATGCGGGACTCGATCCCAGGACCCTGAGATCATGACCTGAGCCGAAGGCAGCGGCTCAACCCACTGAGCCACCCAGGCGCCCTCTCCGTTTCCTCTTTGAAAGGACTATGTAATCCCAAACATCCAGTGGCCATCTTCCCACCACTGAATAAGATCTCACGTTAGCTGAGGTTATAGCTCTTTGGCCTAATCAAAAGAGTGGCACAACCGGACAGTCGGGAGACTGCCGTCAGTGATGCATGGTCCTCTCCTCTTACCCACGTTCCAGATGCTTTCTTCTTCCTCTTTGCAGGTGGAGATCACACAATCACATATCCGATTCTGCAAGCGATGGCAAAAAAGTAAGTCCCGAGCGTCTGGGCGTGCACAAGGGTTTCGAGATTCAGGAGCTGGGGAATGAGTGGTTTGCCGCTAGACGGTATCACGTGACCTCTGCTGGCTCAGGTTATTTGGGGTGATGGGAAATTCCCGACTGAGTTGCTTCTGTGGATCAAAATGAAGGTCGAGCTCCCGGTGTCTCTGTCAGTCACCAGCTGGGAGCCAGTAATAATAAATAATAATTTATTATTATTTATAATATTATTATTATTTATTTATAATGATATATAATTATATAATATAATAATATTTATTTATAATAATAATATTATTTATAATTTATTTATTATTATTATAAATAATAATTTATTATAATAATAGATAACAATTTATTATTAACACTTGTGGCTATCCTTGCTCGCCCTAGATCTGCTCTGGTGCACGTGTTCAGTCTGTGTCTCTGTCTTTGGAAGATGGGCCCCTCGTGAAATACACAAACCCTGTTAACTTCACTTTCTGTTTGGCTTCAAGGCCCAATACACAGGGGTATTGCTTTTTGAGGAGAGGCCCTTCCCCAGAGAATGAGAAAATGGATTTTCCGGTCCTGCAGGTCTACCAGGGACGAACTAACTTGGGTTAATTAGTTTGAAAAAGAGGCAGAAGGGCCAAAGCGGCACAGCTCCAGAATTCATACACGGGAAGGATACGTGGGTAGCATCTTCATCGGTGGTAGGCGGGTGCAAGTCTTTTCTGGAAGCTCTGCTTGCCTGGCATTGATTTAGGTTGTATGTTGCTTTCCGGTGGCTGGCGGGGCTGTTGGAGATGATGGAGAGAGGGTTGGGTTGAAGCTGCTTCTTGGTGCCAAGGTTGGAGAAAGGGTGGCTCTGAGGAGCTCTGCCAAGCTCCCCTGAGCCGCCATCCTTCATTCTTATCCTTCTGGGCCTCTGCGGCTCTAAGTGAAGAACATTCTGGGTGATAGGTAGGTAGTTGGTTGCAGCTGAAGCAGTGTACGTGTCTGTCTTCTGCCGGACTTCTCTGAGCTGATTATTCTGAGCCGCTAAGTGATTTAAAGACAGGAACCAGCTGCAAGGCTGGTCATTGATGCCAGGTCGCCCGTGGCTAAGAAAGGCCAAGTGTGGAAGTGTGGGGAGCCTGGAGGGGGCGGTGCTCAGGCCCCAGAAGGAGGCCTGGCCTCTGAGCTGCCCGTTGTCAGCAGGCATGGCCCCGTGGGGCTGCTGCACGTGGACGCTCACATGGACACGGCTGACACGGCCCTCGGAGAGAAGCTCTACCACGGGTCGCCCTTCCGCCGCTGCGTGGACGAGGGGCTCCTGGACTGTAAGCGCGTGGTGCAGATCGGCATCCGGGGCTCCGCCATGACCTTGGATCCTTTCAGATACAGCCGGAGCCAGGTGACAAACCAAATGCCCCTGCCTCTGCCCCCAGCCTGCAGAGCACATTGCTCTGTGGTGCCCATTTGGTGGTGGCTCTGGACGGCACAGGGGTTTTAATAACCCAGTTCAGAAAAGCAGGAAGGAAGGCCGAGTTTGCGCCAAGAGGGGCGCGTGGGACAGAGAGGAGAGAGGATGTGAGTGCACGAGGCACAGGGGGCCTCTCATCGCCCGGCTGGTGAGGGAACAGACACACCAACCTCGGTGCTGTGGCTGGCTTCAGAGAGAGCGGAGGAGGTCTGAACCCAAGGCCAGGGGCCATCTTTCTAGTTCTCATCCTCCCCCGGCCCCTGGCCAGAGGTAAACACGAATGACAAAGGGCCAACAGGAAAGATCCTAGTCGCCTGCTTTTAGAGCGTGAAAGGGCCCTTTTCCTGGACAGAGCCCTTCGGGGGTGCTAAGTTCCTCCCTCACTGAAGCTCGAGCCCCGCCTCTCTGTGATCCCATCTCCCCAGGTCCGCTGTGACTTCCTTCCTGCTTCTTCAGGGCCGTCGCTCCTCCCTTCCTCACCAGGGAAGTGGGGATGGCAGTTCCCTCTTCGTGAAGACTGGGGGTCCCATGTCGCGTGTGCAGAAGCGCTTAGCGTGGGGCTGGCGCCTACGAAATGCTCAATAAACGACGCCCTGCGGGAGGCTTGACGTCCTGCTCTTGACTTCCTCAGGGTTTCCGGGTGGTCCCCGCCGAAGACTGTTGGATGAAGTCCCTGGTTCCTCTGATGGGGGAGGTGAGGCAGCAGATGGGAGGCAAACCCATCTATATCAGCTTTGACATTGACAGTTTGGACCCCGCCTATGCCCCGGGGACAGGCACCCCTGAGATTGCTGGTCTCACCCCGAGTCAGGTAAGCAGCTTCCACCAGGGACAGTGTCTCGGGGGCAGGGTTCTTAACTCCCCACTTCCCTGGGACTTGCGGGGGGTGAGTCTTTGGGGTCAGGACAGGATTTTAAAAGCTGAGGGGTTAGACCTTTGTTCTCAGGGCTGCTTGAAGGTTGGACCCTCTTGTTGAGTGAGGAGTGGACCGACTTTGGGATTGGATAGTCTGTCCCTCGAGCCTTCTGCCTCTGATCCATGTATGGTTGGCTCAGGGGGACATATGCCAGTATCCCCGCTTAAAAATGCTAAGTTTCTCTTTCTGGGTTTCCATTTAAAAAGTGCTCACGGTGGGATTAACCGCCGATCGTGGATGTTCAGACGTTTTAGAAACACTCAAATAAAGCTCTGACCGTGGGCTGAGTGTCAGGAAATGGAGGCAGAATCGGAGTGTGGTTTTAATTAGGAGGTGAGCTCCAGGAGGATTGGGCTCTTGCCACATGTGCTCCCCTGTCCTTGGAGTCTAGAACGGTGCCTGACATAAAGAGGAGGCACTCATAGATATCTGGGCACCGGAGGGAAGACCGCTCACACCTGAGCCGTGACCTTATCTCCTCTAAGAAAGGGGGCCTGTGGGCAACTACCTCTCAAAGCCATTCTCCCTCAGTTCCCCGCAGAGATTTCTAAAACACAACCCTCATTCCTCAGCTTCTCATTCTGGGCTTTTCACCGGCAGAATGGAAACTCTTTTAGACAAAGTGACCTCTTCCCACCATTGCTCTCACTTATCCTGTCTGCTGGCCACATCTAACTACTGGTATTTCTTTCCATCTCCGTGTCTTTGCATGTGTCTTTCAGTCTGGGCCGCACTGCTCCTACCTAGCTGCTTGGCCAATTCCTTGCGCTAAGTGCTTCCACTGCTGGGGATGCCTGACCCCAGCTCTTGGGGCTGTTTCGTGTGACACTTTCCTATGCTTGCTTTTTTTTTTTTAACGATTTCATTTTTTAAAGTAATCTCTATGCCTAATACGGGGCTCGAACTCTCAACCCCAAGATCAAGGGTTGCATGCTCTACTGACTCAGCCTGCCACGGGTCCCTACGCCTGGCTTTTCTTGAAGCCTTTAATGCATGACATTGAAGTGATTGGTCTGCTTGTGTGTATTCTGTCCCACAGTGGACCCCTTGGGAGCGGGGGATGTGTCTTGGCCATTTGTGTCTCCGTGATGCCCACCAGTGTGCCTGGCCGTCGATAGATGCTTATTGTGAGAGATAGTTCCAAGTCAAAGGGTGGGCGTGCGTTGGGAGAGAGGCACTGGGGCCTCTGTGGTTGCTTTTCGTTGTGAGCGGTTACTGCTGTGGACAACTCAGGCTTGGTCTTGGACAGGCGCTGGAGATCATCCGGGGTTGTCAAGGCCTGAACGTGGTGGGCTGTGATCTTGTGGAAGTTTCGCCGCCCTATGATCCTTTTGGTGAGTAAGCGAGAATACTGTGATCTGTAGGCAGCTGCTGCTTTACATGATATTAATGTACTTGATAAGTAGAAGATGGACGGGCCCTTTTGTGTAATTCGGGAACCTGCTGAGTATATTTTGCAGCGAAGAAAATAAACCTATTACTGCACACCTTACAAACAGGAGCTAATTAACAAAACCCCTGGGAGGTGGCTATTACTGGCCCGGACAGCAGAAGAGAAAGCAACTAGCTGTTGGTTTATTAATAGGGTGGCACCGTTCTACCTTTCTTTGATAGTTCATTGAGAAGCGAATTGTCAAGGCCTAAGTAATATTTATGAATATTAAAGAAGTGGGAGGTTGGGTGGCTTAGGAGAGAAATTCAAAGCAGATGCCATCCCAATAATTTCGACTTAGAGAAGCTTCCAGACTTAGGCCTGTTAGCCTCAGAGGGTAGGTGATAAATACAATAGACACCATTATTGCAGGTTTTCCTTTGGCGGCCGGGTGGGGTGGGGGCTGGAGGGAGGCGGTGGCGGGATTCTGTTCTCAGGGTAAAGGACGAACCGTGTGAATTTCAGAAGGCTCTTTCTGAATGATGCTTGATGGAGCCGAGTACCAGGGGAAGCGTGTCCACAGGGTGGCTGGGCAGCCCGGAGAAGAACGTGGAAGAGGGGGCGAATCCGGAAAGGCAGCGCAAAGGGAAAAGGGTTGAGTACCGAGAGGCTCGGCCGCGGGAGTGGCCTGCCTCGTGTTCACCTTCAGTTCTGTCTCTTTGTAGGCAACACGGCCCTGGTGGCTGCTAACCTGCTCTTTGAGATGCTGTGTGCTCTCCCCAAAGTGACGGTCGCCTGAACCTTGTGCTCCTCAAGATACAGCGGTTGTGCTGATGACAGTTCTTAAGAATTTATGCGCAAGGGATCTGAGTACTGGAGAGTCCATACCACTAGAACTTTGTCCCTGGGGCGCCTGGGCGGCTCAGTGGGTTAAAGCCGCTGCCTTTGGCTGGAGTCATGGTCTCAGGGTCCTGGGATCAAGTCCCACATCGGGCTCCTGCTCAGTGGGGAGCCTGCTTCCCCACCCCCTTCCTGCCTCTCTGCCTACTTGTGATCTTTGTCTGTCAAATAAATAAATAAAAATCTTAAAAAAAACAAACAAACAACTTTGTCCCTGGAGGCTATAAAATCAGGGCATTCAGTAGAGGCTTCATCCAACAGCTACTATTTCTGTGGAGTTTGAACAACTAAAACTAGAGAAGCACTGTACTGTTTTGATGAAAGATGTTGGAGGATTAAGGGGAAAAGGGAGCCAAAGAGCCTCTGGTTCAAGATGATCTAAAAATTGCATAAATGAAATAAAAAATGCCCTATGACAGAATACTGTACACAACCCTGTATTTCTCCAGTTTCTTCCCTTACATGGTGGCTCCTCCTGAGGGACTCAGGGCTGTATCTGGGTTTTAGGACCACCGTGAACATAAACAAGAAGTTTGAATGAAAGTAACATGCAGATCCTAATAAAGAAACTTCCTGCTCAAAAGCCCACAGGATGCATGGGATGTCTTTTCAGCCAGACATCGGGTGGCTTCCAGAGAGCCCTTGGGAACATTTCCTTAATTCTCTCCCTGCCTCAGTTTTGCATTATCTACTCTTGGAGCTGATGCACCGTGACAGTAACTCCCGAAATTGGCCACGAAGATTCATGCGTGGGTTGAGTTACGCGTAAATTCGGTTTGCATCGCTAATGTGTCCGCGAGCAGATCATCGTCTCCCAGTGCAAGAGCAGCAAGTAATCATCACACGTTAAAATAGTTTATTTCTGTGTTCCAGTCTGTAATATTCTCAAAACAAAAATAACATCAGCTTCAGTGCCTGTTCACAATACAAAACAAAAACAACATAAAAAAAGACACCATTTGCCAAATAAGTTATTTGTTCCTAAGAGTATCAAAAGTGCAAAATATTCACCTTGTTTTCAGATCTGTCTCTAAAGTTCCATCCTTCTCCTTGACAAACGGAACAGACAGATTCAGCAGCTGCCACACTGCATTTGTTTTCAAAGGGTAGGGGCAGGCATTTGGATGGGAGCGATATTTCATCTGCAAAGATACTCTGCATCAGCTTTTAAAGAATTTTGCTTAGGAAAAACGTTTGACTGTTTTGCTTCTAATCTCTTTTTCCCAAACAGAGTAAATCACTTAAAAAAATTCATATTTCATTTCTTTTTAAATCAGGAAAGCGTTCATGTACGGACTGAGGAGGAAATCAACCTACTGATTTGAAAACTACGACCAAATTTTCATGGTCGGTAGGTGATGGCAAAGAGAGAGAGAGAAACCATGGTGCCCAGCAGAAGTCAGGGCAGTCCTGTTCACTGAAATGCTGCTGACTCCGAGCTGACAATCTCTTACACAAATTATACCACCTGCACCTGAATGATTAAAAAAAAATTGTTAAGTAGGTGTACATTCTACAAAGACTTGTTTTAGGTCAGTTTTACCCCCGGCTGCCAAACATGATACCTAGGTTATATCAACCAGAAAAGCCGACTTCTAAAAATAAAACAATGTTGTCAGTCTCAAGATATTCAAAGACCAAGAAATGAACTTAAAACCAAAATTACGTCTGTGTGATTACACACGAGAGAAGGAGAAATGGTGGCATTGGCGGAGCATGACAATGGCTCATACATTTGACACAGAAGTGAACAAATTCATGGAAACGTTCGTGAGGAAAGGCTTGGGTGGTCAAGGGCAGAGTTCACTTTAAAGTAGAACCTTCCTAGCATCCTCTGGGGGGGACGTTATCTTCCAACCCCAAACAGACCTGTGAGATAATTTTTGGACTGAAAAATTCACTGGGAATGTTTTTAATCCTCTCTATTCTCACTTTCCTTTCTTCATACAAATGGAGGGTGCAGCTTTCTGTCTAAAGGTGCTTTTTATTTTAATGAGAAACATTTTTAAAAGGAACAAATCTGGGGAGGTTTTGGTTTTCAGAAATTAAGGTCACGGATTCCTCCCATTGGTACCAGAAATTAAAAACCCACCACTGAACCAGAACACAACTCACACCAGCCACTTGGCCATAAAAGACCCAGAAAATAAATTTTGAGGCTGGTGCATCAAGGAACCAAATGAATCCCTTAATCACGCCTGCCTGGGCCAGGTGCCAGGAGACACAGCGACCAGAGTAAGCATCTGATTTTTAGAGGATCATGTTGGGGGAAAAAAAAAGCCTGGCAGTGATTTTTTTTTTTTCTTTTTTTTAAATAAAGCTATAGACTCCATGGAAACGACAGGAATTCCTGGGCTTCAGTAATTTATTACTTGCTACTGTAGCTCAGTGTTCGAATTATTCAGGATCCAAATGGCTTAGTTTAAATTAGCACTGATGATTAAAGAAATACTAACTGAGTCAACGTCCCATCACTGATTCTGATACTTCGCTTTACAAAAGGGCAATTTGCTTTGACATCTGAACTGGTCGCTCTCTAAGGCTATTCAAACTCCACTGGTGGTTTTGGCACCCTACCCGCCCCCCCCAAATGCAAACTCTCTAACTGGCGGGTGTGGTCCACTGCACACTGGGGCTCTGGAAGCCGGGGTGCTGGCAGGAGGGCGCACCCTGTTACTGGTGAAGCAGTTGTGAGTTAAGAGTGAAAGCAACTGAGAAACCACAATATAGGCCAGAAGCTCAAAGGAAGCCTTTTGCCAAAAAGGATTCTAGAACAAGTCTTTGCTCACTTGTCACAAAAGAGGGCTCAAAGTTACAGGACTTTTGGGGGTAACAGTGTTCAAAATACATTGTTGAGAAATCTTTAAGTTCCTTGATACAAAGACATGTCTGGTATTTTACTAAAGAGACACCCCGGAGGGAAGAGGTTTCTGGAGCCTGACGCCTGTCAGGCGGGCATAAGGTAGGTGTCTTGAGTTTAACATCTACTGGCTTATAGCAGCTTATCTCTACGTCCAGAGAACGAGACTAAAAATTATGGCTCCTAAGATTCATACCCTAAAACTGACAGAGGCAGAAAGGCTTGTGAGACAGACACGGAAATGGCTCAAAGTCATTACAGTACTTCTTGCCGTGCGGATCCCTCCCTGGCTACGCTGAGCGCCGGGGAGGCGGCCGATGGGGACACCCCAAGGGGTCACTTCTGTCACTGCTCAGCCCTCCCTTCTCCTGTCTCGGGAAGAAAACCAAACTCACATGCAGGACCCCCAGTTGCCCCTAGCCTTGTAAAACCATGGCTGACAAGCTGCTGCAGGGGGATACCCCCCAAATACACTTTTAGCCACTGACTACCGGAAAAAGGACCAAATGTGAGATTGCTTGGAATCAGGCCTCTTTCAGGATGCAGGGCCTAGAAGCTGCTGTGTGGGCTGTCGGTCCCACCGATACCAGCATGCGCCGGGGCGGAAGCACAGCGGGGGTGGGGGAGTAGGGGACCCGACCAGCGCTGCAGGCTCGAGGGGTTCCATCAGGCCCTGCTGCTGCGAGCATAGGACAGGGATGACAAAGGAAGAGGAGATGAGCAGTCTACTTTAAATAGTGCGGCATTCAAATGAAGGGGAAAAAAACCCAAAGCAAAATATTTTGATCTAGGGGATTCAACTTGAGGTGTTTTTCACTCCTAGGTTAGAACAGGACAAAGGAAAGATTCTTCTAGCCATTGTTCCGGAAGAATAATCTAGAATCTATTCTCTGTCCGTGGTGGTAGGTGGAGTCCTGAAAAGACCTGTTCCCAAGGGCCTATTAAAAAGCCCGAAGAGTTAAAGTCTCTCTTGAGCTCCCTCAGTCTAGCTCAGGCCATGATGGGATATAAAACCTCTGTAAGGAGCCTTCAAGCAGGCGCTCCATCCATAAGGACAACTTGCTCAATTTCCCTTTGATGGGCCTGGGTCCAAGGCCACAGGAAGATTTCCCTCGAGATTCGCCCAGGTGGAGGGAAGAGTCAAGGTCGCTGCAGGACCCCATGGCCTCCTCCTCTTCCACTGCTTTCTGGGGTTTGAAGAGGCAGAAGTACTTCTTGTGGCCGTTCAGAGCCAGCACGTAACCCGTGTAGTCGCGCTCCATGAAATGCTTGTCGTACTGGTTGGGGATCGGGGCTGCGTCCTGTGCAAACTCGAGCAAGTACTCCAGCCACTCTCTGTGTTTATCCAGACTCAGGAAGGAGAAGTGCAGGCAGCTGCTCCTGGTGGAAGGACACAGCACGTTGAGTGCACAGCCCGGCACCCTGAACCGCGGGGAACACGAAGATCTTTTCAGATCTCAAATACTAGGAGGGACGCTGTGTGTCGGACGGAGCCCCAATTCGGGAAGAATGGAGGACTCCTGTGGGACGTGAGGGGGTCTGCGAAGGCTGTCAGAGTCCGCTCCGGGCCCCGTGCTGGGTGCCACCGCAGGACTCTCAGTGCCTGGCTTCAGGAAAACACCCGAGAGCTAGAGGACAGAGTTCCCTGAAATGCTCAGGGAAGAAGGCAACCTCCCTTGTTCGGAAGCACCAGGACAGAAGTCGAGGGGAGAAGACCCCTCGTGATGGCTTAGGTTTCTGGGCTCGAAAGGTCGCAGCTGACATCTCATCGCATGCACGAAGCCCCTCATGGTCAAAGAGGAAAGGGCGACCGTGTCCTCGGTCCCCTCCTTCCCACAAGCGCTTACCCAGTGAACGTGTAGACCTCCAAAGCGAATTTCTGCAGGAGGCTGGTCTTGGTGGAATTGGACAGGATGAGGACCACGTTCATGTGGCCTGGCCTCAGGCGGACCAGGTTACTGGTGTAGGTTACATCCGTGAGCTCAGTTACCTCCACGAAGCCTTTTTTAGGAATCTTGCTGTGGAGAAATAGCAAGGAATTAAGACGGTCTCAGGATAGGGGAATGCCATTACTTTGAAAAGAAACAAGAGGAAGAAAATGCTACGTTCCAACCAGACTAGGGATGTCATTTAATGTTCTGGAGCCTGACACGTAGGCAGGATGGGGACGGTCCCCGCTTGGTGGTGCTGGGCCTACAGAGGGCCGTTCAGATGCTGCGGTGCGGCTGGCGGAGAAGTGGCTTTAGGACAGGGCGAAGGGGAGCTGCATGGTTACGGTGACACAGGCTTCCCTGCTTCTGGGTCATCTAGCAACTCGGACCTGCTTTGCTTCCTGTCCCCATTATCATGTTTGAGACTGAGGGCCTGGAGGCACGGAGTAGCATCAAAGTAGGTCCTGTGTCTAAAGGCCTCGGGGGTTTCAGTAAACACTACCCAGCAGCTGATTCTTCCCGAAATTCCCATCTCACACACGAGTGGGGGGACCCAGAGAGCCGACAGACACTAGGTACTCGAACACCGCGCTCTCGGACTGCGGCCTGTGGCTCTCCTGCCTGGCAGGGGTGGGTTTGGTGTCCTGTTCAGAGAAACCTGCTGTTTTCTTTGGTGAAGCTTGGCTCAGTCTTCCCGGCCTTCTCGTGGGCCTCCTCTTTGTCTGGAGGGTTGGATTCTCGCTCGTCGTTTGAGTCACTGAAGTAAGAAACAAGGAGTTTTAGGAAAGAAACAGTACACACGACCCCGAGGTTTGGGGCTCACCCTTGAGAAGTCGGGCTGGGAAGCCACGGAGCCATTTACCTGAAAGCCTGAACGATGACGGTGCCGAAGAGGATGAAGAGGGCAGAGAAGACCAGGGACAGGAGAGGCATCATTTCCCGCCTGAAACGGAGTTAACAAACTCTGCTCAGCCCCAGATGGGCTGCGGAGCTCTGCCCATGAATGATACTGGGTTTCTTTTCCGTGGCTCAGGAAAAAAAACCCCAAACCAAAAGGCTTTCATATCAATAAACACGTTATGGTTTCGTACAACTAAGGTTTTTCAGGCGGGGGGGTGAGTATGGGGGTGGGGAAAACGAGATTTTCCCTCACCATTTTAGTTCAGATTGCTTATTCTAAGAGTCTGATTATCTTGTCTCAATAGAATAAGGTGTGCGCTTCGTAAGTTCCGCAGAAGGAAGTGACAGGATTTATGCTGTGAACGTGGAAGAACATTCTGATATCGAGGGTGGTGACTAAAAAGTCTGTGGAAATGTTTCCCTTACTTTGATTATTATTTTTTTTTTTCCCCCCGGCCGGAATAATTCAGCCGTGGCCCAGAGGGGTGGAGGAGGAAGAAAATGTTGACCTTTCACGACGTTCCCTAGGACGTGCTCTAAAATTTTATGCACCCACAAACACTCCTCAAAGGCCTGCCATTTTTCAGGAGCTGTGCCAGGTGCCAGGAATCACAAACATGAATGAGATGCGGTTCTGCCCTTCAGGGGCTCACGGTATTATTGGCGTGGGAGAGCCCTTCCTTCTCTGGTTAACTCACTGACTGGCTTGTACATCTCTACACAGGCCTCCACGTGTGTTGGGCCCTGGGCTGGGCACCAGGGGTGCACCGATGTAGAGGACAGGCCCAGTGGTTAAGGGGCAATCAGCAAACACACACAACAAATAAGAGGGGGCAATCAGAAAATACGTATCCCTCTGCTTGCTGCTCTCTGTCAAATGAATAAATGAAATCTTTATTTATCTTTTTTTTTTTTTTTTAAGATTTTATTTATTTAACAGACAGAGATCACAAGTAAGCAGAGGGAGACAGAGAGAGGGGGGAAGCAGGCTCCCTGCTGAGCAGAGAGCCCGATGCGGGGCTTGATCCCAGGACTCTGGGATCATGACCTGAGCCAAAGGCAGAGGCTTTAGCCCACTGAGCCACCCAGGAGCCCCAAAGTCTTTATTTATCTTTAAAAAGACTTTATTTTAGTTTGACAGAGAGAGAGCACACTATCCAAGGGGAGTGGGAGCCAGATATGGGACTCAATCCCAGGACTCTGGGATCATGATGAGAGCCGAAGGCAGAGGCTTAATAACTGAGCCCCCCAGGTGCTCAGTTATTAAAAAAAAAAAAAGATAAAGGGAACAGTCGTTGAAAACATGTAAAGATTCTTCCACTTGCCTGTATTGAGTATACACTGGAATCAAAGAAAGACAGATTCAAGAGAAAAACAGTGGTTCTGCTATCGATGGAGAAAAAGAACTTTCATCTAGCAATACTCCTACCAGTTGTTGTGAAATATGCTGTCCCAGCAGTCTGAGATGTAGTCAGAAGCAGAGTAGACCCACCGGAGGAGAAAGATCTAAGGACAGAGAAAATGTGGGATGGTAAGGACTGAGCCCCCGAGCCTGGGGCAGAGAGGTCCTCACCCAACACAGCGTGCGGCCTGCCTCTGCTCTGACTCTGGGAGCCCTGCCCGGTGCCCCCTCTCCTGGGCTACATGCTTACAGGCGCAAGTTCATCCGTCAGGTCCGGGAGTACAGCTTCGGAGGACAGCAGAGCCGGGTCTCTGCGCAGCTGGTCGAGGTAGCCCAAGAGTGTGAACTTATCGCTCTCACTCCCTGTCCAGGGAGCCTCCAGCGTTTTATACACCACCCTTCCTCCCGTGGTGCGCCTCTCCAAGATAGACACCTAGGGGAAAAGGCCGGAAACCATTACAAGTCTTCAAGCTTGTTGGCTTTTTTTTTTCTCAAGGAGGATGGTAAAAAGGATCCAGTGAAGGCAGCGATAAGCTTGAACAGGAATATGGATGGGTATAAAGTACATGCACAAGATTTAAGTTCTTTCTGACAAAGGACACCATGTTTATGGTGACTTTCCAAAAAGTTTCTGCTGAAAGTTAAAGCTCTTTCTTATGAGTAGACTTTTTCCTGTAACTTCTGACTTAAAAGTGTAATAAGGAACTTTGAGTTTTTTAGAACGATTTTCCATTATTACCAAAACGATGACAAAGACAGGGAAGAATTTACTGCTTCTGTAGAGTGATGACAAAGGAGGGGAAGGGAAGAGAGATCAATTAAAATGAAGTGAGAGAGGCAGAAGGAGGGAGATTTTACTGCCTAAGGAAGCCTAAGGAAGATTTTACAAACTAGGTATTCTATTTTTTTTTTCCCAAGTAGTGGACGTGGACCCCAACACAGGGCTTGAACTCAAGACCCCGAGATCAAGAGTTGGACACTTAACCAACTGAGATACCCAGGTGTCCCTTACAAACTAGGTATTCTAAGACTATACCTGTCATGGGGAAAAAAAAATTATTGAAAAGAACTGATTGCTCTTGAACCTTTACTCATAAGAAACACGTTTTCTGGGAAGATCTAATGCTGAAAATCTAGGAGGTGAAATCACTAGGGTAAAAGATTGTTTCAAGAGTAGGCTTTCAAAACAGGTTCAGAGGTTTCTGGATTTCTTGCAATCTGTATTCAAAACTGTCAAAGAAGGGAGAAACAGAGGTCAGGTGCCACAAGTGTGTCAAGAGCTCAGACTACGAAGAGAATCCATGACTCACCGCTGATTTTCCTTGAAACATATCACTGTCTGGTAGTAAGGTGTTGGCAAACTCCTGCTGCCGATTGCTGTAGACGTGCACGAATCTCACTGTGTCTTGTGTGTTTGCCAAGGCAAAGGACAGGAAAGCCTCAAAGGGTTTACTCAGCTTGGTAGCCTCGGGGGTCAGTAAAACCACACAGTACCTGCACAACGACAGAAGAGAAGACTTTATAATCCATCTCCAAGGCTGAGGCTAGAACAAGAGAAGGTGAAGAAGAGGCTCGCTCGTTTTACAGAAGCGAATACATTTTACTAATGGACGCTGTACGTCAGAAGTCTCTAATGAGAGACGATTTCCAAGTCATCAGTGACCTGCTTCTCTTCTAGACTGGTGACAGCTTCCCCAAACCAAACGTTATCACACTTGGGAATTTCTTTTGTGGCAAAGGCCTCTGAATCCTTCCAGAAGCTGGCTGTTCAAGTGTCTCCACAACAGGCAGCGCTGGTCAGATCTGTCTCGGGCCATTAGCCGATTGCACAGGAACACGTCACCTCTCAGAGGTGAGCAAAGACCCGAACGGGCTGAGCTATATGGTGAAAAAGGGGTCAGGGCAGAGAGAACCTCAAGTGCAAAGACCCCTGGATGGGGAGAGACTGGACCCAGCACACAGTTCCAGGAAGACCACTGGCTGCTGTGTGGAGAACCGCCTGGACGGCACAAGAGGGGAAGAGAATGGAACGGAAGCAGAGACTGGCTGGGAGGCTAGCGTGGGGGTCTCCAGAGGTGGCGGTGGTAAAAAAGGTGAGAAGTGAACGGATCTGGGATTGTTTCTGAAAGCCGCGTACACAATCTTTGAGTCCATGAAATTCTTCTTTCTATCGAATTCAAGTCTTTCTTCTCCCTTAATCTTATAAAGGAATCAGAAATATCTGGAAACATAGGGAAGTTCTCCCATTTTAAACAATATTGGCGTTGTATTTTCAAACACGATGACTAGAATGTTTTCCTTCCTTCCATACCTAGACACGTTGCATGATGAAAAAGTCCTACATTTAAAGCCACTAACTGACTAATCTGAAAGGGGTCTAATAAATATTTCCTTTGTGTTTCTAGACTTTTTAGATACTCTGTATGAATAAGTATGCCTCAGCCTTCCCATTCCCAGCTAATTCTCTCAACATTTCCTCAGTGTCCTTCACTTTCCGAAAGTTAGTGTTTTCCCAGCCCCCTACCCTAGGCCTCCCAAGGCGCACTCTGCATGGAACCTTCTATTGGAAACAGCGACATGTTCGTATCCAGACTTCTTCAGAGGGACCCAGGCTCTCCCTGACAGCTGGCTAAAGTCTACTCACCCTTCTGGCCTTAGCTAAAGGGTTATGAATGAGGGAGATCTTCTCTGACGCCCCCTGGGGCCTGGCTGGCACCCTGGATACTTGTATACCCCACTACTAACATAAAGAGTTAAGTTCTGACATCACAGGCAGAGGTTTAACTGCCCGGTAGAGAAGTGTGACATGTCCCCTCTCCTGCGGCGACAAGCAGAGGCAGAGCCTGGCATCCTTACTTCCTCTGTCGGTGAGACCGCTTCACGGGGCAGAGCTCATGGAAGAACTTCTGGCTGGTGAGCCTGGCTGCCAGCAGATACTTGTTTTGGGTGATGAAGTCGTCGATGACCTGTTTCTTCATACCTCGGGCCTGCAGAAAAACCAAGAAATAGTTGATTTTTATACCCTTTTCGCACTGCAAATGGGCTTTACTCAAAGCTTAAAAAAAATGTGGCTGACCCATGATACTTTAACAGCGGTATATGGTGACAGATGGTAGCCACCCTCGTGGTGAGCACAGCATACAGAGAAGCTGAATCACTTTCTTGTGTGAAACTAATGTCACACTATATGTAAACTATACTCAAGGAAAAAAACTATTAAAAAAAAAAGAAAGACCTGGAAAAAGAACTGACCCGGGCTAAATTATACATCAAACAAGACAGAGCTGTGTGAGTAAATAAACACTGGTGATCTATTTCAACAGTTCAGGGCTGGAAACAACGACAGAGCTATTTCAGGTCAAGGGAAAATCAAGTGCCCTTTCCAGTGAAGTATTTTTTATATGGTTATATGCTGGCAGATTTAAAGAGCCCCCCCCCCCTTTTGTTTAATTTGACAGAGTTCACAAGCAGGCAGAGAGGCAGGCAGAGAGAGAGGAGGAAGCAGGCTCCCCGCTGAGCAGAGAGCCCAATGCGGGGCTCGATCCCAGGACCCTGAGATCATGACCTGAGCTGAAGGCAGAAGCTTTAACCCACTGAGCCACCCAGGCGCCCCTTTTAAAAAGATTTTTAAATAGGCTCCACATTCAATGTTTGGACTCATAGCCCTGAGACTCAGAGTCACACACTCTACCGACTCAGCCAGCCACGTGCCCCTAACAGGTCATTCTGAATTCCAGGCAAACGGATTTCGCTTTAAGATGGAGAACAAACTGAACAATTAAAAATAAACTCCAAAGTGACAAAGTATAAAAGGCAGACTATAAAACTATATCATGGCCACTTTGTTATCACTAATTTTTGTGCATTTTGGAGGACTGAAATGATACATCCAGCAGGTTGTCTGACCACAACCTAGAAATCCATATAAAATGTCAACAAGAATATCTATCTCTACATGTTAAGGAACACACTCAAATCACCTACTTATCTAAGAAGAGCCTACCAGATATTAGGAAAATACTCTGAATTTTTTAAGTAAGTATTTATTTATTTGAGAGAGAGAGAGGGAGAGACACAGAATGAGGGGGAGGGGCAGAGAAAGAGGGAGAGAGACTCTCAAGCAGACTCCCCACTCAGCGCGGAGCCCGATGCAGGCCTCAATCTCAGGACCCTGAGATCATGAGCTGAGCCAAAATCAAGAGTCGGACACTTAACCAACTGTGCCACCCAGATCCCCCGTGAATCTGAATGACTCAGCAAAGTACTGTTTATAAACCCTGGGGTGCAGATAAAGCCATACTTAGAGGGTAATGTTACAACAAATAAAACAGAAAAGAAATTAATGACCTAGATGCCCAATCAAGAAGTTAAAAAAAAAAAAAAAGGAACAGCAAAAAATATGAAAGGGAAAAGAAGGACATAATAAAGATAAAAACAGAGATCCACGGGGCGCCTGGATGGCTCAGTGGTTTAAAGCCTCTGCCTTCAGCTCAGGTCATGATCCCGGGGTCCTGGAACTGAGACCCGCATTAGGCTCTCTGCTCAGCAGGAAGCCTGCTTCCTCCTCTCCCTCTGCCTGCCTCTCTGCCTACTTGGGATCTGTCAAATAAATAAATAAAATCTTAAAAAAAAAATAGAGATCCACAAAGCAAAACAAACATAGAAAAAGGAAAAGAAGTAAAGAATTAACAAAGCCAAAGCTGGTTCTTTGGAAGAGCTAATAAAATGGACAAACCTCTGGTAAAACCCATCACGCAAATGAGGAAGCACAAAAAAGCACTACTGGGCGCCTGGGTGGCTCAGTGGGTTAGGCCGCTGCCTTCGGCTCGGGTCATGATCTCAGGGTCCTGGGATCGAGTCCCGCATCAGGCTCTCTGCTCGGCGGGGAGCCTGCTTCCCTCTCTCTCTCTCTCTCTCTGCCTGCCTCTCCATCTACTTGTGATTTCTCTCTGTCAAATAAATAAAATCTTTAAAAAAAAAAAACACTACTAAGGGTGACAAGGAGGAATCACCAGCTATGTTGTAAAAGTTAAAAGAAAAAGTGACTTAAATTCAAAAATTTAGAGGAGATAGAAAATTTTCTAGAAAAATACAGCAGTATCTGAAAAAATAGAAAGCTTAAATAGTTGCGTAACCGTTAAAGAAGGTGAACCGGCGGCAGTCAGAGATCCTTCCTTAAACACCAACTCAAGGCCCAGATGGTGTCACAGATGGCTTTGATGAAACTTTCAAGAGGACAATCCAATCTTACATAAAGTCTTCCTGAGAATAGAAAAAGGGACAACGCTCCCACCTCACTTCAGGAAGCAAAGCCTCACACAGGCATCAGGAGAAAGAAAAGTCAGAAGTCAACCTCATTTCTGAACACAAAGGCAAAAATCCTCAACAAAATATTAGCAAACTGAACCCAGCAATACGTTGAAAGCATAATACAAATCGTGATCTTGTTGGACTTATCTTGATGAACTCAGGTTTAACTTTAGAAAATGAATTAATGTATTTAGCACATTTTAGAAGAGGAAAGAATAAAGAAAGAAGAAAAATCAGGATAATCTCAATGGCTGGAAATGGAAATATCCATCTGATAAGCACTAATACCGTTCAGGTCAGCAGTAAATAGAAGGGAACTTCCGTGACCTGATGAGGGTGGCTACAGAAAGCCTTCTGCAAGCACCATCCTGGGGACATGGAGATCAAGAACAAGGATGCCCTCATCACTACATTTCCTTTTTTTTTTTTAAGATTCTATTTGTTGGTTGGTTGGTTGGTTGGTTGATTTATTTATTCGGGTGAGGGGAGAGAGAGAACGTGCATGCTCGCACATGATGGGGAAGGGGAGTAAAAGGAGAGGGGGAGAGAGACTCTCCAGCACACTCCCTGCCGAGCGTGGAGCCTGACACGGGGCTGCTTCCCAGGACCCTGGGATCATGACCTGAGCCAAAATCAAGAGTCAGATGCTCAACCGACTGAGCTACCCAGGCCCTCCCTCCATCACTACATTTCTTTCTTTCTCTCTCTCTTTCATTTTTTCTTTCTTTCAAGATTTTACTTATTTGAGAGAGAGAACGAGAGAGAGCACAGAGGGAGAGGCAGAGGGAGAGGCAGAACGAGAAGCAGACTCCCCCTGAGCACAGAGACTGATGCGGGGCTGGATCCCAGGCACCGGGGATGATGACCTGAGCCTAAGGCAGGCACCTTTTTTTTTTTTTTAAGAGATTTTATTTATTTATTTGACATACAGAGATCACAAGCAGGCAGAAAGAGAGGAGAAAGCAGGCTTTCAGAGGAGCAGAGAGCCGGATGTGGGGCTCGATCGCAGGACCCTGGGATCATGACCTGAGCTGAAGGCAGAGGCTTTAACCCACTGAGCCACCCAGGCGCCCCTACTACCTTTCTATTCCATGTCACACCAGAGGTCACCAATAAAGTAAGAGAAAGAAAGAAATAAGGGCTGAATAAAAAAGAAATAAAACTGCCATTAATCTCATATGATATGACTGTATATTTAAAAGCAAGCCCAAAAGATGGAACAGATAAATTATTTCAATCAGGAAGAGAGTTTAGCAAGGTTGTTGGACACAAAGTCAGTGTTTAAAAATCAGTTGTCTTGGGGTTCCTGGGTAGCTCAGTTGGTTGAGCATCTGACAATTGGTTTCAGCCCAGGCCATGATCTCAGGGTTGTAGGTTCCAGCCTGTAGGACTCTGTGCTCAGCCACAAGTCTGCTGGTGATTTCCTCCCTCTTCCCCTGCCCCTCCCCCCACTCATAAGCACACTCTAAAAATAAATCTTTAAAAAATCAATTGTATGGGGCGCCTGGGTGGCTCAGTGGGTTAAGCCTCTGCTTTCAGCTCAGGTCACAGTCTCAGGGTCCTGGGATCAAGACCCACATCGGGCTCTCTGCTCAGCAGGGAGCCTGCTTCCCTCTCTCTCTCTCTGCCTGCCTCTCTGTCTACTTGTGATCTTTGTCTGTCAAATAAAAAATAAAATAAAATAAATCCCTGTTACTGCCTCATCAAGGGCATTAAGCGGTAAGTTACAGGTTGTTTTTTTTTTTTTTTTTAAGACTGATTTATTTATTTGACAGAGATCACAAGTAGGCAGGGGGTGGGGGAAGCAGGCTCCCTGCTGAGCAGAGAGCCCGGTGTAGGGCTCGATCTCAGGACTCTTGAGACCCTGACCTGAGCTGAAAGCAGAGGCTTAAGCCACTGAGCCACCCAGGCATCCCTTTCTGTTTGTTTTTATGGTGAGTGCTTAGGAGTGAAAAACAGCTGCTTACTGGTGGTCTGGGTCCCATGCCTGGGTTTATGCACCGGGCTGTGACTTGGCTGGTGCACTGGGCTGCGCACAAGGCCGCACATGGGGCCGCGCTCTGGCAATTTCACCCACTATGGCTCTCGTACCATCAGCGTAAGTGTCAACACAGAGCAAAAGGACAAATTACATCTTTATGTTATTATGAAGACTGTTCTGATCTCACAGACTTTTCACCCTCACCCCAGGGGCTGTGAACCTGTGCAAACTGCTGTCCTAGAGAAACCCAGATAGACTGAGATAAACATGTTCATGGAAACATGGCTCCGAAAGCCCCCAAATGCCCATCGAGGGAAGAAAGAATCAAGAAATTAGCACGTGGCCATAAATCCCGCAGACCCAACACAACACATTCAGCAGCGCGCCACAAAACAAGTGGGACCGCCAGCGTCACCTACTATGTGACCTGCCATGGGGCGGCGCCGATTTCAGACCCACAGGAGCAAACTGGAAAAGCATCCATTGTGCCAGTGATTTTTTTTTTAGAGAGCAAGAGAGCGAGCCTGTGTGTGTGCACAGGAGGACGGAGGCACAGAGGGCTACGGAGAATCTTCAACAGGCTCCACCCACGGCACCGAGATGGGTGCGGGGCTCGATCTCACAACCCTGAGATCATGACCTGAGGCGAAATCAAGAGTCAGAGGCTTAACCGACTGAGCCCCCCAGGCGCCCCTGTGCCAGTAATTCTGTAAATGTATCTGAGTTACAACTTCCCCCAAGGGACCAATGAATCATTCTCAAGAGGAAAAGCTATTCCTGAAAAGCAATTTCGGAAGTCTTCATAGATAAATCCTGAATTGAGAAGTTCTTTTCCTTTCTTCATTGCCGGCATGTTTTCTTCCTGACTCTCTCAGCTCCTCGGCGGCCACGGGGCAGGGCAATGCCTTTTTAACTGCCTGAGGTTGCCCAGAAATCTGTCCTTGGCCCCTCACCGGCTACCAATGCCAGGCAGATGGCTTCCCACTGGGGACTTCTGCCTCTCACCACTCGCTGAGGAGCTACAGACCTCCCTCCCCAGCCCACTAAGACCTGGATCCCTACACCCCACTGTCCGGGGGACACCATCCCTCAGACTTCCTGTAGGCCGCTCGAGTTCTGTACCTCCACAGCTGAATCCATTACCTTCTTCCAAACCTGCCCTTCTCTCCTCACTGGCCCCTTACCCCATCTGGTTCTGCCTCACGCCAGGTCCTTCCCGGAGTCCCAGCCTCAAGGGCCCTTGCCCTATGTTCACATCAGAGTGAGTCACCCAGGCTGGTGGATGGAAATTGCCTCCAGGCCTCTCTCCTCCGATGGAGTCGTGAGGACAGAGACTAACTCTGGATGTCAGAGCTCCTCTGTATTCCCTCCACAACAGGCAGGCAACAAAATGTTTAAGGAGTGAATGAAATAAGCGATTTTTTAGAACTTCTCATTCTAGCTTCCTTTAAGAAAGGATGAGTCAGAGGCTTCCTACTGCTTTAAAAAAAAATTATATGCATATATATATATATATGTATATACATATATATATATATATATATATATATATATCTGGCTGGCTCAGTTGGTAGAGTATGCTGACTCCTGATCTGAGGGTAGCAGGTTCAAGCCCCATGTTTGGTGTAGAGATTATGTGGAAAAAAAATTTTAGGAAAAAAAAAAAAACCAAAAAAAAAATTAAAAATAACATTAAAGAAATAAAGTAATACATGTCCACAAAAGGGATTTTTGAAAACCCAAGTATTAGGATAATATGTAATTTTGCCATCAAGAGATGCATTTATTTCCAGCTTTTTCCTACGTGCACGCACGCGCACGCACACGCACACACAGGTCACAAAATCGAGATCGGTGTTTAGGCGTGTCTAGAATTGACATCTACTGAGATCCTTCAGTCTGTGCTACGTCTACTTCAAGTTTCATTCTCTTACAGACCTCATCTAAGTGATTCTGTCTGCGTTATTAGTTCACTACTGTGGAACTCGGGTCTGAGATGACCAGGGAGAGGGTTCAGACCTGCTACAGACTTGTGCCTCAATTTTGTCTCCTGTTTGCCCCTTTCAACCTTATATGATGAAAACTGTCCCCATCAGTAAGTGTTCTAGAACTGCCGTTTTTTTTTTTTTTTTTAAGATTTTTTATTTATTTATCTGACAGAGATCACAAGTAGACAGAGAGGCAGGCAGAGAGAGAGGAAGAAGCAGGCTCCCCACTGAGCAGAGAGCCCGATACGAGGCTCGGTCCCAGGACCCCGGGATCATGACCTGAGCCGAAAGCAGAGGCTTTAACCCACTGAGCCACCCAGGCACCCCTAGAACTGCCGTTTTAATGGCTCAACGGCTATATAGTAGTCCGTTTGGTGTATACCAATAATTAGCCTACTGTTGGACACTTCTATTTTTCCCCCCAGTGAAACTGGTTACAAATGATAATGTCTCTATAATTTTGGCCTGAATTCCTTTTCCCTGAGGACAGATTCCTAAAAAGTAATCTCATCTCCCTTAGATCTTTACGGAAGCCGCCTCTTAGTGAGGCCCTTCTCGGTCATTCTGCTTTAAAATATGGGAACCTGCTCTCCCAACTCCCCACTCCCTTCTCCTGCTTTGTTTTTCCTCTTGGTGCTTCTCCCCTTACGACAGGCCACCATGGAGTAATGTTATGCCCATTTTCTGTCGTACCGCTAGAACAGGGGGTAGATCTTGGAACAAGGAATTGAGGTGACTTTGTTCAGGGCTTTGTCCCCAGCGCAGGGCAGTATTTGGCCCATACGAGGTACTCAGGAGTACTCTTTTGGCGAATGAATCCAGGCAATTGGCCTATTATCACCTAATTGCTTTTCTGAAAACTTCTGAAGCTTCCTCCAGCTCCGCAAAAGGCTGCCTGTTCAACTATCTTCTCTTTGAAAATCTTTAACAACGTGATGGGAGAAGAAAATGTTAAACTGGCTTTTCTTAGTCAGATTTAATTTTTAAAAGTGATTATTAGTCACCTGAGTCTCTTCTCAGAATTTTATTCATATTCTCAGCCTACCCTGCTTGGGAAATTTTATTAAAATTTTTTAAAATTGAGGTGAAATTCACATAACATAAAATTAACTATTTAAAATATCACTCCGTGGCATTTTGTACATTCACAGTGTTGTGTAACAATCACCTCTCTCTAGTCCCAAACATTTCCATCACCTCGAAAGAAAACTCTATACCCATTAAGCAATCACTTTTGGGAAGTTTTGTGTTGATCTCTTTGATTAGAAGAAGCTCATGAGAAATTAAAGATAATCTTTTTTAGATCGGTTGTAAGTATTTCCCTTAGCTTATTGTTTAACTTAAAATTTTTGAAGTATTTACATATAAATTTTAAACTTACACACAAATTAAGATTTTCCAACAAGATTTTCAGCCCTTATCTTTTTTATTTTTAAAGATTTCATTTATTTATTTGACAGAGAGACAGTGACAGAGGGAACACAAGCAGGGGGCGTGGGAGGGGGAGAAGCAGGCTCCCCGCTGAGCAGGGAGCCTGATGTGAGGCTCCATTCCAGGACCCTGGGACCACGGCCCGAGCCTAAGGACTGAGACACCCAGGTGCCCTGAACCCTTCTTTACCTTAAGATCAGATATTCACTTATATGTTCTCTGAGTTAGTTTACTATGGTTTTCTTTCATTCCTTTTTGTTGTTTTATATTTAATTTTTAAATTTATTTTTTATTTTTATTTATTTATTTATTTATTTATTTATTTATTTGACAGAGAGAAATCACAAGTAGACGGAGAGGCAGGCAGAGAGAGACAGTGGGAAGCAGGCTCCCTGCTGAGCAGAGAGCCCGATGCGGGACTCGATCCCAGGACCCTGAGATCATGACCTGAGCCGAAGGCAGTGGCCTAACCCACTGAGCCACCCAGGTGCCCCTTTAAATTTATTTTTGTAATTTATTTTAGAATAAGATTATTGATTCTCTGACAGGATCACTTTAGAGATAAAAGGTGATGACTTTCTTATTTTATTGAAAAAAGTTTTTTAAAGATTTTATTTATTCCTTTGACAGAGTGAGACAAAGCGAGAGAGGGAGCACAGCAGGGGAAGCGAGAGAGGGAGAAGCAGGCTCTCCACGGAGCAGGCAGCCCGACGCGGGGCTCGATCCCAGGACTCCAGAATCATGACCTGAGCCAAAGGCAGACGCTTAACGACGGAGCCACCCAGCGACCCCTAAAGATTTATTTTTAACTAATCTTTATACCTAATGTGGGTCTTAATCCTACAACCCCGAGACAGAGGAGAGTCACATGCTCTATGTCTAAGTCAACTGGGTGCCCCTCTTATTTATTTTACTTTTGTGGCAAAATGTACAATAAGAATGGACCATTTTAACCCTTTCCAAGTGCGTAATTCTGTGGCATTTAGTACATTCACACTGTTGCGAGCTGTCACAGCCATCCACCTTCCGAATCTTTTTATCTTCCCAAGTGGAAACTGTCTTCATGAAACACTAACTCCCCTATCTTCTTCCCTCAGCCTGGGGCACCAACACCATCTTATTTTCTGCCCAGAGATTATTTTTTGAGTAAAACAGACCCAAATTGGATAAAACCAAATTTGTTTTTAAATTTCATGCCTCTAAAGGAAGAAATGAAAAACGAATTTCTCCTTCTCACTGGCTCTGTTCAGTGTTGCTGTTTATTTCTAAGGCCCAAGACACAATGTGAGTGCGGCCGCAAGCCAGGGCGACTCCCACGTACCTGGATAACGTCTGCAGGCTTGTTTATGTGTTCTTTAAAGATCAAGATGGTGGGGGCATAGACGTTGACATTGTACTGTCTTGTCATCTCTTCGGCCCCTCTCAGACCGACGTGTACATATCCAAATGACAAATAATCTTTGTATGCAAAAGCAGTCAACTGTTTGGGTGTAAGAGAGAGGAAGAAACTAAATTGGTGGCAGGATCACACAAACCAAGACAGACCCATTCACACCACGGGTGGAGACGATTCCTAACTTGTTCAGCCCCACTCGGGCTGCTAGTGCCCTTGAAGGAATTCTAGAGCATTTCACGCCTGAAAACTGTACCCAGAAAGCTAAACACAGTGAATTTTATTTTTTTTTCACCGATGGAGAAAAATATTCAGTTTCCTGAGATAGACACTGGGTTGGAGGAGGCATGGAGTGTTGGAGGAATTACCTCAATTATGGAAGACGGTGGGGAGGGTGAGAACGGTTAGGCGGGACACTTTGCTCTCCCATCTCATGTCACAGGGCTAACGGGGGTGGGGGGAGGGGCCAGAAGTGCTGTGGTGGGTCACCGTGGGCACAGGTTATACAACCTCTCAGAGCTTCGGTATCTTGGGTCTATAAAACAGGGATGCTGTCTATACCCCTGGGCTCTTCCGAAGATCCTAGGCTAGTATGTGTGTGGAACGCACTTGCACGGTAATGGCATCAGGACATGCTCAGTGCACGGTGGTTAAGGCAAATTTCTGGTCTTCACACATTTCTCTTTGGGTAAGCTCTTCCTCACAAAAAGGAAAAGCAGCCCCCAAGTCCTTCCACCAAAAAAAGGGCAAACCTTCCCCCCGCACCTAATATACCTTGTACAGCAGCGGTACGCCGGGCATCTGGTCAAACAGAAGCACGTGAGGCTTATTCTCTTGCTGCCAGCCAGAGAGGAATCGGACGTAATTTTTATTTGTAACCTTAAATGGAAGAGAGGAAGTTGGTTTCAGTAGTCAGTTCCCAACTAGTGCATTATATAGTCAAGAGGTAATGAAACAAAATCAATTAAGTGTAAGACCCTGTTTCATAAGAAATAAAAAATGCAGGGGCGCCTGGGTGGCTCAGTGGGTTAAAGCCTCTGCCTCAGCTCAGGTTATAGTCTCAGGGTCCTAGGATCGAGCCCCGCACCGGGCTCTCTGCTCAGCGGGGAGCCTGCTTCCCCCCCCCACCTGCCTGCCTCTCTGTCTACTTGTGATCTCTGTCAAATAAATAAATAAAATCTTTAAAAAAAAAAGAAATAGAAAATGCAGACTACTATCTTTTTGTCTTTGTTTGACTAAAATGGTTTAAAAAGAATAGTTACTGATTTCATCTTTTCATGTTCCCAGTCCTACAGACTGAAATCAACAATCTTTTCTGGAATAATTACTGGGTATGTTATTAAAAAAATCAAGCTTCTGAATTATAGACATGTTTCTTAATCTGTTACAGACTGTCTTTATTCATCTGTTAACCTGTGGAAGAGAATGCCGTTGATTCCTCTTTTAAAACGACTTAAAAGAATAAGGGGACCCACTCAGTCTATACGTTACACGATTTCATCTATTACCCTGTGAATTGGTACTGTTATGCTTTCTTGTTTATGGCTGAAATAATCCTACTGAGAATATAAAAAACATGGATAAATAAAAATTTTTCCTAGAAATTTTTCCTAGTTAAAGAAGGTTTATCTTTCCATTCCGCTTCCACAATGATCTCCAGTAAACCTCAATCTGGTCATTTCACTCTCAGCTCAGCCCCCTCCAGTGGTGCCAGCACCTGCAAACGACGCCCGAGTTCCTGACCAGGGCGGCTGGGCTCTCAGAGGCCCTGGCAGGGAGATGCCAGTAAATCCGCTCCTGCTCACTGGTGACTACCTCACACAGAGCTGTTTCACGTCCTGGACCTCTGTCTGCCTGCAACTCATTCCCTTTCTCTGCTCACCTGGCGAACTTCGTGCCGGGACTGTTTCTGCCAAGAAGCCTTTCCCAGCTCTCTTGGGCAGCCTCTTGGCAGATCAGATGGAAATAATCACCAACTAGACTGGGAGCTCCTTGAAGAGTCCTCAACATTAGAGCGACTGGCAGAGAACAGGTATTTCATAAATGTTTGAGGACCCATTCAGACAACCTGTGATGGTTCTGGGAGCCTCCAACAAGTATTTCTTCTGTGGATAATAATCCTGGCGGGACAGTCTATGCATAGTGCATGTGGAAATAAGATGGAATTATTGATATGTTCGCTCTCTCTGGTATAGTTAAAGGAATGAATTGCTAAAACAAACAAGAATTCTGTTCTAGCTCCTTTGATCCCTAATCTAAGATCCTGGAGGAAAAATGCTTCTTAAGTATAAAGATAAACTAGTGTGTGCTCTTTGTGCCTGGTTTCTTTAGTGCAATTCTTGTTTGTGAAATTGACTCATCCTTGCCTTACGCTAAGTTCTGAAAAGTTGCAAAAATGTTTGACTTCGTGAAATCTTGTGTTTTCCACAGATGTGACTGTTAAATATACAATCAAATGTAACCTAATTCGAATCCTTTCATAAGACAAATACCTTCAAATGAAAAAACACACGAGTCAGAAAGAAATCTTTCATCCCATGTTGCTGATCTAATTTTTGGTTTAGAAAATGAGAGTCGCTGTCACTTCAGCTCAGATCCCCACCACTGTCAAAGTGTGTCCAGTGGTTACTAACAGGAACGGAGTCTCTCTGTCTTTCACCCTATTTCAATTTTCAGTCTCCTACAGATTTTGTTGAGATGATTTTGGCTGAGTGATTAACACATGACCTTGCCCTCGGGTCTGAGATGACCACAGACAGAGGTCAGGGCCGCCAGCGGTCCCAGGCACCTGGTAATCTACTGTTCCACCAGGTACTTACTTTCTCCACCAAGTTCCCTGGAAGAAGATTCTCTACAAACTGTCGCAGGTTCTCGCGGATGACTGCGTTATGGAAGAAGGAGATTTTCCCATTTATGATTCCCAGGATGGAGGGAGTGCTGTGTGCTCCCAGGTGATGGGCCAGGCGTCTCTCGTACCCAGCATGGACCACGCCGATTCCTACACCTGCAAAGTGTGGAAGACCTACATGAGGCTTGTTTATGCCCCCATGGTAGATGAAGGAATGCTGCTAAGTGATGTTTTTGGTGTGCAGTTGAAATCTTGACCTAGGAGGGGAGGATATCTTTCCCAGTAGACCGATGAGCATTTTTTTTTTCATTGCTGATATTCTAAATTGGTTCAGTTGTATTACTGCAGAATAATCTGGCAATATTTAAGAGCTACAAATCTTTGTATCCTTCAGTCCTGTTATTTCAAATTTTTGGAGATTGTGAGAAAATACTTCAAAAGAAAAGAAAGCAGTCTGCTCACAGTGCTTCTATTCACAAGGAAAAAGACCTGTAAACAATCCAAGGGTTCAACAACTTGGCAATGGTTGGAAAAATAACTATGATTTATCAAGAGAAGTTAGTCTTCTCACTCTTCAGATAAATTTTCCATTTTATATAAATTAATTTGTAGAGACAGATATTAGAAAGTATACATTCTCAAAACGAGAAAGAAATTAAGTTAAAATCACTCAGAAGTCAAATCCCATAGAATACTGTTAATAATCTGGTATCTATCTGTACCTTTTCTTACATAAACACGTGTGTGGACACACAACTTATATAAAAAACAAAACAGGGGCATCTGATACTCATTTCACTTAATGCTCGAGTAACTTCCTTGTTCCTTCCTCCAACCACGGTATCTGGCAAGCCAGGTCCTCTGCCAGACACCAAGGTATATGAAATATTCTTAGCCAGCAAAGGACGAGTCCTCTCTTGGATGCCCAACAGACTTCTCAAGCTTAACATTTCCCAAACCCCACTCCGGCTCTCCTCCCCCAAGTCCATCCCACGCAGGCCTCCCCTGGTCACCCACAGGGCTCCTTCCCTCCTATCCCTTGCACAGAAGACCCGAGTCATCTTCTACCTCTCGCAGCTCACACCCCACGTCCAATCTGTCAGCAAGTGCTGTTGGCTTCGTTTCCAAAACGCGCCAGGAATCTGTTTGTCTCCACTTCCTTTAGGTTCTTCTCTGAGTCACCATCTCTCTTCCCTAGTTGTGCAACACCCACCCAACGTTACTGTCTCTCCTGGTCTCCCTGTGGCCTGTTCTCAACATATTAAGCACACTGTCTCCTCTAACACATAAACACAGATCATGGCACGCCTCTGTCCAAACCCTGCAAAGACTTCCCGTTTCACTCAGAGTAAAGGCTGATCTACATGAAGGGCAACAGGCCCTTTATTATTTGGTCCCTGGTCCCCTTCTGACCTCCCTTTCCTCCTCCTCCTCCTCATTTACACTGCTTCAGCACCCAGCATCCTTCTCTTCCATAAACATGCTGCCATGTTCCTGCCTCAGGGCCCTGGCACTGGCTGTTCCTTCCGCCTGGACTGCGTGCCTCCCCGGCATCTCTTGAACTGGGTCCCTCCTTTGCTAACTCCAAGCCCTTCTCCATGAGGCCCACCGGGCTACCATGTCTGAACCTCCCCCCACCACACGGGGTCGCCCTCAACCCGATCACTTTCCTTTTCCACAGCACTTCCCATCTTCTAACAACTCACACACTTTGCTTTTTTCTGTCATTTGCTTGTTGTCTGTCTGCCCCTGCTAGGACATAAGGCAGGGAGCCTGGTTCGGTTCACGGATGTATCCCAAGCACCAGGCCAGAGTGTGGCACGCAGCGGGAGCTCACGGAAACCGCGCCAGTCTGAATACTGAAGTTGCTTTTGGCTTTCACTATTACAAGGAATATTTTAATGGGTATCCTTGAATACCTTTGTGTACAAATCTTTGTGCACATTACCTTTGTGCACATGTGTGACTTCCTAATTAAATTCCAAACATAGGGGTGCCTGGGTGGCTCAGTGGGTTAAAGCCTCTGCCTTCGGCTCAGGTCATGAGCTCAGGGTCGTGAGATTGAGCTCCGTATCGGGATCCACGCTCAGTGAGGCGTCTGCGTGAGGCTCTCTCTCCCTCTTCCCCTGTTCACACTCACACTCTCTCTCTCTCTCTAAAATAAATAAATAAATCTTTACAAAAAAATCAGTGAGAGAGGCGCCTGCGTGGCTCAGTGCCTTAAGCCTCTGCCTTCGGCTCAGATCATGATCTCAGGGTCCTAGGATCAAGCCCGGAATCGGACTCTCTGCTCAGCAGGGAGCCTACTTCCCCTTCTTTCTCTGCCTGCCTCTCTGCCTACTTGTGATCTCTCTCTCTCTGTAAAATAAATAAATAAAATCTTAAAAAAAAAAAAAATCAATGAGAAGTCATGGTGAATAAGCTGCAGGGTTCTTCAAACTGGGTTGCCCTAAAATGGTATTTGATTTTTTTAAGACTTGCAACCTCCTTGACACCCTGGTCGCTGTCTGCACCCCTCCCAGTGAGCACACAGAGTACTGCGATGATTCACCTGTGTCTCCCACCTGAGTCTGCTGGTGCAAGGGCCACATTTTACTGATTTCTGAAGCCGTGCAGGCATGGTGGTTAACCGTGACCCCTAGAGTCGTGCTCTTGGGACTGTATCCCAGCACGCCTACTTGTGGATAGTGTGGCCTTGATTAGTTCCTTAACCTTCCTGGGCCTCGGTTTGCTCATCTGGAAAACAGGGATAGTAACAGTCTCTCCTGCACTGAGTTGCTCTGGGGATATAGACAATCCTCACGATGCACCTAGCACAATGCCAAACAACTGAAGCTCAATAAAAACTACATAAGTTATACATTAACGGCCAACACTGTACTTGGTCCATCAGGAAGAGAGTGTACAATGAGAACATGCATTCTTTCTCATCCCCCACTCACTCCGGCAGCACTCCATTGTTCTGTAATTGCAAATGTGATTCTGTACTCGCAAAAGCCAAGTGTGCATTCTCTGGGGACAGATTTTCTCTTCAGCTAGACAGTAAACTCCTCGAGGTGGAAGGTCCTCCTCCCCAGGATGGCTGTGCAGACACGTGGGCTATGTCTGCAGACTAGACTTTACCACGCTGTGTGGCCGTGGATTCCCCCTAACTAGCTGCCACGTTTCCCCCGGGGTAGAACTGTTCTATTTCATCCATCCATGGCAATCCAGGCACTTTACGTTGTTCTGGGAGAAGGTCCGAGCTTCCCCAGACCCCTCCGCTGATATTTAAGATGGTCTGTTCTCTCTCTCTCTCTCTTTTTTTTGAAAGATTTTATTTTAAAGTCATCTCTAAACAAAACATGGGACTCCAACTCATATCCTGGAGATCAAGAGTCACCCACTCTACCGACTGGGCCCATCAGGTGCCCTAGTCTGCTCTTCCTATTAACTCAGAATAGGAATATTTTTGGCAGGGGATGGCTCAGTTGGCGAAGCATTGGACTCTCGGTTTTGGCTCAGGTCATGATCTCAGGGTCGTGAGAATGAGCCCCGCGTCGGGCTCTGGGCTCAGCGTGGAGTCTGTTTGAGATTCTCTCTCCCTCTGCCCCTTCCCCTGCTCACTCTCTCAAATAAATAAATCTTAAAAAAGAAAGAAAGAAAGAAAGAAATATTTTGGGCAGTATTTGTCTGAAAGGGTAGTGCTGCCTCCCCGGGACAGGGGAATGGCCACAGGGGCCATTAAGAATCTCACCGCGCTGGCACCCAGCTGTAACCAAGTGGACTTTGGCTGTTGGGAATCTTCACTAATTCAAATGTTTCAAGGAGGAAAGTGGTTTATAAACCAAATTTATCTAATACATTTGGTCAAAACCAGCCTTCCAGGGAACTTTGGGGATGAGTGGGGGAATGGACTGAACCCTCCGTAAATGTCACTTCTGTGAATCTAAATTCAGCTTCTTCCATCCTTGTCACTTGAGTCCTGACCTACTACAATCAAACAGCACGACGACCCAAAAGAATAGCAAGATCTTCCATCATCAAAGATTTAAGGTCATTAAAAGACGGTACAGGTACAGCATGGCACACGATGCGCGGACTTACAGTCAGACTACTGGGGCTCAAAGCCCAGATTTGCCGAACACCAACTGTGGGACCCTGACAAAGTCCCCCAAATGAGCTACATGTCTGTAAAAGAGGGATGACAATAGCACCTGCCTTAAACGGCTCTTGTTTCTCAGGAGTTGATACTTGTAATTGTGCTTGGTGTACATCAAATTCTCCGTAAATGTGAGCTAACATTATTTTCATGTCGTCACGCACAGTCCCACCGGAGTTACTATTTAGCACAATTTCTCAAATCCAGCTCTTCCTGCATTGTCTGCCGTCCACTGGCTCAAGTCAGAATGCAGCGTCCTTCCTGACCCCTCTCTCCCTTTTTCTTCATTTCTCACACTCAGATGGTCTCCAGGAGCCAGGTCCTTCGACTCCCACGACCCTACCTCTGCAATATCTTACACCTGTCCACCTCTCTATTGCCTCTGCTCCTGCTCTAGGCCAGCGGTTGCTGTCCTGCCAGGCTCCTCTTCCGACCTTCTTCAATCCGTCCTTCAAGCGGCTCCATCAGCTTCCTAAACCATGGATGTGATTAAATCATGCCGCCGTGACATAATTTTTCTTGGCTTATTACATACTGTAAAATAAAGTCCAGCTTCTCGAGCCTGGACTTTAAGGCTCCTTACTCCCTGGTCTCAGCGAGCTCTTCCTGCTTCCTCCCCCTCAGCTACACCCGAGTCGTATCCTGCAACTGCCTTTCCTGTGGACACTGTTTCTTTGGCTGCCCTGTTCCCTCTGCTTCCCATCCAGCTTCGAAGTACCTTCTGCGACTTCGCTAAACTTAAGTCAGAAGTCAGTGCCTGCTGGACAGTGAGTTGAAGAAAGCAGACTCATTGTATTTGAAAATGATTTTAAAAAATTTATAAAGTAGGTGTTTAAAAAAATTTTACTTTGGTAAACCAGAAAGCCTAGTTTGTCAGCCATTCCCTAGGCTTACTTTATATTTGTGTTTAACATATATTAGAAATTAACAGATTTTTTCTCATTTAATCTTTGTTATCAAATCTGGTTTGATATTATTACATTATTATAGCCGTTTTAGAGATGAGGAAATGTGTGTCAAGTAATTTGTCCAAGGACACAAAGATAGTAAATGACAGAGCTCGGACATGAACACAGCTGGGGGCCTGCTGGAGCAGGACGTATGCTGACGCTGGTCTGTGTGGATCCAAAGCCCACGGATGGGACACAGGTAACCCCTGTGCTTTGCTCTCTCACACTGTTCACCAGGCACGTTTAAAATAGAACGCTGGGGACGCCCGGGTGGCTCAGTGGGTTAAGCCTCCGCCTTCAGCTCAGGTCATGATCTCAGGGTCCTGGGATCAAGTCCTACATCGGGCTCTCTGCTCAGCGGGGAGCCTGCTTCCCCCTCTCTCTCTATGACTGCCTCTCTGCCTACTTGTGATCTCCATCTGTCAAATAAATGAATAAAATCTTAGGAAAAAAACAAAAAAAAGAACATTGGCTCTGACCTGAGTTTGGTGTAGGCACACTGCCGTCCTAACTTACGCACTGGTTTAACGTTTCTATTCTGCTCCTGGGTCTGAATGTCGGCGCCTAGACGAACGAGGTTAACGAGGTTTCAGTATACCACCTATTGTGGCATAAAACGCCATTACGCTGTTCAACCCAGGGGCTTCCAGCTCATCTCAGCCTCTTGTTCTCTCATTACGCACCAGCAGCAGCATCTGCTGACTGCCCCCCATGTGCGTGACACTGTGCTAAACTTATTTCCTCATCTTCTTCCAAGAACCTCTTTACTCAATCTCATGAAAGCATTTTGGCAAACTGGAGTGCTTCTGAACCACAGGCTGAAAATTTCTGTTTTAGGATAAACGAACTGATGGTTTTCATGGGTACATTCTCTCCAGAGACATCCGGGCCCTTGGTCCCTATGATTGAGTTTGGCCTTTCTTAGCTACTCAAGAAGAGGTCTCCTAATGCCTGTAACACACACACACACACACACACACACACACACTTTTCCATAATTCCAACGTTCAAGAGTCGTTAAAATAAATACCTGGCCTGGATCGCTGGCATTTTCCTGGCGCAAGCAGTAACTATGAACACAGGAAGGGCTAATCTGTGATCCCGACTGGTAACGCATGACCATTACTGTCATGGATGGAACTGTGACTCTTTGCCCAAATCCATCTGTTGAAGTCCTAACCCCCAGTACTGTGTTTATGTGACTGTATTTAGAGATAGGGCCTTTACGGAAGTAATTAAGTTAAAATGAGTTAGTCAGCTTGGGCCCTGATCCAGTATGACTGGTGTCTTTGTAAGAAGAGATGAGGACACAGAAAGAGAGAGAGAGACACCGGAGACGTGCACAGAGAGACATGAGCACATGGGCAGGCAGGGAGAAGGTGGCCACCCACAAGCCATGGAGAGAGGCCTCAGAAAAAACCAAACCTGCCAACACCTTGATCTTGGACTTCTAACCTTGAGAACTGTGAGAAAATACATTTCTGTTGGTTCGTGGTATTTTGTTATGACAGCTCTAGCAACTCCGAGCATCAATGAGGGCTGCTTTGTTCAACCAATAATTTCTAAACTTCTCCTATATATTAGGCTCCCCCAACTAGATATTAGGAAATTGTACAGAGGCTTCAAGGCTAGGTCAAGGCTTCAAATTAGTAGTGCAAAATGAGAATGGCGGACACATTTCTTTCTCTGAAAATGTGTCCTTGGAAAAACCCCCAGTCATGTGAACTTCTGAAGAGAAATCTCACTGTTCCTTCTTCCCAGGAGCCCATACAATTCAAGATATGTTACCTTCTTCTGTACAGACACCTTCCAGCCAATAAAATGATCTTACCCAATCCTTCCAATTCTTGAACTACCTCTTTCCAAACAGGCTCGATGTGGATACAGCTGAAGCACCAGTCTGAGGTGATCTTGATGAGGTAAGGTTTCCTGAAGCTGTCTGGAACCACTTCATTCACGTAGTGCGAGAAGTGCAATAAATACTTCTCGTCGATGGAGTCCCGCCGCTCAGAATTAAAAGGGAAATGAAAAAAGGATTCATCGAAGTAAAAATTCTCATGGAAATGGCGGAAGCGATACTCTCGCTGTTGCTGCTGCTTCTGGTAGCCCTGGTTCTCTCCGGCATCTCCATAGTGATCATAGTTGGACCTCTTTTCTTCATTGGAAAGAATCTATAAGGAAAGGAAAAAAAAAAAAAGGAAATCTATGAAATGGAAAAATTTTCACCCAAAGGACTGTCCTGTGAGCAGCACGGAAGACACGGGAAGAAAAGACACGTAAAGCTATAGCACGGTTAGACTTTCCGAGAGCAGTCGCCAACATACCAGGAAACTTTTCTCTCAGTAGAAACATCCAGTTATTTCAAGACCAAAAGACTTCAGTCCTTGTGTTCGTCTTGGCTTTAGAGATTTTGGGTTATCACAGTACTCGGCACGTAAGTAAAGCAAATAAAACTTAACATAATGTTGACCATAAAAAAATGGACTAGGGGACGCCTGGGTGGCTCAGTTGGTTAAGCAGCTGCCTTCGGCTCAGGTCATGATCCCAGTGTCCTGGGATCGAGTCCCACATCAGGCTCCTTGCTCAGTGGGGAGCCTGCTTCTCCCTCTGCCTCTGCCTACCATTCTGTCTGCCTGTGCTTGCTCTCTCCCCCCTCTCTGATAAATAAATAAAATCTTTAAAAAAAAAATGGACTAGGTCATGCCACTTAAGTTGGTGTAACTCAAACCAGGACAGGACAAGCTGCGAACACCAAAATGTTGCCACAGCACCGAGTGCAGGGTCTGGCATGTGAGCTTTGTTTTACTTAGAAACAACTCCGAAGTCTAAAATTCGAGAAACTGTTTCAGGATGAGGTTCTATTCTATGAGCCAAGCGCTGTATCTCGAAGAGTATCACCCGACACAAATCACGGGAGCTGCGGACTTCTCTTTTGTGCACATTCCAGACCAAGCTACTTAAGCGGATGTGTTGGAAAATTGTTGAAAATCTTGTGTTTCCATGTACTTGTAAGCTTGTGCCACTTTAATAAATACGGGCCCATCCGTCTTTCTTTAATATAAACTCTAGTACATATGTTGCTGAGATGAGCATGTGATAAAAAAGTTTCGGGGTGCCTGTGTTGCTCAGTGGGTTAAAGCCTCTGCCTTTGGCTCAGGGCATGATCTCAGGGTCCTGGGATTGAGCCCTGTATCCGGCTCTCTGCTCAGCAGGGAGCCTGCTTCCTCCTCTCTCTGCCTGCTGCTCTGCCTACTTGTGATCTCTGTCTGTCAAATACATAAAACCTAAAAAATAAAAAAAAGTTTCGACAAAGGAAGTAGAGACCTACATTGAGGAATTCTGAGAATTCTGCAATTCCAATTAAAGCCTTTAAAATAGGCCACTTTTTTTTTTTTTTTTTTTAAGAGCTGAAAAAGTATTCAGGCACCAATTTCAACATATTGGATGTGTCTAAATAGGCTTTCTTTACCATCATCTAGAAACTAGGTCAAGGACACTGGGGGGGTGTGCCCTCTCGGAGAGGTCGTTACAAAACTGGCCAGTTAAAGAGTATTTTATCAAAGCTAATGGATGCATCACAAGTTTGACACGATACCTCATAAGCCTTGCTAATTTGGATGAACTTGTCTTCTGCTCCAGGATTTTTGTTTTTGTCGGGATGCCTGAAACAAAAACGGGCAGGCAGTGAGCGTGGATTCAGTGTTTTACATACAATTAATATCCTGTACACACAGTTCACTACATCAGAGGCGAATGCAAGGCCATTTTGTTAGGACAGTTTCTTAAAAATAAATGGTAGAAGCAATCAGTTGCTTCCCATGACCATCATGATTAAGTGAAAATTTGAAACTGGCTGTTTCTACCCAAAACGCTTCAGCAGGGCACAATTTCAAAGCGCCAGGGATTTCGGCAGCGTCCCACGGAGGAAAGGTGTGCTGTGGGCATGTCTTTACCTGGTTCCTACACACTGCTGAAGCTGGCTCCAGGCTAATGTCACTGAGCCCTAAGAGCTGACTTCTCTTCCTAGGATGGGGGCAGTTCATCCCAACGTTAGAATGTCATCTAAAGGGATTTCTTCTGATCAGTCAGGGAGACATAGGAAACAGCTTTTCTGACACACCGTGAACTCGCTTAGTGACAACCATGTTCCAAATAACATTTGGCTCCTGATGTTCAAATGAGAGTGTTTCAGTTTGATTATTGCCCTGCTTGTCCCTTTTTGCCTAAGGTGGCCTTTTGCCTATAAATGGATAATCATTTCCAGGCCCCATGTTTTAAGAGGTGAGAAAAATCTGCAGTTTATGCAAAGTGATTTAAATTTCTGTTAGAAATAATGTTTGCTATTTTCCATAGCCGGCAATCAACTGTATCCATTTGCAGTCATTGATTATTCTGTTATTCTGTAATATACTCGTGTTTATGCCAATTTCAGTTTTAGAGATTTTTAAAGTCCTGAAACTAGGGGCTAGGTTTTACTTCCTTAGGATCCTCCAAGACCTAAGTCAGCGTTTTATACCAACTGATTTTTCAATGTTCTTTTTGTTAAGAGACTTTAATACAGAGTGTATTCTTTATGTAATCACTCTGGCTAACTTTTAGTAAATTTCCTCTAGCAAAGGTTCAGGAAAGAGAAACCATCCACCGGGAAGCAAATGACTACTAAAAACAGCACCAAGTACATTGGAATAAAGAAAACTTATAACTTGATCAACTTATTCTGGCAGGAACATATTTGAATGAATTAAACCACATATTCTGATTTCTCTAAAAATAAACTGCAAATGGCTGGCTGTTGAATTTAGAGATCATTCCTCTCTTAACTATCTAGTTCTTATTATGGATATTAGTGGGAAAAAAAGGTCAGCTGGGTATAATGAAAATAGTATGACTTAAAGAAACAAGATGGTGGTTCCAAAGCATGTTTCTGGATGATAAAAAAAAAAAATGTTTTAGATATTCAGACTTAGGCTGAAGGCTGAAAAGAGAAAAATGATGCAATCACACAAACGAAGATTGAACATACAGAATGTGGTAGGGGAAGAAGGATTGGAAGGGGCTTTTGAGGAGACTGAACCAAGGAGAGGGCTGTGAGGGCGGCTGGGTTAGAATCACAGATCCTGACGCAGACAAAACCAAGGCCAGAGAACAGGGAGGAAACCACAAGACAGTTTCAGGTTATAAGGAATATTTTCCTAATTGCAGGACACTACCACAAGGTGGCAAACATGTAGGGAAGGATAAATCCGGCTCTAGCAAAGAACTGCCCAATACTATTTTCAGTATGTAGGAAACATGTCACCAACCGCAATATGATACCCGTTCCTTAAACCTGGGAGTGAAGAAAATACTGTAGTTGGTATCTACTGGCTGTAGAAAAAGTAATACAGAAAAGTCGTAGACAAATCATTTTACTGTTCCAGTGACTGACCATGTTAATACTCATTTGCTTCCGATCAAACTTTAGGACGCCTTTTTCCTGGGGTGTGAGGGGCCAGTGTAGATAAGAGGGAAAGCATCTATGTGAAAACTTAATTATTAGGAGAGAAGCATAGTTCTTCTGAGAGGAAAAAGTGACCTGAAATGATTTCACCAAGGAAGGGGAAATGGTTCATTTCAGTGCCCATGAAGCCGTCATGAAATGAAACCAATGGTTATAGGGATAAAACGTGCCGTTACCAAAACAGCAACAAGGAGTAACACAGTGAAAATACAAAGGTGAAGTAAAATTCTAGACTTTCCCTGGATGATACTCCCTATACTTCTGAGGTGACGAATGACTCCTAGAGAGAATGTAATTAAGGAAGAGAAGCATATGACTCCTTTAATTAATAGCATAACACCCTTTTCAGCTCTGGAAGACAGAAAAGTCAAAGTTGTACATTTTAATAAATCCCACATACTCAAGCAATCATTTCTGCTTTTAAAATGTTGCCAAAGGCCCGTACCCTGTCCAAAAGAATGTGGCTACCTTTCGAACTTATTGCAGATTTAGGTATTTTGCTTTAAATATAAAGAGGCGAGAGTCTGAAACAATGTGGAAAGCAATTTTGTTGTAAAGAGAATCCTTGGAAAGAGGCCACACATAATCAGACTGTGTTTTTAGTACTGAATTCTGGATTCTCTGTGATTGGAGTTTGGTTTAAAATATTTACGTATTCAAAGCACTGTATTTTAAACTACATTTTACCTTTATCGCAACCCGTTTAAAACTAAGCTCCTTCTTTCACTGAAGAATAATGGTGTCAGGCAGAGGCACACACAGAATGCAATGTCATCTGCACGTGGCCGCTTTGCTCCCGCATAACTTCCTGCCCGCCCCAACACTAACCCACTCACTCTTCCGTCTACTCAGATGGGTAAGGGATTAAAAAGTTGAAAAAGCAATCAAAAAGCAAAAAAAAAGCAATTAAAAAGTAAAAAAACCTATTGGCGCAGAAGGTCAAGCTATAGGGCCCAGAGGTAATAAAGCCTAGATTTACCCCCAGGTAAGAGGGACAGCATACCTCTCTCATAGGGTAATTATAAGGTATAAATAAGATAAATAACATAGAACCGGGAGCCTAGCATGCAGTAGGTACGCGATGATCGTTCCCATCCCAAACCTGCTTTTATATCTGTGACTGGCGCCCCAGCTTCTAGTCACCTGTGCCCTTCCCAACCTCTCCCCTCCTGCTGTTCCCCTCCAGCTACACAATCCAGATGCTTCTACTCCTTGGGCACATCCAAAGCATTGGTGGAAAAAACTGCTGACATCTGTCTGTAGGTTTTAAATTTATTGCTATCCTGCTAATTCACATATACTCTTTAGCAAATACAAAAACTATCTAGGCAAAATGATGATTTTTCTACATTTCTATAAAATGATGATTTTTAAGAGTAACGTATTCAGTTCCTGAACATTGTAAAACTGAGGGCAAAAAGCTCTTACTCTAAATTTTCTTGAAAGCTTAAAATAAATAGTTTAGACAACAGGATTGGAGGATGTTCCCTTCAGCAATGACACTTACAAAGAGTTACTTTGTGAATAACACAGCGTGGGGATGGTTACCTGACCTATGGTTGATTACATATATATTTTAAAACTAAAGCTCTCTTTTACATTAACATTCAATATGCTAGCAGCATCTAGGGTAATCTTTTACACCAAAGAATTTTTAAAAAGGGGTTTCTCAGCAACACAAGCTTTGGATCTCATCACTAAAAATTATAGAATAACATGAACATTAGTTCTCCCCAGTAAAATATTTTAGACAGATGCATATTTACTGAACATAGAAACAGAGACAAATAAAAGCTAACCATAATTTAGGCTTCATTCCCCTGCTAAAACTGCTTAGTTTATATTAAACTGCTATTTCTTTGTTTCACCTACCATTCCCGGGCGAGCTTCTTATAAGCCTTTTTAATATCAGCCTGACTGGCTGTTCGGCTGACCCCTAGGACTCTGTATGGGTCAAAATCCAACGCAGACAGAATTTGCAGGATCAGAACCAGAACTATCAAGAATTGCCAGGAAATGCTCAACTTTTTCACTTCCATTTCTCTTCCTTTCCAGAGCTGAAATGATTGAAGAGGCAATAAGTTTCAGTGGTAGAAACCTGGACAGTCTTACTTTTTTAGGTAAAAGGATAAGATATACAGATGAAAAACAAAACAAACAAAAGCTCTTCGGCAGGAAAAGTGTCAATCTGTTTGACCAGGGCTTTTAAAATCAACCATCTTGCTGCTATTTTTGAATATGCCACACGTAAGAACTATTATAGATGAAAAGATGAGCAGTAAGAATTAACAGCAACTTTCCAGACTCCTTGGGTTAGAAAAGCTTTAGAAATGACTGGAAATGAATGAGATGAAGAAATGATAAGCCCATGTGGGAAAACATACATAGGAAAATCAAGGCAACTACATCTCAAACACACTGTTTCACTTAGTCTGACAATAATACTTTAAATTTAAAAAATAAGCGGCTTAAGAACACTTCGCTGAGTACATGCTATATAAATTCATGAGACTGTAAGATCTGCCAGGTGCAAAACTATGAAACTCAATAGCTGTGACATTCTTGGGGTTAAATAAGTACAAGTAGGAAAGAGAGATACTCTTAAAAAAAAAAAAAAAGATGGTTATGACATTGTGTATCCCAAATCTATTCTTTCTCACCACACCCACTGGACCAAAAAAACAAAACAAAACAAAAAACCCAGGGAGGATACTCTTTAAGTATATAAGGATACTTAAGTATCTTTATATCCTTTAAGGATATTCTTTAAGTATAAGCAATACAGTTGTCATAAATAGAGACCAAAGATGAGGAAAAGCTGGTGAGAAAAAATTTAGTTTTCCATGTGAAGGGAGGTTAATGCAAAAGCTGTAGACCAGGCAGGGTCTTCAAATGTTAACGATCCATGTCTGGGGAGTGCCATAACTGAATTCACTGTGGGTTCAGAAAGAATCCTGGTTGGTTAATGAACAAGGTAGTGCTGTGTGGCACAGACATTTACAGTCCAGAAGTATGATCTTTGTTCTATCATACGTTGAGTTTTTAAGGGTCATATTTATCTTGACTTCTCATGAATTACTCAAGTTTTATGGTTCAAGTGTCTAATGTGACACCTGACTTAAGGAAGGCAAAGCTGTTAACAGCGGTGCATTTTGACAAGCGGAAGTCTCAATAGTGCCTGGGAGTGCTCACAAAATTGACCCATTTGATGGCCAATTTTTAGGACTGCATGCGTAACTGAGCAAAAATCCTAAACCAAATCAGTCTCTTTCTTCTTAAGGCAACCTATAACCGATTCTGTCCTATAAAACCCCCGCACAGAGCGCTGAAACTCGGGAAGGTGAGGTAGCTATTGGTTAAGCACACAGGCTCTGGAACAGACTCATATTGGGATCTGTCCTCCACCACTTTATGACCTTGGGCAATTTACTTAAACTTGCAAAGTCTCAGTGTCACTAATAAATGGAGGTGAATTAGTACCACCAGTACCACCTTGAAAGGATCAACAAGGGAGTTAAATGTATGTAAAGGATTTACTGAACATAGGGTCAACAGTCAGAAAGTGATACTTATTATTTTTCCTATCACGCAGTGCAATCGCTGCCTTATTCCACCGTGTCAGTCGCCTCCAGTGAGCAGCCCCAGAGGCGGGGGGCTGTGAAGTTCTTTGGCTGGCAGTCTCGAGCTCGACTGTGCCCGCCTCGGGGCAGGAAACCACCTGCCCAACAGGTAGGCTACCGCCCGAGGCAGTATCCCCCGGTCCAGGTAGCGGCTCCAGGAGGCACGCTCCAGGTCTGAGCTCCCGCCGGAGGTCGCAACCCTCCAGGAGACGGCCGCCTCCCCCGCCGCCCACCGAGAGCCCTGGGCAGGGCCCTGTCGGCTCCCAGTTTCCCCCGGGCCCGGGGGAACCGGGAACGAGGAGGAACTGACGGGAGATCCCCGAGCCTGCCCGGCCCCGCCGCGTCCGCGGCTCCGCGCGTCACGCCGGGAAGGAGTTACCGGGAAAGGGCACCGGCCCAACCGGCTGCGGCGTCGGTGCTCCAGTTAGTCCGCCGGGCCGGGAGCCTCCGGTCCGCACCAGCGCTGGCCGGGACCTGGGGAGGGGAGGGGGGCGGGAACGAGCGGGAGGGGTCACGTGACACTTAAAGGCTCGGCTCACCGAAGGCGCGGACTGAACGGGTCGACGACTTCTACTTTGCGAATGTGTTTTGACCCTTGCTACCCGCCGTCTGCGCGTGGACCTGGCGCGGTTGCCATAGGAACGAGGCGCGCTCTTTGGCTGGATCCAAAGGGATGATCGTGACCAAAGAGGCCAAAACGTGCCTCCTAGAGAGGCGAAGTCGCGATGCATGATGGGATGCCCCCAAAGACCTCCCCGATTCAGGGAGGAGTTTCCCCTTCTACCAGGAGATGGCCCTCGTCTGGCAACAGTTGCCAGGGTGGGGAAGCAATAGCTGGTCCCTGTTCTCTTTAACCCTATTCATAGAATCCTAGAGCGTCAGAGTTGGTCGGGACCTTGGGGAGCCCTTCTAGTCCGACTCCTCCTTATACTTGATGGGGAGACTGAGGCCCAGAGAGAGGCAGGGACTTGCCCAACGCCTAGAACCCAAAGTTACCTACCAAAGCGAGCTCCGCTTTAGAATGTGCCAGGGACTGGCCTCAGCACGGGAAAGGGATGTGGGGCGGGGGGGGGGGGGGGAACTCACAGGTGAATTAGGTACACTTTCATTGAGCCAATGATATAGGTTCTTGGGGGATATAAAGATAGAGATTTCATATCCCCCCCGCCCCGTTTCTGTTATTTAAAAACATTTTTCTTGGGACGCCTGGGTGGCTCAGTTGGTTGAGCAGCTGCCTTCGGCTCAGGTCATGATCCCGGAGTCCTGGGATCGAGTCCCACATCGGGCTCCTTGCTCGGCGGGGAGCCTGCTTCTCCCTCTGCCTCTGCTGCCATTCCGTCTGCCTGTGCTCGCTCTCTCCCTCTCTCTCTCTGACAAATAAATAAAATCTTTAAAAAAATAAAAATTAAAAAAAATAAAAAAAATAAAAACATTTTTCTTTGCGTTTATCACAATACACTATTTATTATTTCTTTATATTATCTTTTTCTATTTCTTATATTTGTTCATATTATCATCGTCTGTCTCCTCCCACTGGAATGTAAGCTTCTAAGGGTAGGGCCCTTTATTGTGTTCACCTAGATCTCGGTGCCTGCGTAGACCTCAGCACAGGCAGGATCTTCACAAATATTTGTGGAATAAACGAATGAATGGGGCTGGGGTTTCGAGACTCAGAGAATGGATTCTAAGGTGGACTTGAGTCGGGTTCAGGTCTAAATTTTGACTGCCTTGTGCCTCTTACTACCTCTGGGATCTTGGACGGAGACCACTTCCCTGAGCCCCGTCTGTAAGATGGGTGAAAGGAACACTTTTTGGTATATTCCTTTGGTAGGACTGTAGTCAAGGGAGATAACGCAACGTCAAGTGACTACCACAGTGGTTGAGACTTAGCAAATGCTCAATAAACAGGAGCAATTATTTTTGAAATGTGGACGTGAGCTGTACAAACTGCGAGTTCAGAGAGTAGATTTCTGCCAGTTTTGGATGTTTTCTCTCTCTTTTTTTTTTTTTTTCTTTGTAGGCGGTACTAGGGTGGGAGGGAGGGCAGAGGGGGAATTTAAGACCTTGGCTGGATGAGACAGGCGAGTTTGGAACAGTAAACGACGACATCTGGGCACGGGCCTGGGGCAGGAAAATTAGTTTTATCACGGGTGGGGAGGGGGCTAGAGGACACCGTACCCGCGAGGGGCTTGAATGGGGCGGGACAGACCGTGGCTCCAGGTATGGGTGTCCCACTTACCAGCAGTGTGACCGCCGCCCGAGTTTTTGTAAAAGCCTTCTGGCTGGGGGTGGGCGGTGCGGACTGCAGAAGGGCTCGGGGGGCGGGGAAGAGAAGCAGGGTACGCCCTCGGGGCGGGGCGGCGGCACGGGGGTGTGTCCTGTGGGCGGGGCGCGGAGGCTGGGGCGGAGGTGGTGCGGTGGCGGGGCCTGGGGGCGGGACCCACGGGGCCCAGGGGGAATGCGGGGGCGGGGCTCAACGCGGGGGCCGGTCCCAAGGCGCGTCCTGGGTGGTGGGAGGAGCGCAGCGGCCGAGGCCCGGAAGCGGACCGAGGCCGCCCGGGTTCCCGCTATCTGGCTGCCATGGACGAGGCGGACCGGCAGATCCTGCGGCGGTGCCGGGTGCAGCTGGTCAACGAGCTGCAGGTGGCCCCGCTCTGGGACGTGCTGCTGACCCGCCAGCTCTTTACGCCCGCCATGATCGAGGACATTCAGGTGCGCCCAGTTTCCCGCTCCGCGCGCAGACTTCACGTCCCAGCTGGGGTCAGGGGGGCCGCGCGGAGAGGGTTGCTGAAGCCTCAGGATGACTTTAAGGCCGAGCTCCCGCTCTTTCCTTCCGATCTGTACCCCCAGTACCCATCCCCTTCGGGGAATCATCCTGTGGGAACCCCCTTTTACCTCGCGGCGTTGAGCCCACTGGTTCGTCCAGCGGAACCGTGCCATCCCAAACGCCTTTTCCAGGATTGGAGAGAGTGATTCCCCGCCCCGCCCCGCCAGCAGGCCCTGTTGGCTGCAGCAGCAGTGGGTTTATGCCCGGGAAGGAGGCCTGTGTTGTTCCTTTTAGCGTGGAGGTTCAGGGCACTCATCTGGAGGGGATGGGTCACACTCCCTGGGACTGTGTCCCTGGCTAAGCCACTGATCGTCTTTGAACATTAATTTCCTGGACTCTGAACTGGGTTACAACGGTAGTAGCGTGCGAACCAAATGAGCTAATGGATGTGGAACTCTAAGGGCAGGTGCAGAGCCAGGGCCTACCTGCCTGTGCCCTGCCCACTTTGGCCATCCTCTCCTGTGCTAAGTTTATGTTTCCTAAGGGGTTTTGGAGGTGATGGGCCTGATGCAGGGAATAAATATGCGAGGTTCTTTTTAAAAGCAGGGGGTGTCCAGGAGGTATTTCCTACCCCGAGGTGTGAGTGGCTTTCCGGAGGCCCCTGCCCTGGGGGCTGCTTGCAGACCGAGTGTCTGTTTCCTCCATCATCCAGGAGCTTGACCTGACCTAGTGAGGAAGTCTTTAATAGGATAAGGTCATATGAAAAATTATCAGTGAATAATAATAAATTTAAAGAAGTCTAATGGGCATCTGCTCTGTGGCCTGTACTAAAGAGTGGAAATGGTTGAAGGCCATCTCTGTGCCTTCAGATACAAATGCAGATGCCCAGAGAGGCCCAATGGGTGGACATTGCAGTGGGCAGCCCCCCAGCTCCGGTTCAGTATGGTCATTCCAGAATGCTGGCCCTGTGTTGCCAGGTGTTTTTTTTTTTTTTTTTTTTTTGATTTTATTTATTTATTTGACAGACAGAGATCACAAGTAGGCAGAGAGGCAGGCAGAGAGAGAGGAGGAAGCAGGCTCCCCGCTGGGCAGAGAGCCTGATGCGGGGCTCGATCCCAGGACCCTGGGATCATGACCTGAGCTGAAGGCAGAGGCTTTAACCCACTGAGCCATCCAGGCGCCCCTGTTGCCAGGTTTTTAAAGAGAAGCTGAAAATTCTGATTTTGATGTTAAATTCCCTGATTTTAAATGTTAGTGACAAATTCAGCTTTTTATTTTATTTTTTTACTTATTTTTAAAAGATTTTATTTATTTGACAGAGAGAGAAATCACAAGTAGGCAGAGAAGCAGGCAGAGAGAGAGGGAAGCAGACTCCCTGCTGAGCAGAGAGCCTGATGCAGGCCTCGATCCCAGGACCCTGAGATCATGACCTGAGCCGAAGGCAGAGGCTTAACCCACTGAGCCACCCAGGTGCCCTAAATTCAGATTTTTAAAAGAATATCACATGAATGACAAGGCCACCATTTTGCCACACCTGGTTTGACTGAGCCACATGGATCTAGGTCCTCATCCTGGCTTTGTTACATATTAGCAAGTTGCAGTGCCTTTCTGGGACTCAGTTTCCCTTATCCTTAAAGTGGGGATAATTGTAATTTTACCCCTTAAGGTTGTTGAGGGAGACTAGATGAAATGATGCATTTAACGCAGCATCTGTCTTACTGTGAGTGTTCTGTAAATGTTGAGAGAAAGGCCCGTAGCTATCTGTTTTGTTAGTGAGGATTATCTTTTCAGTGACATTATCGGTTTGTGCTGTTCAGTATAGTAGCCGTTAGCCACTATGTGGCTATTTAAGTGTAAGTTTGAAGTAATTAATACTAAATAGAATAGAAAATTCTGTTCCTCAGTTGTTGGACCCCAGTGCTCAGGAGCCATGTTGGTTAATGCCGGCCATCTTGGTCAGCACAGGTGAAGAATATTTCCATCATCATAGAAAGTTCCCTTGGACAGTGCTGCTGTAGGACATTGGAGCCCAGGGTGGGTCTCATTCCTGTAGATCCTGAGGAACTTGGCCAGAGCTGGGTCTCAAAGGACAATGAGCAGACAAGCTTGTTCCTTCTTTTCCGTGTCAGTGACCAGCCCCCGCATCCTGACACCCATTAGCCTCAACCCTTCCTGCACCTTACGATCCACCTGGTGAGTGCCCACATCCTGTGCTTTCTCCTTCTTGATTTTTCTGGTCTGTCCACTCACTTCCCCATTCCTGCGGCACCATCTTTGCCACTACCTGACCTGGCTGTGGCTCATTCCCTTCAGTTGTCCACCCTGCCCCTGGGGTAATTTTTCTAAAAGGCAGATCTGACTCTGTCACTTTCTTTCTCTCTCTCTCTCTTTTTTAAAAAATATTTTATTTATTTATTTATTTGACAGAGCGAGATCACAAGTAGGCAGAGAGGCAGGCAGAGAGAGAGGGGAAAACAGACTCCCTGGGAGCAGAGAGCCCAATGCGGGGCTTGATCCCAAGACCCTGAGATCATGACCTGAGCCCAAGGTAGAGGCTCAACCTACTGAGCCACCAGAAGCTCCTCACAGCTGTCTTGGTGTGCGCACACAAAGGCCTCACCCCACACCACTGTCTCCCATTCCAGCTTACATTTTTCATTTCTCTGAATTCACTCTTCACTTCCTAATGTTCTCTGGGGTCTCAGCAAAGCTTTACATCCCCTGCTGGAGGCCTCCCTGGCTTCCCAAGTCTGAGTTGGATTCCCCTGGACCCTCCTAGGCTCATGTGCTTTCCTACCTGACACTTCTCTCTTTGCTGTGTCACCGTTGATTCATGTGTTTGCAACCCCCGCTAGATAACTGCTTCTTGAGGATTGATACTGGCCACTGCTGTATTTTCAGCACTTAGCACAGTGTTGGACTCATCAGAGATGCCTCCAAAATACTGAATGAATAGATAAGCAAAGGCTGGCATGTGGAACACACTCAGTGTAACTGCATGCAGAAGTTTTGTGCACGCGCCGGATTGTTTAGACTTATGCTAGATGGGAAATGGGGGGGGCAAAGTGAGAGTCACAGGACATTGTGTGGATAATAGTGCCATGTCTTTCTTTCCAAACAGCATGCAGGCTCAGGGTCTCGGAGCGATCAGGCCAGGCAGCTCGTCATAGATCTAGAGACCCGAGGGAGTCAGGCCCTTCCTTTGTTCATCTCCTGCTTAGAGGACACAGACCAGAACAAACTGGCTTCAGTCCTGAGAGCGCTTCGGCAAGTGGAAAAGCAGAATCCAGAGGTCATCAGACCACAGGACCCCATGCCTGTGGTGGTTAGAGCATTGGGCCTCACACCAGAGGATCTCAGAGGGAAGCAAGGTCCATCAAAAGCGACTCCCGGAAAACTTGCTCCAGTGGTGCTGGGGCCTGAGCAGCTCTGGCCAGCCAAGCTCAGGCCAGAGGTTCTCAGACCAGAGATGCCCAGGCCAGTGGACAGTGGCTCTGGACGATTCAGTGATGTATGTGAGTACCAAGAGAGTGGTTGGTGGGTAGTTGGACCTATGAGGTTAGTGACCTTGGATATCCAGATCTCTCCCCAGGTGTGGGAAGTTCTCAGCCATTATTTTTCGAAATAAGCTTGCTGCCCCTTTCTCCCTCTCTTCCTTCTTCTGGGACCCCGATACTGCATAGACGTTTCTTTTCAAGATAACCCATAGTTCATGTAGGCTTTCTTCATCTTCTTTGTTCTTTTCTCTTTGTTCTCTGCTGACAATTTCAAAAGACTTGTCTTCTACTTTGCAGATTCTTTCTTCTGCAGGATCGAGTCTGATATTGATGCTCTGTTGCATTTTTAGTTTGATTCATGGCATCCTTCAGCTCTAGAATTTCTGTTTGGTTCTTTTTTATGATTTCTATCTCTTTTGTTCATGTGTTATTTTCCTGATGATGTTGAATTGTCTTTGTGTGTACTCTTGTAGCTTACTGAGCTTCCTCAAGACTGTGATTTTGAATTCTTTGTCAGGCACATTGCAGGTTTCTATTCTCAGGGGACAGTTTCTGGAAAATTATTGTACTCCTTTGGTGGTGTCCTATTTCCTTGATTTCTCATGTTTCTTGAAGTCATGTGTTGGCTTTGCATTTGAAGGAGGAATCATTTGAAGGAGTCGCAGCCTCCGGGCAACCTGGTTGAAGACGGGTCCTCCCCTGTGTCTCCTGGACTTTAGCTTCCTCGTCCAGACAGCAGGAAGGGGATCCCCTCCTCGGGTCACTGTGAGGAGTGAATGAGCCGTGCCCGAGCCCAGCACCTTATCGCTAGGAACGGTGGTGACTGTCAGGGCGGTCCTTACGGCAGTGTTGGCCACGGGATCAGGGGAAGTGCTCTGCCCAGGTGGACGTGAATGCTTTTCTGGCATGGCTTTAAAACTCTTGAGAGAATAGTTCCCAGCGAGGGGCCCCAGCCCTCTGTGAGCAATGAATGGCACAACTGTGGGATCACACGAATAGGCTCCAGGACCTCTCACCTTGCACAGCAACTCAGAGATAGCCACCAAGTTCTCTTTGTTTAAGAAGAAGAAAAATCCGGGGCGCCTGGGTTAAAGCTCAGTGGGTTAAAGCCTCTACCTTCGGCTCAGGTCATGATCCCAGGATCCTGGGATCGAGCCCTGCATCAGGCTCTCTGCTCAGCGGGGAGCCTGCTTCCTCCTCTCTCTGCCTGCCTCTCTGCCTAGTTGTGATCTCTGTCTGTCAAATAAATAAATAAAATCTTAGAAAAAAAGAAGAAGAAGAAGAAGTAGAAAAACCCTACTACCTTATAGGCTGGTGGTCATTGCTCTTCTTGCTAATCAAAATGAAAACTCATTTGACACTGAAGGAAAAATCATCACCTTTACTCATATATTCATTCTGTAAATACTTGCTGAGGACTTTCTGGGTGCTGGGCTCCATGGGTTCTACAGAAGGAAGTGTCCACTCTCCTAGAGCTTTCCCTATGCCTTTCTGTTTTAGAATCTCATGTGAATGGAATCACGTCATGTGTACTCGTCTGACTCCTTTCCTTGGCCTAACAACACAGCATTGTACGTGTCTGTACCTTGTTCCTTTTAGGCTGTGGAGCATTCCCATGTATGACTTTTTTCCTAAATTGTTTATCCATCAACTTGTTGAGGAACATTTGTATTGTTTCTAGTTCTGGGCATTAGACTATAGGGCTTTAGGGGCGCCTGGGTGGCTCACTTGGTTAAACATCTGCCTTCAGCTCAGGTCATGATTCCAGAGTCCTGGGATCAAATCTTGCATTGGGCTCTCTCCTCAGTGGGGAGCCTGCGTCTCTCTTTCCCTCTGCTTGCCTCTCTGCCTACTTGTGATCCTTCTCTCTCTCTCTGTCAAATAAATAAAATCTTAAAAAAAAAAAAGTAATGCTTCAGTGGGGTTGCCTGGGTGGCTCCGTCGGTTAAGCATCTTACTTCAGCTTCAATCATGATCTTGGGGTTCTGGGATCGAGCCCTGCGTTGGGCTCTGCACTCGGCGGGGAGTCTGCTCCTCCCTTTCCCTCTCCCACTGTTCCTCCTCCCTGCTGTGCACGCGTGCCCTCTGTCTCTCCAATAAATAAATAGAATCTTTAAGGAAAAAAAGGAATGAGGCTTCAGTGATCATCCACAGCCCAGTTGTTTTCTGCTCATGCACTCATTTCTCTTGTGACCTGGGAATGGAATTGCTGGTCATAGGGTAGGTGTGTGTTCAACCTCCCTGGAGACTTCTGAGCTGTTCTGCAAGGTGGCCATGCTCCTGGTCTCCCACTAGCACTGCCTGATGTTCCCCCAATTCTTGCTCTTTTATACTCAGAGACCCTTGCCCCGCCCCCGTTGGGCCAGCCATTCATGTCTTCTCTCTCTCTCCAGGTGCTCCGGAGATTTCCAAGCAAAATGCTGATTTGGTGAGTCTTCTTGTGACCTGGGGCCAGCTGCCTTGGCTTTGGGCTCTTCTGCTCTACACATCCCAGGTCCTTCCCTCTGCAGCTGTCCCGGGAGCCCAGGGAACCAAGCTCAGCTGGCGGGAGGGTCCCAGGTCCTCTACAGCTTCCCGACGCTGGCACAGCTCTTCCCGGAGCTGACTGTCCAAGCCTCCCTGCTCTTCCCTTGACTGTGAAGTCGGGGGCTCAGACCGCACGTGAGGCGGCTCTCAGAATCGGCTGTGCGACCGAGTCACTCTCACTCACAGCACTTGTTGTGTGAGTCTTGCGTGCCGGTCCTGGGCTCCATGCCGCCATCCTGGGAGTGGACCCCTTGTGTTTCTAGTCCTTGTGCTAGACCGTCAGCCTAGCAGAGGCCACGTACACAAAGAAATAACCTCAGTCTAAATGGTGTTAAGGACTGTGACAAAAAGGACGGGCTGCCGTGAGGGAGGATTCCTGGGGCCCCGGGGAGCCTGGCTGGGAAGTGGTATCCGTCCTGCGGGCTGGCCGGGCCACGGGTCTGTCTGCCGCAGGGGCCACCCACGCGGTTCTCGGGGGCTCCCCTGGATGGACAGTCTGTCCGATCCTTTTAGGGAGAATGCCTCTGGGTGTTGGATTTCTTAGCTGAGTGCTGCTGTGGGAACTGTCTTCTCTCCCAGGTTCGCTCTCGTGTGCCCTCCCGCACACGCTCACGCCTGTCTGGGTTGCAGTCTGTGTGCTTTTGCCCCAGAAGGCCCGGTGTAGACGCTGCTGCCCTGTCAGAGGGCGGGCAGACCCCTCTCCCGTCCCCTCTCTCCAGAATACATGAAAACCAGGGGCTCGCCTTCTCTCCTGACGGGGGCAGCGAGTGCCCTGCTGATACTGGTCCCTGTGCTTGGGCAGGCCTACGCCCTGAACGCTGACCCCTGCGGCCACTGCCTGATCATCAACAACGTGAACTTCTGCCTGGAGTCGAGGCTCACGGCCCGCACCGGCTCCAACATCGACTGTGAGAAGCTGCGTCAACGCTTCCACTTGCTGCATTTCATGGTGGAGGTGAAGTGCGACCTGACGGCCAAGGTAGGGTCGAGGTCCACGGGGAGAGGAGGGGCGGGGTGGGGCAGGGTCCCGAGACCCACCCGATGAAGCCCAGCGACTCCCCGAGATGAGCCCTGAAGACTGGAGCACCCAGCAGGGGCAGCGTGGCTCCGGGGGCTCCCAGGTCGGGTCGCAGCCTCTGGGCGACCTGGTTGAAGACGGGTCCTCCCCTGTGTCTCCTGGACTTTAGCTTCCTCGTCCAGACAGCAGGAAGGGGATCCCCTCCTCGGGTCACTGTGAGGAGTGAATGAGCCGTGCCCGAGCCCAGCACCTTATCGCCAGGAACAGTGGCTCTTGTCACTGTCACGGCGGTCCTTACGGCAGTGTTGGCCACGGGAGCAGGGGAAGTGCTCTGCCCAGGTGGGCCCGGCATGGGGACCCGATCCGTCCGTGCTCTGCCTTATCTGCCACATTCTCTTGTAGCAAATGGTCCAGGCTTTGGTGGAGCTGGCGCGGCGGGACCACAGCGCCCTGGACTGCTGCGTGGTGGTCGTCCTCTCCCACGGCTGTCAGGTAGAGGTGCTGGCTCCTTGGGCAGTGACCCCCGAGTTGCTGAGCTGAGAGGCCATGACAGAGCCCCGGTCTTTCCTGGGTCCCGGCTTTGTGGGAAGAGCTACGGGGCCCTGTCTTTCCCCTGTTGGCTTCCTGGGAGCCATCTGGCCCTCTGAGGAGTTGAAATCTCGTCTGGGAGGGCGTTGTGTTCCTGGGTGAAGCCATCTGGGAGAGAGGGGGAAGGAGGTTCTGCTCACCAGAGCTCCCACCCTGGATTTCGTTCAGGGCTGGGCAAAGCACACAGGAGCTCCCAGCTCCTCCCTCCGTCCTGCTCGCCGTGGTCCCAGGTCCTTTGCTGGGTGTCCGGACGCTGGGTTCCACTCTGGGCTTGGCCATTAATGTGCTGGGTCATTGTGGCCCAGCCCCTCTCCGTGCCTGGGCCTCAGGTCCCTCACTCATCTTTTCATGTGAGGGTTGGACAGATCAGAAAGGAGGCCTGTAGTCCCGCAGGGGGTTGCATCGTGTTTTCAAAATTGGGAACTTTGTCATAGAGAGAGGAAAACCACAGTGGTCTGGCCTTACTAGGCCACATCCTCACAGAGCGAAACTCCGGCCTGTAGCTGGGCAGGGACTGCCCCCTTTTCATTCGTGGTGTGACCCCCAGACCAACAGCACGGTCTTCACCAGGAACTCACGAGAAATTAGACTCTCAGGCCTGGCCCAGACCTCTTCATGGAGAGCCTGCACTTTGACCGGACCCCACATGCAGAAAGTCTGAGAAGAACAGAACAGTGGTTCTCAGTGCTCAGCTGCATCAGAGGCTCCTGAAAGACCATATTGCTGGTCCACACCACCAACGTTTTGAGTTTGGTCTGGGGGAGCCCAGGACTCAGGAAGCCTTATAGGTTCCTGGGTGATGCTGATGCCACTGGTCCAGGGACCACAGTTTGAGGAACACCGATCTAGAAGAAGCTGGCTGCACTCTCCAGTTAGGCGGTTTTAGGCACGTGAGTCAGAGACCTCCGGAAGGTAGATTGGCTGGACCCATCCAGAACCAACCTCTGTCTGAGTCAGGCTTGTGCCCCTGGCTGGGACCTTCTAAACGCTTGGCCCCACAAAGCCACTGGAGAGTGTGTTGGATTCTTACCCCGGCTCTTTGGTTTTGTAACCAGGATTCTTGGTCTCCTAGGCCAGCCACCTCCAGTTCCCAGGGGCTGTTTATGGCACGAACGGATGTCCTGTGGCCATCGAGAGAATTGTGAACATCTTCAATGGAGCCGGCTGCCCCAGCTTGGGAGGGAAGCCCAAACTCTTCTTCATCCAGGCCTGCGGTGGGGGTAAGCAGGTCCTCAGTCTCCCCGCGGATGACTCCAGTGGGAGGAGCCGTCCCCGCCGATGCCCAAGGGGTCCGACCGGGCAGTCAGAGGGTCCCAGACATAGCCCCTGTGGTCAGAGGGTCCCAGACATGGCCCCTTTGCCCGAATGGCAGCACCTGCCTTTGTGTCAACGAGGCCTCAGCTTTGTCTGGCCTGTGGAAGTTAGAGCCTCTGTGCTCCTTCAGCTCTAGTAGCTTCAACTCCAGAGAGTTGAAGCAGGGGAGAGAAAAAAAACCTCTTTCATTTTCCTTATCATTCCTTCAACCTGCTTCAACTAGACCCTCTTTCTACTGTCCCAGAGAAAGGGAGGCCAGAGCCAAATTACTAGAATTCCCAAGGGCCCAGGTATTGGAGATTTCAGTAATATTATGTGTGTGTGTGTATATATATATACACATATATATATATATGGTCACATGACATCTGATAAGTGTTTATTGAGTAAAAATTACTGGGAGCTGTGATACCCGGCTGTGCGTTAGGTGCTAGGGAGACAGTGTCTCTGACCCCTGGAATTTATATTTATATAAACATATATACAAACATATGTATATGTATATATATATATATATATTTTTTTTTTCTTTTTTAAGAAAGAGAGCACATGAACGGGGTGGGGCGGGGCGGAGGGAGAGGGAGACAAGGAAACTCCCCGCTGAGTGGGGAGCTGGACGTGGGGCTCGATCCCAGGGCCCTGAGAGCACAACCTGAGCCGAAACCTAGAGATGGACGCTTGCTTAGCTCGCGGAGCCCCCGGGCGCCCCAGCAGCATATTCTTCTGAATGTGTTCATCTGTCCCATATTGTTCCACGTTGGTGGGGTCAGGTGAGGGGGCGTGGGTTGTCTAGGAGAGTAGGCTCTGGTCACATGACATCTGATAAGTGTTTATTGAGTAAAAATTACTGGGAGCTGTGATACCCGGCTGTGCGTTAGGTGCTAGGGAGACAGTGTCTCTGACCCCTGGAATTTATAATCTGACTGGAATTGCATCGGGTCACGGTCGTGACCCATGCTCGTAACTTGACCGTGAGTGACTCAGAACGCCAGGTTCCGTCTTGGTGGTTCCTTGCTTCCTACATAATCATGGGCTGGTTCATCTCTAGAAGCCTTGGCAAGTGGGGATAAGAACAGAACCTCCTAATGTCGCTATGAAATATCTTGCATATTACAGCACTTAACACGGTGCCTGGTTCATTCTTGTAGCTGCAGACCTGGACTCTCCCTGTCCCCCTGGCCCCAGAGGACCCCGTGTCGCCTAGGAGCCCCCTGCCCCCCGTCCCCAGCACAGTTACCTCAGAGTTATGGTAAGAGGAAGGTGGAAAGGCTGCTGCTCTTGGGGTTGTAGAAATCTGCTCCCACTCATTGTTTTTATTATGGTCCCCAAGGTAGTCAGCTGATGTTCTTGCTCTGAAGCAAATGATTCTTCCTTCTTTTTTTTAAAGATTTTTTTTAAAAAAGATTTTATTTATTTATTTGACAGACAGAGATCACAAGTAGGCAGAGAGGCAGGCAGAGAGAGAGGAAGGGAAGGAGGCTCCCCGCTGAGCAGAGAGCCCGACGCAGGGCTCGATCCCAGGACCCCGGGATCAGGACCCGAGCCGAAGGCAGAGGCTTTAACCCACTGAGCCACCCAGGTGCCCCTGGTTCTTCCTTCTTGTGCGAAGAGAGGGAAAGTTGAGGTGGGCAAGGGAACCATGGTCAAGGCTGAGCTGGGACACAGCTTGCTGGGAAGGTCACAGGTAGCTCGTCTCCCGGCTCGTTGCCTCCTCATTGTCTCCTCTCAACAGCAGGGTCACTCTCCGGACTCCTTAACTGGCCCACGAGGTCTGCAGCCTCTGTTCTGCCCTCACAGCACTTTGTCCTTGTACTGAGATGGCCTCGCCCCCTGGTCAGCTCTTCTGGGGGCAGGACCAGGCCTGTCTGCCCCTCAGCCAGGTCCCCCCAGCCTGGCATAAAGTCCACAGCATGGTTGCATCTTCTGTGGATCCTGATTATTTGATTTTGAAATAGCAAATTTTTGAGCAAAATTTTAAATAATATTGATTCCCTTCACTAAAAACAACCCCCCCCCAAAACAAAAGAAAACCCAACTCTGTGGAAACAGCAAGGTTTCAGAGCTGGAATGCGTGATTGCGAGGCTGCCTTTGGAACTGTGGTGCCTGCTCTGCCCCAGGCGGCCGTGGACCTTGTGTGCAACGTGGTGGCCACATGGGGGCGGTAGGGAGACCAAGAACAGAAACGCTGACCTGCCCACAATTTGGGTCCTTGGCCCTCCGAGTGTCCTCTTGTTTACAGGTGTTTGAACATCTGCCCTGGATTTTGGTGAATCTTGGGTTGCTTTTGCAAATTCACTGTTGTTACAATTTCAAAGAGTTTTTAAATCCTTTGACAAGTCCTGTGTCCCTTCCATCAGAGGTAGGGCACACCCCAAGGCAGGGACACACGTCTCGAAGTTGGTGGCGCTGGTGTGGCCTTTAGTGAGGGGGTAGCGTGATATAACATGACCCGGCCCCATGCACTTAGCCGGAGCCAAGCGGCGTCTGCCTGGCCAAGCTGTTCGTTTTGGCGCCGCCCCTCTTCAGACTTCCAGGGCTCATGCTGAGAAGGCAGAAGGGAGCAGTGTGCTGTGGGTTGTGGATTTTCCATGTGGAGGGTTCAGCTCCTCCTCCCGCTGTGTTTATTCCTTTTTATTTATTTATTTATTTATTTTTTTGAGATTTTATCTATTTATTTGACAGAGATCACAAGCAGGCAGAGAGGCAGGCAGAGGGAGAGGGAGAAGCAGGTTCCCCGCTGAGCAGAGAGCCCGATGCGGGGCTCAATCCCAGGACCCTGAGACCATGACCTGAGCCGAAGGCAGAGGCTTAATCCGCTGAGCCAGCCAGGTGCCCCTGTGTATGTATTCTTAGGGGGAAGTGAGGGGAGTGAGTTTGCCTTAACTCTGACTCCTCCTCTGTCTCTCTCTTGTATTCCCCATTCAGATCCCACTGTGTCTTCTCCACTTTCCCCAGGCAGTCCCGCTGCCCCGCTCTGTCTCCTTTGGCTATTCTTACAGCTTCCCCCGCCGCAATGTCCCTGACCCCCGCCACCCCCATCTCAGGTCCCAGCCCCAGTTCCACTTCACGATGTTCCCAGACACCCAGGGCACATTCCAGGATCTCGGCCAAGGAAACAACCCGAAGCAGGGACCTGAGGAAGCTGGGGACCAGCCCAGCTCTCACAGGTCTCAGAAGCCCTGGCTTTGAAGACTTGGGGGTCTCCGTGGCAGAGGCAACATGTGTAGAGCAGAATCCTGGCCCCTGAAGGTCGGTTGTGAGAACAAAGACAGATTACCAGGTTTCTGAGTCAGATGTATGGGGCAAGAGGTCAGTAGATGTTGGGGCTATAACACGGGGTTGCCAGAACCATCTTTGTCCCGTCTCTGCCCCCTGCAGATGGGACCCCCGCTTCCCTGGGTGAACTGGGACTTCCTTCCCTCTTTGCTGTTTCCCATCACAGATCCAGCCACACAAACCCACCTGCTGTCCTGCCCAGGGTCTGCCTGTCCCGCTGCTTCCCCAACCAGGACCGTTCCCTCTCCCATCGGAGCCTGGGTCACAGTCACCTGCCCCAGAAACCGTTCCCTAAGAGACCCTCTGGGCCACTCTGCCCTCTGTCTGCTTTTGCAGCTGCTTTCTCTCTGGCATAGCCCACTGTGCCCCACAGGGATTCCCTGGAGCTTATCCTGGGGTGTCACCACCCCGATGGCTCTGCTCTGGATTCGTATGTGGCCGGAGTCCTGCCCTCACCGCTCTGGTTTCCAGGTCTGCCACAGCTTTGGGGGGAATGCAGACTTTGAAACCGAGAAGAGAGAAAATGTGAGTGCAGCAGTCGTCCAGGATCTCGGAGCCTGACACAGCGGTCTCGTTTCTGCCTCTTGCCCATGGATGGTGGCCCGTGGGCACAGTCTGCTTCTTCTCATCGTGCATTAGCCCATGAGCATTTCTTCACATCGTCACGGTCCTCATCACCGCTAGTTCAGATGGCTCCGTAACGTGCCGTTTTAGTGATCTGCGATCACTAATCCATTCCCCTAATGCCGGCCGTTGAGGGGATATCCAATTTTTGGCTCCCGTGACCACAGATGTCTTTGCATAGAGGGTCTTGACATCACTTGGATTCTTTCCTGGGGAAGGTACGGGGTCAGAGGGTGGAAACAGTTTCCCAGATCCCGTGACCTATGGTTTGCTGCCTTTTCTGATTCCCTGCAAGGATCCGAGATAGCTTCGCAAGCACAAGTATTATAGTAGAACAAAATAACGAGGGTCGAAGCGGAGGCTCAAAGACTGGAGAAGAGTAAGACGCATTCAGCAGACGCGTGATGGACAGGAGATGAGAGATGTCTGGAAGGAAATACGCCGATTGTTAACAGAGGCCGCCCCCACTCCGGCCCTGAGAACAAGACCGAATAGTGCCACTTGTTTTTTAATGACATAAAGCCAATCATTTTAACCATTTCAGAGTATACAGTACAGTGAGTATACAGTGAGTTCTTGAACACCCATCCCCAACCACAATCTAGAACTTTCTCATCGCCCTGAGTAGAAGCTACATACCCATCAGCACTCAGCTCCCACGCCCGCCTCCTCTCAGCCGCTGGCAGCAACTTGCCTGCTTGCTTCGCTGTGGGTTTGCCCGTTCTGGGCCTTTCCCATACACGGAACCAGCTGGCCTTTGGCATCTGCTTCTTGTGCTGGGCCAGTTTCCAGTGCCCGTCCATGGTACACCAGCGGCCAGTACTTCGTTCTTTTCCAAGCCAGAATGAAATCCCCCTGGATGTGTACAGCCCATTCTGTTTGTCTGTTCGCCTGTTGTGGACACAGCTTTTCTCTACTGTTCGCCTGTTGTGAATAATGCAGTTGCTGTGCAAGGTTTTGTTGGAACACCGTTTTCAGTTCTCTTGGGTGTAACTCTTGTAACTTGTTTTTACAGCTTTTTAAAAAAAATATCTGCGCCCTGCCCTCCCCCCCTCGCCCCTGCATTTTACCTAATGAATGTGTACAACGTTTGTCATAATAAAAAGTAAAGGTTCGGGGGCACCCGGGTGGCCCAGTTGGCTAAGCATCTGACTCTCGATTTTGGCTCAGGTCGTGACCTCAGGGTCAAGAGATGAAGCCCTGCATCGGGCTCCGCGCTCAGTGGGGAGTCTGCTCGAGATTCTCTCCGGTTCCCTCTGCCCCTCCCCTGCTCGCCCCCACCTCTTAAATTAAAAGAAAGGCAAAGCTTCGGTTTCTGTTTCTTGTTGAAGTTTGCTCAGCCCTGGAACCCTGGCTGCAGAGGGAATCCGGTGGTCTCGGGCTGGGGCAGGCCAGCTGTCAGGAGCAGGAGCTTTGGCCTGTGGATGTCAGTGATGAGTGGTGTGTCTGTCTTTGGTTCCTGCAGAGCAGAAAGACCATGGGTTTGAGGTGGCCTCCGCTTCCACCGAAAACAGGACCCCAGGCAGTGACCCCGAGTCAGACGCTGTCCCGTTCCAGGAAGGCCCAGGCCCCTGTGACCAGCCGGACGCCGTGTCTAGTTTGCCCACACCCAGTGACATCTTTGTGTCCTACTCCACCTTCCCAGGTGAGTGCGTCAGGAGAGCTCCTCCTCCCAGCCGGCGGGTCCCCTGCTCTGCTCTCCAAGCTGCTGCGCTATGAAGGAAAGACGTGGGTGTGGGTCTTGGCTCTCCCTCTTGCTGAGGGACCCTAAGCAAGTTCCCTGGCCTCTCTGAGCCTCAGCTCGGTGGATGCAGGCGAGGTGCTGAGGAGGCAGAATTTAAGGGGGCACCTGCTCTTGGATTTGTAGGCCTCACTTGTCTCTCTTGTCTTGGCCCTGTCTCGGTCTTCTCATCTTTAAAATGGGGATAGCAGTCACCCTTCAAGGGGCGTCCTGGGGATTCTCGAGGTGGGTAGTGCCTCGCTGAGATGGTGACTGGCACGTAGGAGGTGGGAACACGTTAGTCTCAGCCCTTGGGTGAGTCACGTGACTTCTCCGAGCCTCCTTCTCCTTGCCAGGAAAGCAGGAATCACGCCCGGAGTCCCAAGGTGGCGGTGAGGGTGAGGTTAGGTCCTGACCGGGACAGCGGGCACAGATGTGGGCCGCTCCCGCGGGCCGTGTGAATGGGCCCAAGTCCAGAGGCGGCTCCAGCCTGCACATGGCGGGGGGGGGGGTAGGGCTCCCCAGTAAAGCTCAGCCTGTCTGCTTCTGCAGGCTTTGTTTCCTGGAGGGATACCAAGAGCGGCTCCTGGTACGTGGAGACCTTGGATGGTGTTTTTGAGCAGTGGGCTCACTCTGAAGATTTGCAGACCCTCCTGCTCAGGGTGAGTGTGGCCTCCCTCGGGGGGAGGAGAGGGAAGGCTGCTGGGAGGGGCGCGCGTCGTCCTCGGGGGCAGGCAGGAGGGTCCAGCAGGGCCCCGGGCCCACACCAGAGGGTCCTCGTGCACCTTGGCTTGCTGGGAGAGTTGGTGCTTCTGCTTCTCTGGATTGCAAGGTGTTACTGTTACGGTGACATTGGCCCGTTCAGAGGGGGGCCTTCCTGGCTGCTCTGAGGTCGCAGGCTGACGCTGGGATCCCTGCTGGCAGGGCCAGTCCTCAGGGCGGGGCAGGATGGAGCAGCGGCCAGAGCATGGCGTTCCTGAAGGCGGTCATGGGGCCTGCACCCTTTGCCCCACCGTGTACTCTTTCAGGCTTGATGCTCGAGAATTATGATTTCCTCAGTATATGCCCTTCTCAGGGCAGGGGGCCCGGTGAGAGAGCAGGGAACATGGCCGCATGGGTCCCCAGCCTCTCTCTGTGGAAGCCTGCTCAGAGCAGCTGCCTCCTCCACGGGTCTCAGAGCTCACATGGGCCTCTCCCAATTGCTCAGCTGTGTCATGAGAAGGGTCTAGAAGGGCTGGGACCATGCCTTCCTCCTGGGGAGGCTCTGGCTCTGTGCTTTGCAGAGCAGAGCCGAGGACAAAGGAAAAGCAAGTGAAGGACTTGAGGGGGCCCCGTGTGCCGTGGCTCTGGCCCGGTGACCTCAGAGGCAGTGGGGGGCTGTGTGGGGTTGGCCTGGGAGTCCATCAGGGCCTGATCCCTTCTCTCAACTTGTCCTTAAGCGAACCCCTCAATCTGATTGGAACTATGTGAATTTTTGAAGTTTGAAATTTTGAATTTTGAGTTTTCTAAACTTACACTGGAGGTATTTTTCTTTAAACACTCTCCCTCCCAACTTGAGGAGACTGCAGGGTTTTAAGTAGTTCTTAAGGTTTTATGCATAGACGTATGTATTTATTGAAGTGTCGTTGACACACGTAGCAATGTTCTGTGAGCTTCAGGCGAACAACACAGGAGCTGGCCATTCTGTACGTCACATCGTGCTTACCACGATGTGTAGTCACCCTCTGTCATCGTACAAAGTTATTACAATATTATCGACATATTCTCTATGCCGTACTTTTCATGCCCGGAAGTTTCTACCTCTTAATCCCCTTCGCCTATTTTGCCCACCCCCCCCACTGCCCGGCCCTGGAACATGGTTTACAACAGCCGAGATACGGAAGCAGCCCAAGTGTCCATCCACAGATGCGTGGATAAAGAAGATGAGGTATAGATACACATCGGAATATTACTCAGCCGTAAAAAAGGATGAACGCTCTCTGTTTGGGACAGCATGGATGGAGCTAGAGGGTATCAGGCCCCCAATATGAAATAAGTTAGAGAAAGACAAACACAGTATGGTTTCACTCATGTATAGAATCTAAAAGACCAAACCGACAGACAGAAACAGACTCCTAGACACAGAGTACAAGCTGGCACTGAGACGGGGCTGGGTCAGGGGCCATTCCGCACTCCCGGCCGTCTTCCTTCCATCGAGAGCGCTCACAGACCTCCCATGCTCATGTCTTCACAGGTCGCTAATGCTGTTTCGCAGAAAGGGTTTTACAAACAGATCCCCGGTTGTTTCAATTTCCTCCGGAAAAAACTCTTTTTTAAAGTGTGATGAGGGCCAGGGCCCCTCCCCTGTTCACCTTGCTTTACTGTTCACTCCAAAACCTTCCTGCCCACGGAGGAGGAAGTGGCCTGGGCCCACGGCAGCTGAGGACCCGTCTGTCCTACAGCCGTGGCTGTCATTCTTTAAAGGAGTTTGTGGCCCGTTGTGGGTCTACTCTTTCCTCACTGGAGGCCGACGGGCTCTTAGCAGCTTCCACGTTGGAGACGAATGACGGAAGACAGAGGAGGAGGAGCGGAAGACGGCCAAGGACATCACAGGGTTCTTCCCAGCGGTCCTTTCTCCAGCTGGTGGCTGGGGCCTGTCGTTCCACTGTCGTCACTAGAGAACGGCTTCTCAGCCTCAGTACTGTTGACATTTGGGGCCAGATAATCCTCTGTTGTGGGGCCATCCTGGGCGCCATAGGGAGTTTAGTGGTGTCCCTGGTCTCTGCCCACAGACGCCTGTACATCTCTCCCTGAGTCACGACAACCAAAAATGTCTTCAGACATTGCCAGGTGTCCCCTGGTGGGACCCCGCTTGAGAACCACTGATTTGTAGGAAATTTCGGCTACAAACAAACGAGCATCTGTCTTAGCTCAGCAAGTTTGGGGCTCTGGAGTCTGGACAGCTGGAGTCTGTGAATCCTAAATGAAGTTCTAAGTTACCAATTTTTCTTATGTTCCAGTATTCTTAAAAAAAATTTTTAGGTGAATATGGACACTTTTTTTTTTTTTGGCCTATTGCCCCCCTCATTTTGTTTCAACTGTTTGTTTTTCCTTATAAAAGAGTTTTTGCCTTTTTATTTCTATTTTTTTTTTTTTTAAGATTTATTTGAGTGAGAGAGAGAGAGGGGGGAAGGGCAGATGGAGAGAAAGTCCCCAACAGACTCCACCCTGAGTGTGGAGCCCAACTCCAGGCTCAATCCTGTGACCCTGAGATCACGAGCCGAAACCAGGAGTCAGATTCTCAACTGACTGTGCCACCCAGGTGCCCCAGATTTTGGCTTTTTAAAAAAAACGTCTCCCGGGGCGCCTGGGTGGCTCAGTGGATTAAGCTTCCACCTTCGGCTCAGGTCATGATCTCAGGGTCCTGGGATCGAGCTCTGCATCGGGCTCTCTGCTCAGCAGGGACCCTGCTCCCCAGCCCCCACACCGCCTGCCTGTCTGCCTACTTGTGATCTCTCTCTCTGTCATATAAATAAAATCTTAAAAAAAAAGTCTCCCCATCTCTTACTTTATTTGAACCCCACCCCATCTCAGGAAGGTGCCTGGGCTGGGAGCTGTGTCCTCGGGACAGTGAGGTCACAGGTCAGGCCCCATCCCTGAGGTCTTGCCAGCTCTCCAGACCATGGCCAGTTTGGAGCTCTCAGGACGTGGGTGTGAGTCTTGTTTGCTGAAAACTCACCAAGATAGGGATTTATGGAGTTGCCATCTCATTATTATTTTCCTCCTGTGATCCTTCCAAGTCTCTCTAGTCGCTGGGACTTGTGGTGGTTCGTTATTTGCAGTCCCCTGCGGGCCACGTCCAAATAAATAACCCGGTTGACCCAGCAGAGCAGAGCGAGGCTTGGCAGTTTCTGGCTTTCTCCCTCCTGAAATTCAGGCAAATCAGGTGGCCCTCTCTTGGGGATCCCTGGTGACCTTCAGCGGCACGGGATGTTACCACAGCTCTTCATGGACCTGCTGGGGGTTCTTAGCCTGAGGTGCTGTTTGGGGCTCAGGGCCATGGGCCTACAAACATCCAAACACCAGGAGCCGAATGTGTGCATGGGCAGGTGTTTCGATTTCATTTGTTTCTCAGGGGGATCAAGAGCCCCGAAAGGGTTAAGCCAGCGGTGGCGTATTTGCAAGGCACTGTGCTGCGTTGCTTTCAGAGGCCGGTTAGCGGCGTCCGTGGAACCCTTCACCAGGCCAGCCCTGCCTCTCAGTGAGGCCGCTGGAGCTCCACAGCGCAGGGGCTCAGCTCTCGTTGCGAGTGTGTGTGTCCGGCGGGTTCATGGCAGCCACGGGAGAGGGGGCGATAGGGGACGGATGACAACGTCACTCGTTATGGTCGTAATAAGGAATATTACTGAGCTGTCCCAAAGGATGACCTAGAGGGATGGACTGAGACGTGAAATGTGATACCGTGTTCAGTGACGGCGTGAGAGTGAGATGCTATTTTTGGCTAGAAGACATTCTGTATGAACGTACACAGGTATATGATACAGGCATGTACGTAAAGTCCGGAAGACCATCCACCATGCTCTTAACAGTGACCATCTCTGGAAGGTGGGATCGGAGACGTAAAATGAGGGGGACTTTCCTGTTTTACTGGATACACTCCCGTATTCTAATATTCTGACAAAGACTGTGTGTTACCTTCTCAAATAAAAATAAACATTCAGCTGGTGGCTGCTGAGAATGTGAGTGTTGCTGTCATTCCACAAACATTTGTTGAAAGGATGAAGGCCCTTGGCCACCTGTCCCCTGTCCCCACCCTGCTCGTGCGTGGCAGGTGCTCCCGGCTGCACACGGCACGCCCCAGGCTGGGAGCACGGCAAGGTTTCAGCGGGGCCTCAGCAGCTGCTGGGGCAGCTTCCACCAGAAGACAGCTGCCTGCTCGGTTGTGCCAGTCCTGGAGCCCATTCCTGGGCACGTGTACCTGCTCTGGCTGCTGTCCTGAGAGCTGCGGGGGTGGGGGGGGGTGCTCTGCCCAGCCTCCCTAAGCTTGCCTTCCCCGTTGATCTCTGACATCTGGCCATGCTTTCAGCTGTGGCCTGCTCTGTGGTGCCTCTGTCTGGCTCAGGACAGCTGATGCTGGGTTAAAAAAGGACAGTTGACCCCAGCCCCCAGCCCCTTCTTTGGGTCCCCAAGGTGCTGCCAGGATCAGCTGCTCGCTGGTGACTCACGCAGCAGCTGTGCTGGAAAGGGCCCCGGGGTTTGGCTGGGGAAGCGTCCCTAAGCTCACCTTCCTGCCAGGCGGTCTTGGGCCGGGCTCCTTTGAAGTACTGGTGGAAGCCTGCAGTCCAGGGCTTGAATTTTGCTTTGCCCCAAGGGAATCACAGGCCATCCCCACCCCCAACCCCCCCAACCCCCTGAACTGAGCAAACACAAACCACAGTGAATTAACAGCCACACCCTTCTTGATTTTACATTTTTCTCCAACAATCTTCTCTGGAATCTCCAGTGCCCGTGACCCCTTGATGGCAAAGGGCCGCCAGCAGACAGACCAATGGACAGAGAGCCTGTGTGCGGTGATGAGTCCCAGAGACGGCCACCTGCTCCTTTGACGGTGCGCTGTCCCTCCTGCGACCACGGGCTCGTGGCTGTGGTTTCACACTGGATTTTAAAACAAGAGCATTAGTTTGATTCAGGTGAACAGTTCTCTGCAAAATAAACCTAAAAAGCTGAAATCACGTGCCAGCTTTCCCTCGCGTCGGGCTCTGTCATGAACAGCGCATGCAACTCCCCCGTGTTCTAGGCTTCTGTAAAATTGTGGAGGGGGTCCCGGTCTGGTTCAAGTCCATTTTACAGAAGAGCAAACCAAGGCAGTGAACGTGCCAGGAGATAGGTGGAAAAAAATGGCCCCGATCAGCGTGGAGCCCTCCTGATCCCTCCCAGGAGCCATCCTCAGACCCCATGCCCACTCCTCCTCCCCCGGGCCCCCCCAGGCACCCCTCCCAGGCCGGCCTTTCCAGTGAGGTCTCCCTGCTCTGGCTGCTTCCATCTGCTGCTGATTATATCTGTGGCTGCTCCCCAGATTGGTGCCAAGTTTTGCGGGTTTTTTTTTTTTTTAATAATTTTTATGGTTTTCTTTACACACAAATGTGTGTCCGTTGTTTACAAAAATAGGAACGGAGCTGGCGTGGAGCTTACAGGAGACCGCTCTCTGGGGACACATTCATAATAGCAGTGGGACCAACTCAGTCCTGGTTTGCCTGGTCTCTCCCCGTCTAAAACGGAAAGTCCTGCATCCTGGGAAACCTCCCAGCTCAGGGCAAACTGCAGGTAGCTGGCAGACCCTGTACAGGGAGTCATTTCTAGGGCGCCTGGGTGGCTCAGTGGCTTAAGCCTCTGCCTTTGGCTCAGGTCACGAACCCAGGGTCCTGGGATTGAGCGCCACATTGAGCTCTCTGCTCGGCAGGGAGCCTGCTTCCTCCTCTCTCTCTGCCTGACTCTGCCTACTTGCGATCTCTGTCTGTCAAATAAATAAATAAAATCTTAAAAAAAAAAAATAAAGGGAGTCATTTCTAATCCTTCATGGTGTGGGGTCTCCAAAGATCAGGTTTTGGCCTTTGCAGCTAAATATGTTTATAGCATTGGAGGGTAGGGCCTACATACAGAAAAAAGCAAAAAGAAGATAAAATGCCCTCCAAGTCCTAAGGAAGCCACTCTTAATGCCTGAGGAGTATCCTTTGTTTTCAAGCTCTCTGGGCAAGGCCACCCTCTAGGCACCTTTGACTGCCAGAGATTGCGGGGGCCCAAGGAGGGGGAACCAACTAGGGTTGCCTAGATCGGCAGCCTCCTCCAGGGGGCTCCTGCCTAGCTCTCAGGAGGAAGGAGGCGGCTTCTCAGACCCTAGGAGGGCACTGTTCTTGTGGCGCCAGGTGAGCAGGACAGGGCCCAGGAGGCTCCGGGCTTCTCTGGTTCTCACTGAGGGGAACCACTCCATGAAGCCCGAGTCGTGTGAATACAAGACCGGGGGTTTGTGGTAGTCACTGCAGCGGAGGGAGGCCCCGAAGCTGACCGTGCCATACGCTTCCCCCTGGCCACTAATCCTCTAGCAGTAGGGTGGCCGGCCGTGGTCCCCCTGAGGAAAGCCACAGTTCTGTCAGGAGGAACCCAAGACCTTTCGTGGGGACATAGGAGGGGAGGGGGCTGCCCATGAGAGCCCCGTGTTTCCCACGTTTGCAGCGAATTTAGATCCTGTTCCACCTGGGTTGTCCTGTTCCCTGAGGCCAGCCCGTGCGGTCATAGCTCACGGCGACGCCATCATGACCAGGAGTGAACACTGGTTCTCTCTCTGTGCCTGGAATGGAGCTTGGCACTTTATATGCTTTATCTCATTTAACTGTCACAAAACCCCGGAAGGTAAGTATTGTGAGCATCTCTGTGTCACCGAAGAGGAAAAAACAGACCCTCAGAGGTTGTGCCTTGCCTGAGGCTGGTCAGGCAGTAAGTGAAGGAGCCCCCAGTTGGGAAGGATATTTTAGTGAGGTGAAAGTGAGGTTCCCCAGTGGCCCCAAAGACACTGTCTCCATCACCTCCATTATGAGTACCACTGCTACAAATGACAGGATTCGTAGTATCATAATTCTCCACTTGAACATCAGTAGGCTTTTAAATTTTTTTAAATTTTTAATTAACATATAATGTATTATTAGCCCCAGGGGTGCAGGTCTGTGAATTGTCAGGCTTATACACTTCCCAACACTCACCATAGCACATACCCTCCCCAGTGTCCATAACCCAGCAACCCTCTCCCTCCCCACCTCCCCACCACAACCCTCAGTTTGCTTTGTGAGATTAAGAGTCTCTTATGGTTTGTCTCCCTCCTGATCCCATCTTGTTTCATTTTTTCCTTCCCTAACCCCCAGCTCCCCCACGTTGCCTCTCAGATTCCTCATATCAGGGAGATCAGATGATAATTGTTTTTCTCTGATTGACTTATTTCACTCAGCATAATACCCTCTAGTTCCATCTGTATCATTGCAAATGGCAAGATTTCATTTCTTTTGATGGCTGCATAGTATTCCATTGTGTGTGTGTGTGTGTGTGTGTGTGTGTGTGTATATATATATATATCTATATATATATATATCACATCTTCTTTATCCATTCATCTGTTGATGGACATCTAGGCTCTTTCTGTAGTTTGGCTATTGTGGACATTGCTGCTACAAACATTTGGGTGCACGTGCTCCTTCTGATGACTACATTTGTATCTTCAGGGTAAATACCCAGTAGTGAGATTGCTGGGTCGTAGGGTAAGCCCTATTTTCAACTTCTTGAGGAAGCTTCATGATGTTTTCCAGAGTGGCTGCACCAGCTTGCATTCCCACCAACAGTGTAGGAGGATTCCCCTTTCTCCGCATCCTCACCAGCACCTGTCATTTCCTGATGTGTTACTTTTTGGTCATACTGACTGGAGTGAGGTGGTATCTCATTGTGGTTTTGATTTGTATTTCCCTGATGCCGAGTGATGTGGAGCACTTTTTCATGTGTCTGATGGCCATCTGGATGTCTTCTTTGCAGAAATGTCTGTTCATGTCCTCGGCCCATTTCTTGATTGGATTATTTGTTCTTTGGGTGTTGAGTTTGATAAGTTCTTTATAGATTTTGGATACTAGCCCTTTATCTCATAAGTCGTTTGCAAATATCTTCTCTCATTCTGTCTGTTGTCTTTTGGTTTTGTTGACTGTTTCCTTTGCTGTGCAAAAGCTTTTAATCTTGATGAAGTCCCAATAGTTCATTTTTGCCCTTGCTTCCCTTGCCTTTGGCGATGTTTCTAGGAAGAAGTTGCTGTGGCTGAGGTCGAAGAGTTTGCCGCCTATGTTCTCTTCAAGGATTTTGATGGATTCCTTTTTCACATTGAGGTCCTTCATCCATTTTGAGTCTATTTTTGTGTGTAATGTAAGGAATGGTCCACTTTCATTTTTCTGCATGTGGCTGTCCAGTTTTCACAACACCATTTGTTGAAGAGACTATCTTTTTTCCACTGGATATTCTTTCCTGCTTTTTCAAAGATTAGTTGACCATAGATTTGAGGGTCTATTTCTGGGCTCTCTATTCTGTTCTATTGATCTATGTGTCTGTTTTTGTGCCAGTACTATACTTTCTTGATGATGACAGCTTTGTAATAGAACTTGAAGTCTGGTATTGTGATGCCACCAAATTTGGCTTTCTTTTTCAATTCCTCCGGCTATTCGAGGTCTTTTCTGGTTCCATATAAATTTTAGGATTATTTTTTCTATTTATTTGAAAAAAATTGATGGCGTTTTGATAGGGATCGCATTAAACGTGTAGATTGCTTCAGGTGGCAAAGACATTTTCACAGTTTTTGTTCTTCCAATCAATGGACATGGAACATTTTTCCATTTCTTTGTGTCTTCCTCAATTTCTTTCATGAGTACTTTATAGTTTTCTGAGTACAGATTCTTTGCCTCTTCAGTTAGATTTATTCCTAGGTATCTTATGGTTTTGGGTGTACTTGTAAATGGGATTGACTCCTTAATTTCTCTTTCTGTCTTGTTGGTGTATAGAGATGCAACTGATTTCTGTGCATTGATTTTATATCCTGACACTTGACTGAATTCCTGTACAAGTTCTAGCAGATTTGGAGTGGGTCTTTTGGGTTTTCCACAAAAAGTGTCATATCATCTGTAAAGAGTGATTGTTTGACTTCTTTGCTGATTTGGATGACTTTAATTCTTTTTGTTGTCTGATTGCTGAGGCTAGGACTTCTAGTACTATGTTGAATAGCAGTGGTGATAATGGACATCCCTGCTGTGTTCCTGACCTTAGCGGAAAAGCTCTCGGTTTTTCTCCATTGAGAATAATATTTTCAGTGGTTTTTTCATAGATGGCTTTGATGATATTGAGGTATATGCCCTCTATCCCTACACTTGAAGAGTTTTGATCAAGAAAGGATGCTATACTTTGTCAAATGCTTTTTTAGCATCTATTGAGAATATCATATGGTTCTTATTCTTTCTTTTATTAATGTGTTATATCACATTGATTGATTTGCAGATGTTGAACCAACCTTGCAGCCCAGGAATAAATCCCACTTGGTCGTGGTGAATAATCCTTTTAATGTATTGTTAGATCCTATTGGCTAGTATTTTGGCGAGAAGTTTCACATCTGTGTTCATCAAGGATATTGGTCTGTAATTCTCTTTTTTTGATGGGGTCTTTTTCTGGTTTTGGGCTTAAGGTAATGCTGGCCTCATAAAATGGGTTTGGAAGCTTTCCTTCCATTTCTATTTTTTGGAACAGTTTCAGGACAATAGGAATTAATTCTTCTTTAAATGCTTGGTAGAATTCCCCTGGGAAGCTGTCTGGCCCTGGGCTCTTGTTTGTTGGGAGATTTTTTTTTTAAAAGATTTTATTTATTTATTTGACAGAGATCACAAGTAGGCAGAAAGGCAGGCAGAGAGAGAGAGAAGCAGTCTCTGCACTGAGCAGAGAGCCCGATGCGGGGCTTGATCCCAGGACCCTGGGATCATGACCTGGGCCGAAGGCAGAGGCTTTAACCCGCTGAGCCACCCAGGCACCCCTGTTGGGAGATTTTTGATGACTGCTTCAATGTCCTTAGTGGTTATGGGTCTGTTCAGGTTTTCTATTTCTTCTTGGTTCAGTTTTGGTAGGTTTTACGTCTGTGGGAATGCATACATTTCTTCCAGATTGTCAAATTTGCTGGTGTAGGGGCGCCTGGGTGCCTCAGTGGGTTAAAGCCTCTGCCTTCTGCTCGGGTCATGGTTTCAGGGTCCTGGGATCGAGCCCCATGTTGAGCTTTCCACTCAGCAGGGAGCATGCTTCCATTCCTCTCTCTCTGCTTGCTTCTCTGCCTACTTGTGATCTCTGTCAAATAAATAAAAATCTTTTAAAAAAGATTTGCTGGTGTATAGTTGCTCATAATATGTTCTTATAATTGTTTGTATTTCTTCAATGTTGGTTGTGATCTCTCCCATTCATTCATGATTTTATTTATTTGAGTCCTTTCTCTTTTCTTTTTGATAAGTCTGGCCAGGAGTTTATCAATCTTACTAATTCTTTCAAAGAACCAGCTCCTAGTTTCATTGATCTGTTCTACTGTGTTTTTTGTTTTTTTTTTTTTTTTTGGTTATTATTTCATTGATTTCTGCTCTGATCTTTATGATTTCTCTTCTGCTGGGTTTACGCTTTCTTTGCTGTTCTTTCTCCAGCTCCTTTAGGTGTAGGGTTAGGTTGTGTATTTGAGACCTTTATTGTTTCTTGTGAAAGCCTTGTATCGCTATATATTTTCCTCTCAGGACTGCCTTTGCTGTGTCCCACAGATTTTGAACAGTTGTGTTTTCATTATAATTTATTTCCATGAATTTTTTCAATTTTTTAAAAATTTCCTGGGTAGGAAGAGCATCCTTAGTAGGATGCTCTTTAGCCTCCATGTATGTGGGTTCTTTCCAACTTTCCTCTTGTGACTGAGTTCTAGCTTCAGAGCATTGTGGCCTGAAAATATGCAGGGAACGATCCCAGTCTTTTGGTACTGGTTGAGACCTGATTTGTGACCCAGAATGTGATCTATTCTGGAGAATGTTCCATGTGCACTAGAGAAGATTGTCTATTATGTTGCTTTGGATGGAATGTTCTGAATATATCTGTGATGTCCATCTGGTTCAGTGTGTCATTTAAGGCCTTTATTTCCTTGTTGATCTTTTGCTTGGATGATCTGTCCGTTTCAGTGAGGGGGGTGTTAAAGTCCCCTACTCTAATTGTATTATTCTCGAGAACGTCAGTAGGCTTTTATAATATGCTAATCCTCATAGCAAATATTTATTCCTCTTTGACAGATGGGGCATTGAAGCTGAGAGAAATCTCACAACTTGCCCAAGACTACTCTAATGAGTAATTAAGATGTATAATATTTTACCACGTAAAAGCATTTTCACATCTCTTTGGTCATCTCTTTTAGTCTTTACCAACTGTCTTTCCATTTTACAGATGAGGAAACTGAGGCTCTAGTGTGGCTTGCTCAGGGTTACATAGCTAGTGGCTAACAGCTGGGACCAGAAGCTGAACATCTGGACCCTTCCCTGGCTGTTGCTGCCTCTGAAGAAGTATTTTCTGCCCCAGTGTTTTCTGCATAAATGAGCAAGTGTGCTTGCTATGCTTGTATCTTGATAAAGCTGAGACACCTCTCCCACTTCTTACTTCTGCTGAGTTTCCATGTGTCTTTGCTTTTGCAGATAAGCTAGTCAAGAGGGTGATATTAATTTATTTGTATGCATGCAGGTGGATATACTTCTGGAAAAATCTGATGATCAGAAGGGGTGGTCTGGACAACAGCCGCAGCAGGCCCTCCTCCTGGCCCCATCAGTGAGGGCCAGGAGGAACCTTCCAGACAATGCAGCCCAGCCCCCCCCCCCACCATGTGTCTGTCACCTCACCAGAGACCCAGAGTGAGAACCGCCCACTTTAGCCCACTCAGTTTTTTTTTTAATTAATTAATTTTTTATTTTTTATAAACATATATTTTTATCCCCAGGGGTACAGGTCTGTGAATCACCAGGTTTACACACTTCACAGCACTCACCAAAGCACATACCCTCCCCAATGTCCATAATCCCACCTCCTTCTCCCAAACCCCCTCCCCCCAGCAACCCTCAGTTTGTTTTGTGAGATTAAGAGTCACTTATGGTTTGTCTCCCTCCCAATTCCATCTTGTTTCATTTATTCTTCTCCTACCTACTTAGAGCCCACTCAGTTTTAAGTCATTAAGTTTTGGTGTGATTTGTTACACAGCAGTATGTACCCAGGAGGGTGACACAGGTGGATAGGACAGATAGTGATGGTCCTTTGTGCTGATGGGCTTCTCAGTTGTTGGTTTTTTTGTTTTTTTAAATTTTGTTCGTTTATTTGAGAGAGGGGAGCAAGCAGGGGGAGCAGCAGAGGGAGAGGGAGAAGCAGGCTCCCCACTGAGGAGGGAGCCCAACTAGGGACTCGATCCTGGGATCATGACCCGAGCTGAAGAAAGGTAGACACTTAACGGACGGAGCCACTGAAGGGCTTCTCAGTTCTAATGTCCATTCTCAGCCGTCCCTCCCACAGGGTCACTTTATGTAATCTCTGTTCCCGCTGGACTGCTCTGCTCCTTGCCCCAGGACCATGGTCCCTGCTGTGACCAGCCCCTTATCTTGGCAGTCCTCCTGACCTGAAGAGCCCCCTCTCCACTCTCTGCCCCCCACCTCCTCCCCATCTCTCAAGGCCTCCCCTGACACATGCTGTGTCATTTCATAGCATTCCAGTGTCTTGTCTGTATGTGTCTCACCTATTTGACAAGTCCCTTTGAGGTCAGGGGCCAGCTCGTGCCTCAGAGACCCCTGTACTCTCTGAGCCATTGTGAGCGTGGATTGCAGCGGGCTGACCTGGGGAAGGGACGCTGAGGGTTCCGGCCACAGGGCGTCCTCCTGCTCTCTGTGGGTCTGCAATGACGCGTCTTCTGGGAGATCCAGCAGAGCCGGCTCTCTGGGCAGCCATTCACGAGCGGCACTTTGGGCAACAAAAGAGGTCGTGAGTGTGGGTGAACCCCGCAGATCTGAAGGGATGGCTGGAGGTCCTTCTGGAACTGCAGACCTGCTCTCTGGCCTGGGAGGGCAGGCGTTATAGGCACCTCTGGGTTCTGGGAAGGGGATGTGGGAGACCTGGGAAAAGGGATGATGCTTAAAGGTATTGAGGGCCCGCTGAGATCAGGCTCTCGGCCAAGTACATCACACCTCACTTAAGGCTCCATTCTACATCTGTTACTTCGGGCAAGCTCTGTAACTTCTCTAGCTCACGGTTTCCTCATGTGTGAAGCAAGGATAATGACAGTACTTATGCTAAGTGTGCTTGAGGAGTAAGTTAGCTGGTTTACTAGCACAGGGCCTGGCATAGGAGAAGCACTGAGCGTTAGTTTGTATGATTGACAGCGAACTTACTGGAAAGGCATCCGGGAGTGCAGGGTTTCTGGAGGGTTGGCGACCCCTCCCCCCCAACATTCCCATCTATCCCAGTGGAAGACCCAGTTGGCTGGGCACAGATGCCAAGGTCACAGGGGCGTGGGAGTAGAAAGGGACATCCCCCTGAGCTGCAATGAGCTGCTCAGGTTTACGGGTGACCCTAAACTCACAGGGCTGGGGGGCTTGTGTATCTCCCTCACGGCTATCTTCCCGATGCCTAGAACAGGGCCTGGCACATAGTGGGCGCTCAACAGGTGTTTGCAGAATGAAGGCAAGAATAAACCCATGGGTCCCCATTTTGTTTAGTGCCACCTGGATCTCAGGATTAATGATCACGGAGGAAGCCTAATGGTCCAGCTAACATCCCTTGGCCCTACTATGTGCCCCTCCCTGGGCTGGAGCTAGAGACTCGGGGCTGAGGCAGGCACAGCCCAGTCCTTGCAGAGTCCTGGCTGCATCTCTAGTGCGGTGAGCCAAGTGCCTCAATGGGGCTTGTAGCATGACAGTGGGAAAGGGCAGGAGTGAGAGGTTGATTCTGCCCAGATTCTCTCTTGGACAGACGACCTTTCCCCTTCTCCCCATCCATCCTTTTCCCCACTTGTTGGGGGTCATTGCCCACTGTCTCGATGGCTCAGACGCACCCCCCAGTGCCCACACACCTGTACTGCACTCTTGCTGCACCAGCACCCGCTCCTGGGGACCCACAGGATTAGCGGGCAGGAGGCTCGGTGGCTCTGACAGTCTTTGCCTCTCTCTCTCCTGGTTCCTGGCCCCACTCCCACTCCAGGTGTCTTTGGGGTTGACTCTGCCTCCTTCAGAGAAGGTCAGAGCTCCTTCCCCCTCCCTACAGAAGAAGCAAGGGAGGGCAAGAGGTTGCACTCACTGCCTCCTGCAAGAAGTGTCCTCCTCCCCCCAGCCTCTCCTCCACATCTGTGCTCCTGGCAACCTAACCTACAGGTGCACTCAAATAGAAGGTACCCTTTCCACAACTGAGGGCAGTTCCAGTCCTCTGAACACTCCAAGTTTGGGGACCTTGATGCCAGCGAGCTGGGCTCATCAGTGGAGAGGCTGTGCCTGCCCAGCCCCAGGGGGTGGGGCCCGGAAGAGGTGGGAGAAAGGGGTCAGCAAGAGGGTCAGCTCCCGTGGTCCTTTGCTCTCTCTGGGCCCCCGTGGGCAGGGACACTCCAGAGACCCTGCTTTGGACAATGTTGGGATGGGTGCAGTAAGTCTGGGGATTTTTCTTCCCCAGGGACTTTCAGTTCAGTTCATTATAACATAATAATTCTAACTACATAATAATTATAACCACATCATACTAACTATATACTGTAACAGAAAATAAGATGACAATAATACAAACTCTCTGCTATTATGGGGAAATGAATTGGACACAAAGAAAATAGGAGTCATTTGCCCTCAGGGACATTTTCTAATTGAATCTCCGACCTCTCATTTTTAGGGGGGAAACTGAGGCTCGGGAGGAGTAACTGGTCCAGAGTCTCACAGATAGTTAGTGAGAATCCAGAACTAGAAGCGGGACTCCTTACTCCTGGCCTCTATTCTTTCCCTACCTGCTCCAAGAGCTCATAAATTAGGTGGGGAGAAGGGGCGACTCCGGCAGTTGGGGGGGGGGTCGCACTGACGTAGGTAAGCAGAGGTCATGGGGGGAGGAGGACAGGTGAACAGTTAATGTCGCAGAGTCTTTTCTTTCCCTTTTGGGTCTTTTTTTTAAACTTTTTTTTCTTTTTAAGATTTTGTTTATTTGTTTATTTTAGAGATTGAGAGAGAGAGAGTACAAGCAGGGGGAGAGAGAGAGAGACAAGCAGACTCCATGGTGAGCACAGAGCCCTGTGCGGGGCTGGATCTCACGACCCTGAGATCATGACCTGATCCGAAATCAAGAGTCAGATGCTTAACCAACTGAGCCACCCAGGCGCACCCCCCCTCCTGTTGTGGGTCTTTGTAATGGTGACCACTCACTTTCACTGAGCCCTTACTAAGTACCAGACCCCTTAATGCATCATCGCATTTAATCACAAGGGATTGTCTCAATTGTCTGCTTTTTTTTTTTTTTTGGCCAGGGATGACATCAACTCTTGGAGAAATCATTCAAATTGTTCACAGGGACCTATTTCTAGATCCAGAGACCACACCTAGTACCCTCAAGAGGACAGGACATGGGTCTTCTCCTAACAGTCCCCTCCTTGCCCTGGCCAGGCTCCAACTTGCAGAGAGGCGCACTGACTGGCGGGACCATTAGGCCGGTGTTTGGGGAATAGTGGTCCGCTGATGCAGCAGGCAGCTGTCAGGGCCCAGCTGTCGGACGGCCGAGACCTTGGGCAGGTGCCATGTTCCCACCACTGAGCTGAAGTGCGTGCACTCTGGCAGCCCCAGGGCGGGGGCGCTCTCAGCTCATTTGAAAAGATTATTTGTGGGCAGCAAAGTGTGGCCAAAAGAGCAAGAATTGAACCAAATGTAAAACCCCCACTTTCCTTCAGGCTAACTGGGTGATTTGGAGACATTTATATAACTTTTCTGAGCCCTCGTAACCTTATTTGGACAATGGAGCTCCTGACACCCACTGTGCAGGGCTCTCGGGATGATTAGTAATCACAGCTAATGCTTTGTCTCATCATTTGAGCCTGACCATGTAGGAGACACTATTCTGAGCTCAGGATGGGGATCAGCTCACAGCATCATTGCAGCAATCCTGGGAGGTGCTATTTTTGTTCCCATTTCACAGATAAGTAAACTAAGGCAACCCACGAAAATTTACACGATACGGTCCATGCTCTAAAGGCTGTTAGATATATATTTTTTAAAAGATTATATTTAGGGGCGCCTGGGTGGCTCAGTGGTTTGGGCTGCTGCCTTTGGCTCGGGTCATGATCTCAGGGTCCTGGGATCGAGCCCCGCATCGGGCTCCCTGCTCCGCAGGAAGCCTGCTTCCCTCTCTCACTCTCTCTGCCTGCCTCTCTGCCTGCTTGTGATCTCCGTCTTTCAAATAAATAAATAAAATCTTTAAAAAAAAAAAAAAAGATTATATTTAGTTGACAGAGAGAGCTCACAAGTAGACAGAGAGAGAGAGGAGGGAAGCAGGCTCCCTGCTGAGCAGAGAGCCCGATGTGGAGCTTGATCCCAGGACCTTGGGATCATGACCTGAGCTGAAAGCAGAGGCTTCAACCCACTGAGCCACCCAGGCACCCCTAGATATTTTTAATATAACCCACTGGGAAAGTTAAGTTGAGTTGCTCTGGTCACACAGCTTGTGGAAGAGGGATTCAAGCCCAGATTGTCTGGCTCCAGAAACGTGGTTTGGAAACTCTACATGTTACTTTAGTTCTAAAGCACTTAGCACCTATTTTTCGAGTGCCTGGTGGGTTGTAACCTAGGGCCACAACCCTGGGTGAGTGCAGAATTGCTGAACTGAGTTATATGAGTCCTGGCCTTGCTTAAAATCTTGGTATTTTGTTCATTGTTATGCCCCAGTAGTGGGTCCGTGATTAAAGGAGCGAGATTGATACAAAGCGAAGGTCAAGCAAAGCTTTATTTCACGCCAAGCATTAAGAATCTAACCGAGGGGCGCCTGGGTGGCTCAGTGGGTTAAAGCCTCTGCCTTCAGCTCAGGTCATGATCCCAGGGTTCTGGGATCGAGCCCCACATCGGGCTCTCTGCTCAGCAGGGAGCCTGCTTACTCCTCTCTCTCTGCCTGCCTCTCTGCCTACTTGTGATCTCTGTCAAATAAATAAATAAAATCTTAAAAAAAAAAAAAAAAGAATCTAACTGAATGTTCAGGGCCACACCTCTTACAAGAGAGGGCGACCCTTCTCTGTTTCACAGACTAGCTTTTAAGGGCAAAGGCCATGCAGCCGGGCCTGGCCACGCACAGGTGGCCAATGAGATTGTAACACAGGCAGGAAACTCCACAGTGATGCTAGGTGACCAATTGAGTTACAATTTACCCTAGTAGACATCTGAACCAGCCTATTACACCTTGATTGGGATTGGCGCCCAAAAGGCTCCCAAAGGGCGGGGCCCATACTCCTTGGTAACCAGGGAGACAGTATGTACCCCCCCCCCCCACTGATGGATGTCTCCACCTGGTCTGACCCACCTTTGTATCTGGGCTTTGTTACCTGAAGCTGGTTTATCCCCTGGGGGAAGGGGAGCAGGGACAGTTTCTAAATAGGTCCTTACATTCATCATGGGTTATTTTTGCATTAAGTTTGATTTTAAAATTACAGTAATATAGTATTAATTTTAGTTACTGAGTTGTGTGGTACCCCCTTAAATTTTGCCCCAAAATGAGTATCTTGCTGGTCTCATCCTGGTCCCCACCTTGCTTGACCTGCCCACCCAGCCCAGTTAAAAAAAAAAAAAGTCTCCCAGGGCAGCAGAATCAGGGAATAGAGAGAGGCTCTTCCAAGACTAATTGGTTCCCAAGGCAAAGATTAATTTGTATGAGCCGTGCCAACTGGTCCAGAGGGTGGGGCAGTATTTTCTTGGGCAGCAGTGGCTGGTTCTCAGCACAAAGGTGACCTCTGCTATGGGGGTGGTGGGGCAGGTAGATGGCTCCTTTCCCAACTTCCCAGAGAAAAATTACTGTGGGAGCCTGAGAAAAGGAAGAGCGCGGGCACACACCCAGAGCCAAGTTCTGCATTGTGAAATATCGAGCCTCATTCTGGGGCTGAGGCCCTCTCATGGAGAGGCTGGCCTAGAGGTTGTCCACTCACCCCCTTTCGGCTCCTTTGTTCCCAAAGGGCTCCCACTGTCCTTATGTAAATTGAGTAAGCATGTAGCCAATGAAACGGGAGTTCCAAAAGCGAGTTGTGATTTATGCAGAAACGAAATGAAACGCTTGGAAGAGACTGGATAACTGTGACCTTAAGAAATCGCTACCAGATTAGGTGTCTGTGAGAAAGCTGAAAGCCTGGGAAGGAAGGTCGTAAAAACCTGAAAGAGCTCATGCAGATTGCTTTACGAGGGTCTCAAAGTCATGGTGCTACTTTAAAGAAATGGAATTATGGGGGCGCCTGGGTGGCTCAGTGGGTTGAGCCTCTGCCTTCGGCTCAGGTCATGATCTCAGGGTCCTGGGATCGAGTCCCACATCGGGCTCTCTGCTCAGCAGGGAGCCTGCTTTCCTCTCTCTCTCTTTCTCTCTCTCTCTGCCAGCCTCTCTACCTACCTGTGATCTCTCTCTGTCAAATAAATAAATAAAATCTTTAAAAAAAAATGGAATTATGGGTGACGTATGACGGCAGTGGTTTATAGAAGACAGAAAGCGAAGAACTCAAAGGATTGGCAGACGCATCTATTTATGAGTTTTAAATTAAAATAAATGCTTAATTGTAATAATTTGTAATGGGTGATTTGTAATAATTTCTCTCCAACCAACTTTTCACTTACACTGTGTCAATCATATCAGATAAGAGAGATTTTCCTGTATTTGTTTATGTCAATGTCAGCCTCCATATATCCTTCGGGTATCCCACCAGTAACAGGTCCTAGTAACTTGTGTCTGTGCCGCACCCAGCATTTTCGTCTCAATGTCACTATGATTATTTCACAGCAAGGAAACATTTAAGTTCATTGGTTTAACATCAGTTAGCCTATAGTTGAGAAGTCATTTGCATAAGCAGCACTGATTGGTTCCTTAAAGCAAGGAACATTTGCATCGGTGGTGTGAATGGTCCATAGACTAATAGTACATTTGTAAGCCAGTCTGTGGTTGGTCACCAGGGTAAGACTCTACTTGTGAATTTATGCCTCATGGGTAGTGGAGTGGGGCCGTTCCTTACCCAAGATGGAGAAGGCATCTCTTCCTCCAACTCCAAGGTTGACCAAGGCCACAGAAATGTATTTTATGGGTGAACTTTCCTGACCTTTGCCAGTGCCGTAGACCCCGTGGTGGCGGGCAAAGAGGTTATGTGAGGTCATTAAGTGCAGGGAGGGGAGAAGTGGAGTGTGGGTTTACTCATCTTCTAGGGCCAGTTGTTGGCTCATTCCCCATCTTCACTTCCAACCACCCCGGGCGGTTGGGGCCCCTGAATGGGGAGCCCACAGCTTAGAGTTCTAAAAAGAGAAAAGGTTTTGGGTTTAGGAAGTAGTGACCCATTCAAACAATATAACCTACACTTCCTGCATTCCCAAACCCCAAAGAAAAAAAATCCTTGCTCTGGAAGGATCCTAAGAAGTCATAGAGTCCTGCTTTGAAACTTCCATCCAGCTTTCTTTTAACCACAGGACTGAGTCCAGTGTGGGCAGGGAGGGCTCCAATCCACTGGAGGACTGGGAAGGTGTCTCTGGGTGACAGGGCTTACCTCCAGCCACCAATGCAGACAGTGGTAGGGGCCTGATCACGGAGTGTCTGTAGGAGTCCTATAAGTGTGGTTGGCCCAAGACTCTGGCGTTATGAGTGGGCTTGGAGGCCAGAGATATATTAGGAGTACAAAAATTGGGGATTTTCTCAAAGCCAAGTGGAACAAAGGGCCCGTGTGTGCAATTTTTCCCCCCATTTCTCTTCCTACCTGTCATCTTGGAAATACTTTGAAAAAGATGCCAAAGGTGGATATTGAAATATGGGTTCTATTTGCTATTAAGAGATTATTTGCTAAAAAAAAAAAAAAGGAAAAATATTGGTTGTCGGTCCTTGGGGTTTTGTTTAAAAAAAAAAAAAAAAAGAGGGGCACCTGGGTGGCTCAGCGGGTTAAGCCGCTGCCTTCGGCTCGGGCCATGATCTCAGGGTCCTGGGATCGAGCCCCGCATGGGGCTCCCTGCTCAGCAGGGAGCCTACTTCCTCCTCTCTCTCTCTGCCTGCCTCTCTGCCTACTTGTGATCTCTCTCTGTCAAATAAATAAATAAAATCTTATTTATTTATTTATTTATTTATTTATTTATTTATTTATTTGACAGACAGAGATCACAAGTAGGCAGAGAGGCAGACAGAGAGAAGAAGGGAAGCAGGCTCCCTGCTGAACAGAGATCCTGATGCGGGGCTCGATCCCAGGACCCTGGGATCATGACCTGAGCCGAAGGCAGAGGCATTAACCCACTGAGCCACCCAGGCGCCCCAAAATCTTAAAAAAAAAAAAAAAAAAAGATACCTCTCTTAAAAAAAAAGATCAGGTTTGCATGCTGAAGAAATGGCACCCTAGGCGATTCCCAGTGGGGCTGACATTCCCCACCAGGGAACATCCAGCCATGTCTGGAGACATTCAGTTGTCATGGCGGGGTCTGGGGCACTCCTGGAATTTAGTGGGTAGAAATGAGAGGGGCCCACAATGCACAGGGCAGCCCCTCACAGGAATTATCCCACTCCCAATGTCAATGGCGCCAAGGTTGAAGATTTTGTTCTAGGCTGAGCCCGGGCTCGCCGTGTGACCTTGTGTGAGTCACAGAAGTCTCTAGGCCTGGGGCCTGCCCCTTGGTGAAACAGAGAGAGAAAGAAATGTTGCAACATTATAGCAAGGATTTTAAAAACACAGGGAATGCGTTTACATGAGAGGAATATAACATAGATTTGCACAGTTGGGGGTTGGCAGCGCCAGTCTTGGGGTAAAAGAGAGCGTGCTGGCAGAGGAGGGCTGGGTTGGGATGGATCAAGGTGTGTTTCACTGTCTGCTCCCACCACAACAGCAGTTTTGCTCCTTCTCTGATACCTTCATCTGCCAAATCGGGTCAAAGCAGGACTTTCTTAGAAAGGGAGCTGACACTTGCCAAACACCACATACAGATGTCAGATGTGTTTGCATGTCTTATATAAGCTTTACAAAACCCTGCAAGAGGGTTCCATATATGAGACAAGGAAGCTGAGGTTCAGAGAGGTAAAGTGACTTGCCCAAGGTCACACATCTCCTAAGGCAAAACAGGAAAGCCATCCTAGGCTGATTTGTTTTCCGAGTCCCTTTACTTGATGCCACTGGTGATGGCTTTCTGAGTCGTCCTGCAATAAGCCCCTTGTTTTTGGTGGGGGAAGGGTGTAGAGCATGAAGGGTTTCCTCACTCTTCCTTTTAGACTCTCAGCCTCCTTGCTTGTGGTCAGAGCCTGGTGCCAGGCAGGCCAGTGACCATAGCCAGAAAGTAAGTAGACGTCAGCAGTGAAGACCTGGGCTTGTCCTCACTGAGTCAGATTTGAATGTTCTATCTTGGACAATTCACTCATCTTATGGGCCTGAGTTTCCTCAGTCACCGTCTGGGTCCCATTACCCGTATGAAACTCCTCCGCCCTCTGAGCTCAGGATGGATCCCCTTAACTCAGGACTGACCTCCTAAGCTCAGAAAGTCCTAGAGACTTCGACCTGTCCGTGTCATCTTTTAGAAATCAACTAATGAATTGCAGGAACAGGAAAAGAAACGTTTAGGGAACACACCTGCCCATATGAATCACAAATTCCCTGACAATTACCTCAGCTTCGTTAGAATGTTAAAACCCTCTCTGAATATTCATCTCAAGCCCTAATAAAAGGAGCCTGCTGGGGAGTCCTGGCTTTGGAAGCTATTCCCCAAGGACCTCCTTGTTTGTACAAATAAAGTGACCTCTGCCTGGTGTAGTCTTGGTCTCCAGAGCACCACGGAACGGGCCCACTTGGGGCCAGCAACAGCCCCAACTGCAGGATTGCCCTAAGGCTGAGAAAACCTGTGTGTTTTGTCATCACGCAAGGGTCACCTGAAGGTGAGGGAGGCTGGGGTGCAGACTCCCGCTGGACAGGAAATCAGAACACCGGGGTTCTAGTTCCAATGCTACCCCTAACTCCTCCTAACAAAACCCCAGGCTTCGAGGGAATGGAAATTAGGCCAGTGGAGAGAAAGTGACCCCACAACCCGCTTTCCTCTCTGGAGCTCACTTATTTACATGTTGTTGGACAACAAGGCAATCCAGAAACTTCTGAGCTGGGCTGGGTCCTTGATGTCTCCCTGTGGACAGGCAGATGCAGAGGGGACCTTCTCATGGGGTTTATGACTCATTCAGAAGGGTTCCTCTGAGAAGCCTATAGTTCTGTGGGTAGGGACTTCGGTTTACGTCCCCCATGCTTCTGTGTCCTGACTCCGTGGTTTGGATCCTTGCTCCTCAGAGAGAGTGGTCTGGACCACCACCAGCGGCAGTGGCGTAGTTTAGGATCTGGTGAGAAATGCAGACCCTCCCCCACTCAGACCTGCCGATTCAGCATCTGCCGTTTTTGGAACAAGACAGGGGGTTCTTCTGCATGTTCAAATGTGGGATGGGGGCACCTGGGTGGCTCAGTGGGTTAAGCCTCTGCCTTCGGCTCAGGTCACGGTCTCAGGGTCCTGGGATCGAGCCCTGCGTCGGGCTCTCTGCTCAGTAGGGAGCCTGCTTCTTCCTCTCTCTCTGTCAGCCTCTCTGCCTACTTGTGATCTCTGTCTCCATCAAATAAATAAATAAAATCTTAAAAAAAAAAAAAAAAAGAAAAGAAATGTGGGACGAATCAGGTTAGGGCAAGCAAATGTGTACTAAAATGTTCACTCTCCAGGATTTTACAATTTATTTATTGTTTGAGAGAGAGAGAGAGCACACAAGCGAGTGGGAGGGGGGAGGACAGAAGGAGGGGGAGCGAGAATCTCAAGCAGAGATTGCGGCCTGACGCAGGGCTCCGTCTCACAACCCTGAGATCATGACCCGAGCTGAAGTCAAGAGGCTTCCTGACTGCATCAGCCAGGCCCCCCTGCAATGTTCCCTCTTAAATTCTCAGACCTGCAGGCCTCAAGTGTTAGAAGAGCACAGCATTCCTCAAACTGTTTCATCAAAGAATCCTAGTAGATCGGGGCTGGCAAACTTTCTGCAAAGGACCAGATCGTAAATATTTTAGGCTCTCGGACCATACGGTCTCTGCTGCAAGCAGTCGGCTCTGTTGTTGCAGGGGAAACGCAGCCATATGGCGTAGCTGTGTTCCAATAAAACTTTATTTACAAAACATACTTGGTTCGCAGGCTCTCGTCCTAGTGGAGCAACGATTTGGCGTCTAGCGCTCCGCAGTTACGTCCCAAAAGTTCTCAGAAGTCTCGTCTCTCATCTGGAAAGCTGAATCTGAATTTTGTAGCTGGCTTCATGGCATAGCTGGGTTTAATATAGTTTTTTTTTTCCTTCCTACCCAATCTTCATAGGAAATTGATGCTTTAGGAAGAGGCTTTGCCTTTATTCTCTGCCTTTATATCCCCCGCCGGTCTGCCAAGGAGCAAACATTCAGAGACGCTGGCCCCACACGCCTGCTGGGAGTGAGGCTTTGTCTCCTAAGGAATGAATCCTGATTGATTGATTAAATCGTCTTAATCCTGTCTCCTAAGGATTGAAAGCAAGAGAGAAGAGCTGCTCACAGGGCCCAGGTGTGCAGTTGGTAGTACTAATGATGCTTATCACAAGCCTCTGTTATTTAATTGGCTTTTGACGGGGATGGAGGGCAGAGGCCCATTTTACAGATAGGGAAACTGAGGCTCTGGGCAATTAAGTGACTCAGCCACTGCCCCTCCTTGTCAGTGGTACAGTTCAGAGCTCTGGCCCAGTGAGCGCCCTTCCTTCTGCCCTGTCACAGTTTGTGCTCTTAATTTGTGCCAGAGATAATGTGGATGGGCTGAATTGCCTCTCTGGGCCCGATTCTCAAGCCTTCCCTGTACTCATGGCTTTGGTCTTGTCACTCTGCCGTGTCCTTCTGGGAGGAAGGGGAGAGACACGTGGAGCTGAGCTGCCCCAACCAGACCTGCTCAGCGGCCGCAGAGCCCTGACTTGGAGTGATTCCAGCCAACGTCCCCAGGGCCACCTGACTCCCGGCTGACCTCAGACATGTGAAAAAGAAATGCTTGTCATCGGATGCCACGGAGGGCCTGTGGTTGGTTGTCACACAGGGCTGTTATTCACACCAGCAATAATTCCCCTCTCGAGGGGACGCCTGGGGGGCTCCGTCAGTGTCTGCCTTTGGCTCAGGTCCTGATCTTGAGGTCCTGGTATTGAGCCCAGAACAGGGCTCCCTGCTTGGTGGGGAGTCTGCGTCTCCCTCTACCTCTGCCCTGCTTGTGGACGTGGGCACATGCGCTCTCTCTCTCAAATAAGAATAAATAAAATCTTAGGAAAAAAAATAAATAATTCTCCTCTCGATTTTCTATCAGGACTCTGCCAGCTTCCTTGAGGCTTGTCAGCACACCCACGCTGCACCTGTCCCCAGCAGGGCCACTAGGGGGCTGCACTGTGCCGGGGTGGGGGGCTGGGGGCACAGTCCTTTAAGTCTGGGCACTAATGGCAGAATAACATAGTTGTTAGCCACCCAGGCTGGGCTTAGGTTGTGGCACCCGCTACTTGCTGTGTGACCTTGGGAGAGTTTTAAAACCTCTCTGAGCCTCAATTTCCCCATCTGTCGAGGGGGAGAATAATCAGAGTTGTCGTGATTATTAAGGGAGTGTGCACCTGAAGCCCTTGAGTGGCACTTGGCGCACAGATCGAGGCTCAATACCCAGTGACTGCGTTATACTCCCAAGAGCACTCAGTGGTCCTGGGCCTGTGGGGCTCTGGGCCCTCGGGGCCGGGGGTTCCGCTGCTGAGGTGGAAGGTGAATGGGCGGGTCAGCGCCTCAGCGCCCACTTTCCCTCACTTCCAGCCATTGGTTTGTGGCCTCTTGACAAAGTCCCCAGATCCTTGCTGTCACCCAAGGGAGTCCCTCATGACCCCTCCCTTGCCTCTCCTTGCACTCCCATGGCTCACTCCAGATTCTGCCGGGAGGGAGGAGGGACGGGGTAGTTATTTCCTATTGCTGCCTTAACAAATGATCGCAAATCGTTTACTGGCCTAAAACCCGTAGAATAATTATCTTGTAGCTCTGGAGGCTCTCGGGGAGAACCCTTTTCCCAATCTTTTCCAGCCTCTAGAGGTCGCCTGCCCTCCTTGGCTTGTGACCCCTTCCTCCCTCTGTAAAGCCAGCAGCGGAACATCTTAAAATTGCCATCTGACTCTGACCCCCTGCTCCCAGCCCTATCCCCCCTCCGCCTCCAAACCGCCTGTAACACAGGACTGGGTAATGGAGGATACTCCCCCCATCCCGAGGCCACAGAGCAATCACGTCTGCCAAATCCCTTTTGCAGCAGGAGGTAACACATTAGCAGGTCCCGTACATGAGGACGTGGACGTCTTAGGAGGGCTGTTACTCTGTTTGCCACAGATAGACATGCACACGGCAGTGGCTCTTGTCCCCAAGTCTGAGAATTGTACACTCTCGCTGGGTGAACAGAGCCGTGGCTTGTGTTTTATCCTTTATTAGCTAATAAAAAGCAATCTGGATAATTCAAACACATTCATGAAAGTTTATATAGATTTTAGACAGGAGGGGGCAGCTCAGCGACACAACTCAGATGCCTCTTATGTCAGCACTGAATTATTACTGAGCTACTAAACCCCTCTCTCTGTCATTGCCTAGGTCGGGCCATGCTGATTTTGTCCCGGTTCATTGCATTAGCCTCCTGGCTGGCCTCTGTGCCTCCACTCTTGCCTGCTCCAAGTCACCCTGCATACAGCTGTCAGATGCATGCTTTGGGGGTACATATCTGAACCCAGGGGTCCTTTTCTATCCACAACCTTTCTCTGGCTCTCTACCACCCTCAGAATAAAGTCCCAACAGTCCCTGCCACAGTGCAAGGCTGTCCTTGAAAGACTTTTGCTCACTTTCCAGACACATCTCTTGCCGTTCCCTGCCTGGGTGGCCAATCATCCCAGTTTGCCTGGGACTGTCCCAGTCTTAGCTCTGAAAGTCCCTGCATCCTGGAAAACTACCCAGTACCGGAATTGCTGGTCCCTCTTTCCCTGCCCCGCACTTTATGCTCTAGCAGCACCCGTTGCTTGGAGATATCTTCCAAGTAGCTGCCGTGATTCTGTTCACGCCCTTCTCTCAGTTGGGAAAGCCATCCCTTAGGTTATTCCCCCCAGGTACCACAGAGGGGTGTGCCGAACTGCAGATAACTGACAACCTCATTACGGTGGTTAAAACCAGTGCAGGTTTATTATTATTATTATTATTTTCACATAATAAGACATTCAGAGCCTGGTTGCTGGCATTGGATCTGCAACTTAGTGATGGTGGAACTCATGGCTGCAGTTTTCCTGGCTACAAGATGGCTGCTTCAGCTCCATGCATCACATCCATATCCATATTCTTGCAGGGCAGTAGAGTTGTGGTGGTCAAGAGCATGGGTTCTGGAGCCAGATTACCAATGCCTGGATCCAAACCCCATCACCTCCTAGTTAAATCACCTTGGGAAGTCACCAGCCCTCTCTAGCCTCAATTTTCTCATTGGTGAAAAACCTCATAGGGTCGTTTTGGAGATTCAGGGAGGGAATGCATGCAAAAACCTGTAGAATAGGGCCTGGCACATTGTAAGTGCTCAATATGTATTAGCTTTTATTTTATTAATAAAATTAGCTGCAAGGGACCTGAGGGCAGCAAGTATTTAGTGTTTGTAAACTCTAATAGACATGGAGACAGGCACAAAAGGAGGCAGCTAGAAATGAAGTTTGGGTCAAGCCACCAGCAGCATCTTCTATACTTGGGTACCTTCTATTCACATTTTAAGACTCAGCTTGGGCATCACCACCTCCAGGAAGCCATCCTAGACTTTTCCTGCCAACCAACACTGATTGCAGTGTTCCCTTTCTATGTTCCTGCTCTGTACTCTCCAACCTCCATACTCACACCAGGGAATTCAGGAATCTGTTGGTTCATCTCTTGCCGAACAGAGATCTTGTCTGAACCATCCCTGGATTCCCAGGACTGAGCAGATGCCAGGCTGCTTGAGGGCCTCTTTGCTTGTTGAGTAACTAAAATCTTTCCTGAGAATCGCCCTGGCCTAGTAAGGTATGGGAGGTGTGTCTGGTCCTCATCTCCAGGAGCCAAACTCTGATGGGGGGAAAGCGGACGGCTCAAGGCCAACCAGAGGCTGCTGTAGCTGGGGACTCTCCCAGCAGGGGTCCAGACCTCGGGTGGGAGCACTCCCTCCATAGATGAGTGCATTCTCGGGAACACCATGGTCAAGGGTCTGGGGCCCCACTTGGACACTGGATCACCCTCTTTTTTGGCCCCGCTTGCCCTCTTGTTGGCCTCAGGAGGGCTCCCTTCCTTCCCTAAGCCTCTGTGGCTCCTGCATTACTGGTCATCCTGAGCTGGCTCAGCTCTGTCTTCTCTCTGGGCCTCAGTTTCCCCACCCACCCTTCTGGTACAGTGCAAGTTTTCCAGCTCTGACCTGCTGGGATTACGGGTAGAAATCACTCTTTTCCTCAAACCTATGCCCCCTGAGGGAGGCTCTGGGGCCTCATCTACCTCACGATGCCCTGCACAGGGCTGGCATAAGGACAGGGCTCATGAAACACTTCCTGGCTGAGAGAGCCCAGGCTAACAGCGGCTACGGGGTCTGCTGCTCCAGTAGGGGCCTACTGGGGAGCCTCTTTCTCCGGGACCCAGTGTAATGGGCACCCTCCCATGGCCAGCATTTCCAGGCTGGGGAGCTGCTCTTGGGGAAACCCCATCCCCCACCTGCAGTGGATGGGGGCGGCCTGAGGCCCCACCAGACTCCTCTGTGGAGGAAGGATCAGGAAGGTGGTGATCTGATCAGGAGACTGTGGGTCACAGCCTGTGAGATGCTGGGGCGAAAGCGGCCGGTGTGTCCTAACTCCTAGCCTCTCAGGCCACCATGGGGCTTTCTGAAATTCCCCTTCCCGTAGCACCCCACCGGCTTCCCCCACAGTCTCACCAGGCTGGCAGAGGGGGGCTCTCTTTGCATCCCTGGTGTGGCAAGGGGCAGCCCCTACAGAGCCCGGGACCCCCCAGGGGAGGCACACATCAAGAATGCAGGCAGCTTGAGTGGGGAAGGAGGTTTATTGGGGTTGCAGGCTCCCAAGGATGAATCACTGCTGCATTTTCTGGAAGAGAAGAGAACAGAGTGAGGACTTGGTGGAGGGGAGTGTGTGTGTGTGTGTCCCCTTCCGGAGAGAGCACCACCCTGGACTATAGAAACAGGGGTCACGGCAGGCAGCCATGTCTCACCTCTGCCCAACGGGTCTGAGCCCCCTCGACACTTCAGACCACTGGGCAAACGGGGCTCAGAACACACCCTGCCCCCAAGCACGAAGGCCCGGAGCCCAGGGTGACCTCGGTTCCCCCCACTGTCCATGCTGACCCCATCTCCCCTGTTGGGCCCTGCTCTCACGGGGGCCACGTTACCCCTGGGGCCACGGGTGTGGTGTCTGGGATGGAGCCGTAAGGAGCTCCTAGGCCAGCGGATGAACGTAGGACATCCGTGTCGGTGCCCCTCACCGCCGCCAGCTCAGCAGCGGGTGCTTCCGGGAGGGGCGCGTGCCTGCGCAAGCGCATGCGCGGGCCGGTGGGGCGGGGGCGGGGGCTGGGGACGGGCGCCCACCTCGTTAATCCAGTCGATGTAGGCGGACACGCGGGTGAAGACCGTGGGCTTCTTGAGCGTGTTGCAGCCCAGGCCGGAGCCGAAGCTGACGATGCCCCGCACCTCCCAGACACCGTTCTCAGCCTGGCAGTTCAGCGGGCCGCCGGAGTCCCCCTGTGCCGGACCGGGTGGTCATTAGCCGCGGGGCCTTCCCCCCCCCACCCCCCCCCAGGCAGGCTCGTGAGGCAGGGGCGAGCGGGTCACGGTGGGGGAAACGGGCTGGCGCCCCCTGTTTTGGCCTCCGCCTGTCCATGGTGGAGGGTGGGCAGAGGAGATGTGGTTTGGGGGTGCCCGACTAGCTCTTCGGTTGCTGTGGGATCTTGGGACAACGATAGCCCTGTCTGGGCCTCGGTTTCCCTAGCTGTTCAGGTCACCGTGTCTAAGGCTCTGCCCAGAGAGGTCAGGCTGCCGGGAGCCCAGAGAGGTGTTAGAGACCTGAGAGATGAGGAAGGTGGGAGTGGGCCAAGGGGCTGTGTTTGGAAAAAGGACAGTTTCTGACGGTTCTCGATGTTTCTGTGTCAGACTCCCTAAGTCCTGGGCCTCCCTGGGTGGATGGAGCTGATGGCGTGAAGGAGCATGGCTTGTCAGACTCGGTCCCCACACCAGCCCTGTGCTCGCTGCGCGTCTGTTTTATAGATGGGAAAATCGAGGTGCAGAGAGGGTCAGCGGCCTGTGCAAGATGGCGCGGCCGGGCGTGGTGGGGCTGGGACTCCAGCTCCCATACTCGTGCTCCTTGGTTACTTCTGCCCTTGCCACAGTGCTGAGGCGTGGGGGGTGACAAGTTGCCCCTAAGCCTCCTGGGCCCAAGCAGGGGAACGGCTCGCTCGTGTGGGTCACCCACTCCCACCCTCCTGTGCCTCCTCGCTGCCCCCTTCGGCTCGGGCCCCCTGGAGGAGGAAGGGACGGACGCAGGGCCCAGACACTCACGTTGCAAGCCGAGATGACGCCGTCGCCCCCGGCACACACCATCGTGTCCTTCACCATGCTGCCCCACCAGTCCCTCTGGGTGCACGTGGCGTGATCTACCACGGGCTGCAGGCCCTGCTGCAGCTCGTCGGCAATGGGGCCGTTGGCTGGGGGGAGAGCACAGACAGGGGTTCCCGGGTCAGCCAGGCAGGACCAAGCCTTCAGGAAACAGAGGGCTGCCTGGGGCTGGGGCAGGACCCGGTGAGCTCTGCCTAGGCTGTGTGGGACCCACATGTGCGCCCCTAGTTGAGAGGCATGACTCTGTGCCTAGGGTCCTAAAGTGTGGGTCAGGACCCCTCTTAGGGTGGGACGGGGGAGCCCACCGGAGGCAGAACCGATGTGTAGAAAAACCTCGAGGAGTATCTTTAATTTTGATTCTGCGGTTTCTCTCGTCCGTCACATCGGTAGGTCCTTCCCATTCCAATATTGTCCAAGTATTGACCCGCATTTTCATCGAAGTCTCCTATACTTCCACTTACTTGCATGCAACCTTTTAACTTAGACATACGGTTTACCATAAGCTCTACTCCCCTACCCGCAGTGGCTCATTTAGGTTATTTTGTAGTCTCTTAGATGGCACTAAGTACGCGTCAAGCACTATTCTAAGCACCTGACCAGTTCTAATGCGTTTATCCTCACAACAGTCCTTCTGTGTGCTTGTCAGGGCATCTTTCCCGCGCTGCATGCTTAATAAATATTAGCTGTTATTATTACAAAGTTAAAAATGGTGAGAAGTTTAGACAGGAAAAGTGGTGGGCGAATGTGGGTGGCATGCTTATTGCGGGAGCCGCTTCCTCCAGGAAGGCTCTCAGGATATGCCGGGGAGGGAGGAGGGACTGTACTCACTCCAGAGGCGGCCCCAGCCAGTGACGTAGCAGGGGTAGTCTTGAGGCAGCAAGGAGCCCGCCTCTGGCAGGCAGGCCACCTGGATGGTGTCGCTCAGCTGCACGGGCTCCGCCAGCTTGATGAGAGCAATGTCGTTGCTGGAAGCCCAAGTGGAGGTGGTGAGTGTGTCGGAAGGTCTAGGCTGCACAAGCCAATGCTAAGCCGCCCGGACTGTCAGCTGGGAGTCAAGCCTAGGGTGACCAGGAGTCCTCCGGTCTAGGATATGCACGGAGGACTCCTGGTCACCCTAGGCCTTCTAATGCCGTGGCCCTCCCCTCTGCCTCCTGTGCCTTCGGGTCCTATGAGGCCTTACAGCGGGGAGGTTGGGGCTTTCCGAGACACTGAAGGCTAGATATCAACCAGAAACTAAAGCCAATTGGAAAGGATTAAAGAGGGGCCCTGGCAGATGCAATTTTTAATATTTTCATGTAAACAGAATGAAAGCTGGTGACCCTAGACAGACCAGTTTGATTTCCCGTTCTGCCACGCACCGGGCTGTGTGGCCTGGGGAATGTATCTTACTTGGCCTCTCTGGGTCTTAGGTCCATGTCTAGGGGTGTCGTGAGGATTAAATAAGTCACGGCATATGAAGTGCTTATTGCCCTGTGGGTATATAGTAGGCACTCCATAAAGGTGAGTCCCGGCTCAGAGACTTCAGGCCAGACACCGTGGGGGCTTCAGGGTTTTATTCCCTGTGTCCCTTCTGGGAGCCGTTGGCCAATGATGGAAATGGAAAAGGAGTCTGTCTACTTGGCCTTTTCCCATTTTGCATAAAGGGGTCATCTGCTGGCTCTTCAGGGTGGGGATGGGGTCCAGGCCCAGGTTGGGGGCAGACTCGGCAGCTCCATGTCAGGGACCCCCTCCTTCCTGTGCGCTCCCCTCAGGGGCAGGGGCACGGTCGGCACTCACCGCACCAGGAAGGAGTTCCACTTCTCGTGGACGACGATGGATTCCACATTCGCAAACACGGAGCCTTCCTCATCCTCCACCACCAGGTTGTTCTTCCCCAGGGCCACGCGGTAGGTCAGGGTGTTGCTGAGCAGAGGCAGGGGGCTGGGTCAGCGTGGCTTCCTGCCCTCGCCAGCCGGTGGGGGAGGGTGGGAACTCAGGGCTTTGGTGACCCAGCCCTGTGGCCACCGTGGGAATCATTTGTAGAGGGTGTGGGAGAAGGGAGCATCTCTCTGCTCTAAGCCTTTCCAGGGCTCAGGGTAAAGACCCTGCTCTTGGAGTCAAGTCGATTTCGATTCCTAGGTGGGTGGTCTGGGGCCTCATTTCCCTCATCCGTACAGTGGAGACAGTGTTGGGGTCCCTTCCCAAGGCAGCTGCGAGGTGAGCTGGTCCAAGCCATATGATCTCTGTCACCCACTTCCGGTTCCCCTCACACACTCCCTCCTGCCACCCGCACTTCCTTGTTACTTCTCCAACCTACCAAGTGGGTTCCCTCCTCTTGGTCTTTGCACTGGCTGTTCCCTCTGCCGGGGACACCCTTCCCTTACTTTCCTCGGGGCTTTGCTCAGATACCCCCTTTTCAGAGACATTTTCCCCTGGGCACCTCATTTAAAATAGGACCCCTTAGGCTTTTTATCCCGCCTTATTTTTCTTCCCTGCCACTTGATACGTTATATATTTACTGCTTCAATGGCCTGTTGCTCTTTTGCCGGAATGTGAGCTCCCTGAGAGCACAGCCTTGGTCCTCACTGCCGTGTTCCCTGGCACACTGGGGGCGCGCGATAAATACGTGTTGAATGAACTAAGTTACTGGACGTGAGTAGCTTATTTAGCCCAGGGTCTGGAGTGTAGTCGATGCTCAGTCAAAGCAGCTTTTAGAGCTGCCCCACCCCAGGGCAACAGTGGGGCCCCAGGGCGCCAGCCCCGTTCACCTGATGCAGTGGGCAGCGGTGAGCACGTAGTTGTCGGCAATCAAGGTGCCGCCGCAGGTATGTCTCCACTCGCCGTTCTTGAGGTACTGGAGAGAGATCTGGAGCAAGGTGCGGGAGAGCCACGCATCAGCCCCGGGGCCACACCCCGCCACCCTCTCCAGCCAGCCTCCCCCCCCCGCAGCGGTGTGCTTACCTGCCAGGGCCAGCTGTGAGGCCTGGCATTGTCTCCTCCCACCACTCGGGCCGATAGGTTGGGCTGGAAGGTGGGGGCCCCGCAGCTGGAGGCTGGGGGGCCCAGGAGAGGAAGTACACAGGTGAGAGGGGCCCCCCCGGCATCCCCAGCAGGGAAGGGACAGGTGGAAAGAGCACAGACTTCGGGGGTGGGGCGGACACAGGTTCAGGCTTTACTGCATGGCTTTGGGGAACCTGTCTAGCTCTCTGGGCCTCAGCTTCCCTTTCTGTGAAATGGGAAGAATGGCGTCAACCTGGTGAGTTTATCCTGAGGACTCAAACTAGACGATGTATAAGAAGAGCCTCGTGTTTAACACATCGAAGGACGTACAAAAGCCGGGGTGGGTGTGTGCCCACGGGTCTGGCTGCGTCCTTCACCCTTTGGTGGTCCCTTTTTAGACCTCAGCGTAATGGGGATGTGAGAGCACTGAATCCTGGGGTCCAGCCTGTCCTAGCTGTGCCACTGTGTGCAGCGGTCAAGAACAAGTGCTCTGCATGAAGACAGACCCGGAGTCAAACTCCGGCTCTACCACTAACCAGTCACGTGATCTTAGGCGAGATGCCGAGCCTCCCCGAGCCTCCCGCCTGTCTGTGAAGTGGAGATATTCATAGGCCCTGCCTCTTGAGGATCATATCAGCTCCAGCATGTAAAGGGCTTAACACTGTGCCTGGCACATAGTAACCATGGAACAAACAGGTGCTGCTATTATTATTCATGATTGTTGTTGTTGGCCGGAAGGACTCTTTGTCAAGTGCTCTCATTTGTCCTAAGAGCCAGTGGGGCTTAGAGAGGTCACGGGGCTAGTCGAGGGCCCGCTGAGAGTAAGTGATGGTCAAGCCAAGTACCCCGATTCCTATCTGGGGGAAGGCCCCCAAAATGCATGAGCACAAGCATCAGTCCCCGGGGCAGAGATGCCGACACCAGGAAAGCCGAGCCGTTACGGTCCCTGCCGCTGGGGACCGAGGCTGGCTGGTTACTGTGTCCCCAGGCCACATCCTCAGCCCTGTTCTACAGATACGGAAGCAGAATTGCCCAGCAAGCAAGTGTCTTATCTGACATGCTTGTCTGGTCACCCCAAAACTCCTTTCCTAGGCCCCCTGCTCCCCTCCTTGTCCCTGGGAGACAGCAGGCTGCAGCCAGTCCCCAACCCAGAGCTTACCATAGGCCAGGAGTGCGGCGAGGACAGTGACACCCAGCATGCTGCTAGCGGGACTGGCTGAGGAGCGAGTGGCTGTTGAGACGGGTTGGAACACACTTATAGGCGGGGATGGGGGTGGGCGCACCTGCTCAAGGTTGAGCCGCCTCTTGGAAAGCAACCTGTTCGGACAAGGCCCTTTCCCTGACCTTGGGTGGTTACTGTTTAATTTGGGCAGGAGCTGGGGTTGGCTCAGTGGTGTGGATTCTCCAATCTCCTGAGACCGCAAATTCTGAGGCTTTCAGGTTTGGGGGACCCCCCCACCATCTCTCTGCCTGGAGCCTGTACTCATCCTCTCTCCCTAACTCACTCTCTGTAGTTACCATCTATTAGGCATTGGGCTTGGTACTCCTTGAAGTCACTCAATTGTCCTAGCAACACGAAAGTCACGTTTTTTTGTCCGCTCAAGAGAGAGGAGGAAGCAGAGACTCAGAGGGTCAGCACTGCCCAGGGTCGCGCCGCGGGGCAGCCCCAGAGCCGAGGGCTGAAGTAAGGACTTCGGACACCGGGCTGGGGTTTATCCTGTCGTGAGACGCTGTTTCCTTCTCTCTCTTCCTCTCTTTTTTCTCCCTCATTCGACTAATAGTATCCGGTCCTGGGGTGTCGCCTGCCTTCCTGCCCTGGATGGAGTCTAAGGTCCAGGCAGCCCCTGAAAGGCGCCCAGTTGGCCAAATTCCTCCCCAGAGTCAGCCCTGTCAGAGTCTCCCCTCCCTTTGCTTTCTATTCACCGATGCTCCTTGGAAGTTGTTTTGTGAACGGAGCCCGCAGCTCACCTTAGGAATTATTTTCTAATAAAGCAATTCAGAAAACTACGCTCTGCTGTTAGTGGTGGGTGTCCAGGGGTAGGGGAGGACTCTAACCTAGGTACCTTGCACAGCTCGGATTCTTTAAAAAAACAAAACAAAACCAAGCCTGCTTTACTTTGGTAATACAAAAATCAAAACCATTTTAATAAAAAGAGACATGAAGACGGAGTGTAAGGGTCTGGTTAACGGGGTCTGATCTGCTGTGATGATCTCAGGCCCCAGGCCTGGGCTGTTGGTATCTCAGACTGTGAGGAGCTTTCTGTTGCATTCGGGAGGCCGGTCCTGACAGCGGGGGCTCTGTGGCTCCTGCTGGCCCATCTCAGACCCAGAGCACATGGTGGGCACATGGGTCTGCCTGGCCTGCAGACGGATGTCAGACACAGAGATGGGGACTGAGCCTTGTGGCAGATTTGGGGGTGAAAGGGCTCGGGCAGCTGGAGAGAAGGCTCTAGGTTTCTGGCTCACTTAGGGACCTGGATCTTGGGCAGGATCTTTGGGCCTCAGTTTCTCTCTCTCGCTCTCTCTTTAAAACTATTTAACTTATTTGTGAGAGAGAGAGCGCACTCAAGCAGGGGGGGCGGCAGAGAGAGTGAGAGAAGCAGGCTCCCCCCTGAACAGGGAGCCCGACGCGGGGCCCCAACCCAGGACCCTGGGGTCATAACCTGAGCCAAAGGCAGATGCTTAACCAACTGAGCCACCCAGGCGCTCCCGGGCCTCAGTTCCTCTTGAGCAACCTGGGGAAATGATGAACCAGTCTTCCATGTGTGGGACTTTGCTGCTTTCTGCTCGGAGACAGAGCAATCTCTTGTCATCTCAGTCACGTGTGTGCGCCCATAGTTTCACAAACACCCAGGGACAGGCAGACAGACAGATAGACACGCACGCACACCTGCCCCACCATCCTCGCAGACGTGCACACACCGGGGTGGTACATAGGGAGCGCTCACACCCACAGATGCGTGCAGAGCCACGTGCCCCACGTTCAAACATGTGCCCAGACGTAGAAACAGCCGCAAACGCTCAGGCGCACGAGGAGGGAGGTACCAGACAAAGAGTCGTTGATTTTTTTCTTTTGGGGAATGTTCCCAGAGAAACTGACCCTGTTTGGGGAGAGAGGGAAGCTGCTGGCAGCTCTGAAGGCATAGACAGCACCAGCTCTAGGGGTGCTTCTTGTTTTGAGGGCTTTACCCGGTGGGCCTTGACATGAGGCAGTAAAGGCAGTAGCAGCAGTGGCCCTTGGAGAAAACCTGGGTCTCCTTAATCTGCCTCACATGCTGAAGATGGGAGGTTGCATGCTTTGCCAACTGTTGGGAGAGGAAAGCCTGTCTGTTCTGGCTGTGTGACCTTGTGTTAGTGACCCAACCTCTCTGTGCTCTCATCGATAAAAGGAGGGGAGTGCCTGGTATGCGGCAAACTCTACGTGAGTGTTGGCTGCCGTTCCTGCTGTTGTCTGGTTCTTACGAGAAGGCCTGAGTCTGGGCACCTCTGGGCCCTTTGCCCTTCCTGGGCCCCTTCCTCCATGAAAAATATTTATAAAGTACGTTTTCTGACTGCATAGGTATAAAGGCTAATGTAATCCAAGCTGATATAATAGAAGACCTGATTGTATTCATTCTTTTCCTGATGATTTCATAAGAACCCATAAGATTTTCTTGGGGCCTAAGGGTGTTGTGGCCCCAGCTCTGTGGCCGCAGTGTGGATGGGTCAGCCAGCCCTGGCCATACCCCCTCATCCCAGGTTATGTGCGACTAAGTACCGGAGTGAGGTTTTGAGGGATGTTTTGTGGCTCACCGGAACCACCTCTGGGCATTGGAGGTGCTTCGAGCTGCGCCTTGGATAGCCAGGGAGAAACCTGTGTTCTCACTGAGAGCAGGTGGGCAGCGGCAGTGGTTGGTGCCAGTCCCTGCTGACCTGGCCCTGATGCAGGGCGCCTGGTCTGGGGATGCCATGACTCCAGTGGTCCAAGCTGCCTAAGTTACGGTGCCGACGAGTGGGTGGCTGACCTGATTCGCTGGCCGTGGTAGGTCACCAAAGCAAGAGAGGCCGCCATGGGTGGGGGGCGGGGGGCTGTGGGGAGCCCCATTGGGTGGATGTCCTGGATTAACTTGTTTAAAAACTTGACTATTTTGTTTGCCTAGTCTACAAGGTGCGGACCTACGGTGGACCCAGAAACCATCCACCTGTCCATCCGTCCGTCCGTCCGTCCGTCCATCCATCCATCCATCCCTTCCTCATCTCGCATTGGCAGGGACCATATGCCCAGGCTGGAGCCGCAGAGGTGAGACCCCGCTCAGCACCCCTGGAGCTCCCTGCTGGGCCTGGCAGCGAGGGTTCTGGGTCAAGGCCTGGGACTCAGTGGGGTGCAGATGAGAAAGGATTACTTTTCACTTCTCGACAGATTCCACGTCCTCAATGAACTAGAGGATTTGAGGGTGTGAGACGGCTGGGCTCCCCATTCTCATCCCTTGGAATGGGGGCCTCCCAGGGCCTGGGCTGCACAGTCTCCCAGACACTCAGAGCCAGAATGTCCTGGAAAAATAATCAAAGGTGACTTGGCAGAGGCTGAGCTGCTGGGGGTGGGGGGTTCCTTAGGAGAAGCAGTGCCAAGGTTGCGAGCGCGAGGGTGGTGAGAGCCTGAGAAACAGGGCAGGTGCCGCTGACTGGGTCCCATGGTTTCTAGCGGCTGGGACAGAACTCTCAGGTGGCAGCTGTTTCTTGGGTGAGAGCCACTAAGGGGCCAGCAGGGGTGACGGGGAGGGGCTGGCACTGCTTCTCCTTAGAACCAGATGGAAGTGTTGGGGGTTCACAGGAGCTCTGGGGGCTCACTGGGGGTTTCAGTGTTTTGCAGTGGGGTCCCAGAGGATGGGTCCTGGGGGGGGGGGATCAAGGAACTATATACTTTCCCACCCCTGGGGCCTGAGTCACTCGGCCTTTCCATTCCGCAGCCTGACGCCTCTGCTGGAGTGCGGATCCCGTGCAGGCCGAGGCTGAGGGCCCCCTCCCAGCTGAGACCTGTGGGTGTGGTGGAGGGTCCTGGCGTGGGACAGCTGTCTGTCACAGCTCTCACATAGGATGGTGTCAACCAGAATGGGGACAGCTGGAAGGCGGGGCTGGAGAGCTTGAATTTTAGTCCTTCCCCGAGTCCTCTATCCCTTTGTTCTAAGACCCTCTGAGCTCCGATGTCAGGGTTTCTGGTGTTCTTCCCTTGGGGAAGGTGTACCGAGAACGACAGTGCTTAACCGAGCATGCTGTGTTAATGATGGTGACGTCTTAGGGATTGGGCAGCACACGGGGGTGGCATTTCACAGGAAACACCCTCCCAGGACAGCGAGCTGTGCTCCCGTCGCCTGGCAGGTGAGGGAGCCAGTGGTTGCTGCAGTACCACGCATGTCCACCTGGGGGCAGCGATGCCCAGCCTAATCCCATACTCCCCGCACCAAAACCCAGGTTGCACCCTGAACCTGCAAACTGCAGGGCTGGGAAGACCCTAGAGACCCTCGCTTTGAACAGACGGGGAGACTGAGACCCAAGAAGAGCCTGATCTGTCCCATGCCACACAGGTAGCACCAGTCCTTCCTCATCGTGCTACCACCCCAGCCTGTCTTGTGTGCGTGGTGGTGGGGGAAGGCTTGAGGGGCCTCTGTATGGGGGAGAATCTTGGGGTGCTCTTGGGTACATGCATGCACCTAGAATGCCCACAGTGGTGGTACCACTTCCGGGGCATGCCCTCCTCTGCACTTGCCTGGGGGGGTGACTGGATGGGGAAGGGGACGGGCTGCGGGGTAAGGGTCTGGGTCTGTATCCAGTTCCCCACCTGGCTCCGTCTCCCCACAGCGCATGTGCCATGTGCCTTTCTGGGAAACAAAACAGCACCCCCTTATGTGCTGGTCGTGAGGGTTACCTGAGTAAGTATATGTAAAGCACTAAGAGCAGCCCCTGGCGATAGGGCGTGGGCATCCCGCTCAACCTCCCCGGTTAGGAAGAGTCTCTCCGCCGGGGGCCTCTGGCAGGAGGGGGGAGCCACCTGAGCAAGTGCTGCTCCAGCACCGGGTGACCACGTCCCCTGCCTCCCTCTCCCCGCCCCTCCCCTCCCCCACCAACCAACAAGAACCACACACACATAAGAATATAGACTTTTATCTTATTTTAGTTAAAAAAAATAATTGTACCACCAAATGAAGAAGTAGCTTTCTTTGGGGGAAGGTGAGAAGGGAGGGGGGAAAAAGCAAGAAGCCAAAGAAAAAGCGCTTTTTATATTCATCTGTATAAACACATCCGCTAAGGCAAACGCAATCCGGGCCAAGGCTGCCGCACTGGGGTCAGTACCTCCTAGTTTCTGCAGATTCTAAGGCCAAAAAAATAAAACCTCTGCAAATCCGACAGGAGTTTTGTGGACTCTTGGGGCATTTTACTAAAATAAAGAGTTATCAAGTTTAAAAAGCAGTGACGTCATGACACACACGGAAAGTTGCATAACTGTGGCCTCGGCGGCCATTCACTTGTTTGGCTGAGTGACGGGCACAGTTTCACGACACGGCAGCGGACACAGACGCGCACACACACGGACACGCACGCACGGAAGAGAGCACACTGGGAGCTGCGTGGGACTGGGCTGGTGGCACAAGCGTGGCCACCGCCCGTCTTCAGATGGGCACAGGGAGGCCTGGGGTCCCCATGCTTCCTCGGCTAGGGGGGGTGTGTGTGACGGGACGGGTCCCGTCGCTGGTGACAAGGCGGTGCCCATCACTTGGGGGAAGGATGGCTTGAAGGGGCCCAGCAAGGCCCCTGCTCCCCACCGCCTGGTCCGTGCAAACCACTTAAAGCACTTCTTGGATGCGTCCTGGAGAATGGAACCAGGCGCTGGTTTCCTTCCCGTGAAGGGGCCGATCCCTCCTCCTCACCCTGCTCTCTCCAGAGCCCCTGGGACCCCCGGGGGGTTGCAGGGAGACTGGGGAGTGACCTTTCTGCCCCCGGAGCCTTCCCTGCCCATGATCCATGGCACGGCCGGCAGAGTGTGGGCCCGTGAGGTAGATGGGCACAGCTGCCCCTCACCCTTGCCTGGCCGGGTCCCAGAGTGCCAGGGTCTCCATGTGAACACGGGAGACCGGGGCCTGGGTCCCTCTGCCAATACCGAAGCCCCCCTCTCCAACCCTGCCCCCAGCAGAGAGAGGAGGCAGGGCTGGAGGAAAAGTCGTCGGGGATGGGGAGCCCCAGTGCCTTTGCTTAGCCCCTTCCGTCCCGCTCTCCTACAGAGCTGGCGCCTGTCACCTTCTTGCTGTCCGCCCTCCCCCAGTCTTGGAAGCTGCTTGAGGGCCCCAGGGGCTGCGTGGCCTGCAGGTTAAGGGCAGGCCGCCGGGCGGGGAGGACGAGAGCGCACGGGGGGCAGGCATGGAGGGCAGGCACCCGGAGCAGGGAGGCCCTCAGGGCCAGGGGCTGGGCTCGGAGCAGCTGCAGCGCTGGTGCAGGCAAGGGGGGCGGCCGGGGGTGAGAGACGCGCAGGAATCTCCAGGGAGGAGGGCTGGGCCGGGCGAGGAGCCGGCACGGGTGGCCCGGCCTCAGGAAGAGTGGGAGGGAGCAGGGGGACCGGGCCACCTGGGGCGCCCCTCGGCTGGCCCCGTTCACAGACTTGGTAGGTTTTCAGTAGGGTCCCTGTGGACAGAGCCCAGGATTCAGACTTGGCCTCCAGTCCGCCCGCCCCCGCTGGCTGCACTGGGCGCCGGGGCCGGGGCCAAGTGGTCAGGCCGCAGCCCCTGGCTACTTGAAGGTGGACTGCAGCTCCTTGAAGGCTGCCTTCCGCTGCTTCATCTCCTCCGCCTGCTTCTTCCTCTCCTCCTGCTCCGCCTTGATCTCCTCCTCGAAGCGGCTGGACACATTGATGGCCTGGACCTGCAGGGGTGGGGGGGGGGAGACAGGGGTCAGGGCGGGAGGGGCGTCTGTGCCGCCACCGTGGGCTCTCGGACCCCTGCCCCCTGCCAGCCCACAGACTCTTGCTACCTCTCTGAGCCTCAGTTTCCCATTCAGAGCCTGCTGCTCTGTAACTGACTCATGGATTCGTTGAAGGGATTGGAAACTAGAACCTACACTTGGTAGCGGCTGCCTAGTGGGAGTCCCGGAAGCGGGGGCTTCTTTATTTTAATTTTTAACTTTAATTTATTTATTGTGGGGTGGAGAGCATGAGTTGGAAGGAAGAGCAGAGGGAGAGGGAGAAGCAGACTCCCCGCTGAGCAGGGAGCAGGACACAGGGCTCGATCCCAGGACCCCGAGATCATGACCTGAGCCCAAGGCAGACGCTTAACAGACTGGGCTGCCCAGGCGCCCCTGGAAGTTGCTATTCCTATCTGCTTCCCGTCCTGGGAAGCCCAGATACAAACAAGTCCCACTGAGGAACCCTGGGACACCCCATCAAGCCCAGAAGCCCAGAGAGAGGAGGGACGCGGCCTTCAGAAACAATGTTCTTAGTTAACATGCGGAGAAGGAGAAACCAGGAAAAGCAGGTGCTCTGGGAGGTCAGGATCCAGGAGCTCTGTGGGTCCCGTCCATCAAGTGCGTGCGGCACTGGAAGGGTGCTGTGCACGTGGGTGCCTCTGGGACCCATCCTCCCTCTGGGCGAGGGCTGCCCCGGTTTCTGGGCCTGCCCTGCCATCTCTGGCACCCCATTCAAGGACTAGTCCTTTGTGGGTAGTGGTTCTGTGGGCTGGGGAGAGAAAGGGGGAAGCTGGAAGGGACCCCAGCCTGGATGGAAGCGGACAGAGCCAGGAGTGCTGCGGACCTCGCGCAGTCCGGCCCTCGCATCAGTGCCGCGTCTCCGATCTGTGGCCCCAGCAGGGACACGAAGGGTGAGCATAGACCCTGGGGCTAACTCAGGGTCCTGTCCTCCCCCCCGGCACCCTTGCCCTTGAGCCGGGGGGTCAGGGTGCTCCCCACCCCGGGCTCCACACAGCCTCGGGTTCCTCACCTTGGCCTCGAAGAAGCTCTTGGCCCCCTTGACGCCCTCGGTGGAGACATCGATCTCGGAGAGGCGGGCGAGCACGTGCAGCCCGCTGTCTTCCTGCAGCTCCCCAGCCGCCGCCTTGCGGAAAATCAGGAGGAACTGCGGGACGGAGAAAAGCACGTTGTCAGGGAGGGACGAGGGGCCTTGGTGTGCCCATCTGTCCAGTGGGAGGCCAGGGGGCCCATCTCCCGCTCTCCCAGGATCCGGGGCTACTGCAGGCCCGTGTGCCCACCCTTGGCTCCCAGGCAGGGCCCCAACCGACCTCGTGTCTTTGTTCCCACTGTTCCCCCAGCCAATTTACTGAGTCCCCAAGGTATAGGATTGTGCCCATTGTACAGACTGTGGAAGACTCGGAGACCAGGAAAAAGCCCTGCCCCGAATCTTAGCAGCAGCAAGTGACAGAAGGGGGTCGGAACCCACGTCCTGACTCCACACCATCACGGCCCGCGGCCCGCATCTCCCTCCCTGATGCCTCCTCCCCACTCCCCTGCTCCCGCCCTGCCTCCTCTAGGCTTCCGGGGAGCTTGGCCAGGGAGGCCACCGCTGTCTTTCACCCAAGGCTGCCTGGGGTCCAGTACCATTGTTTGCTGGCTGTGGGCCTCCATTTCCTCCTCCAAGGAACAGGCTTGATCATGGCTCCTGTTCCAGAGTGAGGACGGAGACCCGGAGGCCCCCAGCGCAGAGCCCAGCCCCTCCCAGATGCAGTGCCTGTCACCCCCTCCCTGTCCCCTCATCTGAACATCACAGCACCCTGTCCCTTCACTGTCTAGGCATCTCCCCCTCTACACACCAGGATCCTAGCAGCACAGGGCTTTCCTCCGGATTTCCAAAAGCCCCCCAGGGCTAAGTATACAGCAGTCACTCAATAAGTGCTGACCGTGTAAAGGACAGATGTCCCTCCTCCCTCGAGGAGCCTCAAGTCCCCTGCGGGGAGCAGACTCACCTCCCGGAAGCTGAGCTTGCTGTCCAAGTCCTCATCCACCTCCTTGATCATGTTTTTTAGGCCCAGGTGGGTCTGCGGGGCTCCGAGCTTCTCCATCATCAGCTTCAGCTCCATCAGGTCAATGAAGCCGTCCCGGCCAGCGTCGTATCTGGAGGAGCCAAGGCAGAGGCTGAGGACCTCCTGTCTCCTCCCAGCTCACCGGTCAGAGCACCATGGGCTGGCCCGTGAGGCGCTGGTCACCCTACTGAAGCTGGAAGGGACCCTGGTCCAGGTGAGGTCCTGAGGTGTGACTGCTGCTTGGTTACCTCTGGTAATGAGGAGCTCCCCACATGGTCTGTGGCCTCTGACACGTTGAACAGTGCTAACCTTTGGAGCAGTGTGATGCGTAAGGAAGCTGAAGCCACAGCCTGCCTGGGCTGGATGGGATGGGGACCAGCAGGGACAAAGAGCTCATGACACCATGCGGGTACAGGTTCTTGGGGGCGGGGGCAGCCGATGACTCTGATGTTCTCTCCAGGGCCAGCCTTGCATCCCTACCTGCCCTGCGTCTCCCCAACTCCTGCTGCCACCCAGGAGGGAGACAGAAAACAGCACATGTCACAGGGCAGGGCCTCAGGAGGGAGGCCCACTTCTAGTTTGCTGGGAGGCGGCCTGGGGTGAATTCAGGGAACAGTGTTACAGGGCGCGCCTGCTGTGGGATGGGCGGGGCGGGGCCCGGGGAGGGTGATATGGCTCTGTGGCTGGAAAGGGCCGGAACGATGATTTAGGTGATAAAAGTGTAACTGCACATTGCGGGTCCCTTTTCTACCACCAACTGCCCAGCAGACATGGGGGTGTGGGGTAGGGTGTGGTGTGTGTTGTCGTCTAAAGGTCCCTCTTGCTGGCCTCTTTGTGGTCAGAGCTTGGGTCAGAGATGGCCTCGGGGCCTGGTCCCCGCTGGGGAGGTGCTGCTGGTGCAGACCACGTCCCATCAGGACGGATGTGCGCCCTCTCATCAGGCTAACCCAACACCTGCGCAGACTGCCTCCCGCAGGGAAGGCAGGGGGGGCTCTCAGGGCTAAAATGGGCTAAAATGGGCTTTCTGAGCCTGGAGAGGCCTGCGTAGCCCCAGGCCTCACGCTGCCTGGATGAGTGTTGGTGACAACAGAGTGACACAGAGGGGCTGAGCTGCAGAAACCCCTATTGCCCTCTTGGTGCTCCTGTGTAAACACACACCTCGTCTCTGTGCCTTCCTCCGGGCTCCCCAGCTCCCTTCCCCCATCTCAAGCTCTATATAAGCCTTGCATGACCTTGAACAACGAACAGAAACCATTTTTTTGAAATCTGTCTTTATGCTGGGAACCTCACATCATTTATTGTATTTAATCCCTGTAATAACCTTATATAATGGAGGCTCAGAGAGGTTAGGCGACCTGCCCAAGGTCACAGAGCAGTAAAGGAAGAGGGCAGACGCCCAGCTCCCTGGCCTGCACATCTGCTCTGAGCCAGCCTGCTTCCAGGGGTCCTGGTGAGGCCCCAGCACAGAGCTGTCTGCCCTGAGCCGGGAGCAGTTGGCGTGAGGGGTATAAATAGTTCACAGACAAGTCAGTGGTTGGGAGTGACGCAGCACGGGGAGGATGGGGTTCTGGGAACCCTGCAGGGAACATGGTCCTGAAGCCTTTCTCCCCATGGGGCTGGGCTGGGGGGGTGGGAGCAGGAGCAGATGGGCCGGAAATCCCTGTGGGCAGTGCTGTGGCTGGGCTGTGAGCCGCCGTGAGAGGGTGTGGTAGCGGGCTCTGGGCCTCCGGAGGGCCAGGCAGGCTCACGATCCCATGCTCCAGGCTCCCCTTCAAGCCGGAGGGGCCCCGTGGGGGGCACGGCAGAGGCCCCTCCTTCTACCTTTGGAGTCTGGGAAGGGGGCTGGGTGGCTGTGGGGTGCCAGGCCCGGTTCTTGCTGGGGCAAACCATGTGGGCGCTGCCCTTCCGGGAAACCCCACTGCTTTCTGGATGGAGTGAAAGTCATCAATGAACAGGGCTGGAGCAGACCACCTGGGTTCTGGGAGACCCTGCCTCTTGAGCCTCCGGACGAGGTGTGGCGGTGACTCTCTCGCAGGGTCACTGCGAGGACTGAGCCCGCTGCTGCACAGGGCGCGCTTAGCCAAGGGCCCGGTACACGGAGCGGACTCCAGCAGTGGCAGAGTGAGGTCCGGCTGCCTCCATGAAGCTCCTTCTGTGTGCCAGGCAGTTTGTTCTTTACAGCATCTGTGCGCGGCAATCCTGGGCGGATTATTTCCCCGTGTGACTGTACGTTCCCCCAGGCAACAAGGATGGTAGGGGTGAGGGCACCGGCCCGCTGGCCAGGACTCACCCCCATCCCGCGGGTTCCCACACTCTACTCTCCTGTCCCAGCTGCCTCTCCTGAGCCCCAGCTTTATTTACTGCTCACGTGCACGGGTTTCTCCCGCAGCCGGGGGTGGCTTAGTTTCAGAGGAAGTGCACGGATCAAGTGTCCGAACTTGGACAGAGACTTTGGCTCTGTGTTTGTGGGTCTCTGGCAGCTCCCGGACCTGGCCGGGCTGCAGCTTTATGCGCGGCTTGAACCGCTGCCTGCGTCAATCAAAGGTCAATCAATTACCGGGCCTGGGCTCTCTCCCGGGCGGGCTCTGGCCCCCAGGGGGACAATGCAGGGGCTGGTCACAACGCCAGCAGATCAATTGCCACGGGAAGGCGACAGAGGTCAGGAAGAGGCCAGGTGCTGGGGTGGGAGCGGGGTCCCCCAAAGGAGGGACACTACGGGGGAGAAGGGCTGTTCCCACAAGGCTCCGGGGGAGCAAGCAGCTACGATGTCCCCTGGGCTTGGGGCACTGGATCAGCCAGGTCCCCAGGGGGAACATGGCTGAAGATGACTTTGAAGGTTCTATGCCCACATCAGGTCTGCTGAGACGGACTGAGGCTCAAACCCCCAATCGGCCACTTGACTGGCTGGCTGGCTGATTCCGGTCAAGTCACCTGACCCCACACACCCCAGCGTCCCCATTTACAGCGTGGAGATCAAAGGACCCATCTCAGGACAGAGGCAAAGGTTCAAAGAGACCAGCCACGTCAGTCCCTAGCACAGAGCCCGGCCCACTTAACGGGCACCCACGGACAATAACGCCAACGGCCATAATGATCAACAGAAGCACCGCATCGCTAGCAACCCTTAGGATTGGAGATTAAAAGAGATGATGAACATAAAATGCCTAGTACATAACAGGTGCTTAAAGCCTGCTAATTTCATTGTAATAGAGGCCACTGAGCACTTTCTGTGTGCCAGACATTACGTTAAGTACTTCGCACATAGAACATAAAAATGGCGCTGATAAGAATGATAATGGTAAAAAACACAAGGGCGGGGGTGGGCGAGGTGATCTATCGCTGCCCCCAGCCTCTCCCCTTCCTCTGAGGCTCCCACTACTTCCCCCGCTAGGCCTAATTCAAAGACCCCCCGACTTGGGGAGGTGGAAAGACAGCAGGACGGAGCCTCAGCCCGGATTGCTCTGTCCCTCCTCTTGTGGGAAGGAACTGATAAGGGGGGTGGGGGGGGTCATCGTGCCACCAGCAGGTGGATGACCCGCCAAAGAGGAGATGCCCCTGGCTGGGGAGCCCCTCTCCTCCATCAGCTCTCTCCCTGAGCTGGAGCTGAGGGTTCAGGGGCTCAGAGGGACCCGGAAAAGAGCATCAGTGCACAAGGTCTGTCCTCATAGCCTGGTCTACTTGCTTCATGTTATGTGATGGAAACTGTGGCCCAGAGTGGGCAGCAGACCAGCCTGGGGTCACACAGCCGGTGGACTGCAGGATCCCCAAAGCTGAGACGTTCCTTCTTCCTGCCTGTCTGCTTCCTTCTTCTTCCCGGTCCCATGGAGGGTCCCGAATTCTCCAGCCTGCAGGGCTGGGGCATGCTGGGTTGAGAGCCCGGCCTGGGGCCTGCCTGGGAGGGCCAACGGCACTGGGCAGGAATGGCAACAAAGCTCGCAGGCTGGGAGCTCAGCACTTTTCTCCGGCACTGGAGGGAGGCTGCTGCACCTGGCATTGCGCCCACATTCCTACCCTCCTCCCCCCGAATAGTTCCCGACAGGCAGGGCTCGGCAGCTGCCGCCCCGGATGCCGGTGACAGAGTCCCTCCCATCTAGCCTTGAGAGGGGAGCAGTCCGCCACCACCCAGGCAGCCTTTGCCCCCTTGGGCCCGGCAGGTCCCACCCAGCTGGCGCTCCTCCTCCCCTTGGTTCTGATAACCAGGAGTCATGGGGCCCGGGCAGTAGCCGGGCCCGACAGCGTGCGGTATCAACACCTTGTCTCGTAACAATATTACCCTCTGTGGCTACTTTTTGCTGAACACTCTGCCAAGTAGACCCAATCAGGCCTTCCCAAGAACCCTCGGGAGCAGGCCTAAATGGCCTCATAGGACAGCTGAGGAGATGGGAGGCTCAGGGAGGAAGTGACTTGGCCGAGGCCGGAGCCGACAAGGACAAAGCCAGGACCCGAACCCAGAGCTGATGAAACACACACACACTCTAAACTGCTACGCTGTGTCCTGAGGCCCGCAGACCCTGTACGAGTCTCAGGTTGGGAGGGATACTGGAGGCCACTCATTCAGCCATGTGTGAAGGTCAGATTCCCAAGGCAGCTTTTCTGTATGTTTCTGGAATACCTCTGAGCACAGGAGGCTCACTGCTTCCCTTAAGGCAGCCCGTGTTGGCTCTGGAACTACTAGAAGGTTGTTCCTTGGGCACGAGCCTTCCCACCCACCTGCCGTGCTGTGGAGTCTGATGGCAGAATGAGTTACTACGGCTGCTGCACAGGGGCAAGGTGGAGGCATGGAGACCCCGATTCTGTCCTCGAGTTCCTATCCCAGGCCTTTGCAGCTGACCCCTCAGCCCACGGGGGTCCAGAAGCAGCTAGAGAGGGTCGTGTTTATGGATCAAGGATCCCGCCAGCCTTACCTGGCTTTGGACCTGACATTCACAGACCTGGTCCTCCCCTCCCCTGTCTCCCCCAGTGGCTCCGAGGCTTCTCTACTCTTTGTCCTATGAACTGGGAAGGCAGGTCCCTTGGGGTAGGAACGTTCTGGACAAGGGAAAAATTCTGGCCTTGTTCGCTGGTGCGGCCCTACCCACCTCCCTCCGCAGGTGGCCACCCACCCCCCACACGCGCTGTAACCATTGGCTGGGCGGGGTGGGCCGGGTCCCACCCCCCAACCCCCAGACTGCCTGACTCATGTGGCGAAACCCAGTCGCTCGCCACTTCCTCCAGTTCTATCTGCAGATCGGACGCTGGATCTGTTGCCGTCAGCCACGGAGAGGGTGTGCGTGCATGCGGCTCACGGCTCCCCCACAACTTTGCAGTGAGTCTAAGAATCAAGTGGGAGCCCCCCGTCCCCCCAAGCTGATGGCACTCTGCTGGGGGGCTTGTCTGGGCTCAGGACCTCCCCAGCTTGGGTTCAACCGCACGCTGAGCACCAGGCCAGGGGGCACGTCCCCAGGCCTGTGATGTTGGCGACGAGGGTCCCGCCTGCTCTTAATAATACGGATCGTTACAGCAGTGATGGCCAAGAACGTTCACGGAGTGTCTCGTCCAACCTAGTCATTATTATTAAACCTCATCTTCCCCCCTTACTGCCCAGACGAAGGAACCTGCCTTACCGGAAGGAAGTGTGGGGGGACAGCTGTGCGTGGCCGGCTGCTGCGGACACAAGTGTGAAAAATGCGGATTCGGACCCAGTAGACCCGGGGTGGAGCTGCCTTTCTAACAAGCACCCGGCGCTGCTGCTGCCCTCTTTGGGGCCCTTGGGAGCCAGGGACTTGGAGTCAGACAGACCCAAGTTCACACGCTGTCCCTGTCATGTAAGGTCTGTGAGACCCGGGGTTCTCCTTTGCAACAAGAGGGACGGTGAGCTCACAGCATGCTGTAAAAGGATTAAGTACGAGATAAAGTGCCCAGGATGGGGTAGAGGCAGACGGCGTCTGGGCCACAGGAGGGTCCTCATGCAGCTCAGGAACCCCAGGCCTGGCTCCCCTCCAGCCGCGTCCCGCTGGCCTGAGACTCTCGCTTCTCTGCCGTCCTTGAAAAGCGGAAGGCAGCCAAGGAGAAGGCCGCGCAGCACGCAGAGGGAGCTCACTGCTGGAGGCAGTGGGGACTGTCCCTGCTGAGGTCTTCCGTCTCCTCCTTTCCTTCCTCCTCTGCCTAGGCCAGCCTTGCAAGACGGCCTCCCCAGCGGGGCCCGCTTGAAGCCAGGCCTCAGACCCAGAGGGTCCAGACCGGAGGAGAAGGCAGGAAGGTGCAAAGCCAAAGGGGAACCAAAAGTCCCCAGGCAGGGGGGCGGAGGGGAGGGGGGAGGCGACTCAGAATCAGAAGGGAAGTAGAAAGGGCAGAAGGGGAGCACTGAGTTTGGGGAAATCCTCCCTCCGCAGGGGTGTGGCATCTCCCCAGAAAGCCAGGCTCCTGGCTGCTGCAGGTGGAGGGACCCAACCTCTCTGCCCTCCGAGAAGGCTTCCCCTCCTGAGGCTCTGAGAGCCCCCCTTCCCCAAGTCCCCCATCCATAAACTCTGTCCTCTCTTGGCCTCTGGAGCTCCCTGCAGGCCAACCTGCCTCTAATCCTGCCGCTTATTATAACCTTCGGACATGACTCAATCTCCTTGAGCCTCAGTTTCTTCATCTGGCCAATGGGGGTGAGGATTTACCCACCTCACTGCGCTGTTGTGGTCAACTCGACCTGGGGGTTCCAGGAAATGAGGCGAGGGCGTGGGGGCAGGGGCCGGTGGAGGAGGGTGTCTGAGCGCGGGACCCTCATGAACGCCCTGGGTCCTCACGGCGGCGATAAAGGAATGGAAGTTTCCATTTCTAGCCGCATGGGCCCATCCCCTCTACCCCCAGAGACCCCTCTATGCCACTGCTTTTCATGAGACTTTAAGCTTCCTGAGGGCGGGAACTTTCTTCTTCCCTTGATTCTCTAGAACTTGCCCACAGCAGAAACTTAGTATGTGTCGGGTGAATGATTATATGGATGGATTTTATGTTTTTCAAAAGCTTCTATGTTTTTAACAGCCCACGGGCTGGACATGATGGTGGACTCTTTGCCAAGGTCCAGGACTCTTTACAATGAACCCTCAGACCTTTACCAGGGAAGGTCTTCAGCCCAGGGTGAGGCCGCAAAGCTGAGCCCCCTTCCCCGGGGTCTCCCGGCTGCCGCGCGGCGGCTGGGTGCTGGGGTCCCCGTCTGGAATCACCCCGGGAAGCTGTCGCTTGCTCTTTCCTTTTTCCTTGCCACCTGCCTTCCACGTAATTAAGTGATAACGAATTCGTTTCTCCATTTTTGTTATTGATCAGAGCCATATATAGCTGCCAACCGGAGTGCCGTTCAGCGGGAAAAAAGGGGGTTTCTCATGCTGGGTCCCCCAACAGTTGAACCCAAAGCATGAGGTTTTCGCCAGCCGGGCAGCTCCCTAGGGGGTAAGTGGAGGCAGCCAGGGGCTTTGGCGGAGTAGGCCGGGGGATGAGGGGACGGAAGCTTCCCAGGGCTCGCTTCGTGCTGAGTACTCAGTTAAGTACCTCACAGCAGCCCTGTGAGCTGGGTGCTGTAACTCTGCCTGTTTTGGGGTGAGGAACTGAGGCCCAGAAGGTTTAAGGGCCTTGGGATTCAAACGCACAGACTCCAAAGGCCCTGCTCGTAACTACTGTGTCCTCCTGTCTTCCAAGAAGGATGCTGGGGGAGCTGCAGAGGGGCAGGGTCTGGGGAGACACGGCGGCGGCGGCGGCGGCGGAGGAGGAGCGAATGGAGAAGAAGGGAGGGCCGAGGCGTCCAGAAGGAGAAGGAAGCCTGCCGCTCTGACGCACGGGGTCATGAGATGCCGTGTCTGAGGCCTCAGCCGGCCAAGCAGGGAACTAGGGCATCTTCCTCAGATTCCCCGGCAGGTTCAGAATTACGTGGCTGCCGACCTCGTGGGCAGGTCTCGACTTACAAAACCCTATAAAGCCTCACACACGCGGCTGCCAGCCCAGAGTTGGGCCCCCTTGAGGCTCTGTGGGGGTCACACCATTCCCCCTTTGGCTGGAAGGTTCTAGAGAGAGCCCTGAATGGATGGGCCGACAGAGGTGGGGGGAGGAGTCAGAAGTGCTGGGGCCGCCTGAGGCCGCCTGGGGAGGGAGGGCTGAGGTTCCGCGGGGGCCAGGCCTCCAAATGCTGGGCACGGAGTCTGAGCTCTTTGACACCCCCCCCCCCCCCCCCGCCCAAGCCCTGCCTGATCAGTCGTACAGACAAGGGCGCTCTGGTTCGGCCACTGAAAACTTCCCGGTGACCCCAAGCAAGTCACCACGCCTTTCTGGGTCTCAGTTGCCTTCTCTGTAAGATGGGGAGACGGGCTGGAGGTCTCTCCCGGCTGGAAGGGGCGCGTCTGATGCCGAGGTCAGGGACGGCGGGCGGCCTGTCTTGCCTCCCTCAATCCCCTTGATTTTCCTTCTACCTCCCTCCTCAGGACGGATCCGCGGACGGACACTGAACGGATGAGCCAGAAGAGCCTGGAAGGCAGCCTGTCATCCCCAAGGGTTCAGGACCCCTCGGAAACAAGGCGGCCATTCCTAAGTACAACCTGCTCATTTTATACATGGGAATTAATTACTAAATAATTCAGGGGCAGAGGCAGGACTGAGGGGCAGGCTCTGTAGCTCCTGCCTTCCAAGGCAGGCCAGCTCCCAGCTCCCTCGGCCCTCCCTATCTCTTGTGCTCTGCTGCGGGGGATGACTTCCCGGAGGGCTGGGCGCCCCTCCTCCCTGCGGGAGACGGAGCCCCGGAGCCCTGGGTGGAAGTCCGTCAGCAGGGCCCCGCTTGGACCCAGGAGGTGGCGGCCCCATTAGGACAGCAGAAGCAGAACAGGGTTTTGTCCTCCCAAGAGGCTGTGTGTTGGCTGTTCGCAGCCGGGGCTCGGCTGGGTTCGGCTTGGCTGGCACAGTGAAGCCTTGTTTCCTTGAATACAAAACCTGCCCCTTTCTGTCCTCGCCAGGGCCCCGGCGGGCGGCACTTCCTTCCCTAGAAGTCCAGCTCCCTGGCTCCTTCCTGCCCCCTACGCCACCCCTTCCAAGGCAGCAGCCGCTGTGGTGCCAAGAGGTGGCCCGCAGGGGTGTCCGAAGGGGTTCGGCTCCCCCCAAACTTCACCGGAGTAAACCCTGTCAAACCAACACCCCAAACAGCCTCCCTAGAAGGTGAATGTTCCCGCAAATGCAGCTTCCAGGCCATTCCTCTGGTCACACGCCCCTTCTGATCAAGCTGCGGCCCCCCAAGTCCCTACTCACTCGGGGTGCCTGCATTCTCCCAAACAGCTCTATCGTTTTTTGTTGTTGTTGTTGTTGTTGTTGTTGTTTTGGCTGGGTGTAGCAATGCCGTGGAAGCCCAGGAGAAGGAGGATTCTGGCAGAAAGACACAGGCCACTGGCGGGTCTGTGAGGTGGGAAATCAGCCGTGAACACAGAAGTGGGTATTGAACGAGTGCGTCTTCCCACGTGGAAGCAAGTGTCTGTGACGGCTTTTGGAGTCACAGACCTGAGTTCAGATCCCGGCTCCATGGTTTCCTAGCTATGTGGTCTTGGAGGGTTAAATTTAACCTCTCTGTGCCCAGACCGCCTAACTGTACAATGGTGATGGTGAGAGTTCTACGTCATAGGGATGCTGGGTGGAATCCAGGAGCTCCTTAGCACCTAGATATCATCAGTGCCTGGACTCTATCAATCACTGATGCATTTGAACAATCTCCCCGGCATTGCCTCCCCCACTCCAGGGTGTGTGTGTGGGGGGGGGGGGAGGGCAGACTCTACAAGGAAGTTCCAGATGGTGAAGCTGTCTCTACCTAGCCCTGGGCTCAAGAAGCTTTCCATTTTCCATCAGTCTGGGCTGGAATCCTAGAAATCCTGCTCTCCCAAGGGTGACAGTCTTTGGTGGGGAAAGAAACTTTACAACTCCCAACAAAGACCCTGGAGCCAAAGAGGCAGGCTCCTCAGGGCTTAGGGACTTCCACACAGTGGCGCAGAGGAGGGTTAAGGACTCAGTTTCCCCCCAGGCTGACCCTTGGAAAAGTATGGGGCTCCCAGCCGTCCAGGTCTGGGAAACAAAACCTTCTTCCCCTGTGTGGGGGCCGCAGGCAGAAGCAGCAGTGACAAGAAGTGGGGAAAAGCCTTTCTCAAGCTGTGGGGTTGCAAAACACCCCCTTCCTGGGCTTCCTGATTGTTGCTTGGGTACACAGCCCCATCCCGCCCTGTCCTCGTGCCTCAGCCAAGGTGGGTCAGCACCTCTCCACTCAGACCACACCCCTGGGCTGTTCCCCCTTCAGGGGCCAGGGGCAAGGGCATGGGCAACAAGAGGTGGCGAGGGGTACCACAGGGAAGGGGGCTGTGAGCTTTAACACCCCACCCCCCAGCCTGCCCCCTGCACAACCGTGGTTGTGAAGAGTTTGGTTGTCCATCGCAGTCACAACTTGGTGGACTCAGGGATGGACCCGAAGGGGACCATTTAGTCCCCATCACAGAGATTTTAAAGGTTTTTGGTAAGGGTGGGTGGGGAGGGCTGAGCCACAGGCCTGGGGGTGTCTGTCCAACCTGCTAAGACACAGAATATGGAATTGCACAGAGGAAAAGGTAGGGGTGAGAGCAACCAGGCAGATCAGACAGGGAGGTGTGGGGTGTCAGAATCCCGTGTGGGAGGAAAGGGGGCACATGGTGGGGGTCGGCAGGGACTGTAAATCTACTGTCGTGGGGGGGCGGGGGGGCGGTTAGGGCAAGAGGAGGGAGGAACAGTGTGTGGAGGGAGAAGGGGAGCCCTGAAGGGGCGATGGGTGGTATATACCTGCGGGGGGGGGGGGGCGGGCAGGGTAGAGGGATCTCTCCCTAAGGAGACCACCTGAGGGTCAAGGATTGGGGACCTGGCTAGCAGAGTGGGTAGGGGTAGAGGTAGGGGTGGCAGGGTCTGGAGGGTCTTTGACCACAGTTTGCTAGCAGATGCTTTATAACTGAAGGGGAAGGGGGGGGGTCTTTGCCCAGAACCTATGTTGAGGGGAATGTGAGATAAGCAGAGAAAATGAAAGGATCCTAATAAAAAGAATGGGTACAGCATAGGGTACAGGGAATGGTAACCTTTGTTGAGGCGCTGGGGGTGTGTGTGTGGATGTTTATGACCAGGGTGTTTGGGTGGGGGTGGGGAATTCGAGTAGCTAGGGAGAGGGAAAGGGAGGCCCCGGGGTCCTCAAATCTCAGGGTGCGTGGGTGTCTGGTGGGTGGTGGGGGAAGCTTCACTAACACAGGGATCCGAGGCCAGAGCCCCGGAATCTTCAGACTCATGCGTATGGTGGTAGTGGGGGCTTGAGGGGCCTTGGGGTTACCTGGAGGGGCCGCGCGGTCCTCCACACCGAGAGTGCGCGCGTACGGTGTACGGGGGGGGTAGGTGGGGGGGGAGGCCCGTCACCGTGAGGTGGGGTCGCGTGTCAGGGGCTCGGGGTTGCCAGACTCACACGCGTGGTGGGGAGGAGGTCCTCAAGCCTCGTGATTAAATGAAAGGGGCCGCGGGGTCGCCCACCCCCTTGGGGTGCGGGGGTTCAGGGGCGCACGGCTGGCGGCAGGGGTCCCGGGCGGCGCGGGGTTCGGAGGTTCGGGGGTTCGGGGCCCGAGGCCGGCGCGCGGGGTGGGTGGGGGGCCGGGTCGGGCGGGCACTCACTGCTTGAACATCTTCTCCATGTCCTTGATCTGCTTCCTGGAGAACTCCTTGAACTCGGTGTAGGGGTTGAAGACGCGGCGGCTGGGCGACTGGGGCTCGCCGATGCCCTGGTTGAGGTCGGCGCGCCGCAGCAGCTTGGCGCTCAGCTCGCAGTCCGCGCTGCCCAGCGCCTCGGCCGCCTCGTCGGGCGCCCCGGCCGCCGCCGCCGCCGCCCCGTTCAGCCCGGGCTGCTCCGGGGCCTCGGCGCCGCCCTCGTCCTCCATCTGCAGCCGCCGGTTCAGCTTGCTGGCCAGCTCGTCCGTGGCCATGGTGGCCCGCGCGGCGCTCGCCTGGGCTCGGCCCCTGCTCGCCGCGCGCCCGCACCGCCCGCCTCTGGCCGCGCTCTTCCTCTTCCTGACACTCCCCGGCGCCAGGCACCGCCCCCGGGGGTGGGGCTTAGGCCCGGCGCGGGGCCCGCCCACTGCCCGTCTCCGCCCCCGCGCCCGTGCGGGTGCCCGCCCCGCGCGGCCGGGGAGCCCTGGGGTTCCGCCGCTCCGGCTCTAAGGCGCGGGTGGGAGGCGCCCACCACGCCGCCATCCCCCGCCGTAGGGCTGGGGGGCCCCGTTAAAAATCCAACCCCTCCTCCGTGCTCGCTGTGGCCGCTGAGCGGCAGAGGTCGGGCTAGGGGTCGGGGACCCGGGCGGGAGCAAGGGGATCCATCCCTTCAGTTTGGGTGTGGGTCAGGGCATCCAAGGGACGCCGCCTCCAACCTCTTCTCTGGAATCCCCACGCCGAGGAGTCGTAATCCTGAGTCTGTGACAACCTGTCGGTTGCCATGGAGACGACTCGATGTTCACCGGCCTTCTCAATGAGGGTTGCAGGGGTATGAAGGTGGATCCGGTGAGCGGCACCCGCCCCCCGCCCCCCTGTTTAGATCTCACTGCGGCTGAAGCCGCAGCAGCTTTTGGAAAGGGCTGGACCTGCGGTTGCGAGGGAGATGGGGCGGGGCCTCAGCTCGGACCGATCTCGGTTCGGATACGGGAAGAGCTGAAGTGGGGAAGGGGCTTGTCCTCACCCCTGGGCCAGCGCATCATATGAATGACTTGGCAGAATAGCTGCTGGGCCACGGCTGTCCCCTGAGACTCTGCCTTAGGGGAACTGGCAGGGAGCTTTGATGCTGTCATTTCGGCGAGGGCCCCAGGGGAGAGAGATCCTTTCCAAGGCCCCATGGAATCCGGCTTCGGGGAAGAGGCCCGAGAGGGTTTCTCTCTGTGGTCTGGTGTGTCACCTTTACACTGCAAAGCTGTGGACCTCCAATATCACAACCACTGTTGGGGAGGGGGAGGGCTGGCGGATAATACAGATTCCCAGGCCCGCATCCAGACAGATCTCTGCATGGGCCTCAGAAACCTGCATTTTAACAAGCACCCTGCATTTTAACTGCTCCCTGAAGTTTGAGTCTCTAATCCAGACGGAGGACTGTGCTTTGTGCTTATTCTCTAAAATGTTAGGACAATGCTGAGGCTCTTATGCAGAAACTGCTCTCACCCGTTCTTGCAGAGAAAAGGCGGATGCCGGGCTTAAAATCCCTTGGTCTGAGGCAGAGAGCGCTTGAGAATGTAAAGCCAGCAAGCTGTTACAGACTGATTTGCATAGAGCAGGATCCTCATTGGTATTTGTCCGTTTGCTATAGTTCAAGAAAATTGTTAAATTAATTTAAAACGTATTTTAAAAGGAATGAAATGGAGGGACAAAAATCACTTTAGGTTTCGGAAAATGTGATGTTTTCGTTAACTTATTTTTGAGAGTGTTTTTGAGTCTAATAAAGATGTTCGGCTTAAATGGCATGATTTTTTTTTTTTTTTTTTAACCTCAGAATTAAGTTTCTGTTTGTCTTGGGCAGTTTGGTTCAGCTAGTTGCAAAAGGCTGGTGTCTGTATCACGCGTATGTGGTCTTGAAGGACCCAAGAGAAGTAAAATAGTCTGTTTTTTTATTGAATGCAAAAGACTAGGGATGAGGTGTAGATGGAAACCTTAAAAATTCTGTCTGCCAGGGATGTCTGGGTGGCTCAGGTGGTGCAGCTCCCCACACTTGATTTTGGCTGAGGTCATGATCTTGGGGTCATGGGATTGAACCCTGCATCGGGCCCCACGCTGAGCATGGAGTTGGCTTGTCCTACTTTTAAAGATCTGGTGAACCTCAACCTGCCCCAACCTACGATTTAGAATGCGCCTGCGTGAAATAGGGCTGCCTTCATTATGCTTTGGATCTCCTTGATGTGGGAGCAAACTTTTAATAGTAATGAGATTATGTGGGGGTTTGCCTTCTTAAAAAACAACTTTCCATATATGTGAAAACCAGATACGGTTTTGGTTTGCATTATTCAGGTGGGCTGTGTCTATCAAACTCCCCGGTTACTTACCCCTTTGGCTGATGCGGGCACAGCACTCAGGAGGCTGGGGAGGTTCCATGACACAGTTGGGGAATCCTGGTTCACCTATTGCGTCTTATTTTTTTTTTTTTAAGATTTTATTTATTTTATTGGAGAAAGAGAGAGAGCATAAGCATGGGGAGAAGCAGGGTCCCTGCTGAGCAGGGAGCGCAACATGGGACTGGATCCGGGGACCCCAGGGATCATGACTTGAGCTGAAGGCTGATGCTTAAGGCCAACACTTAACCAACTGAGCCACCCAGGCAGCACACCTATTGCATCTTCTAGAAGGGGAACAGATTGCCCAATTCTTGTTGCTGGGTTATACTCAGGCAGAGCTCAGGAAATGCTGCCCTCATGGGTGAGCCCTGTTAACACTTCTTGGGCTGATTTTCTCACAGGTTCTTGGGGTTTAAGACAGGATGAGAGCCCATGACGCTCCGTTCTCTGCCTCTATTTCTGGGCCCTGCCTGTAGACCTAGCTGTCGATCTGCTAACCCCTGAGATGCATGCCGGGGGCTGTCTTTTACTTGAACTTGTTCCTGGCTGCTGGACTTGAGGAAAGGGAACCTATTCAGAAGTGAAGCAGGGGAGGAGGAGAGGCGGGGATAGCCCATGAGCCCTGATGGTGAACCTTCCAGGAACAGTTGCCAGGAACAGTTGCCTGTTTGTTAGGGGGAATTATTTCTTTTTTCTTTCTTTCTTTTTTTTTTTTTTTTTTCAAGAGGAACACTTAACATTTCTTTTTTTTTTTTTTTAAGATTTTATTTATTTATTTGACAGACAGAGATCACAAGTAGGCAGAGCAGCAGGCAGAGAGAGAGGAGGAAGCAGGCTCCCTGCTGAGCAGAGAGCCCCATGTGGGGCTCTAACCCAGGACCTTGAGATCATGACCTGAGCCCAAGACAGAGGCTTTAACCCGCTGAGCCACCCAGGTGCCCCAGGGAGAATCATTTCTGAATGACCCTGAATACTGTGCCCCAAGCATGGATTTGGGCAGAAGGAAATAATCTGGACTGGTTACATATTACAGCATTTGGTCATGTGGAAAGAATGATCTTCAGGAAAATCACACCCTCCGCAAAGGATTTTTACAGAGGCATGGTGAGCCAGAGCCAACTCTGACAATATTCCAGCGGCAAGGGAGTGAGGCAGACTTAGTCACCATTGACTTATGTTTCTCTTCTTCCTCCCACAGAGACTTGTGTAACTATCTCTCGGGGAGGGGCCCAGTAATATTAAGAAAAACAACAGCACTTGGAAGAAGAGTGGGGGAGAAATGGGAAAGGGTTGGGAGGATCTTTTGGGTTTGGGGGGCCAGTATGGAGTGGACAAGGAGAGGCATTCCAGAGCCTCGCAGAGCTGGGTGGTCCCTGAAGCCTGAGATGCTGGGGAGGAATTAGGGAGGCTGTCAGAGATAACGTTGACTCATAAACCGCACCACTCACTTAGCACTTTATAAATACCTGCGTACTAATTAATCATCACAAACGCTCCAAAAGCATCAGGAAACCCTTGATGGATTGAGAAAGATACACTGAGGTCAAGGTTCAGGAACAGCCCAAATACTCATTTGAGTGATTGGGAGGAGTGAGGGCAGAGAATGGGGTCACAGCCTGGTTGGTCTCAGGGGCTTTCTTGCCTCCTACAAAGTCTGGAAGCTGTATACAGGACACACTGTGGGGTCGGGACTGGGAGGGCATTTGAAACAGGTGCTCCCGGGGCTGCGGAGGACAGGGGCATCGGACACCAGCTGTGGGTAGACCCATTTGTAGGTCATTAGGACCCAACCTGTCTATCTGTAGAGCTCTCTTTTTGTGGTTATCTCGGATGTGATCGATCTATTTGAAAACCAAGATCGTCTTTCAGAATAGTTACGGATGCCCAGCTGCGCAGGCTGGGAAAAAACACACAAACAAACGGAACAGGTTTCCTGCTTCTGTGAAACCCCAGGCAGTTCAGTGTCCACCTTGAACACCGGACAGGCCTTCGTGTTAACCCTATTTCAAACTCTCAAAATATGTGTGTGTGTTTTGTGGCTTATACTCTGGCAATGCTGCAAGCCTAGTGTCCTCCTGGACCCTTCTCAAAGATGGTAATTGTATGGGCTGCTGATTTTGACTTTCGTCCTACTTTGGTGAAAACTTTGTGAATCTGCATCCAGGCAGCCAAGATGTATTTATCACGTATTTTGGGAATGGGGCTCTGGTCCTGGACTTCTTCTGGTCAAGGGCTAAGACGGAGGGGCAGGAGGAGCAGCACTAGCCAGTTTGAGATTTGCTGGACCCCATGCTGGGGGACAGAGAAAGGACAGCTGTCATAGCTAGTCTGTAGCACTTACTACCAACGCTGGGACTCAGCACTTACTACAACCCAGAGAAGCTCTTCATAAAATATCGAAAACCCCTTTTCCCCTTCCTACTCCTGAGACAACTTCCTGGAGGAAAGGACCTGTCTGTCCGGGTCCACTTTGGCTCCTTAGTACCCAGGGTCGTCCGGGGTCCAAGGTACTGCTGGAGAAATCCTTGTGGAATGAATGCATGATGGTCTGCGCTGCCCAAGGGCTCGGGATGGACTAGGTATTTTCTCAGTGGCCCCTCTCGAGCATCTGGTGGCCCATTTTTAGGTCTCAAGGTCACTGCCAAGAAAGAGAAGCTGCTAAAATGACACCTCTTTGCACCGACATGACTCAACACAGAAGTTAACAGGAGCTCTTAAAAACAAGGCTCTCGAGTGTCTGTCCCCTACTCTGCTGAGGACAGCATCAGCGGTATCAGATAGGAATTGGGGCCAGGCGACCTGCTGGTCCTTGGGCATCAGTGTGGCTTGGAGGTCATTTAGCAGGTCTCTGCTCAGCAGACAAGGTGGAAGAAACAAATTGGAAGGGACCGATCAGCACAGCGTGGGACCACTGCAGGGACACCGAGGATTTGGGAAACTGGGGAGGGGAATTGTGAAGTTAGCACCGTGCAGAGGAAAGCTGGCAACGGCAACTGAGAGAGAGAGAGAGAGAGAGCACAGTAGTTAGGGCAAGGACACCAGACCTAACATATCAACTGAGGGAAGCAGGCGAGTCTCTCAAGAAGGGGCCGGGAAACCCAAATGCCTGGAGCAAGGGCTGTGTCCTGAACATGTGGTTCTTTCAGTTTCGGTCCTGCAGACAGCAGGCTTTCTGGCCTCACCAGCAAAACTCCTTTCTCTCTAGCTGCAGGGTACTGGTGGCGAAAGGTGATGTGGTTTGGCCTTTAGGAACTGGGTTTGAAAATCCCAGTGAGGTGACCTTCGGTAAGTTACTCTACCCTTCTAGCCTCCCTTGTTCTGTCTGTAAAATGACAGGAAATATCTCCTCCCACGGTCCTTGAGATGATAAAAGGAGAAAATTTGTGTAAAGTGTTTAGTGTTGTGCGTGGTGCATAGCAAAGCTCAAAATGCTTTCCGTGATGGTGATGATGATGGTGTGACTTCCTGGGAGCCAGGTGGCAGGCAATAGCCGTGCAGATCTTAATAATCTGGTGTCGGTGAGCGTTGAACAGAGGGACTAGCAAATCTGGCCCACTGACACTTTTCCCTTAAAGATTTTATTTAGCATACGGCGCTGGATCTCATGACCCTGAAATTCGGACCTGAGCCACAATCAAGAGTCGATGTTTGACTGACTGAGCCACCCAGGCGCCCCACCACTGTCATTATAAATAAAGTTTTATTAAGACACAGCTATGCTCATTTCTTTAGATATTATGCTACAGTGCCAGACTTGAGTAGCGGTGACAGAGATCCCATGGTCCCTGAGGTGAATGAATGGCTCTTTATAAGAAAATGGTTTTTACTCTCTGGCCCTTTGTAGAAAAAGTGTGCCAATCCTATCCTCATCGAGTCGTAAATAACCAGCTGGCTTCTGGATTTCCCAGAGGAAAGTGATCCAGTAGAGAAGTTAAGGGTAAGAAGTCTGAGTTCTGACGCTCTTGCTCGTGGGCAAGTTCCTTACCTACTCATGGCTTTCACAGGTGACGCAGGAGTGATACACAGAGTGAGGGCGAAGTGGGATCGTGTCTGGACTGTGCTTGGCATAGTGGGTATTTGATGTTCGGCAAGGACACTATAAAAAGTTTGCTATTATTAACTATCAAACTTCAACCGTTGAGAGGGACAAAGAAACTTCCAGAAGAGGGTCACCACTGCTGCATGCAGCGCTCTCTACAGAATGCCCAGCAGTAATCCCTTAGAAAGCCCAAAAGGCGGATGTGAGCATCAAAGGTGAACTCTCCCACGCAACATACCCAGTGAATTAATGAATCCAGCTCCTTTCCAGGAGAGCAGCAGATCGGAACATGAAAGCGGAGCAGAGGTCAAGGCCATGAGGTCCAGCACAGTATCATTAGTCTTTGGCACATAGTAGGTATCTGGTATTTGTTGCCTGAATGAATGGCTGGTTCATTCATGGTTCATTATGGTTCAAACCATAAAAGTGATTTTTCAGTCAGAAAGAGAAATTAAGAAAACAAACCATTTATAACTGCAGCAAAAGCAATAAAATACCTAGGAATACATGTAACCAAAGAAGTGAGAGACCTATATTCTGAAAACTATAAAACACCAAAGAAAGAAATTGAAGATGACGCAAGGCTATTCCATGCTCACGGACGGGAAGAACACATATTGTTAAAATGTCCGTGTTTCCCAAAACACTCTACAGATTCGACGCAGTCCCTATCAAAATACCAACAGCATTTTTCACAAAACTAGGACAAATAATACTAAAATTTTCATGGAACCACAGAAGACCCCTAAAAGCCAAAGCAATCTTAAGAAAAATAAAGCTAGAGGTAACCCAATCCCAGATTTCAGACCATATTACAAAGCTGTAGTAATCAAAACAGTGTGTTGCTGGCACAAAAAACAGACCCATAATCAACAGAATAGACTAGACTAGAGAGCCCAGAAATAAATCCACAATTAAATGGTCAATTGATCTATGTCAAAAAAGCAAGAATATCCAAAGGGAAAAGATAATCTCTTCAATAAATGGTGCTGGGAAAACCAGACAGCTACATGCCAAAGAATGAAACTGGACCACCATTTAACACCTGACACAAAAGTAACTCAAAATGAAATAAAGACCTAAATGTGAGACCCGAAACCATAAAAATCTTAGAAGAGGGCACAGCCAATAATTTCTCTGACATCTTCCATAGTAACATCTTTCTAGATACATCTCCAGAGGCAAGGAAACAGAAGCAAAAGTGAATTATGGGGACTACATCAAAATAAAAAGCTTCTGCACAGTGGAGGAACCAATCAACAGAACAAAAAGGCAACCTACTGGTTGGGAAAAGATATTTGCAAACGACCCATCATTTAAAGGGTTAGTATCCAAAATATGTAAAGAATTCATACAACTCAACACCAACCAACCAACCAACCAACCAACAAACAAAAAACCCTATAAAATTAAAAAATGCAGAGGACCCGAGCAGACATTTTTCCAAAGAAGACATAGAGTTGACTAACAGACCCTTAAAAAGGTGCTCAACATCACTCATCCTCAGGGAAATGCAAATCAAAACCAAAATGAGATATCACTTGGCACCTGTTTGAATGAATAAAATAAAACAAGGCAAGAAATGATAAATATTGGTGAGGAGGAAAAGGAACCTTGGTACGTCATTGGTGAGAATGCAAACTGGTGCAGCTGCTGTGGAAAACAGTAAAATCCAAAAATTCCACTACTGAGTACCTACCCCAAGGAAATGAAGACACTAGTTCAAAAAATATTAGTACTCCTATGTTTATTGCAGCATTATTTATAATAGCCGAGATATAGAACAACCTAAGTGTTCATTAATAGACAAATGGATGAGAAAGATGTGGCATGTGTATAAACAATGGAATATTATGCAGCTGTGAAAAGGATGAGACCATGCCGTTTGAGACAACATGGATGGACCTAGAGGGTGTTATGCTAAGTGAAATAAGTCAGACTGAGAAAGAAAAAAAAAACATATGATTTCACTCAATAGTGGAGCCTAAAAACAAACAAATGAATAAAAAAACCAAAAATCCCAAATAAACACAGAACCCCCCCCAAAGAAAACAAAAAAAGCAGAATCAGCCTTATAAATACAGAGAACAAGCTGACGGTTGGCAGAGGGAAGTGGGTGGGAGGTTGAACAAGATGGCGGAAGGGGAGTGAGAGATCCAGGCATCCACTTATGGACTGAATAAGTCGTGGGAATAAAAGGCACAGCATAGGGAGTACAGTCACTGATAAGGTAATAGTGACATATGGCGACAGGTGGCGGCTACACTTGCAGTGAACACAGGCATAATGGATAGACCTTGTCACATCAGTATGTTGTACACCTGAGATTGATCTAACATGATGTGCCAGCTATACTAAAAAAATGTGATTCATCAGCCAAAGGTCACCTCTGAGTTCTATGATGATAGACCAGAGTCAGCCAGAAGATTAAAATTTCTGCCTCCATTATCTTAGGGTCTTAGGAATGAAGTCATGTGCTACAGAGAGAGGACATTCAAAAACAGGAGCTTTCAAAGTCTTCCCGCCACAGGGTGCAGGCAGAGGCGTTGTGGTGGATTCCTGGGGAGCAAAAGGCTTAAAAACAAAACCAGGCATGTAAGGCCACGAATCAACCCCCCAAAACCTGGGACACTGAGCACACGGGTGCAGGCAGCACATCTTGATGGGAATGAGGCCAAGGCTGCCTTCACCCTGTGCCCCACCTCCTGCTTCAGGACAGCCTCAGCTCAAAGAGGAATTCATTAGCATTAGCAGGTTTTGGGTTTCCTCTCATCGTTAGTGTATTGCTTTCATTCCTAAGACCCAGAAAAATTGGAAACCACTCTGGCTTACCAGGAGCACACTTTGGAATGCAGATCTGGAAGCTATTTTTTTCTGCAGACACTCATGACTCTGGTTTTCACAACAGCAGGCATTGGCGTCTGTGCCAAGCTGCTAGAGAAGGGCATCTTATCTGCAAAGTCACGAATCCAAGAATCCAAATAGGCCACCATTGGCAAAGGTGGAAGGAAGTTGTTTGTCTTAGCTTCTTGGGGGATCCGAAGATTGGGAGGCCTTGGGGGCCGTAGGTACCTTGTTGTACCTTGATACCAACCCAGGGAAAAGGTTGCCGGCAGGTTTGCAAAACTACCCGGAGAGGCAGTGTCTTAGTAAAGGCCATTTTGGTGGCAAATAACAGAAAGTCAAACCAGTGGAAGCGAAAAGGGGGCATGTATGGGGAGGGAAAGCCGTTTTCTGACTGTCCTGAGCTCTTCAACTGTGCTTGTCCTTTAATTCTTTAAGCTTTCTCATTTCCTTTGAATAAACTGCCTTTGAGCCACAGGAGGTTTCTGTTACTTGCAACTGAAGAATCTTGAGTGATACAAAGTGTCCTAGTGGAACCCAGGGGCGGGCACTGAAACTGGCCTTCCCAAAGAAAGAAACTAGGAAGCAGAAAGTCCTCGGGAATCCAGCTAACTCATCTGTGTCGCTTGGAAAGGCTTCTGCTTCCAATAACAGAAAACGGACCGTGGATAGATTGTAAAAATTTGGAATCCTTCCCAAAATGTCTCTGGCCGCGTGATTTGCTTTGTTGATGGGATATCAACAAACACAAGGCAGGGTCTGCCTTTGGCTCAGGTCATGATCCCAGAGTTCTGGGATCGAGCCCCGCATCGGGCTCCCTGCTCAGCGGGGAGCCTGCTTCTCCCTCTCCCACTCCCCCTGCTTGTGTTTCCTCTCTCGCTGTGTGTCTCTCTGTCAAATAAATAAATAAAATTTTAAAACAAGCGCGAGATTGAGAGACTTGGTAAGTGTCTGTGGGTTGGGGCTTGTTCTCTCCTGCTGCTCTTGGGCACCTGAGCAGACCGCCCTGGGAAGGAGCCTGGTCTAGCCTGCTCCGTGATGAGAGGCCATGCTTCCCAGAGACAGACCGTCCCAGCTGAGGCCTCTCTAGGCCAGGATTCCTCATTCTTGGTACTACTTACATTCCAGATCACATGAGTTTTTGCTGTGGGGAGCGTATTCTGTGCATGCTAGCATCCTTGGCCTCTATCCATGAGATGATCATAGTACCCCACCCCCCAAGTTGTGACAACCAAAACTGTGACTGGACATTGTCGAGTGTCTCCTGGGAGGCAAAACTGTCCCCGGTTGAGAACCGCTGCCTTAACCCAACTTGCTTACCAGTGACTGGGCACGCAAAGGCGGCCGGCCACCTTAAACCATCCGGCCCCAGCCAAGCCAGCCCAGACCAGTACAAGTGCCGTGGGATCATGAGAAATACTAAATATTTGTCATCTTGCATCACTTGCATGTTACCAGGTCATTTTGAGGGCTTTGTTCCATAGCATAAACAGGTACCCCTGGCTACAGTGGGTTAAACAGGGGTTTTTACACAGTAAGAAGTACAGAGGGAGGCATTTCAGGGATGCTGCCAGACAGCCGCCAGGTCTGTCATGTCTTTAGTTCCATCGGTGCCTGGGGAATACTGAGGACGGCTGCCCCGGCTCCAAGCCTGAGCTCCTGGCGTGAAATAGGAGTCTGGTCAAAGGACAAAGGGCAAAGTACTTTCTCCTACTGTTGAAGACTTGCTTTCTTCTTCCTCCTTTTCTTCTTCTTCGTCTTAAAGATGTTATTTATTCATTTATTTTAATCTTTTTTTTTTTTTTTAACAGAGATCACAAGTAGGCAGAGATGCAGACAGAGAGGAGGAAGAAGGCTCCCCGCTGAGCAGAGAGCCCGATGTGGGGCTCGATCCCGGGACCCTGGGATCATGACCTGAGCCGAAGGCAGAGGCTTTAACCCACTGAGCCACCCAGGTGCCCCTATTCATTTCTTTTAGAGAGAGAGAGAGATTGAGAGTGCGAGTGTGGGGAGGGGGAGGGACAAGGCGAGGGAGGGGGAAAGAATCGTAAGCAGACTCTGTGCTGGGCACGGGAGCTTGATGTCAGAATTCTGAGACCATGACCTGAGCTGAAGCCAAGAGATGGGCACTTAACGCACAGAACCACCCAGGTGCTCCAAGACTTGCCTTCTAGTAACAGAAGGTAATCCCTCCCCCCATCTTCGCCTCCATGTCACTGGCAGGAACCGAGTAACGTGGCCAGCTCTAGCGGCAGGGAAGGCCGGGCAATCAAGGCGTTTAGGCATCAGTCCATACAGTAGAGGAAGGTGCTGACTAAGGGGCTTGTAGTGTGTGCTGCACCGTTCTCTGGGAATCCCGGTCTCTTGTCTTTCTTGTGCAGTATCTACCCCGCGCTTCTCTTTCTGAAGACTGGCTTTTGTTTCTCCAGCACACACGTGCGGGAACCAGCCACCCCAGCCCTGGAACCGCATCAGGACTCTCAGCTCCAGGACCACCAAATACCTGCGTGGCATCCTAGTGGCAACCTTTCAAATGCCAAGGGCGAAGACGCTAATTAGCCCAGCTTGAGTTAGAAGAGGAAGCTGATTGGTCTGGTTTGGGTTGGGTATGTACTGCTCAGCCAATCAGGTGTGGTCAAGAGAGCAGCATGAGGTAGGGCAAACCGGATTGGTGGAGTAGGTGGTGGTGTATTCTCAGGGAAAAGGGGGCGTGGCTGAGGAGACAGCGTTAAAATGATACACCCAGTTGGAGGAGCGGTGAGAAGAAATTGCCATCATGGGTTATAACATTAATAGGATAAAAATGGACACGTCCGGAGCACCTGGGTGGCTCAGTGGGTTAAGCCTCTGCCTTTGGCTCAGGTCGTGATCTCAGGATCCTGGGATCGAGCCCGGCACTGGGCTTTCTGCTCAGCAGGGAAGCTGCTTGCCACCCCACTCCCTCCCCCAGTCTTCCTCTCTGCCTACTTGTGAGCTCCGTCTGTCAAATAAAATATTTTTTAAAAATTGACATGTCCTTGGAAGATGTAGAATATAGTGGAGTAACATGGGCATTGTATTTGACTTATCCAAATGCAAAAATACAACAAAAAACCACCTTTCCCACATGATTTGGCTTTCAAACATGAGCCACTTACCTGAATGGCTGCCTACCTAAGTGATCTCTTCTGGTGCTGGAGAAAAACTTGCGGTTTTGGACTTTGGGGATATGGTATGGTATAGGTAATACCATGATGTTCTTTATAGATATTTTCCAGGATTTTCAAAAGTATTTTTTTAAAAGATTTTATTTATTTATTTGACAGACAGAGATCACAAGTAGGCAGAGAGGCAGACATAGAGAGAGGAAGGGAAGTCTCTCCCCACTGAGCAGAGACTCCAATGCGGGGCTCGATCCCAGGACCCTGGGATCATGACCTGAGCCGAAGACAGAGAGGCTTTAACCCACTGAGCCACCCAGGCGCCCCTCAAGAGTATTTTTAAGGTCAGGTAATGCTCACTTTCCCCACTGACTTTAGATCTTAGCCCTGGGTAAAATGTACCTTCAATGAGATACCACATCAAGAACTTTTCCTATTTCCTTCTAGTTTTAATCAGTATAAAGCATCCATTTGGTTTTAAAATAGCAAAATAGGTTTATTGCGGCTTTTTAAAAATAAAAAAGCAATGATATTCATGACTTTTGGGTCTTCCTCCCATTTCATTCGGCAGTCCTGGCCACACCAGAAAGGCAGGAAGAGGACAGGTGGACGGGGTGAGAGCAGAACAGGGGAGAGAGGAGGAGGAGGGTCTCTACAGACACGGCGAGGAAAGGGCGTGTCCACCTGGACAGCGCGTTTCCTTCCGGGCCTGGGTACTTGGGTCCGGCCTCCTCGGGAGGCTGTCATTGCTCCCCTCGTGCAGTCAAATGGGCAGGAGGCGATGGGAGTCCGAAACTGGGTTCGGGACCCAGTTTTGAATTTAGTAGCTGCCTGATTTTAGACAGGCAGTTTAACCTTTCTGGGCCTTATCTTCTTCCTCTGTAAAATGGGGATCAAAATACTATTAACCTCCCAGGGTCTGGGGGAGGATTAGGGGAGAAGCATTTTGAAGACTGCAGAGTGCCACATAAATGTCAGTCATTATTACGGAAGCGATAAGAGGACTAGGTGTGCTAAATTTATTATAATAAACTTAGATATAAATGTGCTTCACCATGGCCTCGGCCTCACCCTGAGGTTGCCGTTCCATCCGGCGGCCCCAGGACACGTCTCGGGTTTTGCCAGTGGTGGGTTTCTTGCAGCTCCGCGGGGGTGGATGTGTGGGTATGCCACAGCTCAGGTGTGACGCCACATCATCGTGTCTACCAAGCCTGGGAGCCTGGGCTTCAACCGTACATTCTTCATATGCCTGAGGATGTAAACATCCGTGAGTCAGTCTAAAAAGAACCCCTATCCCTGCATGCTCCGTGATACAGCATTGTGTGAACACCAGTCTAGGTCTAGCAACATGCTAGGATAACAACCTTTAAAGTCCTATGAAAGCGGCTTAGAATTTTGACACGCGAGAGTCACACACGTGACTCACGGAGGATCACGCAGGGCCGGACAGGATGACGTTTCTAGTTCCTGTCGCCAGGCTTAGAAAACAGAAGGCTCTGGCTGGATTTGCTAGATGAGTCTCTCTTGGGCATCTCCCTCACTTGGTCCATCTTTGGGGCGGCTTTTCTGGTTCCAACCTTCAATGAGCAAGAAGAAACAAATGCACAAACTCTATAATTGTGGCAGGATCCCAAAATGGTCCACTCGGATAGTTTTTTTTTTTTACTCAAAATAAAATGTTTGCTGTAAAAAAGAAATTATATATATGTGTAATTATAGAGAGAGAGGAGGAGGGAAGGGGAAGAGAGAGAAAAATGCGTAAAAAGAAGCTAAAATGATCCACAATGACCACTATCACCCAAAGGTAAGCACGCTGCCAGATACACAAATAAGTTTCCCTTTTTACATTTTTGTGCTTTTGAAAGCAGGCGCTTCTTATGATGGGTGTATTCATTGTAACAGAGTATCTTTCTCCTGGAAAGCTCTTACTGAGCGTGTCTTCCATCTAGGCCTTTTCTGAGCACCGCCCCTCCTCCCGGCTGCCCCCCACCCCCCATGTGATGCTGCCCCTGGTCTCAAGTGATTGGATGCTTGGCACAGGCTGTGCTTTGCAGATGATCGCGCCCAGGACTTGGGGTTACAGGCTCTGAGATGCTACTGGGTCCCTGGGCGGGTCCTTTAAATGGCGGGATGGTGAGGTCATCTCTTCCAGTGAGATCACTGGAGAGAGAAGAGATGAGCAGGTGCAGGGAGACCCAGAGAGGGTATATGGTGTGTGAGCTTGTGCGTGCGCGTGCGTGTGAGGGAAGGGATGCCTGGGACCGTGGGCTTACCAGTTCTCTTTAGAGGCAGGACCACTTTCAATCCTTTGTTTTCATGAGCCAGGGGCTCCTGTACCCCCTATAAAAGCGTCCCTCCCTGTTTCTGAGCAGGTTTCCCTTAGTTGCAGCTCAAAAGAGTCTCCTTCTCACACGTGCCCATACTGTTCATGGGATCATAACTCACATGTTTCTTTCCAGCAGGCTCCAGATCCAGCCCGACTTCCTGCAAGTGTCAGACTCCAGTCACAGAGTCTCGTACCCCTGGGGGTACCCCTGGGGATGGTGGAGAGGGCTAGTGGGTTGCCAAGTTTGAGCTCAGCCATTTACTGCATGACTCTTAGTTTCCTCATCTGTCAAACAGGGACCAGAATATCCATCCTGACTTCCTCAGGGGCCCAGAGAAGATTCTGGGTAGATTTTATTTTATTTATTTTTTTAAAAGATTTTATTTATTTGTGTGTGAGAGCGAGCGAGCGAGCGCACAAGCAAGGGGAGCGGCAGGCAGACGGGGAAGCAGGCTCCCACTGAGCAGGGAGCCCGATGCGGGGCTCGATCCCGGGACCCCGGGGATCATGACCTGAACCCAAGGCAGACACTTAACGGACTGAGCCTCCCAGGCCTCCCTCTGGGTGGATTTTAAAGGAAGGGACTGCCAGGACTGTCTCTTGAGCCCCTTTCACTCAGAAAGTATAAAAATCACCTTCTGAGGCCTGTGCCAGCAGCTGACAGGGGGCCTTGAATGTGCTTTGAGACTGCATCCAAAATCATTTGAGGGTGAGAAGGGCTAGCTTCTCTACACGAGCCTGCGAAATCAATCTTGGTTGGAGTGCCCAGTGAAAATGAAAACAGACAGCGAAGGCCAAAAAACCTCCCCCAAATCACCCTTCCTTCATATGCCTTTTTATTCGATTTTCCATAAAAGGGCTGGCTACGGATGACTCCCAAATTCCAGTGCCCTGACCAGGGGAGAAGCCGGCCTTCAGAGCTGGAGCCAGGGGGCTGGTTAAAAATAAAGAGTACCCAGGCCCAACACCCTGAGCCCCCAGGTCTGCCAGGAGCATGGGGTGGGGGGTGGAGGTCACAGAGGGCAGAGGGATGACCTGGGAAGAGGAGGACGCGGGGGGGGGGGGGGGGGGGGCGTGTCAGGGGAAGGGCTGGGAAATCCCGCAGCTAGGGGCTGATCAGGGGCCAAAGGGGAGTGCCAAGCCTTCGGTTTCTGCGTCTGGGAGCCACACGCCTCACCCCTGGAATGGAAGGGCAGGGATGGGGCGCCTGGGGGGCCCAGTCTCAGCTTGTGATCCCGGGGTCCTGGGATGCAGTTCCGCACTGGGATCCCCGCTCAGGAGGGAGTCTGCTTCTGCCTCTCCCTCTGCCCCTCCTCACCACTCGTGCTCTCTCGGGCTCACTTTTTCTCTCTCAAATAAACAAATTAGATCTTAAAAAAAAAGAAAGGTCAGGGATAGAAACTGGGTCATTACACGTGACACCCAGGTGGGAATGGACTCAGGAAGCACCGGAGAGGCTGCTTCGGGGACTGCGAGGTCCAGAAAGGCCCCACCCAGCCTCAGGGCTTGGTTTAAGCCGCTCCTTCCGGGGAGGCCTCTCCTGGCCTCTGGACCGAGTGTGTCCCTGTGAGATCGGCTCCTGAGCGCAGGCAGCTGACCTTTGGTCCCAAAGCATCGTGTGCGATGATTAATTCATTACTGTATTTACTGGAAAAAAAAATGCCCAATAATGGAAGCTAGAAAGGCAGGGCATTTTCCGTGTCTCTCCTCTGATTTAAGCCCGCATTGCTCCCCCTTGTTCTCATTATTGTCCCAAACTAAGGAGCCTCCTCAGACTCCCATTTCCTGTTGCTCCCGTCCCTATTAAATTTTGACAGATACGTATGCTTTGCACATTACAAAAATTATTTTCGTCCTCTCAGGGCGGATCCTGCCCCCACTGAGAATTCCTGATTGAACCCAACGCCGGGACAGTACCCACCATGTTGCAGGCGCTCAGTCACTGTTCCTGGAATGAATGAGGGCTGGGACAGGCCCGGTTTTGTCCGCTCCTCCTTCCCCCGCCCATGGCCGGTGGCATGGACTAGGCAGCCAACAAATACAGGTTAACTACAAGATGTCCTCTTCAGCATACAACACCCCCAAACCACTATAAACTCCTTTTAGCTGCCTTAGAAATCAATATACAATCACTGAATGGCATTAGGAAGGACAGAAAACAGAGACCCAGAGCCTTTCACGGAGGAGGAGGCTTGCCAGGCATGGAGACTCTTTCTCTGAGAGGCAACAGTGAAAAGCAGATTTTACGTGTCCTGTCTTCTCCAAGGGGCTCATGGCGACCGCGATCCTCTAAAGACTCCAGGGACACTGTAGAGGAAGGGGAAGCCGAAGCCGCACTGGGTCAGGACCATGAAGACCCTTCCGTACCGAGGAGATCCTAGTTACCAAACCTCTCAGCGGTTCCTTCCTGCTCCCGGCTCAACCCTACTGGGTGGGTGAGTAAGTGACAAACCTGTCACTCATTCCCACCTGGCAGGCTGGCGAAGGTCTCTGAGCTAGGGGAGCCCTTAGGACCCTCTCTCCTCCACATCCTGCTCTGGGTGGTCACCACCTCCCCGAATTAGAAAAAGAATGTTGGCTGAGAAGAGGTTTCTATTTTCCCAACATGGCCCTTACCTAGAATATCTTCAGGGTTTTTTTACTGATAATTTTGTAGTCTCAGAATTATCGTGACCTTTTTATCTAATGCGAATGTGGCTCCTGCTTCTTATTTCCCTGCCGCGTGGTTGGCTCTCGAGCCTCCTGAGCGCTCACCTCCACTTTCTGCGACTTGGGAATGCGGTTGGGTCAATTCCAGCTCCAGGGCTGGACTGTGAATGGCAGAGTTTCAATATGTTTAACATTTCAGAGTCTTGATTCCCAGCTCTTAAAAAGAGAATGTTGTACGGATCCTTCCTTGCAATTCAAGAGACAAGGCGCCTGAAATGTATCAGGTTTATTAACCAGAGGGCGATCACCTAAAGGAGGGGAGGCAGGGCTCACCTGGGTGTTCAGATCAGCAACGAGTTCCAGCTCTCCTACCTAGCTGTGCGGCTCTGGACGAGGAACGAGAAGTCTCTGAGTTTCGGACACCTCCTCTGCTAATGGGGGACTAACACAATGCGTACCCCTAGTACTGTTGTGAAGACTGAGAAGCGCTGGTGCCTGGCCGTACGTACTAAACGCTCAGTGCGTAACGGCGGGTGTGTGTGGGGGTCTTATTGTCAACCCGGGTTTCCCGCGGAAGTCCTACTGCTTCCTTTCTCCTCCCGGCTCACCTGGGGACTTGAATTCTGCATCTTGCTCTTCACTGTCTCTACAAACTTTCGTCTCTTGAACACAGAAAGAATATTGACAACGTTTAGCTTGTTTTCTTCTTTCCCTTTTGCATCAGAGGAAAGTGGTTCCCCCGCCCCCTCCACTTTCAGATGTTGCCCATTTGGATGGACTGTTGGGCCTTCCTAGGGGTGGGGCATGGGGTGAGCATGTGCCTCTGAGGAAGGAGGCCTGGTTTTCCCGTGGCCACACCGTCCTGCTGGGCTCCTTAGGGATGTCTGTTCCGGATTCCAGAGGATTCTGAGAGGGGGAGCCTTGTCAAGCAAGGTTCCCGTTCCCTGGAGGATGACTGCCATCCTCCTGGGGGGCAAGTCAGCTTTGGGTAGAAGCAGAGCCTTCTAGATCAGGGGAGGGGATGAAGACGTGGGTTTCTAGCTAGGATCCCAGCGGCCCCGGGCATGAGGAAGCCGCAGTGGCTGACCTCCCTGTCAGGGGCTGCGGGCGCCTGCTGGGGAGTCAAGTCTCCTGGCGAATCTGGAGCTCGCCCTTTCCCTGGGGTTTCATGACTGCTGCTGACCCTGGTCTCCTCAAGACCCTGCACCTCAGGACAGTTCGCTGAGAAAGGAGCGTGTCCTAGGCGCTGGGCACCCGACAGAGCGCGCGAGCTGGGGCCTCCCTCGCAGACCTACACTCCAGTAGGTGCTGGGGCAGGGGTGTGGGGAAGGGGGTGTCTCTCAGAGAGTCCTGAACCCCGCGGGAGGCTCCAGCCAGACGCCTACAGGGGCTGGGGAACTAACAGCCGTGGGTGGAGTGAGCTGGGCGGGGCGGGCGGCAAACCCACAAGCCCAGGGCCTTTCTAAGGGGCCTGGAGATGGCGGCGGTGGGACTGCGGGCCTAGAAGCCCCAGATCTTCAAAGTTGCACAGAGAAGCCAGAAATCTATTTTGTGAAAGTGCCCTAATTAGAAATATTACTTAAAAAAAAGACCCCCCCCCTCCAAAAGAAAACCCATGAGCCAAATGAAACGCCTCTGTGGGCCGCCATTCTGTGGCATCTGCTTCGGAGCCTGCCTCCTTGGCTTCCAGGGGGGGCTCCGTCAGAGCGGCGGGCCGACTTGCCAGATGAAACACAGGGTGCCCCGTCAAACTTGACTTTCAGAGTGCAAAGGGATCATCTTTTTAGTCCAAGTACGTCTCATGCAGTATTTGGGGTATACTTTTACTAAATAACTATTTGTTGTTTATCTGAAATTCCAGTTTAACTGGGCGTCCTGTTTTGTTTTCTTGCCCCTAGATCTGGCAAGTCTACGGGGTATTCACAAAAGTCATGGAGGAAGTGTGCAGGGAGGCCCCAGCTCGCCATCTTTCGGAGAGGGCATGGGGACTTGGAAGTCTCTTCCATTCCCAGAAAAAGGGTGCCAAGTTGCCCTTAAAGCAACTGTCTAAGAAGGCTCAGGGGCTGTATTTAACTGAGTCGCCCTCTGGCCTGCAGCCACTCAGCATTCATCACAGGCTCCACTGAGAGGAGCTAAGCTTAGAAGACAGTCACCAACCAAATCCCCAGGCAGCTGTAAAGCAGGGATTTTTAAACCAGCAGCCTCCCTTCCTTTTTTCCATCCCCACCCCCAGCAGAACGCTTTAAGCAAAATCCCATGAGGAACTTGGCATATGAAGCAGGTAAAGGAGAACTTTTCTGGGGGAAACAAGAACAATGTTATGTTGGGGGGTAAAGTGGGGGGGGGATGCTGAGAATCACTCTCTTCTATGGCACCCAGGGGCTCTAGGGAACCCCACTTTGAGCACTGCTCCAAAATGTTTTCCTTGGATTAAGTCTAGCCAGTGGATGGCTGGACACTGAAGGGCAGATCCTGGCCCCCCTGGACACTTGCTTTTCCTGAACTCACTGGGCTCTAATGACATCAGTCTGCCTCAAGAACTGTCCTCAGACATGGCCCCGCCAACATGACACCGTTCTTCTCAGGGATGTTGTTCCTTATATCATAGACTGTCCTCTCTAGGGGAAAATCCACCCTTATTCTAAGAACACTTCTGAGCATTGCCTCTGTGTAGCTCACGGACACCGCGAGCTCGGGGTCTGTGCACTCCAGCTCCCACTGGCTGCCGGAAAGCCCAGTCAAGTGCAGCCTCCCCCTTGGCAGGTAAGAAGGTGGTTCGAGTTGGCACCTTCCTCCTCACTCCCGGCTCTATTTTGTGCCCACTTTCCTCCCCTTCTTGCACCAACTTATTTCATCCTAAGGGCAGAGGGCTTCCTGGGACTCCCCACTCCTCTCTTCTTTTCTTATGACCTGGCTCCAAGTCCCCGGGTCACTTAGTGCTCAGGGAGCTTGCTCTGCCAAAACCACACTTGACCTTCCCCAGGCCTTACCTCCAGATAGTGGGCTGGAGGCCTGCCTGTGTCTCAGGTTCATTTGCTCAGACTGCAGGCAAGGGAGGGGCAGGTGTGGGGGAAGGGGAGGGGGTGGAGGTGTGTGGCACAGCACAAGGGGCTCGTACCCCCACCAGGTTCTACGCTGTGAACATGCTGTATCTACCTTGTGTCGCTGTGAGAGCAGAAGACCTTTCCATACCTGCCTCTCTTTCTCTTTGAAGGAACAGTTGCAAGGTGTTGATTCTTTTGCATTTCTCTGTTCGTGATCCTCTAAACGTTCCTGAGTGAAAATAGCAGGTGAGCAAGAGAGCATTCAATGTGTCTGGTCCTGTTCCATTCTGGGACGCACCTCCGAGGTTTCTGGGAGACCCTGGGGCTCACTGGAGTTGGGGCAGTGAATGAAGGGTGGGAAGGGCCCCCACCCCCTATCCACCCGCAGTACCGCCCTAACCACGTTTTACTTTCTCGTCCTCGCCTGGGCCAAAGGGTACCACCCCTACCCCTGCCTACCCCGGTCCCCACACTACACGCGACCTACCGATTTCTAGTTCTTGGTCAAAATCAAGCAAGTGACACTGAGCTAATCTGGGTCTTGAGGATGCCTGGGCCCAAGGCAGTTTTGGAGGATCCTGATTTAAATAAGATAGTGATGACATCGATGACGCATGTTGAGTAGTTCTGTGTGCTAAGGACCTCGTACCCACTCTCCCCTTCAAGAGAACGCACTAAGCGGGATGCCGCCTTTACTCCCACCTTCCAGATGAAGGATCCGAGCTAATTAAGCACAAGGAAGGTCCAGCCCCACCAACGTTTTGGCCACGCCCCTTGGCCAGGATCTGATTGGCTGTAGGCTTGATTGGCAGGAGAACTGAGGAGCTTCCGCAGCCAGACTCCAGCCTTTCTCACACTTGAAGCCCTAATAAAGGGCCGGGAAGGGGTTTGTGTACTTCCAAATGGCAACTTCTGTGCATTTAAAAATTTCCTCTTGAAAATTCCAGCTTTAACCCCTTCATAAAAAGGATCTGAGCTTTTCTTGGCCGTGGCCCTGGCTGTATTCACCAGTCGTAAAGGAGTTTCGCAGAAGAGCCGCTGGCTCCAGGCGGCCAGGGAGAGGGCCTTGGGGTCTGTGGCCAGTGTCTGGGGCAGGAAGCTCTCGGACAGAAATGCGTCCGAAATTGTTTCTCTCCCCCATAGTAACCATGCTTGCTAGCACTGGGATCTGTCGACATTATGTCACTTAACCCTCTCCATCCAGTTGTTATCGTTTTTGGCGGTGGTTGTCCCGGACTCTGAGATCCAAGGGTCACTCCGGGCCAGAGGTGGGGCTTAAACCCTCTTTGTCAGACTCCCGGACTCCCGAGGCTGCCTCTGAACTGAGAGTCACAGCTGCCTTATCTAGTGATGTGGGAAGTGGAGGAGACTGAGCATCGCCTGGGCCACTGTCATTCTCCCCCTGTCGCATGGAGGGAGCTCGAGTTCAGAGTGGGTGAACGCAAGGTTCTCTGGGAATGCCCAGCCCTGAAGCTTTCATATCAAGGCTCACCGCCACAGCCAAAGGTATGAGCATGGAAGTGTGATTCCAGAAAGTTCAGCTTGGTGAAGAGATGTTCAAACATGCAAACTAAAAACTGTATCTTACTTTGAAAAACATTTTTTTTTTTTTTGAGGGTACTGGTTTGGAACTCAAAGGGAGTAATTTCATTACCTAGTGGTTCAACCACAGCTTCTCTATGAATGGGTGAACTTTTATACATGAGACTGGAAACATTAGGGGTCCTTGTGAAAATGTTGGGCGTAAAACTTAAAAAGGAATCCTATTTTCCTTGAACTTCCATTTAAAGGACGGCTATACTCCTTGGCAGGAACTGCGGCCAAGACAGACGTATACAAGTCCCCTCTCGAATCCGGACGTATACAAGTCCCCTTTATGGGTTTTTATTTCCCGACACACAGGAATTTCTGACAACGTATTAATAACAAACCTTAAGTTCGAACCCAAGTGCTGGAATGAAAAGTGGAGGGTGAAGGGGGGGCGCGCAGAGAGCACCAGGTGTGGAGAAGCCCCTGGAGCTGGGGAGGGCACGTGGCGCGGAGGTAGTCCCCTTTCTGTTGCGGGGTAGCGAGGTGACGCTGCTCTCTGCCAGCCTCTCTGAATGGGCGGCTGGGCGCCAGCATCCCTCGAAGGGTCCATGGGAGAGATGAAGCGTGCAGTGTGGGGCAGGTGCCCGCCACTCGGGAAGTGCTAGTGAACGGTGCCATCAGCGCGGCCGTGATTGTGGCTATAGTTTTCGTAATGTTTCCCTAAACTGAAGTCCCTGAATTTGAATGTTCCCAGGTCCAGCTCTTCTGGGGACACAGAGGCAGGTTCAACTTGGCCATCTTAGACCCTCCCGCACAGAAGGATGTCTAGTGTCCGACAGGCTGGCAAGGCCCTTGCATTGTGTATGAATGAGGCAGCTCATGAATAATGCATGCAGAGCCTGATTATGTAAATCCTCAGGTTTCCTTACATTTTTAGCCAGCACATGACAATGGCCTTTTTTGGGCCCTTTGCTGTCCCATTCTGTGGTCTGGTGTTTCGCCTTTGGGGACTAGCCTGCCAAGTCCTGGGGAGGACCGGGATGGGGAGGGAGACTGAGGGAGGGGTGACCTCTCCAGAGTGCACATCAAAGGAAAAGTCAGAGCTCTGTCACTGGCCCAGCTCTCCCTGACTTTGCGTGGTGTGAAAGGAAATTGTCCTTGCCTGAAGCCTGTGATGTTTAATTCAGAGCCATGGATGCTAGGAACCCCGCATCTGGGGCTCCCTGAGAGCAAGGTGGCTGCTTTCATTTCCAGGGCTATAGGCCAGGGAGCCTGTTGTCTGGAGGGTTTGCAGGATAGAGGAGGGCAACTTCCTGCAAGGAACTGATCTAACCGGAGCCTCCTGGTTGTGGGGGAGGGCATCCTTCTAGAGCCTTCTGCGGCTTGGCCTCCTTAGAGCTTATACAGGCAACACACACATAAACATGCACACATGCAAACGCACATACAAATATACACACAGAAACACACAGCGCATATGCGTGCACACTTCTATACTCTTGCCCACACGCCAGCACGCATGCACAAATACACAGCCCTGAGTCAGGAAAACCAACATTTACAAGAAGAATGGAGAGAGGCCAGCAGAGAACACAGGAACTAGGGTCAGAGGTCCCGGGGCTGGGTCTAGCTCCACTTACCAGCTACAATGTGAATTTGGGCAAGTCTCTTAACTTTCCGAGGCTCGGTTTCCTCATCTGTAAAAGGGGGGGGTCCTCAGAGCAACCCGGCCAAGCTACCAAGGCATTAGTAACCCCGATTGGGGCTGCAAGGCCCAGGGAGCCCATGCCTTTGCATGGTCATGAGATGGCAATTGTGGTAATTTTCCTTGTTTGCCTGATCTTAGCCTTGAGACCTGCTCTACCTCTGGCAAGAGTTAAGAATGAGGGAGAGTCTGGTTGGGAAATGGGTGCAGGAGTGAGGGCTCCTGGGTATAACCTGCAGAGAAGACAGGAGAGCCACTCTGCCAACCACCGAGCCGGCCCAGGTCTGCTGGGGCACTTCCAAAGCGTTTGTTTGGGGGCAGGTCATGGTGCCTGGTTGTCAGCCACGACTCTCCTGGGTCTGAGGCAAAGCCTGCCCCGGCCACCACAAGGGCAGGCCTCTGGCCACGTGGAGGACAGCAGCGTCCACCTGCCAGGGCCAAGCCCTGGGCTGATGCTTTAGAGGCAGCACAAGTGTCCCTCAGCTTCTGAAACCACATGGCCTGTGAGTTCACACTGCAAGAGCTTGGACAGGGAGGGTGCCTGCCTCGTGAGCAGCCTTCCCAACAACCCTGCAAGGCAGGTGCCCTCAGCTCCAGTTCCCGGTGAGGAAGCAAGGCTCAGAGAGGGGACTGGATTTGCACGAAGCCACAGGGTTAGCGAGTGGGGGGATGTGAACCCAGGACTGACTCTCCTGTGCCGTGTGAGAGAGGAGATAACAAGGCAAGGGGTGGAGGTGGCTTGGGCGGGATCATCAGCCTGAGTCTCGAATCTTGGTTTCTCAAGGCGATGTTTCTACCCAGTTCATGTTGCGAGACAGATCTCTCCTCCTCCTGTCTTTCCTCTGGGGTTCCCAGAGCCCGGAACACATACCCGCCCATGCCTCTGGTACACACACTCTGACTCTCCTTTGCAACTTGGTGTAGGAGTCACCACTTGGAAAGCACGCGTGGAGTGCTCTGGGCTGGATGGGTGCCCGCCTCTGGGTGCCGTAGCCTGAGCACCCGTTAGGCAGGGACTTTCAATCCTTAAATCATCCTGAAGTCAGCTCTTTACCTGTCTGTTCTGCACTAAAGGATCTGGTCTTCAAGGACATCCATCCATCATCCCCCCATCCTCCATCCAAACATCCGATAGTTACTGGATGCCACCGACGTTCCCAGCACTCAGAACAGTGAACCCAAATCTTAATTCACAGATCTCTTGTTCATCTATGTATCCCTACCACCTGGAAGAACCTAAAAATTCAAACAATAGCTGCGATTTAAAAAGATACAGATGAGCTAGATTGTGAGTTTCAGAGAGGTTGAGGAACCCACCTGGGGTGACACAGTAAGTGGTAGAGCTAGGATCTGACGCTAGGTGCATCTGAGATGCTAAAGCCATTCTGTCATCTCCCTTTGCCTTAGTAGATGCGTTCTGTGCTGCCCGCACCCCCTGGGCCCTCCCTTCGCTGTTTCTAAAGGGAGCCAAGGGGCCGCAGCCTCTGAGGTTCGGCCCCAGGCCAGGAGCCCTCACCTTCTGCTGCCGGATGGCCCTGTTGATCCGCTTCTCCTGGTGCAGCTGGTGCTCCGTGCGCTGTAGAGCCTCCTTCAGCAGAGCCTTCTCCTCCGCCTCCTTGTAGATGCTGTCCTCCAGCTTCGCCATCTGCGACTGGTACATCTGCACGGACACTTTGCTCTGCCTGAGCGCACGGGACAGACACAGTTGGTTTTCCCCTCCTCTTTCTCAACCGTGTCCCCAACCTGGGAGGGTCTCAGAACGCTTCTGTCTGCGGCTAACTTGGTGGCTTCATGGCGAGCAGATGTGGGGCGTAGATAGTAGAACGAATAGCCCACTGGGTACCTAGTGTAGCAGGAGGGTATGCTGCCAGACCCCCCCATTTCCCAGGGAGGGCACAGGGGAACTGCGGCCACTGGAATAGGGCGAGCTGTGGAAAGTACCTAAGGGGAGCCCTAAGTCGAGATTCATAAGAGGTGCAGCTAGTTTGTAGAGACAGAACGAACACTGAGCACCTTGGCCGCCGCTTTCTCATGGACAGACTTGCCTCTGTCGGGCCCTAGTCATCGCCCCCCGCACCCCCAGCCTCTGCTCCCCTCCCCCAAGTCCTCTGCCTGCCCCGGACCTCTGTCTGTCCCTGCCCTGAGGTTCAGCCGTGAGAACGGACAGTTGGCCCTTTTTGCGCGGTCACCGGCAGTACCTGAGCTGTTCAATGTCTTTCTCGTATCCTCTCAAAAGCTCCTCTTTTCTCTCCAGCCGGTTCTTGAGTTGGGTGATCTTATCGAACACCAGATCGAGGTCCCTTTGTCGGAGCTGGTTGACTCTCTCTCTTTCTTTGGCGGAGAGGTATTTCATGGATATGTGACCGGACATGTCCTTGATGTTCATCAGACTCCCGAGGGTCTTGCTCATGTCCATGTACTGTAAGGAAAGCGTCGGCTGGTAAAGGGCCTGGCCCAAGGCTGCTGGTGGCTGCTTTGAGGAAGCCAACATCTAATTCTGTGTTGTTCATTCTCTACAACTGCCGAGAACACAGCTGTGCTTGGAAGCCAGAGCCACTGGGCTTTGCAGTAAGTCTTTCATTTACTCCACATCCCTTTACTCTATGCCTTTTTGAGAACCAGGAGGAAAAGTGACAGCAGGCGTAAACATTCATTCTAACTGCCTAGTTTTTCAAGGAATTGGACTATGCCACGTCTGACCCATGCTGGGAGAGTAGATAGGTCTTGCGGAGCTATTATTACAACTAAATACACGTGTGAGGCTGCTGTTTAGTTATACTCTCCGGAGGTTAACAGTGACTGCGGGGGACCCAGCTTGGGACAGGAGGGGACAGTGCTGTAGGTACCTACCAGCTTTTCACTGAGATCTAAAGCCTCAGCCACATCCATTTTCCCTGACTTTTCCATGGGCGGGATGGCTGAGTTGGCAAGGCCACTCTGAGGCTGAAATGAAAAAGAGGTGAAACTCCCTTGGCAAGCCATTGTGAATGTCTCTATCCTGGAGCTAAAACACCGTGGTTACCAAAGAATGACTCGAGAGAGCTGATTTTCGTTTCACTTCCTGACCAGCCTGTCTGATTCCTCTGTCAACTGCTTTCTGGTAACTGTGCTCCCACCCTTCAGAGCGGGAGTCTCACTTGCCTTGTTCTCTGGTTCCTTACTGTCTGTCTTCCCTCTGGACCAGCAGCTCTCAGTCAAGGGTGATTTCGTCCACCCTCCCCTGCATGCCCCAGGACCTTTGTCAATGCCGGGATACATTTTGGTTGTTGCAGCTTGAGGTGGGGAGTGCTACTGGCATCCAGAGGGTGGAGGGCAAGGATGCTGCTAACCATCCCACAGTACATAGGATGGCCTCCCAAACAAAGAATTACCTGCCCTCAAATACCCATAGTGCTCAGGTTGAGAAGCCCCAGTCTAGATGACAAGCTTCATAAAAACGGAGGTCATGTTGCTCCTTGCTCACTATTCCATTTCTTGTGCCCAGCATGGCACCTGACACAGAGTGGCCGAGAAAATAGCTTTCCTCCTTTTATTAAAGGAATCTCATTTTTTAGGCAACAGAAACTATACTGTCACCAAATTTGGCCAAACCTTCTCCCAGTGCTGGAAGCTGCCGGCCAAGCATCCCTTCAGACCCACTCCAGAAACAATGCCCAATGGTGTTCCCAGCTGTGCACTCACAACCACCCTCTCAGCCAGCTGGCTGCTGAAGGTCCCTACTGACTGGACGGAAAAGCCACCAGACCGATCAGGGAGTCTGAAGGACCACAAATAGCTATAATAAATCTCCCTAAAAAGCAAACTGGGTTTTAAGTGCTTGCCACGAGCATCTCTTGGCCCACAGCATTTGCTGGCACTCTACTGTAAACCTCTGAGATAAAAAAAACCCAACTACAAAAATGTAAAGGCTCAGAAAGTGATTATGACAGACAAGCGTGGGCTATTTGTCTCTATGTCTGTAGCGCTGAGCATGAAGGAGGGGATATGACAATGACAGAGCATGAACTACCACTCAGCATCCCCACCCCTGGGTAGTGTCCTCTGTACCCCGCTCTGGGGTCCCCTTCTTTTCCTGGTGGTGACCTAAGGCAGAGTCTGATCTACAAGGTTCGATCACACAGTCCCCGTGCCCTTCTCTGCAGACTAGCAGGGAGCTAGACACAGGCCTGGGTCCATCAGACATTATGCTGTGACCTTGGGTGACATTCTTGGCTGCCTGAAGTCTTAACTTTCCTTATCTGTAGAATGGGCATTATGATAGTAACCCCAGCACAAGGCTGTTGGGAGGGCCGAATGATAAATGATGGCTTAGCCCAGATGTCAGCGAGCCTTCCTCCTACTCCTTCTCTTCTTTTAATTTCCATTATTGGCAACCTTGGAGGATTGAGGTCTTCTGAGCAGGTTGGGGGCTCTCTTGTTCTGTGGTGTTGGTCGTGGCATAGGGTCAGTGCTAGGCGGGAAGGTAAATCTTGGAAGCAGGTCAGGATATGAGAGCCTGCTGAGCTCCCACCTGGAGACTGCTCCTCTACTTCTACCTTCAGAGAACGAGAGCTTATCCAGAAAGCCAACACATTCCTGAAGACCCACATCCCTACAAGTGTGCGGAGAGATTGTGCAGGGGAATGCTGGGACAGCATGATGACTTTGTTACGGCTTCTGAAAGCCCCTGCCCGGTTTAGGTCCCGCTGCGGCAGCAAGCCAGGCCCAGCGGGTTCTGTGATTGACGCTGACCTGAGGTGTCCATTGTCAAGTGTCAATCAATCAGGCGCCCATCAAATATCCAGTTAGGGTACAGGGCATCTTCAACATAACAGTCAAATCACTTCTGAAAATCCTAGCAAATAAAACTATTTCCCTTAAGAGAGGAAGCTTTTCTCAAGGGACACTATTTAAATACCATTAAACAATCCTAACAGCTATCACTTATTGTTTGCTGTGAGCCAGACGTGGGGATAAGCACTTAGCTCAGACACCTCTAGGTTCTCAACAGTTCGCAGCTGGGAAGGGGAGGCCCAGGAAGGCTAGGAGCCTGCCCGAGGTCACGCAGGTGGCCAGGCTAGCATTCTGACACGGGTCCCTCTGTCTCTACTGCTACTCTTTATGTGTTCATGTTTCTCAGTTTGCTGTGAAAAGCAAACTTCAGGCAAACTCATGGCATAACGTTAAAAATCAGCCTGTTGAATATTTCCTGCAGGATATATATATAACACATCACGTGGAAAGGAGGGCCCGCCAGACTCGGGACCACTGTCAGTACAATGATTTAACACGCTGGGCATGAATGGAAAGCAACCTCTCTGTTCAGACCTGGGGCTGCTGGTTCAGCAAAGCCCCGAGCAGGCGGTGCAGACACTGGGCTCCCAGGGAGGCCTGGCCCCGAACCACTGACGTGCACGGCCGTGCCAGGGCACCCGGCTAGCGTCTGCCCTCGCGCCCACCCTCTCCACGTGTCACTGCAGAGAGAAACGTTCTTTGGTTACCGCTGCGATCTCTATTCTTGAGAGAGTTGGCATATCAGGTTTTGCGTCCAATAATTTCTGGACATTTTTTTCCATTCTGACCGTCTTTAAGTCTAGATAGGATTCAGTCAGCGGGTCCTTATGATCTATAAAATAAATAATTGAGAGTCAAAAGAAAGGGTCAGGAAGAAGTTATTGCATGTAATAATCACAGTTGCCGGGGCGCCTCGGTGGCTCAGTGGGTTAAGCCTCTGACTTCAGCTCACGTCATGATCAGGGTCCTGGGATTGAGCCCCGTGCTGGGGGTCCCCGCTCACAGCCGGGAGTCTGCTGCTCCCTTTCCCTCTGCCTCTCCCCTCACCAGTTCATGCCCCCCACCCCTCTTAAATAAATAAAATCACAGATGCTGTTTCCTGGACCTTCCTGCAGGCCAGCGCTGATCTCCCTTGGCAGGTGAGAAATAGGCCTAGACGGGTAAATGGCTTGTCCAAGGTCACACATAGCTAGCAGGCGGTTGGGGCCTCTCAGGAGCCAGTGCTGAGACATGGAGGGTGAACTCTCAGCCACAGGAACAAGGATGGAACTTGAACCCCGGCTTCTGGGTCCTAGCCCAGCACTACCCCCAGCAGCAGGTGCAGTGTCTTGAGAATGCTATCCCTTCTAAACAGAGTATTCTAGGAGGTTCCCCAAGGCTGATCCTCGAACTGTTAGTCCATGACAAAGTTCCCACCAGGCCACAGCGAAATAAGAAAAAGGACAATGTAGTGAGTTTTTCACGAAATCCCATTTATTTAAGATCAAGGCTTGCCCTTGACTCTGAGATCATGCCTGCCATCTTTCCTTGTATTACAACGTCCTTTCGGTTATGAAGTGATGGGACAGAAGACGGTGGTCCTGGCCGAATGTCAGTGCCCAGAGTGACCTCTAGAGCCTGGGGCTCAGGGATCTGAGCAGGGAGAAGGAGACCAGCAGGGAGAGCACTTACTTGATGAGCAGGCCTTCTCGAGCTCCTTAATTCGTGCACGCAGTTCAGACAAGGCCTTTTTCTGACGCTGAATGATTTCCTCATGTCGGGACCCTTTGCACTTGGCCCCGAGATCACTGAAGGATTGTTCCTGTAGCCAGAAAGGTGCAGAGGACAGCTTTGTTAGGGGTCAGAATCTCTCTATCCCTTATATTCCGAGAAACACGTACAACTCATGACTAGCAGAGACCCTGTCACTTAGTACCTTGGAAGCTACTGTAAGGGGAGTCAGCGCAGAAGGAATTTAAATTTTTCATTTCAAATATAAAGTCACATCTAGGAAGATTTCCAACTCTCTTACCTACTTAGCATATCTATGAATAAATCCATTCTCTGTGTTCCCTCCCCGTGTTTTATATTTTCTTCTAATATTCTTCTAAGCTTGGGTTTCCATTTGTTGTCCTTTGGGTCTTGCCTCAGAATAATCACATCAAATTCTGCTCCAGGAGGGGCATTTTTAGATAAGAACACATGGTTACTTTCTTCTTGACTGCCAATAAGGATGGCTCTTTAATATTTGCTAGGGGGAATTTGATAGATTGGCTCCCGGTTGGTCTGGAGAAAGGGAGACCTTCCTTTGAGACTTCTGGACGTCCTACTGTCCAACAGAACTTTCCGGGATGAGGGGCGGGTTCCACTTCTTGCACTCTCCAATATGCCGGCCACCAGGCACAGAGCTAGCATAGAGCTTATGAAGTGCATAGACAAGGAGAGGTCTTCTCTCTCTTTTAAGGGTCATGTGCACCTTTCAGATTTAGAAGAATGGAAGGTTGCAACTTTTGGAAAAATTCCCAGAGTCACAAAAATTTGCATATAGGGGTGTCTGGGTGACTCAGTTGGTTGAGTGTCTCACTCTTGATTTTGGCTCAGGTCATGATTTCAGGGTCCTAGGACTGTGCCCTGCATCGGGGTCCTCACTCAGAGGGGAGTCTGCTGGAGGATTCTCTCTCTCTCTCTCCCCGCTGCTCTCTCTCTCTCAAATACATATTTAAAACATTTGCATACAGATTCTGGAGGTTCAGGGCCTCCCGAAGCCCAGTAATAGACTCTACGTGTCACATGGGCTCTGTGAGAGCCAAGTCTTTTGTCTCCATTGGAGACTGTGGTGTTCCCAGGGCCCACACTGTGCCCGAGCTTAGTAGTTGGTTAACAATTATGGAGCCTGAATGAAATGAGGTCAGAAACAGGAGTGGGAAGGAGCTTGTTCCGGCTTTCTGGCTGGGACCAGGGCTCAGCAGCAAAAGGAAGGGGGTTCTCCACCCGTGGCTGCATTCAGTAGGACCTCACTTGACCCTGACACTGTCTTCGGCCTGCTGAGAGTCTCCGTGGCTGGTCCACTCTTCTCGGGTTGATTCTACACAGACCCCGCTGTCTTTGAGGATGTATGTTTGCCCCAGAATGGGTGTGTGTGTGTGTAAGAGTGTGGAGGGGAGGGGAGGGTCCACTGACCTGTGGGTGGGGCAGCCACAGCAGCAAGGCTCGGTGATGGCTGTTATTCTATCTGCAGATTATGCCTGAGCTTGATGTGACCCTTACTCAGGGCTCTTCTGGGAATTTGTTTATTTAGAGAAGAAAATGGAGATTCTTTCCCATACAACTCTGAAGCCCTCTGACCCACTCTGGCTTAGGAAGGAGGAAGTGGCCTGAGTTTGGAAAGCCGATCTGAGAAAGAACAAATACTTTTTTCCTTTTATCTTGCAGCCTCCCTCCCCCATCCTCTCTGGTCAATGCTGCCTCATAGGGAAGCTATCATCTCGGCATCTCGTGGACAGTCCGTTCTAGCAAACTCGTGCGGAGTTGGAGGGAGTCTGGTGTGAGCAGGAGCCCTCTGCGGCCTCCGCTGTGCCCAGCCCTGGGCCTGGCATACAGCAGACACTCAGTGGTTGTTGGAATGAACAAGTATGGGCTGGGTCCTGCGCAGAGAGCTTGGGAATCCGACAGGTCTGAGGCAGGGGCGAACCTCACTCCTGGCCCCGCAGAGCGCAGGGCTCGGGACCGCTGGTGCTGCCCCGAGCACCGTCAGCTTCTGTGAAGGTGCTCTGGACAGTGATGGTGCCAAGGACAGCTGGCGGGGCCACCATGCCCTCTCATTCATGCTGCGTGCAGCCCCGGCTCACTGCTGTTTGGCAGGGGAACGGCATCTTTGAGAAAGCAGGAAGGCAAGCTGACACATTTGGCCCTGTTTCCAAGTGAAAATCCAAAGCCCATTACTGAAATGCCCTGTTCTCCAGTTTCATAAAGCAAAGAGGAAAAGGATGTCCCTGGACTCCAGGAAAGCGGAGGCCTCGAGGAACCACTGCCCCCCGCAGTCAGCCTTCCTGGGACCACGGGAGGCATCACAGCCCCCGCTGCAGGGCAGAGTGGGAGGGCCACCTTCGGGTGCAGCGTGGAGAAGGCTGCTCTCACTCGGAGACACGCTCCCTGGGTTCTGTGTAGTCGAGACATCCAGGCGTGCAAAGGCTTCTGGGCAGGCGCCCCGAGAGGAGCCACCGCAAGACAGGCATGGAGCAGAACTGGTACGGTTCTTTGGGAAGATCGTCTGGCCCTGTCATGCACAATTTGGGATGCCCTCTGGACCCAGCATTTTCACATCCGGGAATCTGTTCTACATACACACCTGTAAGGACGTTAACTATAACAGCATGGAAAGTAGACACAGCATCATCAATGTCCATCAATGGGGAACCCGGCGTGGACAAGAGGGAATGCAGTGAAATTCTATGCACCCAATTAAAAGAATGGCTCTTTGGCTTTTATACAGTGTTCAGTGGGAAAAAAAAAATCACGTTGCAGAATATATGTGGCTTAATACCATTATTTTGCAAAAAGTTCTATTGAATAAACATGCATACATAGATTATGTGTGTTTTGTGCATAAATAAAATTTCTCTCTCTACAGCCCCACGTGGTGGTAGCTGACATGACTCCCACTTTCCCCGATGAGCCAGCCAGCGTACCATGACCTCCCTGGGGTCAGAGTTTCTGGGTGCAGGAGTCCCACCCCGGGATGGAACCCAGGCGGCCTGGAGCGGAGGCTGACCTTTGCACACTGCAGGGTCACGCCTGTGTGAGGAGGGTGGGCGGTCTCTGTGAGGAAAAGGACTGCTGGTGCATAGGCCGAACTGCCGATAGCCGTGACCTCCAGTGGCTGTGTGTGTGTTGGGGGTGGGGACTACCGCTGTTACCGTGCGTATTTCCCATAAGCAAGCCACATTTTTGGAACTTAGAATGAAAATACTTTCAGAAGCAAAGACAGGCACAGTCAGGCTCTTTTTTAACGCCACGCCCCTGTGTGGCCAGGCCCCAGCGGCGCTCACCTCTTGACTGCTCAGGAGAATTTCCGTGTGGACCGGTTCTATCTGCACTGAGATGTCACACATCTTGGCCGCATTCCTGGGCTTCTGTTCCTTCTCCTTGTACAGCTGGACTCTGTGTTTCTCTTGGGAGGCCCTAGGGGAGAGAAGATGAGTCACTGGCCAGCAGAATGGCCAGCAACCTGAGGTTCCAGGAACCGCAAGCGACCTTTGGAACCACTGGCAGAACAGAAAAAGGAATTCCATTTGTATAGGTCACTGAAGCCTTCAGGTCTGCGAGTGCCCTGCCCACAGATTTCTAGAGAACTTAGTTTCAGGGGACTTCTGAAATCCTGGCTAGGGCAGCAGACACCTGTCCACCCTTGTTCCCACAGTAAGCCTGCGGGACACCTGCTGGGGCATTTACTGGGGTATCTACTGTGTGTCTGTTCTTTCTAACACTTTGTATGTGTTGACACATACAACACGAACAACACATGTGTTGTATGACAGTCCCATGAGCTGGGGGCTCTTGTTGCCTCATTTCACAGGCAAGAAAGCGACACAAGCAATTTGCCCATGGTCACGAAGCTTGCCAGTGAAGGTGGGCTGGCTTTGAATCGGGGCAGCCTGTGTCTTTAACCACCATGTGAATCTGTCTTGGCCAGGAGCCATGAGGCATATGAAGCTGCAGGGTAGTCACAAGATGTGGATTTTACTCAACCTTTCTTGGAGAAAACATTCCTCTTATGTCAAAATAAGGATAAGTTGTCGATGAAACTGCAAAGTCACATACAGTTTTTAGCCTAATCCATGAATGACAATGAAATTTCACATTTATTTTAAGCTGACTTCTTTTACCCCAGTTTATACATTTGTTCAATCAATATTTACAAAGTTCCCTCTGGGCCTGCCAGGCACTGTGTGAATGCTAGGGAGTCAACAGCAGGCAAGGTCTCTATGGGGGTCCTTACAGGGAAGGCAGACAGCTAACCAGGCCACAGCACCCCGGCTGTGTGAGAGTGTTGGAGTGCAGGGACTGAGAGACCCCGGGCAGTGTCGGAGCCCTTGGCTGTGTTTGGTGAGGGTAAGTGATGACGGGCTTCCTGAAGAAGGGGCATTAAGCTGAGACCTGTCCTCTGGAATACTCGGCAGGAATGCTTGAGAGGCACAGAATTAAGCAAACTCTGTTTTTTTTTTTTTTTTTAAGATTTTATTTATTTATTTGTCAAAGAGAGAGAGCGAGTGAGAGCGAGCATAGGCAGACAGAGTGGAAGGCAGAGTCAGAGGGAGAAGCAGGCTCCCCGCGGAGCAAGGAGCCCGATGTGGGACTCGATCCCAGGATGCTGGGATCATGACCTGAGCCGAAGGCAGCTGCTTAACCAACTGAGCCACCCAGGTGTCCCAGCAAACTCTGTTTTAAATGATAAATGAAACACATGCTGTCCGTCCATCCGTCCATCTGTCTGTCTGTCCATCCATCCATTCATCCCTTCGCCTTTTACCCAGTGACCTCCATGTGTGAGGCTCCCTGGGCACTTGGGGGTGTCTGGGCTCCCTACACCAGGAGGGCCTTCCCACGCACCTGAGCGTCTCCTTGAGGACCCCCAGCTCCCTGTCCTTCCTTTCCACCAGGCTGGTCAGCTGCGCCATCTTTTCCCTGAGCGCTCTCAGCTCGCTGCTTTGCTGCTGGACCAGCGCCACGTTCCGCTCCAGTTCCATCTTCTGCTTTTCATTAAGCTCCCCTGGGAGAGAAGGAAAGCTGGTGGGGGGTGGGGGATGGTCTCCTGCCCCGGGGCTTTGCCAGGGCCATAGCCGATTGGCCAGGCCTATAAGAACCATGCGGTGGGTCCCCCATCCAGGAATTCTCATGGTGGTGGGCGGCGTTAGTGACAGCCATGGGGATCTTCCTGTGTCTTCACAAATGACAGCAAATCTCTGCCCGACCCCGGCGTTCCAGAAACTGTCAGGGCCCTGCCTCTGCATCTGTGGCATTTCGGGGCTCCCTGGTTGACCTTCGGCTGTCTGCCTCTAGGTCTATTTGCCTAAGGGTGTTCTTTCTATGGCCTCTGGGGTCTGCTCAGCTCCTGGGTCTGCCAGATGCATCAGCCTCCACCTGAGACAGGTGAGACTGGAATTCACAGCCCGGTTCCCTCACCCCTGCAGAATTCAGCTCCAGCTGCCCGCTCTGCCCCTGCCGGACAACATAGCTCTCTTTGGCTTCGTCCCTTTCCTGCCTCTGGTCCATTTCCACTGCTGCTAGTTCCCGGGATCACCTCTCAAATACACTGCCGGCAGCAGCAGCATGACCTCAGGGTCAGCCTCTGGCAAAACCCAAACGGAGATACCTGCATCACCCCAAATTTTCACAGCAACCCTACAGGTGAGCTACTGGCCATGCCCCCACTTCCCAGAGGCAGAAACAGGCTCAGAGATGTAAAGGCACTTGCCGAAACTCATGGGACTAAAAAAAATAGCAGATCAGAAATCGGGTCCAATGTTTCCCAATTCTAGAACTGGACCTGCTAGCCTCTCTACTCCACTGTTTCATACTTTAGTGTGAAAATCACTCTTTGGGGCACCTGGGTGGCTCAGTAGTTAATTGTCTGCCTTCTTCTTGGGTCATAATCCTGGGGTTCTGGAATTGAGTCCCGCATCGGGCTCCCTGCTCAGAGGGGAGCCTGCTTCTCCCTCTCCAGCTCCCCCGCTTGTGTTCCTCTCTCGCTATCTCTTTCTGTCAAATAAATAAATAAAATCTTTAAAAACAAAACAAAACAATCAATCTTTGAAAAACTCAGCCATAAATGTCCTGGGGGCATTGAGAGTATAGCCACAGGGGGAGCAAACACCAGTGAAGGTTTGGGGGTGCACAGGGGTTGAGACGGGCACAAGAGGAGTCTCCTCACCCTCCCTCCACTTCCCCAAACCGAGTTCTGTCTCCTGACTTCCGCCTGCCTGTGCCTTTTGGCTTGATGGAGGCTGGGGTTGGGAAGGGGAAGATGGCTCTAAGAAGCAAAAGAGGGGAGGCAGAAACAAAAGGACAGGGCTGGGTGGGGAGCAGAGAGAAAGAGCAAAGTGGGAACCTTCAGCTAGACTGGTTCATGGTCTTTGGTCCCCAATGTAGGTGGCTGCTGTGTCCAGCCAGCTCTAGGAAGCAGGCGTGTTGTAGGTGGTTTTATACCAGAGGAAGGGGAGGCGAGGAGAGAGTGCCTTGTTCTAGGTCCCAGAGATGGGGGGTGCTGGGCTTTGTGCCCTCCCTCCCAGACTTTGCCTCCAGAGACAAATCCTCTGAGGCAAAAGGGGATTTTTCCCAAAAAAGAAAGTTGCATTTCAACGCAGAAGTCTGAACCCTCTGAGAATGGTCCCCGTGGCCCCCTGATCGGGCATCTGTCCTGCTGACTGAGGTACAAATGCTCCAATGCTGTGACCACCCAGGAAAGCAGGTCAGCAGGATTTTTAACACTAAGCTTTCTTAAGCCTGTTCTTTCCTTTCTCGAAGCGGGTCAGGAAGTCAAGAGATGCGGGCAATCATACAAACCTCTCAGATCTGACATTCGGTTGTGAGCTTCTGTGAGGTTTTTCCTTAACCTCATGATGACCTCCTGCTGAGATAGGATTTCCTTCTGAGCGGTCAGCAGATCCCCTCTGAAACTCACAAAGACAGGCAAGTCAGCTCACCTCAGGCCCTGGGATGTCCCCAGTGCCTGGAAGGGGCCAGCTAGAATCACCAAGTGCTCCTCCTTCAGTGTGGGGCCTCGGGATTCCAGTCCCAGCAAGGGGGAGAAGCATACTCTTTAAAAATTCTCAAAGCAAAAATTCATTTCCATGTCAAAAAAAAAAAAAAATTACAGGGAGATAAGACAGAGGATCCCAGCTGGGTTCAGTCTGAGGCTGAGTGATGACAAATAGTGGCTTACTTCACAAGCGATTAAGTTAAGGTGCACCAAGGGGGTGTGACTTGCCCAGAGCCACACACCTGCAAGGGGCTGAGTTGGCATCTGAACAAAGAGCCACCCAGATCTTTCCATGACACCATCTTGACCTTCTAGAGGATAGAGAAATTCAGATGACAGTGAGAAGACCCCAGACTCGACTCCTTTTTTCCAGGTTCCGATTACGTGGCCGGAAGTGGGGGTTGGGGGGCTGGTCTCTGGCCCGGTGTGCACACACCCCTCAGGTACTCACATCAAGGTGTCACACACTTCATCTTTGACACTGCTGTCCACTGGAGGCGTCGGTGGGGGGTCTCGCTGCATTACCTCCTCCTGGGCTGAATCAGAGGAGCCCGTGAGGGTCATTATAGTCTGCAAGCAGCCACTGCTCTCCCTCCCCGGGGCTTATAAACACATCTGCGTCTTTTCCAACTTAGCCACCCCCGCTACAGCCTGCCACTTTCTCTGCCTAATGAGCCCCACCATGGGTTCTGTGGGACAGGATGGGACCCCCAATGCAGGAGCTCATGAAATCTTTCCAGCTACTCAATGAACAAGGGATCATGAACTCCACTTATAGGGGAGGAAAGGGGGATAGGAGAGACAGAACCTGGCAGTTCTGGGAAACTGAGTCTCGCTCCATGCCTGGGCCATGGTGCCCTCTTCCTCCTGGGTCACCTGTCAGGGCCATCATTTGATGAACAGCAGGGACCCTGCCTGGCCAGTCCATACGGAATCCCCAGTGCCTAGAATAAGCTTGGGACCTAACAGATGCTCAACAAAGAGTGACAAGTGAATGAAAGCATGAAGTGAGCCCTGCCAGCTTGTCAGCTGGCTGGAGACCAGGACCATGTTTCTCAATCAGGGCTGATATTGCCTCCCTACCCCCAAGGGGACACCTGGCAATGTCCGCAGATGTTTCTGGTAGTCACACTGGGGTGGGGAGTGCTGCTGGCATTTGATGCCGTGGCTGAGCAACACTGGCCCGAGACCTCAACTTCCAGAACTCTTCCCCAAGAGCTCAGCATCTCCGCAGTACATAGCGTCGCCTTGGTCATTTAGGGCAAGTATGTGCTCACAACCCTGAGTTCTTTTCTTAAACCCTTTTGGATTTCTTTTTAAAGCTGGTTATGAAAAGCTGTTAGACGAAGTCGCAAACTCCAGAGGGCAAAAAGAAAGGCCCTGCACGGGATGTTTTCATGCGGAAAAGACACTCGGTGGCATGCCGCTTTGTCGCCCCTCGGCAGCCTGGCAGCCTGGGCGTCTCTGCTGGCTCACTGGCTTGGCACAAAGGACATCCCGTCCGGTTGCTGTGACCTCTGACTAACCTGGGCCTCGAGGGCCCCAAACCTTGTTGTGTAATGGGAAGAAAATGGTGTCCCAGGGGAAAATGGAGCATTCAAGCGAGGTGTGGCCTTTTCTGGCCCATCATCAGCGTGTGGGGACCCACGGGATAATCAGAACCTGCCCTGAACGCTATGATTTCTGCAGCTTCTCTTTGGACTGACCTGGGTCGCTGTCCTTCAATGTTGCAATCTCTCCTTCTATTTTTTTATGGTGCTCGGTCACTTTTTGGAGTCTTTCTTCGAGGCTCACGATCGTCTGGGAGTGCTGTTTGATTTGCTCCTTATATTCCCTGATTTCTGTTTCAAATCCATGTTTCTGGGAGTCCTGTTCTTCCTGGAGGGCCTTCACTGTCTGCTGTTGCAGCTGTATCCGCTCCTCCATGACGAGCTGGGGAAGCAGGGAAGTCATTAGCATGGTCTCGGGAGCCGGGCATGATGCCAAAGGTGACAATACCAGTATGCCCCCTTTGCACCTACAGGCATGGAACCGGACCCATCTCAGGGCCTTTGCACATACTGTTTTCTCTGCCTGGTACTCTCCTCCCCCCAGCTCCTTGCATGGCTGACTCCTTCTCGTGTTTCATGTCTCAAGTCCAATGTCATCTCCTGAGAGAAGCCCTTCCTGGATTGCCTATCTAGAGGAGAAGACTGAGACACTTTCTATTCCATCTTCTGCTTTCTTTTTCCATGACGTGCTTATCACCATCTGAACGATCTTATTTATTTACCATTCCCACTAGAATGGGAGCTCCAGGAGAGCAGAAACTTACTTTTCCTTATTTATCAATGTACCCACAGCACCAGTGCCTACATCCCTGCCACAGTATCTAGACCTAAATGCTCAATAAGTATTTGTTGACTTAAAGAATGAACACCTTTAAAAGAAACAGAGAATGAATTTGTATTTCTTTCTTTAATTTCTTTTTATTTTTTAAAGTCAGTGCCATGCCCAGCTTGAAGGCCAACACAAGGCTTGAACTCATGACCCTGAGATCAAGATGGAGCTGAGATCAAGAGTCGTATGCTTAACCGACTAAGCTACCCAGTCACCCCAAATTTCTATTTCTTAAAAGTCAAAATTCCCAATCATCACCAAGAGGGGAGCTGGACCCCTTCCCGCAGCCGCCCTGTCCTTCCTGAGGCTCTTCTTGGGGCTTCTCAATGCCTCATCCTTGCTTCCCTCCTGCTGCTCCGACCACTCATTCCCGGCTCTCCTGACACCATACTCCTGCTCCTTATTCCTGGATGACATATTGGGCCGCAGCCCCAGATCCTGAAACTCAGGCCCACACACCGTTTTAGTGATCACGCCTCCTCTACGTTGAGATGTCGTATCTTGCTTTCTCCCCCAAATCTACTGGACCACCAAAAGTTTGGGGCACATTTGGACTTTGCTGCCCCACCCTCGCCTCAGTCTGAATTCTTTCCCCAGAAGACAGACCCTCCCCGATAAAAGCCACTCTGACCTCCATAGTCCTGTCACCATGTCACCCACAGGCCATCCATACCCTGGGTGCCCCGGCTCGAAGCCCAGCCCCTCCCTCTCCTTGGTGCTCAAGTCCCCTCCATCAGCTTTCAAGTCCTGCCATTTCTCGTGTCTGTCCTTATGGCCACTCCTTCCTGCCCGCTCCTGTGCCACCCCGAGTCTGCAGCTCCTTATGACTCGGGCTATAGACACAGCCACCATGTGCCACAGCCCAAGCTGGCCTCCCCAACTCCAGTCCCTCTCATATTCACTTTGTGCATTTCGGCCAGATGAGTCCTCATGATGTCCTTGCCCACAGACCTGTTGGTTGAATGTATGGATGATAAATGTGTACAGTATTGAGCCCTGATGGTGGAGGGCCTTGAATGCCGAGCTAAAATTTTAAAACATTATCTTAAAGTCTGCGGAATAGTCGCTGATTACCAAGGTCTGGGGCTGCTCAGCCCCTCAGTCTGATCCTGTGAGGACCCTGTATTACAACATCTTAGAATGCCTGGAGAGAGAGCACTGTAGCCTCTGTTTGCCTTTCCTTTGAGACCAGTGCTTCTCAGTAAAGGGTGATTTTGCCCCCAAAAGGACATCTGGCGAAATCTGAAGACACCGTGGGCTGACAGGTGTGGAGGGAGGATGCTACTAGCATCGAGCAGGTAGAGACCTGGGGCGATGTTATGCACCCCGAGCTACACGGCTGTGCATGAGAAAGGGTGAGTCAGCCTGGGGTACCAGCAGCAGCCGGGCTGAGAGCCCCTGGGCTAAGTCCCGGGTCCTCCTGGCATTGTGATCCTTCATTGAGGGAAAGACTCTCCTGTCCCCGGAAGGCACCAACTCACCATTTTTGCCTTGGTGGTTTCCAGTTCAGCTAACGTTTCATTTAATTTCATGCTGAGGTTCTCTGCTCTTAGGCTCTCGGCTGTCTTGCTTTTCTGAGTCTCTTCTACCATGGCCAGTGCATCATTTAATTTATTATTCAAAACGCCTTCTTTTTGCACTTTTAAATCTATTTCCTGGACAAACAGCAAACATCAAATTAGCAGAAATTTGGGAATGAGTATTTACCCTAGCTGTCCCCGTCCTGGCCCCCCGTTTTCAGAGAGGAGGTGAATTCTATTCTGTTAATGTCCCTTTTTCAGCGCAAAGTCCATGTTTTCTTCTGGAAGGTTCCAATTGTCACAGAGCTCTCTTTTCTCTCCAGCTGAGGCTGTCTCCTTGTGATTTCTGGTCTCTGAGCTCAGTTCTGTCACCTGGAGTGCACTGAGTAAGTTTTATTTCTCTTTTATGAGGCAGCCCTTTAAATATTTGAGGAGGGCTGTCGTGTCTCTCTCTAAATCTATTTTCCAGGATAAATGTGCCGAGGTTCTTCACCCTTTTGCCCCAGGATCTGCCCACAGCACCCTTCCCTGCATCCCTCCCTGGCTTCGGCGGGAAGGCCTCCCCGCTTCCCTCTGGGCTGCAGCAAGGTCGCCCTTGCGCACTTCGTCCCTCCTCCTGGATCCACTCTGCCGGCCCTGGACTCCCCAGATTCTACTCTCCTCCACGAGCCCTCCTCAGACCACAAAGAATAGAAGCTTTGTGACTGGTCCTGGGTGTGGGGGGGGTTTCATGAACTTTCTTTACTTACTTGACTTTATTTTTAAAAAAGATTATTTATTTGAGTGAGTGAGAGAGAGCACGTGTTCATGAGCGGGGTGGAGTGTGGAGGGGCAGAGGGAGAAGCAGTCTCCCGCTGAGTAGGCACCCCGATGTGGGGCTTGATCCCAGGACCCTGAGATCATGAGCTGAAGGCAGACGCATAACCGTCTGAACCAGCCAGGCGCCTCTACTTGATTTATTTTGAAAGAGCAGTTTTGGGCTCACAGCAAAATTGAGAGAAGAATACAGAGCTCTCTTATTTGCTCTCCCCCCACAATGGAAGAGTCCCCATCATCAACATCCTGCACCAGATACCTTTGCTCCCACTGATAAACATGCACTGACATATCACAGTCACTAGAAGTCCACAGCTTACGCTAGGGTTCACTCAGTGCTGTACACTCGACAGGTCTGAGCAAATGTACAATGACACATTTCCACCCTTCTAGTATCCTGCAGAGGAATTTCACTGCCCTGAAAATCCCGTGTGCTCCATGTTGTCCTCCCTCCCCTCCACCAACCCCTGGCCTACTGTCTCCATAGTTCTGCCTTTCCTAGAACGTCACAGACTTGGAATCATACAGTATGAGGGTTTTTCACAAACATTATTTCATCTGATGTAAAATAGTAGTCCATGAGATGTAGTGCCGGGTCCGCTCAGCCTCGGCTGCTGGCAGGGTAAACCGGTATGACCTTTTTTGGAGGATCATTTGGGAATGTGTGTCAAGAGGCCGAACAAGTTTACACCCTGTGACCCAGCAATGCCACTTTTGGGAATCCTTCCTAAGGACGTAAACTGCATACTTTCATAAGGACTGATACGCAGGGCTGTCCAGCCAAGCATTTTTAACTTGAGTGAGAAACATCCCCGGGGCCCAAGCATAGGGGACAGGTCAACAAATTGGGGTCCACCCCACACAGTGCAAACCCCGGTCAGCCAGCCGTCCAGGGCAGGTCGTGGAAGAACGTTGCATGCCGTGGAGACGTTTCGGTAATGCATTCGGTTAAAATAGAGCATCCAGGTCCGTGTGCACAGTGGAACAGGGTCAACCACTGTCATAAATGCAGGTGCTGATGTCTGTAATAAGGATCAACGTGTAGATGGTCTGGGAGGAAGCAGATGAAAATGTCACTGGGGGTAACTCTGCTCAGTGGAAATCAGGGAAATCAGTTTTATCTTCTTCCAAGCGATTTCCTGTAAACGGTTGCTCCTTTTATAATTGGGAAGGGAAACGGATTTAAACACGAGAAAAAGCTATTTCGTCACTGGCTTCCTGTAAGCCTCACCTGGGAGCGGCTGCGTTCCCGGTGTATCACCACTGAAGTCCATCTGGTTCTATTTCGGGGCCTTCACGTCACCGTGGCTGCGGAGAAAACCTGGTGCAGACCGTGGGCAGCCCTGGCCAGAAGGTGCCCCTCCCCCGCCCCCGGGGACGCTGGCAGGCATCCCATGGAGCCGCCTGTCACCTGCAGCACCCAGTGGAGCCCTCCAGCTGTCCCCGAGAATCCACAGCAAACAAACGGTTTCTTTGATGGCCATGAAGCTGCCCAAGGGCAGAACGCACTGCCTGGGGTCCTCGCTCCTTGCCAGCAGCTCAGCCGGACTGACTCAAGGACAGGACACCCAAGTGGGCTGTGCCTGCAGGCCGGGTGCGTGTTTCTCTCCCCGCTCTCCCCCTCTTCTCCCACGCCCATTGCTCTTCCACGCAGAGGAGCAAAACAGCACGTGAATAAGCAACTCTCTGTTTTTTTTTTGGGGGGGGGGTCCTTGACCTTGTCCTTCCTCGGTCTTTCCTGGTATATGGGGACTTTCTGGGAGGGGGTCCCCATTTCTCCTTGTCTACTGTGATGCCCCTGGGCTGCCTGGAGGGCTGTCACAAGACCTTGCGCTCTGATGGCATCTGTCTTCCCTGAGGCTGTCCAGTGCACAACAGAGCCCTCTCTCTGGTGCTCCGCAGGAGGGATTCTCTCTGGGTGGAGGACGGGAACAGGACTAGCCACGAGCCACCCATCGGTTCATTTCCTCTGCAGAGCTGCGAAGCCACCCGAGCACCCCACCTTTCACTGTGACCGTTAGAGTGAAAACTGACTGCTGATTTCAGTGACAAACTTTTTTGGGAGGGGTCATTATTCTCATCCCTGCTCCATCACATGTCCTGACTACTCCACTTTAAAAATGTTAATGTCGCCGTTCCTCCTGCCCGACTGAAGTATTTTATGGAAGATCCACGGTGAATCATTTGGGGGAACAAGGCTGTGTGTGAACAGATTGTGCCCTTGGGGCTACGAGGACCCGCAGCACTGGCTTGCCCTCCCTCAGTGAGCCGGCCTCGGCTGGCAAGTCCGGCATCATGTCCCCCAGCTCCGACTCCGGCCTGCCTTCTCCCGGCATGCTCCAGCTGGTCAAGGTCCCTCAGAAAGCGGTGCCTGGGGTTGATTCATAATGCAGACCTGGTTTGCTGACGCTCATCTCTCCGGGGCAGCAGTGTTCCAAGCATCACCTGGGCTGCTGGTTAAAGATGTAGATTGCTGAGTCCGACCCTGAATCTGAATCTTTGGGGGTGAGGCCTGGGAAATGGGCATTTACATGCCACCCCACCACTCCTGCTCCATGCACGCTAATGTTGAGAATCTTGTTTTAAAGAAAATGATCTAAGATTGATGGGAATAGATGCAAAGAGCTTTCTTGTCCCATCTGGTCTTCAGAGTCCTCTGAAATTGTATTTACCTGCATTGAAGTTTAACCCCCTGTTGTCAGGTTGTGCATTTGATCCCGTGACTTGACTTTCATGATATGAGCCATTGTATGTGTGTCCCTTGTACTGTCGGGACCAAGGAGGAGTGAATTCTGTCCTATACAGTGCAGAGGTTCCTAAGACAGGGTCCCGTACAACAGCCTGTGCTCCTCTGGTGTCTGCTCCTTCCAGGAACAACTGTAAATGCGGTTTGACTGGGCAGGTCACAACACCCATGGGGACAAGTTCTGGCGGAGACGCTGCGGTCCAGGTGATGAGAAATTCAGGCGTCCACCTCCTGAAATCCCCTCTGTGACCCCAGGCAGCTGAAGCCATGCACTGTCCAAGGATAGTAAGGAGAGGAGGGGGACAGTGTGGGGTTCGATTGTGCCTCCACTTCCCAGCTGTTTACTCATAGTAATAATAATCATAATAATAACAGCAGGCAACACACAGAGCATTCACTGACTGCTGGACACTTTCCCATGTGTTTTATGAGCTTGTTAGCAATCAAGCCTCACCACTCAATTGGGTTGGTCTACTGTGTCATCTGGATTTCATAAGCAGGAAAACACAGGCCCAGAGATGGTAAGACACCTGCCTCAGGTCGCATGGGCAGAAAGCAGCAGAGGTGGGATTCGAACCCAGACCACCTGTCTCCAGAGCCCTGCTCTTAACCGCGCCAGGCCCCTCTGTGGCTGCCCCTGAGACTCTCACCTCCTTCTGCTTGGTGATGTAGTTCTCCAGATCTTGCACCTTCTTCTTTTCCTGCTCTATGGCCTCTTTGGCTTTGTGTTTCTCGTAGGCGAGGCTGCTCTCTGAAATCTGGAAGCGACAACTGGTCTGAGGGAGTGTAGCGAGAAAGGAAGGGAAGGGGCACCATGGGGGAAGCCAGGATTAGCAATCATGGAGACCCAGGATTAGTAACCACGGAGACCGGTGAGTCAGGGTTTGGAGCAAGGGCTCAGGGAACAGGACGCTCACGGGAGAGAGGGTGGGCATCCTGGCCTGCCAGCCACGACGACGCTGAGAACCTGAAGGTCATGTGTGGTTAGTCACCGCATAAAAGAGAGGATTATTCATCGTTCAGGATTTCGGGGTTGTGTTCGGGAAGTGACGTGCTGGTGAATGTTCAAGTCAAGGCATTTGGCACTGAGCCAAGCTGGAATGCGGGCCTTCCGTTGGGAAGTACCTGGCTTCTTGGGAGGTGGGGCAGGAGAGTCAAAGTAGAGAGGAGAGGCCTCCTGTACCGGTGGACCTGCCATGCCTGTGGCTTCAGGCTCTCTCCAGCCCTCAAAGGCTTGGGTCCAAAAACTGATGTCTGGGACAGTTTGGAACGGAGCACATGAAGCCCTCAGGTCTGGTGGCGTTGAGATGGGAACTGAGGACCAGCCTCACCCACACAAGGTACCCCCAGAAGGTACACAGAGCAGGGCGATTGGAAAACTCAATTTGCAGCTTGGAATCCTTGTGGTGACACTCCCATACAAACACAGAGTTCACAGGCACATATTTTAAGTATATGCGTGTGTGCACAGACAAAGGCCTGAAGAGATACGATCTGAAATGTAAGTATCGGTTATTTCGGGGGATTGGAACTATGGCAATTTACATCTTCCTCTTCTTGCTGGTCTGTGTCTTTTACATTTTCTTGAGTGAACACACATTATTTGGCAAAAAGAAAAATGAAAATTATGCTAGGGAATGCGGTGCTGGGGGTAGGATGAGTTTTTGGGGCTGCGTGGCCCTGGAGAAAAAGATGGTCTTCCCAGCAGCCCGGCTGTTGGAGCCCAGTGTCCATGGCTGCCACCCCCCTTGCCCTGTTCTGCACAGGCTGCCTGCCCCACCTGGGCTCTGACTCACCTCCCCACACGAGTCTGGCATTTACCTGCTGCCAAGTCTGCTAAGACGGTCCAGCCCCAACCCTGCCAGTCGGAAGGGGCTGCCCCCTTCTGCCTGTCCTGTGGGATTCTGTGCTGCTTGGCGTGTCGCAGCTGAAAATAATGCTTGTGACACGTGCACCGGGCACCGGGCACCGAGTGCGTCAGCGCATCTCAGCAGAGCCCCAGAGCGTGAGCCCAGCAAGCTGCATTCTGCCGGGGAGGACACGGCAGCTGTCACCAAGGCAGTATGAGGACAAATAATGTATGGAGGTTACACCACACCATTGCCCAGCCCTAACCATGCAGCCACTGAGCTTCCGGACCTCCTCATTAAAACCTCTACCCTCCCCAGAGGCAGAGCCCTGCTTCTATGCTCTTACTTAGTTGGGCACAGAGTCCCCTGCACCATGCAGGAGCCCATGCCTCAAGACCCTACCCCCCGGCCGTCTATATAAGGGACCCTCTGGGCACAGCTGCTGACAACAGCTTGACCTCACTCCTGCTAAGGCTGACACAGTCCCACTGCCAAGGTCTTTGCTGGACTGTCTGCCATGGCCCCGCCGCCACCCCTGCATTGGACACACGCATTCTCCCCACCTCACCTGGCCACTGCCCTCACCTGGGCAGGTACTTGATAATGAACACCGCCCCTCCTCTAAGGGAGTCTATGTACACTAATGTTTGAGAATCTTGTTTTAAAGAAAATGATCTAAGATTGATAGGAGTAGATGCAAAGAGTTTTTCCATCCCATCTGGTCTTCAGAGTCCTCTGAAATTGTATTTACCTGCATTGAAGTTTCACCCCCTGTTGTCAGGTTGTGCATTTGATCCCGTGACTTGACTTTTGTGATATGAGTCATTGTGTGTGTGTGTCCCTTGTACTGTTGGGACCAAGGAGGAGTGAATTCTGTCCTATACAGTGCAGAGGTTCCTAAGACAGGGTCCCGTACAACAGCCTGTGCTCCTCTGGTGTCTGTTCCTCCCAGGAACAACTGTAAATGCGGTTTGACTGGGCAGGTCACAACACCCATGGGGACAAGTTCTGGCGGAGACGCTGCTGTCCAGGTGATGAGAAATTCAGGCACCCACCTCCTGACATCCCCTCTGCGACCCCAGGCAGCTGAAGCCATGCACTGTCCAGGGATATTAAGGAGAGGAGGGGGACAGTGTGGGGTTCGGTTATGCCCTCCACTTCCCAGCTGTGAGCTTACAGTAATAATCAATAATAATAATAATAATAGTAATAATAATAACAATAACGGCAGGCAACACACAGAGCATTCACTGACTGCTGGACACTTTCCCATGTGTTTTATGAGCTTGTTAGCAATCAAGCCTCACCACTCAATGGGGCTGATCTACTGGCATCATCTGGATTTTATAAGCCGGGAAATGTAGGCACAGAGATGGTAAGACACCTGCCTCAGGTCGCATGGGCAGAAAGCAGCAGAGGTGGGATTCGAACCCAGACCACCGGTCTCCAGAGCCCTGCTCTTAACTGCGCCAGGCGCCTCAGAGTCTGCCCCTCTGAGGACTCTCACCTCCTTCTGCTTGGTGATGTAGTTCTCCAGATCTTGCACCTTCTTCTTTTCCTGCTCTATGGCCTCTTTGGCTTTGTGTTTCTCGTAGGCGAGGCTGCTCTCTGAAATCTGGAAGTGACAACTGGTCTGAGGGAGTGTAGCGAGAAAGGAAGGGAAGGGGCACCATGGGGGAAGCCAGGATTAGCAATCATGGAGACCCAGGATTAGTAACCACGGAGACCGGTGAGTCAGGGTTTGGAGCAAGGGCTCAGGAACTTGATAACGAATATGTTGACTTCTCCCAACAAACCTCTAGGTAGTTCAGTTACTAGACCCATGTTACAGATGAGGGCACAGAGACAGCAAGGCACTTGCCCAGGGTCAAACAGCACGGCGGGACAGAGCTGGGGTTTGAACCAGAATCAGCACTTTTCGCCTACTAGGCTTTCATGCTTTACCCCTTTGCACCTCCCTCTGGCTTTCTTCCCCGGACCCCTCATCCGGCTTCATCTTGTCGCACTTTCCTTCCTTCCTCACACTGCTGCCCTGTCCCTGGGGCTAAGGGAGGTCCTTGGATTCCGCAGCTGGGCTACTTTACTCATTGGCATTTTCTCACCCTAGATGTTCCCTTCAATCTTCTTCTCCCCCGCAGGTCTCACTCCAAGGTCACCTCCTCGGAGAGGCCCTCCTGCCTGTGGCCACTCTCTAGCCCACCCCTTTGATCTTCTCCCAGGTTTGTGGCCCTGGAGTTATTGTGGGCACCTGATTCTGTGGGGTCTGTCCCTCAGCCTAGAGTGGGAGCACTGAGAGGACACAGCTCTGGTCCTTCTTGTGCACTGTGGTGTCCCCAACGCCCAACAAGGCCTGGCCCATGCTAGGTGCTCGGGCGCATTTGTGGGTGGACGAATGAAACAGAAGTGAAAAATTCACGGAGTCAGTACTGTGTTTCTGGGAGTTCCCTGAGGCCAGGCCAAGTCTGCGCCGCCTGCGTCCTTGGAGCCCAGCTCATGGAGCTGCCGCTATAAGTCACTGAGTTCTCTCCCTGGCCTCCAGCTCCTGAGAGCCCTTTTTTGACGTCTCGGGAAAGGGGCGGTTGGCGTGTTTGGGTTAGCCTGAGTGACACCTCTCCTCTCAGCCTTGGGTCTGCCTTTCATGGCGGCTCCAGGCCAATGTGGCTGGTGGGCCCAGTCCCTAGGCTGGTGGAGGTGGCTAGAGGTGGATGTCTCCAGCGTTCCCCAGGCATGGTGCCCAGGCCTGCCCAAACCACTGTCACCCTCTCCCCAAGGGCATACTTCTTCTCATCTACTCCGGACCTCGGGCACTTACCCGTGGAACTGCCACGCAAGCTTATGTACCGGTCTCTGCCATCTCGCTCCACAGCTCTTTGTGTCTCTACAAAAAGTCTATGAAACCAGGAGACCAGAGCTGGGAGCGAGGGTCTTTCTACTGTGCCCGTGCTGGGTTGTCGTAAATACCTTTCAGTGAGGAGGAGGGAGAGGCTGGCTGGGGGACCAACCCAGACCTGGACCCAAGGGTTCTCTCCTGGAGCGCATCCCTCTGCCTTCAGTGGCTGAGCGGGGAATGGTTATGTAGAGGGCCCTCCAAGTGCAAGGTGTAGTTCTAAATGCTCTGTCTTTTTTAATTCATTTACTCCTGCCAGGCAGGGTCTGTGACCACACCCATTTTACAGAGGAAGCAACTAAGGCCCAGGAGGTCAAGTGACCTGACCTAGGTCATTCAGCTAGTGAGTTGTACTTGACATTGGTCACTTCTCATGGAAGTGCTGCTCAACATTGGCCAGCCATACTCTCCACAGGGGCACAGAACCTGCTGCCCACTGGCCAGCCATACTCTCCACAGGGGCACAGAACCAGGGCCTCACGTCTGACCTTGGAGTTCGTTAGTTCGTTCCATAGGGGTTTTTGGCTGCTATGGCCCATTTCTCTGCTCCCCATACCTCCTTCTGTTGGGTCAAGTGGTTCTCCAGATCTTGAACTTTTCTCCTTTCTGTCTCTAAAGCTTCCTTTGCTCTCCTTTTCTCATAGGCCATGCTGTTCTCCAAAATCTGAAAATCAATGACCAGTCTTTTTGGTTGCTTGTGCATTTCAGGGGGAGACTGCTCATTCTGGCCATATTACTGATAGTGGTAGCAGCTCCCATCCTGGGGGGTGGTAGGGGTGGGGTGAGAATCCCATGCTGGGGGCCCATGGCCAGCTTGTCACACACAGTGAACCCTATCACGGTAACCCTAGCGGGCGAGTTAGTGTCCCCCATTTGTAGATGAGAAAACCAAGGAACAGAAAGTTGCACAAGGCCCAGGGGTCATGCAGTCTGTTGGAGGTGAGGTTAGGATTTGGGCCCACTGCGGAGGTCGCCCCACTGCCTGTGCCCAGAGGCCCTCGCCCAGGACCACGTGAGCAGAGGGAATTGGTTCGGTCTATTTTGGAGTCTGAGCTCTTAGCACTGCACCAGGCAGCCGCTCTGATAAGAAGAGAGAATCTCATTAATAATGGATACCCTATTATTAAAATAAATCTCCTACAGAGAGTCAGGTTTCAAGATGTGGACAGTGTGTTGAACTCATGAGCCCCAACGTGGCAATTTCTAGAAGGGGGGGTGAACCTCACACGTGGAGCTCAGAGAAGGCATATGGGGGAAAGTGTGGTTCAGTGCTTGTGCTCAAGGAATTTTATTTAGAAATTAAATGGCTGACGCCAATCCCAAAGGATCGGAGTTGCCCACGAGGCCCCTGTTTCTAGTCACTGCAAGAAAGGGCACCGTAGCTTTCAAATGGGTTGAGTTCTAAGCACTGGCTTGATGGTAAGATGTCTGGAACTTGGAGCATGGTTTCCATTGTAACCCATGGTTAGGGCTCAGATTAGACTGCCCAGATGAGCCTGGCTGAAGTGCTAACTATTTTGCAGTGAAAAGTCATTAAAAAAAATCCCAACGCTCAGCTGCTCCAGTAGCAGCCCCGAAGAAAGCAGAAGGGCGGCATCACAGGCGGCGGCACACTGCTCCTGAACACTGGGGGGTCGGGGTTCCCGGAATTTGTGAAAGAGACTTCCCAGCACTTCAAGGTGATTTAGGGTGGGCTCCACCGCATTGAGCTAGCATCTACACTCACGACTTTGCTCTCGGCAGCTCCTTTGCAGCGGAGGGGGCACTCAGGGGAAGACTGTCCCTGTGACTCAAGACACACGGGCCCTGGCCCTCTCTCTGCTGCTCTGCTCCCAAGTTCCCAGGCATTCATTACCTAATGGGAGTTCACCTTTCACGTCACCTCGAAACCTGCAATATGATCCTTTTCCTTAAAGATTCATCTGATAATGTGACAGAAGGTCTAATAAGGACAAAAACCCAATAGCCGTTTGAGGTTGATTAAAGTCTGTGTCTGGGACTTTTATCTCAGATTTGCCCGTCAAGAAAACACAGAGAGATTCTGCTGTAGGTAGGCTGCCGTTTTCCTAGGCTTGTGGTGACCTGGCCACAGCTCCTCCCTGCAATGAGGCTGACCCCATCATGCCTTTTTCCTTAAATCTCTCTCCTGACGTCCCCTATGACCTCGACATCTCTAAATTCAAGGGCCTTCTCTGGGCCCCTGAGCTGAGCTATTGACCTCTCGGTGGCATTTGGCCCCTGTGAACCCTTGGGAGACTCTGTTCCTCGTCAGCACCCCTGGAAAGACAACTCAGGGCAAGTCCTCAGTGACACTGTTTACATGGGTCGCCGAACACAGCCATGCAGGTGACCCCAGGTAACACCCGGCACATAAACATCTTCCCTCCTTCGATCAGATGGCATCACAGAGGCTCTGCCTGGCCCAACTTCTTGTCTCTCCCGCAGCAGTGGGTGGGCGAGGACATCACTGAGCAGTGAGGATGGGGAGGTCTACACGGGAGGATGTACCTGTTATCAAAGCTATTCACACACAATTCTGTGCCTATTCCAACAGCTACACGGGCTGAGCAACAATTCAGGGTCAAGCACTGCACTGTGCATGGCTGCCGGCCCTCACAGCCACGCTTAAAGTCAGGAGATCCTGAGCGATCTGCTGAGGCCCATATGTCGTCAAGCCAGGATTTGAAACTGCGTTGCACGTGGCTACAAGGCCTGAACTCTTCAGCCCTCTGAGCTGCCTCAGGGTGCAAGAGCTCATGTTAACAGTATGTGAAAAAGACTTTGAGGTCCAAGGGAGACCACAAATTAAGCTTGTGCTGATGATGTCATAGAGCTCTCCCCAAAGCTGGTTTGGGAGCATCAGTACAAGCACAAAATCTTCAACAGGGGAGAAGGGTCCTGCCCTGGGTCTGGTTTTGGCTACAGCACTTCGGGAAGAAAACAGAGTTGGGATTGCCAACCCAGATGTCTACAAGGGCTCGACAGGGGCCAGCAAGGAAGTGGGCTGGGATGAACGCGACAGGGAATGGTGGGGACGGTGGGAAATCGCTGCTGCTTGTGTGCGCTCCCGTCGCTTCTGCCAAGTGGAAATGGGGCCAGATTTTCCGACTTCTCAGGAGAGGATGGAAATCTGGATTTTTAAGTAAATGTTATGAATTCAAAATAAAATGCTTGGGGACCAAACATAACATGCCCCTGGGCCCTTTTAAGCCAGGGAGCTGCCAATCTGTGCCTTCTAGAGAGCAGAGCAGGCCAGAGGAGGGGACCAAGGCCAGGCTCCAAGAGAAATAAGGACATCTGGATCTGAAGAGGAGCAGGTATCTCTATTTTCAAGCCTCTAAAAGTTATTATGTGGACGAGAAGGTAGACAGGACTTGCAGGAGCCCAGGAGGCCAGTGGGGGATTGACGTCCTTCTGGGACAAAGAGTTTGCTTGTGCTCAACCTAAAGGAAGAATTTTCTGCCAGCCTGAGGCATCACCAGTGGGTTGGACCGGCTTGGCCTGCAGAAAATTCCCAGATGGCAGAGCTGAAGGCTGGATGGAAGGATATTGCTGGAGGACTGACACAGCCCTAAAGTCCCAGAACTCTGTACCTCCTCCACGTCCGTGCTTTGGCACACAATCTCCATGCAGAAGATGCTTGTGTCACCAGCCCCAACGTGTCTCTCAAGTCCTATCTATGTTTGTACTTTTGCTGTTTATAATTTTTCCAACTGGGTTGTCCAAGTTAGGACTCCAGGGCTCTCACCTCGAGCCCCACTACTTCCCAGAGTAGCCGAACCCTCTGCCACACTCTTCCCACTCATCCGTGGTTCAGAGCTCACTGCCACATGGCCCGCAATCCGGATTTCGGCTCTAGCCGACAGTCCCCCTCAGCTGCATACCTCCTTCTGGCGGGCTAAGCGATTCTCCAGCTCTTGGACCCTCTTTTGTTCTTCTTCTAATGCTTCCTTCACTCTGCTTTTCTCTTGCATAATGTTTTCTTCCCAGACCTGCAATCCAAAGGCCATTGTTTAACAGACATTGTCGCCATGGTAGGAACCCAGACTCTGTGCCAGGAACTGTGCCGGTAGCCCTTCGTTGCTCTCCACTACCCACGGGGGAGACCGCAGGCAGCAGGGGCAAGGGATCCAGAGCGGGCAGCCTCGGATTAGAGCCCCAGGTTGGTCCTCCCAGGGTGAGTGACCCCGATTTGGGTTCAGGCCGACTCTGTCTCCCCCAGCTGCCTACCTTCTTCTGGCGGGCTAAGCGATTCTCCAGCTCTTGGATTCTGTTTTGTTCTTCTTCTAATGTTTCTTTTGCTCTGTTTTTCTCTTGAGTAATGCTTTCCTCCAAAGCCTGAAAGTCAATGACTATTGTTTAATAGACAGAGTTTCCATGGCAGGAATCTGGACTCCTTGCCAGGCATTGCACGAGCTAGCTCTTTGCTCCTACCATAAGCCCACTGGGGAGACTGCGCGTAGCTAGGAGCAAAGGATCCAGAGTAAGAAGGCTCCAGATCAGAGCCCCAGGTTGGGCCTTTCTGGGTGCTTGACCTTAGGAAGGTGAGAAGCAATAGACGCCCAGTCTCCCTATCTGTACAACAGGGAGGGTAACAGTGCTTCCTTCACTGGGTGAATGTCGGGGGCAGATGACAGGCTGAACACAGACCACTTGGCAGGTGACCATCGTTCATTAATAAGGGTCGGTCATTTCTTCTGTGATCTCCACTTTGCAGAGGAGGAAACAGACTTAGAAGGATTAAGGATCCGTCAAATTTCCTAGCAAATCACACGAGCAGGGATTCAAATCCTGGTCCATTGACTCAAAAGCCTCTTTTCTAAGCCAGCAGTTGGCAAACCATGGCCTACCAGCCAAATCTGGCCTGTTGTCTGCATTTTGTAAATAAAGTTTTATTGGGACACTTCCCTGCTCACTGTTTGTAGATTGCCTATGACTGCCTTTGCACTTACAATAGCAGAGCTGAGCAGTCATGACAGAGCAGCGTGGCCTGCAAAACTGAAAATATATACCATTCGGCTCTTTATGAAAAAAGTTTGCTGACCCTGATCTACACCATGAGTGTGCACAAGTCAAGTACATGTTTACAGCTCATATTAAATAAGGGTTAGCTTGATAAAGCAACTTAGAATTTCTTACTATTCAAACAGTCCTCAAATGAGCTGGGATTCATGAGGAGGAGTTTAATTAATGAGTTTTGACACATGTATTTTTTAGAAAGGGTGAAGGTGATGGTGTATTATGGTCTAAGGAAGGTTCATTTAAAATTGGGACCCCCACGGGGCTCCTAGGTGACTCAGTCAGTTAAGCATTAGGACTTTATTTAATCTCCTAAATGACAAAAGGACATCCAAAGTCATGAGCCTCTGATGTAGGGTGATGGCAATGAAGTACTTAAAAATTCATGGCAATCCCTGAATACAAAAAAGGGCCAACTCTTGGACAAAGATGAGAATGAGTTCATTATATGCAGTTTCCTGGCCTTCTCTAGAGATTCAGGTGTAGTGGTCTGGGCTGGGGCCAGAGAATCTGTTTTTTTTTTTTTTTTACAGAGAAAGAGAGAGAGAGAGAGGTAGGGGCAGAGGGAGAAGCAGACTCCCTGCCGAGCAGGGAGACCGATGCGGGGTTTGTTCCCGGGACCCTGGGATCATGACGTGAGCCGAAAGCAGCCACTTAACCAACTGAGCCACCCAGGTGCCCTGAGAATCCGTATTTTTAACAGGAGTCGAGGTCGTGCTTATCAGGCAACTCTGGGAAAACCACCCTCTAAGATTTGCTGCTGAAAATGTGGTCTGCAGACCTGTGCTGCCAGCACCAGCTGGGAGCTGGTTGGAACGCAGGAGGCCAGTTTCTGCCCCAACCTTACCGAGTCAGAATCTGCATTTTAACAGACTCCCCAGGGGCTTCCTGGGCACTAGTAAATTTGAGAGGGGCTGCTGTAAAGTGTCTTGTAACTGGTTTCGTTTTTAGAAAAGCAAGTGGCAATCTTGGCCATTTGTTTCCTATGATATGTATCGAGAGAGAGAAGACGAAAATAATGTGAGGCTGGTCTTGCAAGCACTGAGAGTCTGTCAGTTACAAACCAGGACCTCAGTAATGACTTGAACTTGGCAAATTGACTGTGGCATTTGCGCTAATAAGGTACCATTTCCAGGAATTTCAGTAACTTTGCTGTTTCAAGTTGAGTTTTAGAATTCAAGCTTCGTGTTACTTCCTCTGTTACTCACCTATTTAATTAATTTACTTCCAGAGCATCAAACAAGGAGTTGCTGAGATTTCTCCTCCCAAGTACATGCCTGCAGAAGAGGCCCTTCCATCAGCTTCCAGGAGTAAAGAAAATGACAGGGACCACCTTACCGCCTTCTCATCCATAAGCCGCTTGATTCTGGCTTTCAGCCTCTCCTCTTGCTGCAGTCTGTCCTCAGTCAGCTTCTCCTTCTCTGCCAGATGCTCCCGCAGCTTCTCTTGCATGAAAGACTGCTGAGTTTCCTGAGAACTGTGGATCTTGATCTGAAATGAGAGGAAAGGAAACTGAAGCTGATGAGGGGGACAGGATGAATTAAAGGAGTCATTTCAACACTTTTCTTTTCCAAGTTCTTTTACCTTTGGGGGTACAAAGGTTTACGCAATCTTAAAAACACAGAGAGACTATGCTTAGTCTAGTTTCTGCTAGGGAACCTGTAGAGTTGAGTTGTCAAGAACCCAGACTCTCAGTGGTCAAGAACTCAGAATCTCAGGTCTACTTCTTTCTAGATGCTTTTTCATTTAAAAAATGGGATAATAACAGTATCTGCCTCTGAGAGTAAGGATTAAGTGAGATCATGATGGATGGAAAGCTTTAGCACAGTGCTGAGCACATAGCAGGTGCTTGGTTAATGGAAGCTAGAACTGTTAGTTATTATTTGCTGAGTGGAAGAGAAAAAACAGTGAGCTAGGGTCAGAAGGCCTGAGCTTTTTCTTGATTCTTCCATCAACTAGCCTTGTGACATTGAAATAGTCACCTAGCCTCTGAGGTTCCATGTTTTTTTCTGTACAATAAGAAAAATGGGCCGATCAGGGGTTGACAAAGTGCTGTCTACAGGCCAAATCTGGCTCACTGCCAATCTTTATAAATAAAGTTTTATTGGAACAGAGCCATGCCCATCATGCTCATTTACATATTGTATATGGCTGCTTTTACTCTATAGCAACTGAGTTGAGTAGGTGTGACAGAGACTGTATGGCCTACAAGCCTAACATATTGACCATCTGGCCCTTTGCTTTAGAAAAAGTCTGTGGACCCCTGGGTTAGATGACCTGTGGGGTTGATCATGATGGTGGTCCCAATACTTTACTCTCCACCACGTCTTTGGCCATGTACCTTGCAGTGCCCACCCATACGCTGATCTGACATTGAACTCAGCCACGAGCCCACTTGGGCCAGTGGGATGCTAACACACCAGAGAACTGAAAAGCATTTCATGACTGGGCTGCTTTTTCTCTTGTACTTCCGCATCACCATGGGGACACGTGCAGGCTAGCCTGCTGGAGGATGAGAGACAGGTGGGGCAGAGAGAAGCTGCTCCAGCTGAGTCCAGCCTAGACTGACCGAGGGCCAGCCAACACCCAGACACTTGGGCAAGCCTGTCCAGGACTGGTGCACCCACCTAGTGGCTGACCCCTGGTATGTGAGCAGTGAACAGTAACTGTGGAATGCCACTGCAGTTTTGTAGGTGCTTATTACAAAGCATTGTTATGGCAATACCATACCAGAGAGGTACAATCCCTAAGAATCCTTTGCCCCTAAAATGGGGACTTTATGTGACTTTTGGTAATTCTACTCCCTACTCTGCAGGTAGCTGTGTATTTAGTAAGCATAAGCCTCAAGATCTGATGGCATTTAAAGTTTTCTGATGATTTTGATACAAGACAACAAGTATCCTGTCTTTGCCCTGGCCCTCCTGGGAGACCTTAGCCACCCTGTCTGAATCTTTTTGTGTCAAGTGAGGATATCATGTCATGTCTTGGAGAATGTGGATGGACTCGTTAACAGAGAAAAAACAGAGTTAAAATGCACAGTGGTATATAAACACTAAGGAGGAGCTGAAATGAACTTTCAAAGTCAAAGTATTACCTGAAGTTCCTGGGTTTGGCTTGTAATTTTTTTATAATATACCAGAAGATATTCCAGATACAAAGACAATCCTTGAAAAGAGAAGCAAGAAGGTTAAATATCCATTCAATTCCCTTCCTTTGCTTTCCCAATAATGTCATAACAAAGCTTGCTCGCAGGTGGACGAGGGCACCATGGCCCTCCCATCAAGAAGACCTGAGCTGGGGCGCCTGGGTGGCTCAGTGGGTTAAGCCGCTGCCTTCGGCTCAGGTCATGATCTCAGGGTCCTAGGATCAAGTCCCGCGGCGGGCTCTCTGCTCGGCGGGGAGCCTCCTTCCTCCTCTCTCTCTCTGCCTGCCTCTCTGCCTACTTGTGATCTCTCTCTGTCAAATAAATAAATAAAATCTTTAAAAAAAATAAAAGGAAGAAGACCTGAGCTGCCATCCAATGTGCGTTTTTAAAGTGGCTGGTCAGCCTTGGATGAGCTCAAATCCAGTTTCTTTTTGAAGGTGGAAAATAAAACCCATCAGCAGAGCACCTATCAACTAAATGTCCACTGTGTGCCAAGCCATGAGCTAAGTCTGGTGGGGGAGCGGGGGGGTGGTGAAGCTATTCCTCGAGGTTCAGTCTGAGACATGGGGTCTAACTGTGTGAGGAGAATAGGTAGTGGCTCCACGTGGCACGGAAGTGACTGCTGATGCAGGGCAGGAGGGTGAGAGTTTCTGAGGGGAGGTCATTCGCCTGGAGCAATCATAGGGGGCTACTTGGCCGAGGAGCCAGTGGGCACTGCTGGGTAGGCAAAAATCAGAGTTGGGGGGGAGGGCATTTGGAACGCAAGAGGTGGAAGGCCAGGCTACATGGTGGTCCCCAAGGATACCCACGTCCTAATCTCTGGAGCCTATGAACGTTACCTGACGGGGCAGAGGAACTGTGCTGATGTGACCAAGTTAAGGAACTTGAGATGCAGGGAATTAGCCTGGTTTTTTGGGCAGACCCAGTATCATCCCCCGGGAGGATCTTACTCCAGACAGATAGAGGACAGGTGATGTAAGAGAAACAGAGCCTTGAAGACGCTGCACTCCTGGCTCTAAAAATGGAGGCAAGGGCCACAAGCCAAGGAACGCAAGGAATAAGGTTTTAGAGACTGGAAAGGCAAAGAAATGGATCCTTCCCTAGAGCCTTCAGAAGAACCCAGCCTTGCTGATCTCAGGCTGTCGGCCTCCAGGACTGTATGTGAATGAGGCGCCGTGTCTGTGCCACATGTGAGAGCAGCCGCAGGAGACTAACACGAGGGGAGGCAGGTGGGCAGCTGGGGAAAAGCTGTGCGTACCCCGTGGGGTGCTGTGCTTAACTGGGCCGCACACACGGTGCGAAGTAGGGCTCGGAAGGTGGAGCGGGAGTGGAAGGCTGGGCCCGTGTGTGGTGGGGCTAGAACAGTAGCCTAAGATATGTTAACCTGATATAACCATCTCCGAAGTGTACTGGCCTGTACTGAGTGCCAGGCTCTCGGCCAGGCTCTCGGCCAAGCGCTCAGCGCATCACCCCACTGTACCACCGGATCGCCCTGGTTGACAGGTGAGGCCGCGGGGCTCTGAGAACTGTGGCGGCCGAGTGCCACAGGCTGGCAAACAAGTCAGTGTGACGCCAGCATTGGAGTCACTGGGACTTTAGTTGCTGTTGGAGCAGAGAACTGCCCTGATAAAGAGTGTTTTTTTCGTTTAGCTTTTTAAAAGAATATTTTCAGAAAAATAGCTGGGATGAATTAGAGGTGGAGGAACTAGCTGGGTTTCCTAACCGCAGCTCTATTGCTAGGTTGGGCTAGGCAATTCTTTGTGGGGGGGGGGGCATCCTGGTGTGGCATCCAGGTGTGGCAACCAGAATGTCTCCAGACACTGCTAGGTGTCTCCCAGGGCTAAATCCCTTCCTGTGAGTTAAGAGGCTGAGAGCCCATGGATGTCCAGATCTTCAGGGGTGAAGCCCTAAAGAAGGCTGGGAGACATGGGGATAGAAAGGAGAGAGAGAAAGCTCTTTCTAGGGACTGGATGGTAGTCCCAGTGTCAGACAGAAGAGACAGGTTGGGTGGTGTGGGGGCTGGAGAGAAGGGAGGAGCTGCCAAGCTCATTTTCAGACATGTGGAATTTGAGGTACTGGAATGACTCTCAGGAGGGGTGGTCTGCAGAGAGCAGGAATAGCCCGGCTCACCCAGGGCCTTCCTGAGATTAGGAGGAAGCAACTGTCTTCTCCTGGTGGACGTGGCCCAGCCAGGCATTCCACCTGCTGCCTTACATGGCACCAAATCAGCACTACCATTCGTGGCAGCACGGACATGGAGATGTCCACTTGGCCACTGCTGCCACGGGAGGGGTTGTTGAAGTACCTGGATAGAGACTCTCTTCATAAGAAAGGAGGTAAGAGTGAGGGGAGGACCAAGGACTGCCCTAGAGGAGACACTCAGGCAGGGGCAGGAATAGGTGAAAGGGGCTGCTGAAAACAAATGGAGAAGGTCGGATGGGCAGGGTGTGTCAGTTCCAGGAGAGCCAAGGGTGTAAGAGTGTTTCCAGGAAGAGATCCAAGAGCGTTGGGTGTGCCAGCGAGAACACAGGCTCGGGAAAGATGGCGGGCCCGCCAGGGCAGGAGGGCTCCGTGTCAGTTACACGCAGGGACAAAGCAAGGAGGCAAAGACACAGTAGAACATTTGCAATGAAGACAGACGGTGTAACACGCTTCCTCAAGATCATAGGTGGGACAGGAGTGTTAGTAGTAGAAAAAGAGCTAGAGAAGCAGCAGGTTCCAGGGAAGGGCTGTCATCTTGAGAGGTGTGTTTGATGGCCAGAGGAGGAATAAAAGGAAGAGAAAGGATGTAGGTGCCAGAGAAGGAAGTCATAATTCCAGACCCTGTGCACAGGCTCCCCTGAGAGGGAGAGAAGGAGCGACATGGAGGGATGAGCTGTATCTGGAGAAGGCACTGAGAATATGGTGGGAATTTGGAGAGAAGGGAGAAAAGACGGTCGAGAGAGAGAAAACAAGAGAGCTGAATATGTTCATGCCTGGAGCCTTGATCCCTGGCAGAGTAACTTTCGGAGAATTCCCAGCAGGCAAGAGTAGGACAATAATATAATAATAGCTACTGAGTATTAAGCACCTGCTGTGTACCAGGCACCATGCCAGGAGTTTGACGTGTGATACTTTCTAATCCTTATAAACAACCCAGCAAGGAAATGTGTTTGCATTTATAGGTGAGGCAACAAAAACTCAGCAAGATGGGGCTATGGGGCTAGTTAAGTGGTAGGATCAGAATCCAGACCTCGGTCTGTCATTCTCTTTCAAGCGACTGGAGGTGTGTGAGTAAGGGTCGGGGTGGCTAATATGAAGGGTGCCCTGTGGAAAGGGGCTCTGTGGGGAGATCAAGATGGCAGGCATGGGGGGCGGTGGCCTGGGTGATGTTGGCATTAACTCTAGGAGCACACAGATATGGGGTGGCTAAAATGGGGTTCAACCCGTGACCCAGGAACCCTAGGGGAAGGAGCAAAGCATGAATAGGATCCAGAGAGAATTAAGGAGAGGAAGGACTCGAGGATGTCGAAGGGGAAGAGGGAGTGTGTGATCATGTGTCTGGGCGATGATGAGCTGTATCATAACGAGATTTTTCTCTTCCCAAGAAGACGAAGCAATTCTTCATTATATTTCTGGTGATAAAAGTTATGTGTCTCTTGAACAAATCCAAACGTTACAGACATCCACGACATGGAAAGTGTTCACTGCTCTAGCTTCCCTGGCAGGTCTGCCAGAAAGAGCTGATGAACCACCATGTGAAAGCAAAGGTCCCACGCGATCCCACCGCGCTGGGTAACACGCCCAACGCGTGCGTATCTTTTTCCTCGGCTTTTTCTTTCGGTTGGACACTGATACTTAGAAGTGGGAGCACACTATGCATATTGTATTACAACCTCCTTTTTTTCATTTAAAAATGCGTATTTTGGATATCTGAGAATGAGTGATTCTTCTGTGCATGCTGGGAAGCCTTTTATTTGTAACAAAGTCTTGCAGAAACAGACACAAACAACTGACCTTGCCAGAAAAAAAATGCAGGCCTTTCTTCCCTTTATCAAGAGAATTTGAGAAACCAGGCAGGAGGAGTGGGGGACTAATTTTCAAGGTCCCTCTTTAGGCATTCCACATCTGCCCAGCTGGACCACACAGCAAATCTCTCACCAGTCAGGTCTTCAGGGCCAACACCAACCTTCTGGTCCCCTGGGTCGCTAGCCAACAATACTTCAAATAGTTCCCCTTTACATGACTTGATCTGCAATGCCCTGGGCAATATACAGACCTAGCTGTTAGGTGTTCTTTACCTCTTAGGACAGGCTTTATGTCTTGGAAAAGGCGGGTGGTGTTGTAGTTAAGAGTAGGGGCCTGGAGGTCAGAAGGATCTGAACTGAATCCCAGCTCTACCACTTGGCTGTTGGGACACTCACCCCCTTGTCATGACTCTAGGAAGGAGACCTGGGAAGGGCTCTTTTGGGTGCAACCCAACTGAGTGCCCATGGCTACAAAAATCCCATTTGTTGCCAAGTGGAGATGGGGTTGCGGGTCGATTTACCTCGGTGTGAATAAATCAAGCTGTACCGCCCATGCGTGTACCTATCTGACTCCTGTTTAGGTCAGATTAGGTCAGTAAGTACTTCACGTTGGTGATCACGGCACCTCCCACTTATTGAGATTTAGTGTGGCCCAGGCTCCATGACCGGTGTGCACACGTCTCAGTGTTTAATCCTCACTACATCCCAATGGGCTCTTAGCCCCATTTTATGAACAGGAAAACAGGGCACACAGAAGTCAAGTAACCTGCTCACACAACTAGTCAGCACACAGTTGAGATTCAGACTTTGGCAGCTGTTCTCCAAAGCCCACGCTCAGAACCATTCCACTGGTCCTGGGCCTTCCGTGGGCGTGGCTCATGGTGGGCAATGGAGAGGGGAGCTCACCTCGGGGGGTGAGTGCTCTTAGCTCTTTCCCTGCCCAAGTTGATGACAGAACCTGTTTTCTAGGAATTGGGTGTATACCTGGTACTTCTCTGGATCTTCAGAGAGAGGGCGGGGTCACAGAAAAACACCGGTATTGGGATCACAGTGACCTGACTCCTGACCTTCCCAGGTACCAGCTGTGTGACCTTGAGCAAGTTTCTTAATGCCCCGTGACTCAGTTTCCTTACCTGAAAAATAAAGACAGTAATAGTACCTCGCTTGTTGGGATATGGGAGCATAAAAGTACACGACGCATATAAAACATCTAACACAGTGATAAGCACCCAGGAGGAGCTAGATAAACCATGGTCCCCACCCTTCTCTCAGGAACTGGGACACAGAAGGCCCTCAGGAGTGTTTGTGGAGGGCAGTGAATGACTGCGGACTCCCTGCTGGCCTCAGTAATGTGAAGTACCTTGAATCTCCTTTTCATGCTGGAATACTCACAAAAGCAGTTTTTGAACCAGTTTCTTCATTTCTTTTTTTTTTTTTAAAGATTTTATTTATTTTTTGACAGAGAGAGATCACAAGTAGGCAGGGAGGCAGGCAGAGGGGGGGGGGGAAGCAGGCTCCCTGCTGAGCAGAGAGCCTGATGCGGGGCTCGATCTCAGGACCCTGAGATCATGACGTGAGCCGATGGCAGAGGCTTCAACCCACTGAGCCACCCAGGCGCCCCAGTTTCTTCATTTCTAAAATGAGGGTAACAGTACCTGCTTCACAGAGTTGTTGTGAGGATGAACTGGGATAATGTATGGAAATGCCTGGAACAGCATCTAGACTGGGAGTGCTCAGTAGTAAAGGATGAGCACCATCATCAGTCAGCCCTGCCATTATCACCTTCACCACCATCCTCCTCCTCACCATTACCACCACCACCACTGGATCACTGCCATGATTGTCATACTCAACACCACTGTGCTCCTTATCACCGCCATCATCATCCTCATCACCACAATCCTCCCTACCATCATCATCCTCATCACCATCCTCCCCATCATCATCATCATCCTCCCCACCATTCTCCTCCTCACCATCACCATGCTAGCCACCCCCATCATCATCCTCATCACCACAATCCTCCCCACCATCATCATCCTCATCACCATCCTCCCCATCCTCATCACCCCCATAATCATCCTCACCACCACAATCCTCCCCACCATAATCATCATCACCACCATTGTCCCCACCATCATCGTCATCCTTACCACCACCATCATCATCCTCACCATCACCATCCTCATGGCCATCACCATCTTAGCCACCCCCATCATCATCCTGATCACCACCTCACCGTCCTCATCACCACAATCCTCCCCACCACCATTATCATCATCACCATCCTCCCCACCATCATCGGCATCCTCGCCATCACCATCCGAGCCACACCATCCTCCTCCTTGTCACTATCACCATCCTCACTGCCATCAGTCATATCACCATCATCATCCTCACTTATCCTCACACCCACTGTCCTCATCACCCTCACCATCTTCACCATTCTCAACACCACTACCATGGCTGCTGCCATCTGGGTGGAGATGGTTCTGTGCTAGGACTGAGGTGCAGCAGTAGCTAACACAGAGAATACAGGGAATTCTCTAGCTCACCCCTTTCTTTGAGCCCTTTGGGGCCTTGCCATAATACTGCTTCTACTGGAAGAGAAAAATAACATCAACTCCTCCTGCCAAATGAATGAAGGATGGTCCCTACTCACTGACCTTTCTGTTATTACCCTTCATGCTTCCTCTTTGACTTCTCAGAACCGAATAGTCGTAATCACAGAATATAGTCTGTGTCTCCCCCGCAGGTGTTCCAGAGAGCATTATTCCAAAAGATATTAGATGCAAGATGCAGGTGAAGACAGTCAAAAAGGAGAAATGTGTTTTGGGAACACTGCATTCTTTACCCCATTTTTCTAGATCCATAGTGCATATTAGTATAGAAGGGACTCTGCATTGAGATGGCAGGTCTGAGAAATGTTGCCTGAAGTGATTCTTTCTCAGTCTTTCTAGAATTGCTGGCCTGAAACTTAACTCTCTAATCCACGTTTCTTTATGATAACATAAATGACTACATTTATGGACATAAGCTCTAAGGACTAAAATGCTCTTGGACATGGGGATGGAATGTTACACACAAAGCTTATCCCAACTATTACTAAGACAGAGACGATGGTCTTTGTTTCAGTTCTAATCTTGGAGAACAGCTAGCACTGTGACCCACATTTTACCCAATTCCACGTTTGCTCAAGATTGCTAAGATTACAATAGTAACACTGGGATTGGAGAGCCACTGGGTGGTCAGGAGAAGGCCAGTTCTCCTGTTCTCTGTGTTATACATGAGGGGCAGATAGTTATAGAAGTTAATCTTCTTTTTGCTTTTGCCTTCTTTTTGAAAGAACTTTATACCACCTTCAGGACTATTTTGGGGGAATCATGGCTGGAGATGTTGAATAATAAGAGTTGAAAATCCCTCCTCTATTCTCATTTATTGCTGTAGGAATGTCAAATTCATGTAGCCACTATCAAGGGTGACTTGGCAAGGTGTAACAACAATCTCCAAAATGTCAGAGTTCCTCAAGATGTAGCCCTGGGCAATCTCCCTCATATACTTTCTTCCTAAGTGAGAGCATTCACACCTATGGCTTTAATCATCAACCTAGTCACCCATCCATCCACCCATCCATCTATTCATTCACCCATCTGTCCATCTGTTTGTCCATCCACCCACCCATCTATCCACCTACCCCTCCATCCCTCCCATCCACCCACCATCCATTTGCCTATCCATCCACCTACCCTTCTACCCACCCAACCATCTATCCACTAACCATCCATCCATCCCCCATCCATCCATCCGTCCATCCCTCTCTCCCTCCCCCCACCACCCCCTCACCCATCCCTCTCACAGTTATTTATTAAGCACCCACTAAGTGGCCCATGCTTTTCTGGCTTCTGGAGACACACCACACTAACTTCTACTTCCAGACTAGACATACAGGGTGATAGCCGCATCCTTGGCACCTTATCTTGAGGCACTTCCTTCAAACCTGGTCTTCACGCAGTGTTCTTTATGCTGGATTTTAGTGAAGGAAGCATTGTCTGTCCTTTTACACAAGCCAGAAACCTGGAGGCCTGCAGACCCCTTTCTCTGTCACTTCCCTTCTAACTATATCCAATTCCACAACCGAGGCCTGTTGATTTACCTCTTAAATGCCTGGGAAACCTCTCTCTTTCTCTATCCCGCCCTTGCCTTGGAGCTACCATCATCTCTTGTGACAGCCTCCTAACTGGTTCTCTGGTGCTCTGTGATGGCCATTTTCCAGAAACATTTTCCACTCACAGCCAAGAGGATTATCTCCAGAAGCAAGCCTGTTCCATCAGTTCCCTACTTAAAATCTTTTGTTGGCTTCTCACTGCTCTTAGGTTAAAGCAGACCGTCTTAGCAGGGCCCCGCAAGCCCACAAGGCACAGCCTCTGCTGCCCTTCCCTGCCAGTCCTGCCCCACCTCTGACCCCCATTTCTTTTAGTCCCTCGTGTTCTTCATGCTCCCCTCCCACTACCATGCAACTCTTTTTGCCCAGAATTTTCTCCCCACACTTCTTCTCCCCTCCCCTCTTTGGAAAATAAATTCTGTGCATCCTGCAGATGCCCTGCCCACCCTGACCAGGTCAGAGTCCTGCAGGTCTCCTTTGTAGCACTTGTCACATTCAAATTTTATGTCTGAGTGATTTTTCAATTTGCACCCACCCTCCCCTTCCCAGACCACAAAGTCTTTGAGGGCAGGAATGGTGCCTATTTTCCCTTCAATATTGTAATGTGGCAAATTTCAAACGTACAGATAAAGCTAGAGGAATTTCCCAGCTAACACGCATACACTCATGACCACGATTCCACCTGATCCAACCCACTACATCTCTGCCCCACACAGGGCTGTTCTCTAGTAGGCACACAATAAATCTTCGTTGAATGACACTGGTTCAATGTCCTTCCACCTCTAAAATGATAAATATAAAATGAATAGGTATATGTTCGATAGCATTCACTTCAGTATTATCTAGAAGTATGGAGAACTGGAAACAACCTAAATGCCCATGATAAAAAAAAATTAAAAGAAAAATGTATGGGGGAGGGCGCCTGGGTGGCTCAGTGGGTTAAAGCCTCTGCCTTCATCTTGGGTCATGATCCCAGGGTTCTGGGATCAAGCCCCGCATCGGACTCTCTGCTCAGTGGGGAGCCTGCTTCCCCCTCTCTCTGCCTGCCTCTCTGCCTACTTGTGATCTCTCTCTCTGTCAAATAAATAAATAAAATCTTAAAAAAAAATGTAAGGGTAATGCCTACTCTGTGCCAGATACTACTTTGAATACTTTACATATACCAATACATTTTAATCTTCACAACAATCTTAAGGGGTAGGTACTCCGTATTATCCTCATTTTACAGGTAAGGAAACTGAGGCATAGAGAGAATAAGAATCCTACAGCTATTTCCATGGGAAAATGCTGTGAACGTTACAACTGAACTCTATGAGTTGTGACAACATCAAATGCTGGCAAAAGACGTGGAGCAACAGGAACTCTTGTGCATTGCTGACGGGAATGCAGAATGGTACAGGCCCAATGGAGGACAATTTGGTGGTTTCTTTAAAAACTAAGCCTACTCTTGGGACGCCTGGGTGGCTCAGATGATTGGACGACTGCCTTCGGCTCAGGTCATGATCCTGGAGTCCTGGGATCAAGTCCCACATCAGGCTCCCAGCTCCACCGGGAGTCTGCTTCTCTCTCTGACCTTGTCCTCGCTCATGCTCTCTCACTGTCTCTCTCTCAAATAAATAAATAAATAAATAAATAAATAAATAAATAAATCTTTGGGGAAAAACAAACAAACAAAAAAAAACTAAGCCTACTCTTACTACGGGCTCTAGCAATCATACTCCCTGGTATTTACCCAAAGGCGTTGAAAGCTTACATCCACACAAAACCCTGCACATGGATGGTGATATTAGCTTTATTCATAACTGTCAAAACTTGGAAGCAACTAGGATGTCCTTCACTTAGGTGGACGGATAGATAAACCATGGTCCATCCGGACAATTATTTGGTGCTAAACAGAAGTGAGTTATCAAGTCGTGAAAAGATATGGAGGGAACTGAAGTGCATGTTATTAAGTGAAAAAAGCAACCAATCTAAAAGGTTGTATGATTCCAACTGCATGACGTTCTGGAAAAGGCAGAACCACGGAGGCAGTGAAAAGATCGGTGGTCGCCAGGAGCTCGGGGTTGGCGGAAGGATGAATAGGCAGAGAGCAGAGGATTTTTATGACAATGAAACCATCCTGCATGATTCTATAATGGTAGATACATGACACCTTTATTCAAACCTAGAGAACATGCAATGCCAAGAGTGAGCCCCGATGTGAAGTGTCGTCTCTGGGTGTAATGGAGTATCAGTGTAGGGTCACCACTCTGGTGGTGGGGGATGGTGATAATGGGGGACTGGGCATGTGGGGGGCAAGGGGTACAAAGGAAGTCTCTGTACAATACTTTCCATTTTGCTGTGAACCTAGAACTGCTCTAAAAAGTCTATTAAAAATTATATATATATGCATATATATATAAAATGCTAGTTGCTTCTGAGAGATAGGATTTAGCATAATTTTGCTTTAATTTTCCTTTTGCTTATGTCACATCTCATTTTTCTTCAGTAATCATGTCTCACTTTTTTTTTTCTTACCCCCAAGGAAAATCACTTCTCAAAGAAAGTCTACAGAAGGGACTACTTGGCCACATACCTAAGAAGCTTTCCTCAACAGATGTCCCATCACGATAAGATTTAACACGACATTTTAGAGTCATGCAACTACGTGAGGAAAAAAAAAGGTGACAGTAACCTGTGTCGGAACTGGATAACTGGATGCCGACGTCCCGGAGGAGACGCTCTGTTTCCTCCAGCCAGGACAGCGACAGACGCAGGATGTCCAGCACCACCTTCTGGAGCCCTGAAACAGGTGGGCTCACCTGAAGGTTCTGAAGCATGTCCACCTCTTTCTTCAGGTCCTTGCTACAGCAGGACATTTTCATGCATGCCTGGGAAGACACGAGATCATGAGGAGCCCAGATCCTGTCACTGCAGACGGCACCTGAAGAATGACGCTGTCACTTTTGCCGTGAAGCAGACCGTGCGCCAGGCTGGGCGCACTGGGACAGCTCCGCTTTTGGGGCAGCTTTCGCTCTTTTTTTTTTTTCCACTCTAATTTGGACTTTGGATGGCCAAAGAGACCCCACTTTTAGGTATCTGTGGCAAATTGCCAAGGACCTCTGGCAGCAACGGGAGCCAAGTCTGGCGACTTCCGTTCGTCAAAATTCCTGTTGAGATCAATGTCTCAGCTGGTCAGAAAGCAGGGTTTCCTGTCTCAAAAGGGTGCTGACAAGCCAGCGTTTGCGCAGGCTCCCCAAATAGTAGCTGCTTATTTCCAGAGAAAGCAGAAGCAGCTGCCTGTTCTGGAAGGCTCCATTTCGGTGTGGGAGCCGTGGGGGTTTAGGCAGACTCCTGGGCCCGTCTCTTCCAGAATCAAAAGCAAAAGAGGCACACACACACACACACACAGACCCCAAAACAATAGCCTTTCCACTGCTGGGTCAAAAAAAATATATATATATTAAATAATTTAAATAAAACGCAGGAATGTTCTTTGATTTCTCTGGAAATAACAGACTTACTTATTCATTTATGCGTGGGTCTGGGGCCTCCCCAAGTCTGTCCCAGAAGCGTGTCAGGCCTCTTTCCTTGGCCATACTAAATTCATCTGGGAGGCATTTTTTTGAGGCTCTTTGTTTTCTGCTCCCAAACAGATTTCTCCAACAAGAGAAAAGGACAAAAGAGAGCAGAGCTTTTCTGCCTGACCTGTTCCACGAACCCTGGGCAATTTCCCAAACCAGCAGCACAAGAATGAGATGAAGGGGACATTTGTAAAAAGCCGAGAGAGGCCACCTGACAGCTGTCTAAAGATGCCTTCAGCTTCTCCATGTTCTCTATGATTGCCTCCTGTTTGGAATTGCTGAGCTGAGTCTCCTTCTGCAGCGTCCACTTTTTTTGCTGAAAGTTGATGTTGTCCTCAGTGACCTGGGTAATCTTCTCTATTAGCTGGTGAGAAAAAGAAAAGAGAGATTTACAGGACAGGGTGGCTCTGGGAGGGGAGCTGGGAGCATTACTTCAAGCTCCCGGGGCCACAGGTAAGCAGGGAGGCCCTGACATGTCTTGGTGATGGCTCTGGAGGAGGATATTGGCTCTGTCTCCAGGACATGTCTCCCGCCTTTAAGAGCCAAAGATCTATAATGTTGTCATGGGTTTGTTCATGAGTTTGTTCTAGATTCTTCTGCATGGTAGCAGTGATTTATAACATGGAGCCTGATGCTGTGGGCTCGTGAATAGCAGGTCAGTGTCTGCAGCCAATGAAAGCGGCCCATGTTGGGTCTTCTCACATATGCATGGACACGAGTGTTGGAAAGAAAATCAAAGAATGACAAGGCAATCATTATGGCCAGAAGTCCACCCCCATGACCATCACTTCCCTTCAGAAGGAAGAAGTGAGAATGCCTCGTCTAGGGAGAGACAGCATCCCCCTTTGAAGGTGCTAACGAAGGGTAAATGTGTGTGTCTGGAGACCAGAAATAGGCCTGAGTGGTTTAATTTGATTTTCACAGAAACATTTCAAGGGAGTTTAACTGGCTTTTACTTTAAAAGCCAGGAAATCCCATAAAATCAAAACAAATCTTTATGGTGTAGCAACAGTGTGAAAAATATATACCACCAACAAAACACAGTAGCATATGCTTCCAGTGTCTGGAGTCCCAGGTCCCCGAAGGGGGAAGTAACAACGCGAGACAAACCTGTTGATCAGTGATGGGCTTGTCCAGGAACGGCTTCACTCGTCCGTAGGTGGCCTTGATGACTTGACTTCTGAAATGCTCCAGCTACAGCACAAAGGGAAGGCGACACAGTGAGCGGGGCTGGTGGGAGTCCGCAAGCCTGGGTGCGGTGTTTCTAGCGCCGGGGGTCCAGGAGGGAGGATGGTCCTTGCACCGCTAACTATCATTATGGGTCACAAAAATCTTCACTTCTCACTGGAAGGGGCAGTGCTGACAGAAGAGAACAGAGCAGCAGATTTTAATTACTTTTTAGGTCTGCCTGCCGAGCCCAGAGGACCCACGTGGGCAGCGTACACACGCCTCGTGCCCTTGGAAGAACCACTTGGTGCCAATTATCCAGTGGGAAGTCTGGGGCCGGGAGCGTTCTTCCCTAATTGTTAAGTTGGCTCCAGACTGTGAAATAAATATTGAAGCCGTCAGCCGAAGTAAATGGTGTCATCAGCTCGGGTGCCTGGCGAGAGGACAACATGCTCCCTTCTGCCATTCTGGGCCTCCAACCGTCCATGTCCTGAACACCGTGTCTATTGTCTTCGTCTCCCCAGAGCCTGGTACGGTGCCTGGCAGAGTGGGCGCTCAATACATATTCATCAGATGCTCGTATGCAGAGACATCTGTCCGAAAACCGGGTCCTCTACTTCGGTTCCACCGGCTTCTATCCAGTGCCTCCTGGGCGCTGGTGTTTTCAGATTACGGCTGATGAAACAGCACAGTTAAATCAGGGCACAGAGAAGTTCAAGTTCAAGGTGTCTGGTTCCCAGAGAAGTGAGAGGCAAAGAAGCCCCCTTTCTCTGAGAATTTACTAACACAGCCTGGGTTTTTGGCTCACTGGCAAAATACGGTCATTGACTCTAAAACAGAAAATTACTAAAAGAAATTACCCTGAAAATTATAAAAAAATGAACACACAAAACAAAAATAATAACAACAACAACAAGTAAAAATGAGCCCTGAAGGGAACATAAATGCCACTGAACCAATTTAAAAGTCAGAAGGTCCTAATATGCAGGGTTTACTATATTCCGTGGGCCTCTGGGAACACAAGAGTGGACTGATGAATCTCCGAAGGACCCCCATGCAATCAGCCTGCCCAGCGCTGACCAGGGTGGGAGGTGTCTCGAGGCATTCCAGGCCACTCTCTGGATCCACACACAAAGGATCGAACTAGCCCAGGAAGAGGTTATGTAGAGAGAGGGCCCTGTGGATATGCACCCCATGACCACCAGAGGCACCCAACAGCACTGCCTGGGGACAGGTCCTCTTGGTTCATGGGCTCAGTCCTGGCGCCACTTGTCTGGGGAAGTGCAGAATCTCAGACAGGCAGCAGGGCCATGGAAATACAGGGGCGGGAAGGGAAGGTGGCAGAGACAGGACTCATCCTCTATCTCCTGGGTCTAGACCTGGAGGAATCTCAGTGTCTCGTAGGGTCCTCCCAAACGACTTCTCCCTAGAGCCATAACCTGGACCTTGGTACTTGGGCAAGTGACACAGATCATGCCTTCAGGTCAGGTTTGTGTTGGGGGCTGCAGAGCACAGGAGAGGTGAGGGTCTAGTGCAGGTACACAAAGGGAGGCCCAGATTGGCAGGCTCTCTGCCTTTGTACTGTGTTCGTACCCTGCAGAGATGACACTGGGGGGGACATCTGTTGAAGGGGCTTTAAGATCTGTCCAACAGTCAGCATCAATATTTAACTTGTGTGTGCCTCTCACAAAGCCAGGTCATGCTGCCCTGTGAAGGCTTGGAAGGTCTTTGGGAACTGGGTCTCGTGGGATAGAGGTCTCCTTTAAGGTTTTCTTGGAGGTTCACAAACCCTTCTGAGAATCCAATGGGTGACATGGTAGACCTTCTTTCCCAGAAAAACAAAAGTATGCGTACACACACACACAATGTTCTTGGGTCCCCAAAGCTGTCCGAGGTTGCCAGAAGACAGCCCCTTGGGGAGAAGTCCAAGGTGGGCTTCCCTCAGAGGGCCCCATTCTGGAGGGTCAGTGCCCCCCTATCCTGGCTTCCCATTTGCTCTCCCTTAGCCTTTGGTGAAGTCTTGTTTGCATGTTCTGGACCTTGCATCTGTGTCACACATAAGAGGAAGGGCCACTGGGCCACCTGGGGCCAGGATATTAGAGAAATGGCAACCCCAGATGGGCCTGTCCGAGCTTACTCACCACCCTGCCCAAGGACTTCCCCATCCAGAGAGCGTGCTGACATTCTGGGATTTTACTTTATCTCAAGGACACTGACTGGACACTGACTGTGACATCTGCTGGTCAACAGAGGAAGTGAGATCATGGTAAATATCAGAACAAAAAATGTGAGGAAGAAAGTACTAGAAACACCATGGGATCAAGAGGTTCAAATTCCTCCCAACAGGGAACCATGAAGCAGGTTAACTGGGGCGGACATGGAGCTGGGAGGGGCTGCCTGGGTCTCAGACAGTGGGGAACTGCTTCGGTGAACAGCTTCCCAGAAGCCTGTTCGAGGTGTCCACTGGGATGCAGAAGCCACACACGGCTTCTCCCCTGGGATAAAAGGGAGAATTCAACCACGGCCACTGTCCTCATGCGTCCCCACCAGTGGCTTGGGTGCAGAAACCCCCCTGGGAATGTGGGCCTCTGAAGGGGGCTCTGGAGCTGGCCTACCTGACCTACTGCCCTTTCCAAATTGACTTTAATGAGGTTCTCTCTGTTCCCCATTTCTTGTAGCTGGAGCAATTTCCTTCTGGAATCCTCCTGAAGCTTCTCTTCAACCTGAAATGACGATGAAAGCATATCCTTGCCGCTAATGTGATCATAATGCACTCTGGGGAACTTCCTCCAAGAGGGCTAATGGCCATGGGGGAGTCCCCGGGAGGCAGGGGGTGCTGCAGCCCAGGTGGCAGGGGTCACAGGCGAGTGCAGGGTGGAGGCAGGCTCGCAGAAGCCACCCCCCAGGGTAGAGGGCCACGCTCTGCATGCCCAAGCTCAGGGTCTGATCCCCTCTGGGTCCCCGGCAAGCTGTGTGACCGCCGAACAGTGTCCTCATCTGTCAAATAGGGACGATGACCCCAGGTGCGCCTCACAGGGTTATTGCGGGGACTCAAAATGTTTCATAGAGTAGTGCCAGGACTTCCTAAGGGCTGGTGCATCAGGTGCTGTAATCTGTAGAAGAGGACAGAAGGTCCACCAGGTGGCGTCATTCTAATGCTGCTAGGAACTGCCCCATGCTGGGTACTTGATAGATGTCATTGTTACGCTTATTATCCTATTTGTCACTGCCACTTTTAGCACACTCACCAGTGGAAACCGGTCTAGAGGCTTGCTAAGCAGTATCTTTTAAGAATCGCAGATCGCAAAGAAGGCACTGACCGGGTGGGGGTTAGGTGGTGGAGAACCTGCCCCTTTATTCTCTGGTAATGTTCAAGGCCAAGTGAGCCTGCAGGTGCTCGATGCTGCCCTCTGCCGGCGATTATGCAAACCTGCAGCTGTGGCCTTCTTTTCCGAACAACCACCTTTGGAAGCACCTGTTGAGCTCAGGGCTCTGGCACTACTGGGAAATGAAGCAAACTCCCCAAAATGAACGTGAGGATTTTGTGCTGAAACAAATTCACAAGCTGTTTCTTAGGGGGCGGAGGGGAGGGGGAGTCACAGAAGTAGTACAAGCCCAGAAGAACCCCGTAGAGCTTTCTTCTGAGCAGTGTGGCACGGGGGCTGTAGCGAGGGCACCTTGGCAAAGCGATCTAACCTTAGCTTCTTCCATGTACGTCCTCCCCCCACCCCCCACCCATCTAAACATGCTCTGACGTCTATTTCAGCAGACTTTCTCATACGCTGCAAAAGCCAAGTCCAGCCTGGATTCTGCCTTTAGCTACGCTCCCCATCTAACGAACAGCTCCCCCCCACCCCTGCCCCAGCCTTTGGGGTCTTCCTGCATTGCCACTGCACTCCGTCTCTCATGCCCAGCAATCCCCAAGCCCGTGGCTCTGACCCCTCTCATCTCCAGGCCTCACCTCCGTCCTTCTCCTGGTGAGCCCACCACCCCCACCGCCAGCACTGGGGACCTCTGGCGGGTGATAAGTAGCCTCCGCCTTCTCGTTTGCTTCCTCCCACCATGTTCTTCATGGTGCTGTGCCAGTTACCAGGCTGTGGAGCAGCTCGGTCTGCCAGAACTTTCTGCTGTGATAGCAGTGCTCTGCGTCTGTGCCGAGTGGTAGCCGTATCCGGTTCTCAGGCCCTTGAAATGCGGCTGGTGTGACTGAGGAACTCAGTTTTGAATTTTACCTAATCTTGATTAACTTCAGTGTGAAGAGCCACATGTGGCTAGTGGCTATGCCCCAGTGACTGAAGCCAGACCAACACGGCTTCCGGTCTAGGCTTCACCTCCTACTGACAAGGTGGCTGGCCATGGCCTGGTTACCTAACTAGTGACTAGGGACTTGATTCCCTCATGTGTGAAATGGAGAGGATGAATGTTGGAGAGAGATGAAATATTTGGCATAATGCCTAGTGCACAGGAAATTATAGCTGTTGTTTTCATCATCATCATTATTATTTTTATAGGTTTTTACTTATTTATTTGGTCGAGAGAGCAAGAAAGAACACTGGTGGGGGGGGGGGCAGAGGGAAAGGGAAAAGCAAACTCCCCACTGGACAACGATACTCATGTGGGACTCAATCCCAGGACTGTGGGATCATGACCTGAGCTGAATGTGGACGTTTAACCAACCGAGCCACCCAGGTGCCTTTTACCATTATTACGGATCACAATGTAATCACACCAGTGCCCTGTTCAAAAGCTTTCAGCAGCTTCCCGCTTGCCTGTGTGGTAGGTCACCCGAGTGCCACACCAATGCAAAACACCCAGTCAAGGACTCAAGAAGTCCATGTGAATGCCAAACAATGTAAACAAAAATGAATCCACACCTAAATAATCATAATAAAGCTGCTAAAAATCAAGAGAAAAGAAAATCTTAAGAGTGGCCAGGGAAACAGATTACACAAAGGCACGAGAGTTAGGCTTCTAAATGACTTCGAAGTAGAAACAACAGGATCCGAGAGACAAGAGAATGATGGACCTAATGCTACCTGTAATACGCAGGGAGAGCGTCATTGCCAATGCAGAAGTCGATCCTCAGTCAAAATGTGTTTTAAGAATGAAGGTTAAATACTCATTTCCAAAGATGCATATGCAAAAATCTGAGAATTTGTTATCAGCACAGCCATGCTGGAGGAAAACAATTAAGGGTGTCCTTCAGACAGAGGAACAATGATCCCATATGGATGGTCAGAGATGCAGAAAAGAGTAGAAGGAAGGTCATGTGTGGACATGAATATTGACTATAGAGAAATAGTGATAACGCCTTCCAGACTTAGTCTATGGGACACCTGGGGGTTCATTCAGGTAAGCATCAGACTCTTGATCTTGGCTTGGGTCTTAGTCTCAAGAGTTGTGAGTTCAGGCCCTGCACTGGGTTCTATGCTGTGCACAGAACCTACTTAAGAAGAAAACAAAACAAAATAAAGGGAATAGTTTAGAAAATGACAACAATGTCATACAAACCTGGAGGGGGTGATCAAAGTTAGCGTTCCATAGCATTGCCTTACCAAGGAGAAGGGGATAATTATCAAGGAATGTCAGATCTTGATAAGTCAAGAATGCAGATTATAGCCATTAGATTGACTGTCAAAAACAGTTAAAGAATGAGAAACTCAATTACTACTGGATTTTGGTAAGTCAAGGCTGAATGCTATTGTCTTGCTATTACTAAAAGAGTAGTAAAAGAGGAAAGAATTTCCAAGCTAATGGAGAGAAAAATGGAATGATAGAAAACCACTAACTCAAAACAGGGCAAGAAATAAAAGAAAAAGGAGCATCACACAGATTGTACAGCTGGCACTGAGTAGGAAGGTAGATTTAAACCCCAGGAAACCAGTGACCACATTATATATAAATGGACTAAAAAACAAAGATTGTTGAAGTGGATTTTACAAAGATGATATGGTATTTAGAAGAGATGTGTCTAAAACTTAAAACAAAGATTTATAGAAAAATAGGAAAAAGACATGCTATGAAAATTCTAACCAAAAGAAAAACCAGCATGGCTACCAATTATATATACATATTTAAAGATTTTATTTATTTGAGAGGGAGAGAAGAAGAAAGGGATGGAGAGGGACAAGCAGACTCTCCACTGAGCGTAGAGCTTGATATTGGGCTTAATTCTAGGACCCTGAGATCATGACCTGAGCCAAAACCAAGAGCTGGATGCCAACTGAGCCAACCACATACCCCACTGCCAGAATTATATTAATGATAAAGTAGATTTTAAGGGGAAAACACTACTTGAGATGAAGAGGGATATTTTATGATGATCAAAGGGGGTTTTTCCCCCCAAAAGAAGTGTTAAATTCTAAATTTATAGGCACCTAGTAACACCGCCTCAAAATATACAAAGCAAAAGTTGACAATACTAAAAGTAGCAATACACAAATGCACAGTATATTTAAAAAATATATACACTTCTTCAATGACTGATAGAACACATAGCCAAAAACATCAATAAGAGCATTTAAGTTTGAACATCACTGGCAAATCCGATTTTATTTTATTTTATTATTTTTTTAAAGATTTATTTATTTATTTGACAGACAGAGATCACAAGTAGGCAGAGAGGCAGACAGAGAGAGAGGAGGAAGCAGGCTCCCTGCTGAGCAAAGAGCCCGATGTGGGGCTCGATCCCAGGACCCTGGGATCATGACCTGAGCCGAAAGCAGAGGCTTTAACCCACTGAGCCACCCAGGCACCCCGCAAATCCGATTTTAATGGATCAATTCTCTTCTGGATAAATTTTACCAGTTAAGAGTTGAAGTCAAGACTAGTCGAGACTGGTGGAGACATACAGGAGCACTGGAGTCGGACAGACCCGAGTTCACGTTCCGAACATGAACAGCTACTTAATCTGTGAGCACTTGGCTAACATCCTTTCCCTCTGCGAGCCTCAGTTTCTCAGCTGTCAAGCGGGTTTAACACCAGTATTGACCACACGGAATCGTTGTGAGATTCATGGAGATGATGGGTGTAGAGAGCCTGGCCCAGAGCGGGCACTGGGCCACACTGTCCTTGTCTTACCTTGCTCTTTTCTCGCAGCGTCTTGGAGATCACATTCTGTTCGGTAGAACTCTTCTTCAGCTCCTCCCTGAGCTTCTTCATTTCTTTCTCCATGTCTTGGATTTGCTGAAAGAGTTTCAACAATAGGAAATCAACATCCCTGATGGGAAGTAGGAGTTGCCTTCTGGGCTGAAAATTCTGAATCTCTGTAGCTCATTTCTTTGGGTTCATTAAGGCAGAAACCTAGTCTAGTATTAGCTTAATTACTTCCCTTGGGGGAAAATTTTATATCCGTGGGGCAAAGTAGGTATTTTTTTTCAATGGATATATGGGAAACTGGGTAAAGGAAAATGATTAGCTTCTTTTGAAAATCAGCATGGATCCTGGATTAAACAGTACAAGATATCTATCAACTCATTAGAAGCTCTTCTCCGGGGGTATATTTTTGAGATCAATCTAAATAAGGGCTCCTTGGACCAAACAACGGACGCGGTTTGGAAGGACAGAACAACAAAATTTTTCTTTTCTCCCATTTCGAGGCAGAGAACAGCAATGCTCCTGGCACAGAGAACGGGCGTCTCCTCCTCGTATCGAAGGCTCCCTACTTCCCCATGAATGGGAACTCACACCAGCTGCTGTGCAAGAGGATTCGGTGGGCCCAGGGAATGCACATTTTCATTTTAGTGCTCGTAGTTTATTACTTATTTCCAAAGTCATCCTCTAAGGCAAACGACACCTTTTCTTTTCTTTTTGCACATTTTAATTAATTTATTTTTTTAAAATAAACCTATCGTGTATTTTTATCCCCGGGGGTACAGGTCTGGGAATCGCCAGACACTTTTTCTTTTTGTTTTGTGTTTAGGAATTGCTGTAACATTGGTATATTTCCACAAAAATATTTCTGGAAGGACTCTGTGTTGTTAACTGTGCCCATGCCTTTGATAAACTCTGACAGTGGAAGATGACGCTTTGGGCACCCCGGTTTCCGGGGTGCGTCCCCCCGCCCAGCCCCAGCGGGAAGGCACCCACTGCCCAGAGAATGCTGGGAGAGTGTTTTTTTTTTTTTTTTATGGTATTTTCAGCCATCTCTTCCTTGAGGCTAGAGGCAGCATTTCAGAGAACTAGATGGCTAGGTTAACACTAAATCATTAAGCCCCACAGCTTGTGCTACCTAATGGGCCAAGGAATCCCTTCCCCGACCCACCCTCAAGAACCCCTGAAGGTCGAAGTCTAGTCGGTCTGGGGATACCTGGCAGTGAGGAGGCTCAACTCACGATTTTGCAGAGTTTTAATTCTTTCCCTTGGGCTTCTTGGTACTCCTTGTGCGCATCTTCCTTCCGTAACTCTTCTTTCAGCGCGGAGCACTGTGGAGCGAGCGGACAGCAAGACCCCGCGGGGTTGTCCGTGGGTCCCTAGTCCCCGTATTTGCCCCGACAGCGTTTCCTGTTGCTTCAGCCAGTCACTCCCCCAAATTCTCAGAAGCGAGGCCGCTTGCGTCCAAGGGACGCCCGGGACCCTGCAGCAGTTCCTAGTCACCCTTCTCACGAGTTCTGGGGGTAACGTGTGTAAATTCTTCCTCAAGGGGCGCCCGGGTGGCTCAGTGGGTCAAGCCCCTGCCTCGGGCTCAGGGCATGATCTCAGGGTCCGGGATCGAGCCCCACGTGGCGCTCCCTGTTCGGCGGGGAGCCCGCTTCGGAGCCCTCGCCTCCCAGTTCCTGCTCGCTCTCTCTCTAACTCTGCCCCCCCCTCAAATTAAATGAATAAAAACTTTACAAATATATAGTAATGTGGATTTCTAGGGTAGCATTTTCTTTCTTTTCCCTCCAGTTTTGCTTCTCAGTATCACCTACTTCTTTTTCCCTAAAATTCACACGCATGAGGGCTGCCCAGGGCCGCCAGCTTGGGGGCAGGAGCCTCTGTGCTAAGGGCGGGCACAGGCTGGCAGAGGGCAAATACCTCATCCCGAGGTCAGTGAGGAAGGGGAAACGGGGGGAAAAAGAATCCGAATGTACTTCAGGAAGCAGAACAGTCCAAACGCGGACGCTCTGCCGCATCTCTTCCCCTCAGCACCAGCTCTGCAACCCGCCCTCTCTCCAGTACGCATGTGCACGCACGCGCACGCACGCACGCACGCACGCACGGTGAGACGCACGCACGGACGCACGCATGCGCCCCACAGAGAGCCGTGGTCCGGTGGACCTAGGGAGTCCGTGTGCTGGGTACGGTCCGGGCTCCGCCAGGCGGCTGAGCAGGTGCAGAGGCCGAAGAGCCCAACTGAGGTCAGCCTCTCAATTCTCCGAAAATGGTTTTGTTATCCGCATTTCGCAGATGTGGAAGCAGAGGCCCAATACGCTACGAGAAAGGAAAGCTCTGGGATTGGCTCCTGGTCCCTCCGACCCCAAAGCTCGTGCTCTGCATCTTCTCGGTCCCACACTGAGTGTCGGACTAAGCGCCTGATGTTACTTCCTGTGCCTTTTCTTTGGAACTGCGAGTTCTAGACCCCCCACATCCCTGCAGACAGAGCTACCGGACCAGGCAGCCGCCGGAATCTCTGAGCTGCCTCCCCGAGATGACAGCTGCTGGGTTTTACCTCGACTCGTGGCAACACACAGATCACATGCATCCTGAGACGTCTTCATCTACAGGCTCAGGGTTCCAAAGTCAGGACTGAAACATCATTTGCAGAGTCAAAGTTACACTTTAAAAGTTCTTTACTTTGCAGAGAACCTGGCCCGTTGCCTTTAGTCTCTCCAGGAGGGCCTTTGGTGTTCGGGCCGCCCAGCAGCTGTCCTCCCTGTGCCTTAGCTATGCCCTTGGGCACCGGCATGGTCTTGCAGTGATGGGAGAAATGGGAGTGACATTGAAAGCCGGGGTCCGGGGTACGTGAGATAAGTCATGGGACTCTGATCTGCTTTTCTGGGACAGCTTCAAGGATGGTGAGGGCACCCCGACACTCACCCTGGAGCTGAGGGCTTCAAGCTGGTGATCCTTTTCTTTGTTCTCGCTTTTTAGTTGGTTCACCTCCTGTTTGAGTCGTTCGATTTCCTCATCCTTTGTTAACAATTCTTTCTGCAATGATGATACCATCCCTGTAAAAAAATAAAATAAAAAATAAAGACTCGCCGAGGTCAAAGACGCAGGATGGATTACTGTTGCCACAGCTGTCAGCCAACTTGAGGCCGAATCCCTTCTGAACCCAGGCTGTCCCTGGTCCTTGCTTGCAACTGAGGAGCTTGTGTCCAGGCTCCCAGAGCTGGGCCAGGGATGACAATGAAATTCGTGGAACAGTGGTTAAGACCTCAGTGAGAATAAGAAGTCAGCGAATGTTGCCAGGAAAAGAAAAGCCTGTGGGTTTGGGCTTGGCAGGAGTGTCCACACCATGGACCTGGAGAACAAAGGCTCAGTGCAGGAAAGGACCAGGAATTTTTCACCAGAGGCCATAAAAAGTCTTGTGGCAGAAGGAGGGTGTGAGAAGGGTGGCTGGATTCACACTCAGACCTGAGTTTAGAACACATTTCAACCACTTAGTAGCATGGCATTCTTGGACAAGTTATTTCTCCTGTAAGTATCTTTCACTATATCTCCCCCATGGAGTTGTTACAAGGGTTAAAGACCTATAAAGAACATAGGAGAGTGGCTGACCCATAGCATTTGTTACAGGTACCTATTATTTTTTATGGTAGCCGGCTTCTAAAATGGCCCCAGTGATCTCAGCCTCCTGGAATTCCTGCTCTGGCACAGCCCCCTCCCACCATGAGTAGGGCTGACCTGTGGAACCAGTGTGATATTGTGGAAAAGATGGACTGTGACTTCCTAGATGGGTCATAAAAGACATTGTGGCTTTCTCTTTGCTCTCTGTTGGATCACTCACTCGGGGGAAGCCAACCACCATATTGTGAGGATGCTCAAGCCGTCAGGGGAGAGGTCCACATTCTGGGGAATGGAGATGTCCAGCCAACAGCCGCGTGGACCAGCCATTCTGGAAGCAGATCCTCCAGCTCCTGCTGGGGCTTTAGATGAGGTGACAGTCACCCCCGCCAATGTGTTGACTGCCCCACATGGGAGACCTTGCAAACCAAGTCACCCCACATTCCTGAGCTCCACAAGCTGGATGAGATGATAAATAGTGGTTGTTGTTTTACCCGCTAACTTTGGGGATAACCGGTTATGCAGCAGGAGATAAGTAATACATTACTGGACTTTTATGAGTAAGGACACGTGGGAAGAAGGGTGAGAAATGCTGTGGGACTGGATGAGCTCACGTGTTTCTCTTCTCGGAAGAACGTTATGCCCAATTTTATTGGTAGCTGTCAATCAGAAAAGTATGTGAAGTAAAGGACAAGTGATCCAGAATTTCATTTGAACAGTAAGCTCTGTCATAGGACATGGTGAGGTTACTTTGAAACAGGTTGATCCCTTTGGGGCTTGCCTTCTGGCTTTGTGAGGTGGGACTGGAGCAACCTTTAGTCTAGAGGTGATGGGGCCTCATGACTAAGCCAACATCTTTTTGACTCTCTACCAGATACCCTGTGTATTATGAGGCCTCTCCCTTCTGGAGGCTGGGAAAATGAACCATTCCTAGCCTGTGTGAGCTTCGAGATGGTTCCCTCTGCTCCTGTTGGGTTTTCTTTCCCTGCCCACATATGTGTGCTGCTCGATACTCAGCTGAACACTGGTGGGGGACCCTCTAAAGATCACCGGGGCTCCCTCTGTATGGCTTCTCCTTTCTGGTACGCTGCCCAGCGCCCTGTAGCTGTGTTAGCTTCTCCAATGCTATCCCCTCAACATGGGGGGCCCTCTGGGCTCTGCCTGGGGTCTCCTTCCTGGACTGTGGTCTGGAACCCCTCTGTGGGCACTAAGCTGGGGCAATCATAGGGTTCCTGGTTTGTTTCCTCTCTCCTGGATCATGGTCACATGAAAATAATTACTGCAGATTAATTTTTTCTTTTTTTTTGGTTGCTTCAGGCAGAAGAGCCTGGAACCCAGTCTCTGTCATTCCATCTGCCCTGTACGTCTTTCCTGCCTCTCTCATTGCAGAAGCAGATGTTGTGATGGCCTCTGTGAGCCTGGTCCCTGAGTGGCTACAATGAGCAAAGCCCCGGCTAAGCCAAGATGGACACCAAGGTGGAGGCAAGACACGAGCCTGCCTGTTACAAGCCACTGAGCCTCAGGGCCCATTATTGCAGTGAAACCCAGCCCTGTGCTTCTGGAACTTGAATGTGCATATGACACCCCGGCGATCTCACCAATGTGCAGATGCCCCTTCAGGAGGTCCAGGCTGGGGCCTGAAACTCTGTGGTTCTCCCCAGGACCCAGCGCAGGAAGGGTTCAGGAAATATCTTGAGGACCAGGAAGAGCATGAACAGGCCTGGCAGGTGGTGGCGGTAGGGGCGGGAAGTTGCAGAGTGAGGCGGAGGAAAGCCTGGAGGTGAACCTGCCGGGGCCGGGCAGTCCCGGCACAGGACGTCGAATTCATAAAGTGATGGATGGCCACTCACCTGTGCCTCAGCATTACACTCGCTCGGCCTTTGCAGCTCTGGATGCGTTTCCTGCTGTGTAGCAGGTGCTCTGAGAGCACTGTGCTCCATCCAGACTCACTGCCTGCTCCCCCTTGCTTGCCTCACTCCCTCCCTTCTTTCTCTGTTAATGGCCCTATCCTTCTCAGGCATGTGATTTCTCTCTAAAAACCCCAGGGGCTCCCCATCCCCCTTAGAATAAAACCCAGACTCCTCCCTGTGACTTGCCTCCCTCTCTGACCCTGCCCTCCGCCCAGTCCCATGTTTACCCCACTCCAGCCACACTCACCTTTAGCTCCTCCCATGCCGCCAGCTGGCCCCAGCCTCAGGCCCTTTGCACTTGTGATCCCTGTGCCTGGAACACTTTTCCTCTGGCTTCCTGACTGTTCTTCCCTTTCACCTTTTCAAAGACCTGTCCTTGCCTGCCGACTAAGCTCTTCTCCCTTCACTTTCACCCCTGAGGCACTTCGCTCCCACACTGGCCAGTTTTCTCTGAAACAGGCTTATTTACCTGTTTACTTTTTTGGTGTCTCTCCCCAACTTGCAAATATGAGCCCTAGGAGCACCGGAACATTGTGCTCAGGGCTGTCTCTCCTGGCACCTAGAACAGGGCCTTACACTAATTGAGTAGGTGCTCAATTAACACGTGGAATGAATGACAGCATCTAGGGTAAGAAAGGGCTGGCCTCTGGACAGTGTGTTGTTTCCCAACCAAGGTCTATAGTGTGCAGCCCCCTCTGCTGGCCAGTTAGGAAATGTTCTCACCCGGGCCCAAGGGCACCAGGTGCCCTAATGCGGTGACCCCGCTTTGTTCACATTCCAGCTTGTACTGAAGGCAAGCTGGCTTCTGGAACTGCCTGAGCCACAGGGTGCCCTGTGCTCTCCCTGGTGAGCCCGGCGCTTGCTAGACATAACAAAGTGATAACCTTCCCTCAAATAGTTAAAAAGGCCCTGCCCTAGGAACTGGATGGCAAAAATCCTCTCTTGAGGGCTGCCTCCAACTCATAGACACAGGCCACTCAGAAGACCTCTCAGACTGCACCCCAGATCAGTGAGCAGCAGTGCGGTGGTTGATTGGTGATGTCTGCTGTGGACAGGAATTAGAAGGATGGGGCAGCTCTCAGGCCCACATCAGAGAGAGCTCACCTGAGGTGATGGCTTTGTCCCTCCTCAAGTTCTCCCCCTCGTTCTTCAGGGATGTGATTTCTGAGTTCCTCTCAGACAGCGTCTGGCACAGCACCTGGCTGTAGTTTTTCTGCAGGGCACTGATCTGTGGGAGGAGGTGACACGATCAGAGGGGGCCAAGCCCGGGTGTATGGGATACGCGGGTACTTCTCCCCGGTTGGACAACAGATTTGGATTGATCTTTGGTGGGGAGCTGGGGACACCGAGCTTTTTAGTTTTAACTGGTAGAAGGTACAGGAGAGGGGCTGTTCTTCAGCGACCACCATGTCATATGGGATAAAAGCGATCTCTAATGTGCCTTCCTACCTCCTTTGGACTCTCGGCCAGAAAAAGACCAGCTGCTGGTCCCATCCAGCACCGACCAGATGCAGAGCAAAGCTCACGAGAAGGAAGCAGGTTGTAAAATTAACTTCCTCGAATGAGAACAATGGTAGCTTGTATCTCACAGAACACTCCATAGCTCACTAAGCCCTTTTCCAGATGCTACTACTCCCATTGCTCCTCACAGCATCGCAGGAGGCTGAGGGTCCCCCACCAATGCTCCCATTTTGCAAGCGAGCAAACTGAGTCTCACAACAGTGAGGATCCCACGGCTGGCACAGATGGAGTTAGGATTCAGCTGGTCTGCAGGCACCCGGTTCCAACCTTGCCGGATGGCTCTAGGCACTGGAGTGCGGGCTGCAGGCTGTAAAGCACAGCATGGACTTGGGAGCCTGACTCTGGGTGTCTGTTGCTGCTCTTACAGCTGCTGATGAACACAGGGAGGACACCAGATTGTGTCTCACTGTTTCATTAAGTGGGGTGATGGCAGTCCCAGTCAGAGAGGATTGTGAAAACTATTTTAATAAGTTAGCTTATGTACAAGAGCTCGGATCGTGCCTGGCACACGGCAGACAGGTGGTAGCTGTGACTGTCCTCTGACCTCACTACCCAGTCAACCCTCTTATCCTGCTGGGGGTGGGGGGGCAGCCTGTGAGGGCGCAGAGACGTTTGCCAGCAGATGGCGCTCAAGGTCCTTGTTTTCGGCTTCAGTCCCTGAAAACCTTGTCATTCTCACTCTGGGAGAAAGAACAGACTGAACAGGGTTCACAAGTTCTGGCTCATTTCAAGCACCATCATTGTTCAGATTCGATGACAGCTGGGTGGGGTGGGTACACGTGCTTTTCCCCCGGGGTATCTGAGATATTGGGAAGAGGACACCTGCTGGAAGGTGGTGGGGCACGCGTGACTCTGATCCCCACCCTCCCCAAGGCTATACTTTCGCATGTTTGTGCTTTTGAAACTTGGAGTGAAAATGTTTCTTTCACCTCTTACTGTTCTCTGTGGGGGACATGCAGCTTTCCCATAAGAGGTACTTGGGATAATTTTTAAGAGTGTTACTAGCTCTTCTCAGCTTCGTGCTTTTAATTGCAATGATACCAGAGGCACAGCGCAAAGAGAAGAGCTTCTAGAAGGGCTTGTGTGGAGGATTTTTGTTTGATGAAGTTCCCTACAAGTGAGCCAGCAACTGCCTTGGGGGTTGGGTTTGGAAGACGGGGATTCCTTGTCCCCCTCCCCAGCTGACTGCCGGAGCTCTTTCTGGCTGGGGCTGGGGTGGGGGGTGAGAGTCACTGAGGCAATGGAGCTGGGTAGAGACAGCAGGCAGAGTGAAAGCATAGGGTCTGTGAGGACGAGGACGCACACCTGCGTTCAACCTGTCCCGCCCCCTCTAACTTGCTGTGCGAACTGAGCAAGTTCCCGGAAGGCTCTGAGCCTGCCTCGGTCTCCTCATCTGGAGAATGGTACGTGTCAGAGGGCCGTGGGGTTTAAGTGAGCCAATGCATCTACCAAACTTGCACCAAAGCTTGCTCCTTGTAGGTGCTTAACAAAAGTGAACGTGGTTCTCCTGGGCTGGGAGCCTACCACGCCCCTGATTCCTGGGATGTGTGCTCAGACCACGGGGCACTGCTCTGACCTTCCCTTTTCTATCTGGGTGACTCCCCTTGGTGCTTCCCTGGCTCTCCCCGACAGCTGTCGCCCTGGGTCCCGACTCCAAGGCCTCCACCACCTTGTCTCCGAGTCTCCCTACCTGGTTTTTCAAGCTCTGGATCTCTCTGTGTTTGGCATCGATGTCCTCATCCAGATCCTGCAACCGACTCTGCTTGGACGAGGTGGACTCCGACAGCCTCTGGCTCAGGCTGGCCACTTCATTCTGCAGCTTCGCTATCACCGCATCTTTGTATTTGGATTCAAGTTCAAAATCTGAGAGGCGGCTGATTTCTTTCCCCAGCAGCAGAATGATTTCATCCTGGGTGGCGGCCAGATGGGGTGTTTACTAGGTGTGGGTCTGCCGCAAGGGTGAGCCCATTTTTAAAAATGCAGGGAAAACGCGGTGCGATTCTTTTGGAAGGGTGAGGGCAGGTGGGGAGGGGAAAAAAGCAGACTTTCAAGGTTATCTCCATCACTTGGAAAACCTCCCAGAGACAAGAGTTTGGGGAAAATGATACACTTGTATCCAGACTCCTGTAATAGGTGTTTATACCTCACAGGGATTGAAAATTTCCTTTCCTGTAAAATTACACTTTCATGTTGAGAACAACCGCCCCACCTGGGAACTTTTGTTGTTAGGGAATTTATTTATAATATTTTTGTTTATAATATTCAGCCTAGCGCAGTGGGGACCCAGGAAAGGTTGCGAGGAAAACAATATTCTATTTGACCACATCCTGTGTATAGTGAAGACTATTTTTTAACTTAAAAAATTTAATAAATTCTGAAATATTTCTTTCCCCTTTCCTCCCTTACGGTACTTCCTGCCTCTTTGCATTATTGACATAAAAATTTACTCCACGTAACTGAGTCTGTAGAGTAAATAAGCAGGAGTAGGGATTTATTCGTGTGGGCTTATGTCAACTTTTAGTTGGGGAAAACAAAATTGCCGACTGACTTTACCCACAGGTATAGTTTTTTTCAAAGATTTTATTTATTTATTTGACAGACATCACAAGTAAGCAGAGAGGCAGGCAGAGAGAGAGAGAAGGAAGCAGGCTCCCCGCTGAGCAGAGAGCCCAATGCGGGGCTCAATCCCAGGACCCTGAGATCATGACCTGAGCTGAAGGCAGAGGCTTTACCCACTGAGGCACCCAGGCACCCCTACCCAGAGGTATAATTAACCCAGTTTTCCAACTACCCCCCCAAAAAAGAGCTCTGCCGCCAAAGAATTTGTTAGGCTTCTCCCCAAAAAGAAAAAAAAAATTCCTCTAACTTCTTAACAGAAATCATCAATAAAATGTCAAAAAAAAAAAAAAAAAACCCCGAAACACAAGTCCCCAGGTGTATCTGCAAATATAGCTACAGAATTTCTGCTTTTAAAGTAGTCCCTGCTCTTCCAACAATTTCCCACTGGTTGGAAGGAGGTAAATGAGTAATTTGTAGGCCAGCTCACTTCCTGGGGAGCTTTACCCAATCAGCTCCACGACCTTCCAGCTCCCCAGCCCAAGGAGGGACTGGGTTTCTGCTGTGAGGAAGCTTCTTTGGCATTGCCAGTTGCCACCAAGGATCTTTCTTTGAATCCCTGCAAATGCATGTGGCAAAATTTCAGGGCAGAGCATCAGACAGATCCCATACTGGGCAGCCGTTCCTCTTTCACCCAATTAATTCATGCAATAAATGTTTATTGAGCAGCTACTATGTGCCAGGCCCTGTACTGGGCTCTGCAGTATAAAGAAGCCTGTAAGGTGGGCTGTGCAGATACAGTTGCTGCCTTTCTGTGAGGCCCCCAAGCTCTTCCTTGAGAGAGGGGTCCCCCCTTCCATGTAGTCTTGGTAGGACTGTCAATCATGTGCCCTGCTCTTTCCTGTCCCCGCCCTCCTGCCCCTTTCGCGTGACCCAAGCTGGTCAAGCAGGGTTTTCTCAGAGATTTCACACATCCATTACAGAGGGAGAGGATCATGCCTCCTTTTGGGACACAAACTTTAAATTTATGGGCGTATGTGTCTGAGTTTTTCTTTTCCAGTGTGCTGTAGAGAGCCAAACACAGAGGGAAACAGCAGAAGAGATCAGTAGTAGGGACTGTTTTGATCTCGCTTAAGGTCCTGTATTTAGCCATCCCTGAAGCTAGTAGGCTTTTAAATTTTCAAGAAGATGAGTCAATAAATGCCTTTTTTTTTTTTTTTTCTGCTTAAGCCAATTTGTTTATTGGCACCTGCATTTGAAACAGTCCTGGAAAGTGAGGGCATAAATGGCTTATAAATAGGAAAAAAAATTATAAATGCGGTTGCGTTCTATTTCCAGTTTAAAACTGGGGAGGACTGAAAAATGACCACAAATGCTTTGCAGCTTCTGCGCTTAAGAGGTAGAATCGACTTCCCCATTCCCTAGGTCTGGGCCGGCCCTGTGTCTTGCTTTTGACCAATAAAATGTGGCAGAAGTGATGGGCAGCAATCTCCAGGCAAGTTCTTTAAGGCCATATAGCGTCTGTTCTGGCCCTCCGGGAAGCCTGGGGCCACCACGCTGTGAAGCAGTCCCAGATGATAGACCATGTGCAGAGAGAGGCCCATCACTCCAGCCAGGTTCCAGACATGGGAATGAGGCCATCGGAGTGGCTGGGCCATGCCACTGGCTGACTACAATTGCATGAACGAGGTCAGGGGACACTAGCAAAAGAACATTCCAGGTCACACTGTAGATTCTGGGAACTAACAAATTCCTGTTTTTTGGTTTTTGGGTTTTTTGGAGTAGGCTTCACACCCCATGTGGGGCCTGAACTCATGACCCTGAGATCAAAAGTCACATGTTCTACTGATTGAGCCCACCATGTGCCCAATAAATTGCCACTTTAAGCCAATAAGTTTTGGGGTAGCTTGTACACAGCAAGAGAGAACTGGTAACAGCGTCCCACGAACCTGGCTTCGTGCCTCACTGCAACACTTCTCCAAGGTCTGGTCCTGAGACACCTGCCACTTGAGGTTGCAGATTCCCATGTCTAGCCCAGACCGCAAGCGGTTCTGCTCCTCACAGACTCAGAGAACTGCTGCAGGCTCAGGCCCTGGCCTTTAAGGAAAGTAAGATATCGCGGGACTGCTTCTTTTAGGATAATTTTAGTTTGTGTCGATGCAGGGAGAAATCAACCTGGACCCTTCCCGGCAGGGCTTGAATTCACTTGCTCTGGCTCCCATTCCCGTTTCATTCTAAACCTCTCCCGTCCTTCAACAAGCCGCTGTCTTCGCTCTGTCCTCGGCCTCGTTGCTCACTTCTTCCTGCCAGGGAACACGTTTTCCCCGACACTGTCCTACCACTCATGGCTGACCAATCGGTCCCTGTGTGGGAGTTAGGAGCACCAGCTGCAAGTTAAACAGGCTCAGTTTTGAATCCCAGCTCTGTCCCTCACACTGTGCAACCTTGGGCCACTTGCTGAACCTCTCTGAGCTTCGGCTCTCTCCTTTGTAAAGTGAGGGTGATAACATTTATTTTGAAGATGGTGAAGATTCCTGAGCTGATTGAATGTCAAGGGCCCAGGACACGGTCTAGCACACAGTAGGTGCCAATACTTTGCGCTCGTAGATGTTGTTATTTGGGATAAAAGGAGCAGTTACCAAACCTTTGGTTGAATGCCCCGGGAGTAAAAGATGGTTTCTTAGAAGTAGTCAAAAAAAAAAAAAAAAAAAAAAACAACCAAAAAAGGCACTTCTAGACCATAGAGAACAAGAGGTAATCCCTTGGCAGTCTCTCTTGCTGCTGTAGCTCTGTCCTTCCCCAGAGACCCCCTCACCTTATCCTGCTGGGCTGTGTCCTGGTCCACATAAATATCCCTGGAAGGTCCTGCCCTGGGAATTCCATCGACCACTGACTGTTCCGACAGTTCCACAGCGTTGGTCCACACTAATGCACAGATCAACAGAGAGCACACAGGACATTGTGAGTGTCCTTAAGGTCTAGAAGGATCTTTCTGGACTATCTTCATAATTCTTTTCCTGCTGTCATTAAAAATGGCAAAGCAGTCTATGATTATTGTAAAGTGATGAAAAAGGCATTATAGAAGTATCAAAAAGGGAAAGAACTGCCTCCTCCCTCTTCTCCAGGGTTAGCTGCGCTGATTTGCTTTGGTGCTATTCCATGTAAGAGCTGGTGACCTTGGGCAAGTCATTTACTCTCTAAGCCTTAGTTATATAACTTACATGTTACAGTCTCTGTTACAAAGGGCACTTGGAGGATTAAATGAAGTAGTGGTGTAGAGCAGGGGTTGGCAAACTATGGCACTAGGGACAAATCTGGCCCCCCAGCTGTTTTTATAAATAAAGTTTTATTGAAACACAGTCGTTCATTTACATATTGTCTATGTCTGCTTTCCAGCTAAAAAGGCAAGGTTGAGTAGCTGTGATGGAGACCATATAGTTCACAGAACCTAAAATATTTACCGAAAAAGCTTCTCTTTACAGAAGCTTCCTGCTCCTGAGCACTATATTAACATTAAACACTAAATGTTAGCGGTTTTTACTGCAATTATATCTTTAAAAAAACAAAAAAGGATTTCTATTGCAAAGATTTTTTTCCCTGCTTTTTCACTTGACAATATATCAAAAACATCTTCCCATGTCAGTATTTGTAGCTATGCTATGTTTTTCTTTAATAACTAGAAGTTCATACTTTTAATCCTCTTCATTATTTATACTGTGTTCTTTTTTAAAAGATTTTTTAAATTTTTTAAAAGATTTTATTTGAGAGAGAGAGAATGAAAGAGTGAGCATGAACTTGGGGAGGGGGTAGGCAGAGGGGAGGCAGACTCCCCACTCAGCAGAGGCGGGGCTCCATCCCAGAACCCCAGGATCATGACCTGAGCCAAAGGCAGATGCTTAGCCGACTGAGCCACCCTGGTGTCCCAAGATTTTATTTTTAAGTAATCTCTGCACCCAGTGTGGGGCTCAAACTCATGACCCTGAGATCAAGAGTTGCATGCTGCACTGACTGAGCCAGACAGGTGCCCCTATGCTGCATTTATTTTTAATGGTAGTGTTGCAGTCCATCATGCAAATGTGCCAAACATATTTAACTTGGACCCACTTGATAGACATTTAGGACTTCCTGATTTTTTTTTTTTTTTTTTTTTTTGCTTATTTCCCCTCAATATCACAAGGGTTGTTCGTGACTTTCGGGAGTCCCGGTGTTGTTCTGTTTGGAGGCCCCCCTCTGTATCACATCAAACACACCACGATTTACTCACATTAACACTGAATATATATATATATATATATATATATATATATGCACATATATGTATATATTTATATAATTATATATATATATATATATATATATATATATATAATTTTTGTTGGAGTACAAACTTGAAAAGATTTCTCTATTTCTGTTTTTGAGATCATTTGGCTCTAAGAGGCATGTTTTAAATTTCCAGCTGACTGATTTCTGGGCAATCACTGCACATTCTCGTCTTCTTGTGAAGTGAGAAATTGAACCAATTGTTTTCAAAGGCTATGAAACATTAATGAATGTTAGCATTAACAATTAATGAAGTACACAGCATCACATTTGTGGACATTTACTCCGTCATTTATTCCCTTTGATTCTGCATTTTTTATTTATGCATTTCAGAGCCAACGATGTCCTCCCCCAGGTCTCGACCGTGTTTGCGGACTCCAGAAGCAGGAGCGGACATAGTCAAAGGCCTGTGGTGCCTGGCAAATGCGTGGCCTTGTGTGTTGGATGAGTGGCCCGGGCCACAGTGTTTCCTGGGTGCATGGAGGGAAACGGGCCTGGGCTCCCAACCACCCTCCCCACATCTGCACCAGAACAGTCTGGGATAGACCTGCTGCAGCTGGACCTTGGGTCACATCCCCTCCCTGGCTAACACCTGCCATCACTTCCTGCTTTTTACAGGGTCTCAGGCCACGTTCCTCCGGGAGTGCCTGCTTCAGCCACACTGCCCCATGTCTCACACTCATCCCACCCTCCGTCCACCCTTGCCACTCACTGTCCCTTCCACCTGGAATGCTGTACCCTCCCCTCTGCACTTCGTGAAGGTCACTTGCCTTCCAGTGCTTGGCTTGAGTGTCACCCCCTCAGGACACCTTGCTGATCCCGCAGCTAAGTCGGGGCCTTCCAGTGCTGAGCCCATGGGGTACGGGGCATCTCTGCTCCCGGGTGCTGTCCTGGTTACCACTTCAGAGATGCTGTTCTGTGATCCTTTTGTCAATGTCAGTCTCCCCGACAGAATGGTAAGTTCTGTGAGGTTGGGAACCACGTCTCAGTTTGTGCCCCATCAAATGAATTGACTAATCCCATCTGACAGATGTGTAAAAGGGTACAGAGAGAGAAAAGCTCTGCCCAAGCACACAGAGCTGGAAAGAGGCCAAGCTCCTACGCGAATCCCAACCTGTCCCCGTTCCGTGATGCACTCATGGACGGGAAAGGTGCTCAGGAGTGTTGTCTAAGAGCAAAATGCTCAGGGCCTGGCCCACTCAAGAACAATAACTCACGAAACGCTTGTTGGTCACCAGTGCCTTCCATATGTCTATCCGGGGGCTCGCAAAATCCGCTGTGAGGCGGGTGTTATTACAGCCCCATGGAGAAGCCCAGGTGTGGAGACAGAGGCCACGCATCTGGGAAGGGGCAGTCAGGTCTGACCCAGTCGGTCTGGCTCCAGAACCAGTACACACACCAGCGGATAGGAGGTCCTCCCTGGTGGTGAACCCATGAGTGAGGCAGTGAGTGAGAAATTTAGGGGCAGGTTCCCATGGCAGACCCATCAACGAGGAGCAGTTTTGCATGAACCGTGCCCCATGGAGGGTCTCCCTTCCTGCTGATTGCCAAGGACTGGATTTGGGATTCACTTGATGGAGTTTTAGCTGCTGCCTATGAAACTGGTAAAGTGACCAACTGTCCTGGTTTACCAGGCACCGAGGGGCTTCCTGGGATGGGGGGCTTTCTGTACAAAGCCAGCAAAGACCCAGGCAGACAGGGGCCAGTTGGTCTCCCTAGAAATAGTCGGGAACCAGAAGCTTCCTATTTACCCACCCACACACCCACTTGGTTTCCTGTCTCCATGGTGGAGGCCAACAGAGCTATGGACAGAAAGGGCTTAGGGAGGAGGTCCTGCTGGGGGCACTGGCCTCACAGCTGGGACAGCAGGTGTGTTCATGCCACTCCTGAGCATGGGCCTTCGTGTTCTGTCAGTATTCTGTGTATGGGGAGCGGGCTCTGGGCCTGGAAGCCCAAAACACCAAGATGGCGGCTCCCTCTTTCTGAGGAATACTCCTCCTGCTTCCTCCCCGGGAATTCTGGAAGGCAGCTGATGCTAAGGGGGTGTGGGGTCAAGTGAGGAACAGAATAAGGAGCAACAGAAGGGCTGGGGAATGTCACTGAGCAGGGCTGTCTGATAGAAATCTGATGAGAGTTGCTTTAAGAGAATTTAAACTTCTCTAGTACCAGCCATATTAAAAAAGTAAAAAGATGAAACTGACTTTGAGATACATTTTATTTAACCCAGTACATGAAAACATTATTATTTCAACCTATAATCAAGACCAAAACCATGGAGGTATTTTACATTCTTTTCCTTTGGGCACCAGGTCTTTGAGATCCTGCGTTCCTTTTACACTTAGAGCGCCCCTCGATGTAAGCTGCATTTTCAAAGGAAGACTTGATCTGTATTTGGGCCTCTCCAAAACTTGCTATTGAAGAAGTAGATCTGCATTCTCAAGACATTCCACGCATACTTTAAACCTTCCAGTAACTGAATCAGGTTTCGGTTTTGAAATTTAAGTTAGTGCAAATAAAACATTTCATTCCTCTGTCCCAGTAGCCGTCTTAGCTCAGTCTGCATATGGCTGGTGGCTACCCCGTCAGAAAGCACAGGCCTGGGACATTTCCCCTTTTGCTCTTCCTTACTTGATATCTCTTTTCTTGCCAACATCTATAACTGGACTTTTTTATTTTTAAAGGAATATGGGAGAAGTGAGATTAAAAAAAACCAAACAAACAATAATTCTATGGCATGGGCTTTGATTATAACGTCCAGCCAAGTTCTGGATGCCCCTGTGGCACGTTAGTGGCTGTCCCAAAGCCTGTGGCTTATTTTTTCAATATTTACCAGAGCCCGTTTGATGCTATATATGTGCACTTTGTTTACCTTTCAGCCTCGGGGCCATCAGTCGCCCCAATCAGGAGTCCCCATACCTGGGATGCCTGGGCAGCATTGCATTAGAAAGGCCATAGTACAGAGGCAATTATGACACCTGAGTCTTTCCTAATTAGCAAACTGAAGGCCAGAGATGGTTTTTATTGGTCAGATTGGTGGCCCATGACCTTGTACGCTCTATGTCAGAAACAGGTTCCCAATGGCCAAACGGAGGAAGGTACTGCCTGCGGGTCAGCTGAAAGTCAGTTCAAGTACGGGAGAGCCCTCCCTTGCGCTCAGGAGGAACCTGTGTCCAGTCTTGGTTTAGATCTCTGACATCTGATACCATTTCTGGGAGTAACTCCAGATGCCCCCGTGACTTTGTCCTGGCTGCCTTGAGTGAGGCTTTTCTACCAGGTGATTGCTGGAGCGCTTGAAGGACAGAGAGCCGGGACTGGATCAAACCTACAGGACAGGCTGAATGAGGTTTGGGACCCCTTTGCTACTGAAGGCATGTTTACTGGAAGTCTGCATGGGGGTAGAGTTTATCTGAGACTTGCTTTCCTTATACCCAGGCAGGGAGGAGCTGGAGCAGTACCTCCCCACCCCCCAGACGTCTATACTGGCTCCTGTTACCTTCAAAGTGAACCCAAGGACCATGCATGACCAAACCAGCTTAACTCAGTTCAAGACACACCCTCCAGCTGCTGGATCATTCGGAGGTCCCAGTGGGGAGAACCCTGAGGGAGGGATGGATGACTGGGGCAGGGGGATGGCAGGAGTGGGGATGGATGTATTTTAAGAAGCTTTAAGCTACAGCTGTCTGCCAGACGGTTCAATATTTCAACAACTGTCTGGCTCTCCTGGAACTTATCAGATAATTACCAGTCTTCACCAGGGACAGCATGTGTGTACCTGCCTTGTGTCTTTAGGATTTGGCACACTGGGTGCCTCTCATTGTGTGGTGCCCAGCCTCCAAGATGGAACCAATGCTTCTTATCTCCTGGTATTTATACCCTTGGACAGTGCTTTCCAACAGTGGATGGACTTTGCAATGGTCAGCTCAGTGGCCATGATGAAATACCGTAGCCTGGGCTGCTAAGCAATGGAATGATATTCCTTACAGCCTGGAGGCTGGGAGTCCAAGATGCCATCACGGTTGGTTTCTCCTGAGGGCTCTCTTCATGGCTTGTAGATGGCTACTTTCCGTGTCTTCTTAGGGCCTTTCCTCCATGTGTAGGCATCCCTGGTCTGTCTATCTGTCTGTCTGTCTCTTTTTCTCTTCTGATAAGGATCCTCGTGATGTGGCAGGAAGTGTTATAACACATGGCCTGTGTTGCTGTGGAAAGCAGAAAATGTTCCTGATGAACTGGGTGATGGAGCCCAGGGAGACTGCCACCTGCCTCCTTCCTGGCACTTGATGTGATCTGAGGGAGGGAATGGAGGCCAGCGGAGGGACTGCTGAATCCCAAGGAGCTGGGATTCCATTGAGCTTGAAGATTCCCTGCCTGTCCACATGACCAAGGAAATGTAAGACATAAGTTCTGGGCAAAGATCAAATCCAGGGCACTCTCAGGAAAACAGGCTCTGAAGAGGGAGTGGAGTGTAAGATTGTACTGTCCTTTGTCAAGCATGAACAACAATCTGATCCAGTGTCTCAAGAGACTGATTTGGGCAAAGAACAGGGCTTCTAAGAAGTGCTGTCCCTCCCACTCTTGGCAGAAGCCCAGGGCAGAGGAGTGCATGTGTCAAAGGAATATGTGGGCATGGTTTTTGCCCAGTAGGGTGAACCTCAATAAGGAACACTACTGATGTGGACTGCGGGAGGCAGAGACCCACGAAAGCAAAAGAAGCCAAAGAAGCCAATGCACCCCACACATCTATAGGAAGGTAGCTGACTATAAAACTATGCAGTTGCAAACATGTGATGCCTTCCCTGGAAAAGATAGGAGGACTCAGAGGGCCGATCCAAGGAACCAGACGGCAGAGGAAAGAGCCATGGAGGGTCATTTCTGGGCAAGAATAGGTCTAAGTCCTAATCAGGGAACTTCCAACACTTTCCTGGCTGGATTTTAGAATTGCTTTGGGCCAGGGACTCCTGTGTGTTTGTTTTTGCTTTTTCAACAGAAAGTTGAAAAGCTGTGTCCACAGCAGTCTGCTATGTCTGCCCTACCAGGGTATGTTGGGTGTGTGATGGACAGATGACCTGTCTCTTTAGTTCATAGGTCTTCAGATTGCTGGAAGTGGTACTTGAGAAGCTGAATTCAAGGAACTTCACCCAGTGAGCCCCATCTGTACCTAAACTTGATTTAGATGATGAGATTCTTGGGGCACCTGGGTGGCTCAGTGGGTTAAAGCCTCTGCTTTTGGCTCAGGTTATGATCTCAGGGTCCTGGGATCGAGCCCCACATTGGGCTCCCTGCTCAGCAGGGAGTCTGCTCCCCCCCCCCCTCTGCCTGCCTCTCTGCTTACTTATCTCTCTGCCTACTTATGATTTCTGTCTGTCAAATAAATAAATAAAATCTTTAAAAAAAAAAGATGATGAGATTCTGGAATTTAGGCTGATGCTGGAATAGGGTGAGACTTTGGGGGAACTTGGGAGAGGGTGAGGGAATTGTACAAGTTGGGGAGGGGTGAATCATTGAGGACCAAAGGCAGACTGTGGTAGCCAGCCTCTAAGATAGGGCGGCCAATAATTCTTGCCTCTGGCATTCAGGCCCCTGGGTCTTCTCCCACATGGGATAGAGCTGACTTGTGTAATGACAAAGTGGCTTCTAAGGCTTGGTCCTAGGAGATGTTGCAGTTTCCATCTTGCTGTCTTGGATCACTTGCTCAGGAAGAGCCAACTGTTATTCCATGAGGATTCTCCAGCAGCTCTCTGGATAGGTCCATGGGGTGAGAACCTGGGGCTTCCTACCAATAGCCATGTGAGTGCGCCATCTTGGAAGCAGATTCTCCAGCCCCAGTCAAGCCTTCAGATGATTGCAGTCCTGGCTGACAGCTTACCTGCAATCTTAAAGTGACCCTGAGCCACAGCCACCCAGCTAAGCTGCTTCCAAATTCCTGACCCACAGAAACTGATTCAAATAATACGTGTGTGTGTGTGTGTGTTTGCTTTAGGCCACTAAGTTTTGGGGGAATTTGTTATACAGCAATTGATAACTTACATACATCGCATGTTAGTTTTACACCAAAAAGACAAAAACTCAGGGCGCCTGGGTGGCTCAGTGGGTTAAAGCCTCTGCCTTCGGCTCAGGTCATGATCCCAGGGTCCTGGGATTGAGCCCCGCATCGGGTTCTCTGCTCAGCAGGGAGCCTGCTTCCTCCTCTCCCTCTGCCTGTTTCTCTGCCTACTTGTGATCTCTGTCTGTCAAATAAATAAATAAAATCTTTAAAAAAAATAAAGACAAAAACTCTTGAACTCTGGTTACTGTTATATATATTAACATATTAAGGGGGAAGACGACAGATGTGTGCAATTTATTTTGAAATACATCAAAAATTAAAATGGATTAATGAATGAGTAGAAGGATGGTTAGATGATAGGCAACAGAGTATAGGCAAGTGTTGATGAAGGAGCTGGGTGGGAGGTTCTCTGTCAAATTATTTTTACTTTGCTGTATGTTTGAAAATTTTCATATTTATAAAATGTACGGGGGTAAATGGCTGAGTAATTTCATTCAATGTTGATGGCACATAGGGGTTCGTCTGATGATGATAATGATGAACATGATATGACTGCATTTCATTTATTCCTCCGTTTGTATATTTCACAACAATAACTGTTATTTGAATGGCTGAGGGAGGTGATTAGGTGAATGGTCTTAAGGGACACCAGGGGAGGCTGTGGAGCCACAGACACACCTGAAGACTTCAAGGGGCCTGGGGCTGGGATGCAGAGGACAGAGAATGGGATCTTCACATCGCAGGCATGGAAGAAACCAGAATCATGCCAGGGACTAAGTCAAACCTTCTGGTGAGGTCAAGAGGGCAGTGACAGGCAGGAAGTCCCTTCCCCAAATGTCATGAGGCCTTCTGGGGAAGAGGGCTAGGGCAGGAAATCCTGAAGGCTGGTACCCCAGAGTGACCAGGCTGTGAGTGACAACGACAGTGACTGAGATAACTACCTTAAATTTGGCTGAAAAATGTTAGATTGGGCTAGATTGAGTATGTCATGTTTGGGAGGTAATTTTCCTCAATAAGCCTCAGCCTTCTCTTACCTGCAAAATGGTAATAAAATATTTAAAAACTTCCTAAGGCTGTTGTGGCCAAGAGGGATTTCAGGTGCCAATATTTCTGCATGAGCGAGTCGAAGCTGTAAGTTTTCAGTCCTGCTACACATTCATGTACAAGCACACACACACACACATTGACACACACACACACACCACTCACCACAGGGGCACTGATGTGTGCCTACGTGCCGAGCACAAAGTCTGAAGGGATATGCTCCCAAAAGCCAACAGGGGATATTGGGTGATGAGGGTGACAAATGATCCTTAACTATTTTCTTACCTCTGTTTATCCCTGATTTTTATAAAGATTATTTATTTATTTATTTATTTGGCAGAGAGAGAGAGAGATCACAAGTCGGCAGAGAGGTAGCCAGAGAGAAAGGGGGAAGCAGGCTCCCTGCACAGCAGAGAGCCCCATGTGGGGCTTGATCCCAGGATCCTGAGATCATGACCTGAGCCGAAGGCAGACGCTTAACCCACTGAGGCACTCAGGCGCCCCCAATTTTTTTTTTTTTTTAAGTAGGCTCTACCCTGGGCTTTAACCAACAATGTGGGGCTTGAAACCACCACCCTGAGATCAAGACCTGAGCTGAGAGCGAGAATCAGACACTCAACTGACGGAAACACCCAGGTGCCCCTATCCCCCGATTTTCTCATGGTTAAGTATGTTCTACTTTTAGAATTAGAGAAAATAAGCCAAAATCAAGACCCATCTCTGTGGCTCTAAGCCCATCCCCAAAGCCACCAGTGGAAGAGCGTGTGAATACCTTGTTTGATGACGGGAGGCCTGTGGGTACTATCCACCACAAAGGAGAACATCTTCCCACCAGCACTCACGGGCCGCCGGTGGGGGGCAGGCGGGACCATGGTGGGTCTGGGAAACCCCTGGGACCAGCTCCTCTGCACTGGGGTTGGCCGGATGCCCGGGTGGAAGGGTATCTGTGGCGGCGAGGGTGGCTGTTTCGACTGCTGTGTGCCTCGTGTTGGCTGTGCTCTTGGCCAAGGTACCGAGTCACTCATCCATGGGAAGGAGACCTGTCGGGGCAGACAAGAGGGTCAGAGGAGGTTCCGATCTGCTGGGGGTTGTCCCTACCCTTGTCTCAGCTCTATAATTGTGGCTCTAGGGCTCAGCTTATAAGTCTCTTCTGTCAGGAAGCCCTCCCAGACTCTCCCAAAGTTTGGGATGGCGGTCCCCACCGTGGGTCACATTTGCATCACCATTAATGGGAAGCGGCCTCTATGCCAGGCATCCTGTCAAGAGGTTCACGTGCATTGCCCTATTTAATACACCCAATGCTCGGTCATGAGACTGAGGCTGAGCAAGACCTCGTGATTTTCCAGATCGCAGATTTGCCGGCGAGCGTCTGAGCTGGTAGAATGTCACTTCTAAGAGAAGAGGGCTTTTGGTCTATCTTGCTCACCCCTGTATCTTCAGCACCTAGAATAAGCACCCGGCACATACAGAGCAGACCCTCAAATACTGGGTGAAAGAAGGAATGAACAGACCACTGAGATTCACACCCAGCTTTCTAGGGTCCCCAGCCTGCTTTTTTTTTTTTTCCATCCACACTGTCCATCTCTTGGGCACTTAAAAAAAATTATTCATTTATTTGACAGACAGAGATCACAAGTAGGCAGAGAGGCAGGCAGAGAGAGAGGAGGAAGCAGCCTCCTCGCTGAGCAGAGAGCCTGATGCGGGGCTCGATCCCAGGAACCTGGGATCATGACCTGAGCCGAAGGCAGAGGCTTTAACCCACTGAGCCACCCAGGTACCCCTCTTGGGCACTTCTATGCCATCTGGCCTCTGAAGCCGAGAGCTCTGGGATGGCATGGACCACAACTGTCCCCTTAAGCTTTGATCCTCAACACCTACCACATCTGATTTTTGGGAGAGGCCCCGTAAGTATCTATCAAGGGAATCTTTCAGCACCTGACCTGTGGAAGAGTCTGCAGCTGCTGTCCTGGGGAAGTACACCCAACTCCACATCCCACAGACAAGCATATGCTGAGAGGGGCTGACTCCCGGCTTGGGCCTGGGTTTAATGCCTTGGTGGTAGCTTCTCCCGGTGCCTAGCGGCGAAACAATAACACTGGGGCGGGCTGTCATTTTTGCTCTTTCCTTATGCATTCCTCACAACAGCCCTGCAGGTCTCCTGATTCCTGAGCCTACCAGGCTCAGGTAGGGGTAGTGTGGGGTGGGGGTGGGGGGACTGGGATGGAGGTCTGATGATCCCCCTCTCTGTTCCTCAATCCTTCCTTACTTCTCTTGAAAAAACACACTAAGTTCAAATGTTTGTCACCTAGGTAAGGGCACACACCTCTCCCCCACCCCCCACCAGCTCACATTTCTCCTTCAGCAGACTGGAGAGAATATGAACTCAGAGGCACAAAGAGAGAAACAGACACTTCCAAAATACGAGCACCAGCTTGCAGAACTTCAGTTAGATTTTGTTCAGGAGGAAGGTTCTCTGCTCACTCGGGCGCCTGCACCAAGCTTTTAGCTCCAGGCTTTCCCAACAAGTCAAGGATCCTCTGCGTTCCCTCTGAAGATTCTTCCTTGGAGTTGGCGAGAACAGTGTTCGGGGAAATCAAGCTCCACGCTCCAGCTGCCTGGAGACATCTGGCCCAGCATTCCTAACCATACAGGCCCACTTTACATCTGCTTCAGGAGCAGACTTGGCAGGACTCCGAGACTCTGTCACCTTCTGCGCAGTTTCGAGTTTCTCTCCACTGTCAACACCTTAGTCTCTGCATCTGTGCCTTCTTCCTGTCTTCACTGTCAGCAGCCGACGTGTCCTGCTCCTGCTCTGACTTCTCCATCCATCTTGTCCCTCCCCTTCCCCACCTCTTGCCTCGATCATTCCTACAACCTTTTCCCCTCACTTTGATAAATATTTATTGAACGAATGGGCCGAGGGTGACAAAGTGCAAATTCTACTGTGGTTTACCTCCAGCCTGCTGGAGAACAAATCTAGAGGTGACTGGTCATGGTGGAGGAATTCCCTTTCATGCTGGGGTCCTCAGGGAACCTGCTCGCTGCCAACCAACTGCAAGGATGGTAGCAAGTGTGAACACACGGGGTGGGGGAGGAGGCTCGAGTGCTCCATTTGCCTAGTGCTCAGGCCAGAACCCGCTCAGGTCTTTTGGAGACTGGGGGGGGGGGGAAGTGGGGGGAGAATCCCCCACCCAATCACTGAGCTACTTGTTGTGGGTGGGGGTACAAACTCAGCCAATCACATCCCCTGCCCATCGTGATTGGTTGAGTGGTGGGGCATGAGATCCAATCAGGGCCAAGGAGACCCAAGGGTCTGAGGCTGGGCACCAGGACCTGGAAGGACCTCCCAGGCTTGAGAAAGGAGCCCCCCATGAGGGAGTGGGACCCCGGCAAGGAGAGATGGGAGCTGTTGCTGTTTTAATTTGGTAAAGCACACATAACATAAAATGTGCCATCTTAACCATTAAAAAAATTTATGTTATGTATTTATTTGACAGACATCACAAGTAGGCAGAGAAGCAGGCAGAGGGGGAGGGGAAGCAGGCTCCCCGCTGCGCAGAGAGCCAGATGCGGGGCGATCCCAGGACCCTGAGACCATGACCTGAGCTGAAGGCAGAGGCTTTAACCCACTGAGCCACCCAGGCGCCCCATCCAAACCATTTTTAAGCGCAGGGTGCAGGAGTGCGACAGACACGCACATTGCTGGGAGACGATCTTCAGAAAGCTTCCATCTTGCAGAACTGAAACACTGTCCCCATGAAACACCACCCCCCCTTTTCCCCTCTCCCCAGCCCCTGGCGCGCCCACCATTCCACTTTTTGTCTCTATGAATTTGACTCTCTAGGTCCCTCAGGTCAGTGGAATCACGGAGCATTTGTCGTTGGGTGACTGACTTACTTCGCTGAGCAGCCCGTCCTTCAGGTTCATCCACGTTGTAGCAGGAGTCAGAATTCCCTTCCCTTTTTGCACCCATCCCATTTTGTTTATCTATTCAGTGTCAAAGAGCTCTTGGGTCGTTTCCACTCTGGCTTTTGTGACCATGCTGCCATGAACATGGACGTGCACACGGGGAAGCTGGCTTTGAGCCCTGGGTGCTGCCCTGAGCTGCTCAGCCCCATGAGGCCAGCGAGAGCAGCACAGAACCCTAACCATAAGGTCTCTAAAGGGGGAGGGGCCAGAGACACGTAAATGCAGCAAAGACTCCAATCCCAGCTTTTTGGGTTCAAAAATAAAATTATAAAGCTCCCCCCCCCCCCGCAAGCTTGTTGATTGCGATGGCTTTCGTTGGAAGTTTAAAGTTGATTCCCCCCCCCCCCCTGGTTTGCATGCTTGCTCTATAATAAGCAAGGTCAAGGTTTTCTCAGAAATTGCAGCTGGTAACTATAAGGAAACAGGCAGGGGTAAAGCAAACACAAGAAAAAGGCTCACGTTAAAAGCTGGTTCTGGGCTGTGCTCACATTAGAATGTACACAGAGCTTGGGGTCAAGGTCAGTTATCAACAAATCTGTTTTTAGAAACTTGAGTTTAAAAATACACGCTAATGCCTTTCTTGTCCTGCTCCCACTCCCAAGTCTCCGACCATATGGCACTTGAATGTTTTTTTGTTTTGTTTTTGAGGCAGCATATGCGATGGTCCTGATTTCCTCCACACTCTCTCTGAAAGAGCAGGTTGTCAGCCACCTGGATTAGCCCTGACACACCCATTGCTGAATTTATATCAGCTTGAACAAACACCCGTCAATGATTTACTCAAGAAAACACAACCCATTTTTTTTTCCAGGTTATCTACCTGTCCTTTGTGCTATGTTTCCAATATGTGCTTCTAGTCCTGTAAAAGGTAGCACGGACACCCTAAAATAATCAAGGTAGTTTGCATACAGAGTGCCTACAGGATACACATATTCTGCCAGACAGCCCTGGAGGCTGGGTACAAAGGGAAGTAGACCTTGTCCTTGGAAAGCCTGTCACGAGCTCTGCTGTTTGTAATTGCCAATACCTCTACGGCTATGAGCCACGATATCACAGTATCGAGAAGGCACACATGTGCCAGAGACTGGGCTGTGCACTGAACAAATGTGTTCTCATCTAATCACCAGGATAATCTCGGAGGTGGTGAGGCCTTTCTACCCTCATGTTGTGGATTAAGAAAGTGCAGATCAGAGAGGTTAAATGACTTGCCCGAGGTCCCACAGCCAGGAAGCAGTGATGCTATTTGACTCTAACACCCTTGTTCCTAGAGCACTGAGGCTATTTGAAAACATGATTTTATGCCTGCTTTCCATACTCACAAAACGGTCTTAAATGATTAGTGGGGAATCAGAGATTTTCTGAGTTACAAAAAAGAAAATTATAAAGAACCACAAAACGTTGCAAGAGGTACTTGATACAGGATTTTCTAGGAACACTGATAACTCTTTTATGGAAATGTTATTCATATGGTACACACTGGATGCTACTCAGAGGACACCAGCCCTGACCCAAGCGGGAGGGGGGCATGTCCTCTGTACCAGAGGTGTCCTGCTGAGGCCAGCCGCTACCGGCTCCTGAAAGCCAGTTACTAAATGCCCAGGAATTTCTTGAGCTGGTTGATAAACACAGCCATTAATAAAAAAAAATCAAATTACATAAACATACATTTAAGTGATATTGGAAAGAAAGGTAACAGTTAAAACTCATCCTTCCTAATTATTTCACTCTATTTTATTATTATCCATGCTCTTGAGGTTATTTATCTCTACATATGCATGTGCTACTGCTTGTCTCACTGTATCTCTGTATTCAATGATGTCTCACTGGTCACTTGACATTGGCCTTGGTGGAAGTATTTATGTCCCAGAAATTAGGGAACACTGTAAATCAGAGCTTGATCTTTTTTGTTTTGATGATTGTCTACACTTATGGAGGTTTTGGCAAAAGCATTAACAATGTGGGGCGCCTGGGTGGCTCAGTGGGTTAAAGCCTCTGCCTTCAGCTCCGGTCATGATCCCAGGGTCCTGGGATCAAGCCCCACATCGGGCTCTCTGCTCAGTGGGGAGCCTGCTTCCCCCACTCTCTCTCTCTCTGCCTGCCTCTCTGCCTACTTGTGATCTCTGTCTGTCAAATAAATAAATAAATAACAATCTTTAAAAAAAAATGTTAACAATGTAAATTATATAAAAGCATGTTGTGTCTAGAGCCATTAAATTATTAGTAGCATGTAAAATTGATGACATATTCTTGAGGAAGTATTTGAAAACTATTATCTGGTATAGCAAAAAGATCACTGATAAACACGTGAAGTTCTACCGTGTCTTTCTCATTTCACTTTTGTCTTACTTGTGGATGCAAACAAGATACCCACCCACGTCCAGGTTGGGAAACTGCCCTCTCGTCGGTTGTGAAGGTAAGTTGGCTGTGGCCGGGGGCACTCAGCCCAAGTCAGTGAAAGTGCTTTATGAGAGTCGATCGGTTATACGCAACTTACTTTAAAGATTTTATTTATTTATTTGACAGAGAGAGATCACAAGTAGGCAGAGAGGCAGGCAGAGAGAGGGGGGCGGGGAAGCAGGCTCCCTGCTGAGCAGAGAGCCCGATGCGGGGCTCGATCCCAGGACCCTGAGAACATGACCTGAGCCGAAGGCAGAGACTTAACCCACTGAGCCACCCAGGCGCCCCGCAACTAACTTTAAAGAGAGGTATATAGTTCATTATTATTTGCAGAGAATGGGTTACACATTCTCTCCATCAGTAAGCCTTATGCTCTACATGCACACTTTACTTTTTTCAGAGCCGGGTGGTAAACATTTTCTAGCGGAGCACGGCTGGGCCCAACACCCCATGTCATGCCTGGGACACGCGGCAGGCATCGGCTGGCTGAGCTGAAGGGGACAACTGGCAAACGGCACAAGTAGAAAGGCCTTTGGCTGATCCTGGGAGTGGGGCGGGAAAAATACACTGCGAGCCTGGCTCATCGTATAATAGCGGAGAGTGAGGAGGCCCTCCAGAGCCAAGGGTGGGGACTTCTCAAAGGACACGCAACCAACCTCAAAGAGCTCCCAATGGCAAGGCTGGGAGTTATTCCAGCAGCAAGACAGGATGTGGGATTGGATCATAACCCAAAGTATACAATGAATATACACGAGTTCATACTGATACAAAGACACGATTCAGGAAATACAGAAACAGGGAAGGAGAGACAATCTTCCTTACAGAAGAACTGAGCACCTGTAGGTAGGCTGCCTTCCAGGAGGCGGGGCTTGAGTTCCACTGTCTGCGCCTTCCTCCCCTCTCCTTTGGGGGTGGACAATACTCAGGACCTGCTTCCAAAGACTAGGGGATGGAAGGGGGAAAAACAGTAACTTTCTGATGGAGAAACCTGGCAAAGACCAGCTGAGTCAGGGAAGAAGTTAACGTCCCCAGGGAAGTCATGTGGGTAATGGGTTCCCCCCTGATAATGCGACAAGAACCATAATCCCAGTCTAATGAGAGAAGAGAACCAGGCAAATAAGAGATGAACACAATCCAATCCAGTCAGCCATCCTGGAGAATGACACCTGGCCAATACTCTTCAAGACTATCAAGGTCATGAAAGACAGACTAAGAAACTGTCACAGACCAGAGGAGGTTAAGAAGACACAGTGATGAAAGGCAGTGTGGTGCCCTGGGCTGGGTTGAGCCTGAAGTTGAGTTAATAATCACGGGCCAGGGGGCACCTGGGTGGCTCAGTGGGTTAAGCCGATGCCTTCGGCTCAGTTCATGATCTCAGGGTCCTGGGATCGAGTCCTGCATCGGGCTCTCTGCTCAGCGTGGAGCCTGCTTCCCTCTTTCTCTCTCTCTCTGCCTACTTGTGATCTTTCTCTGTCAAATAAATAAAAAAAAAAATCTTAAAAAAAAAAAATCACGGGCCAGTGTTGGTGCCTTGGTTTGGAAAACTGTACTGTGGCAACAGAAAATGCTTCAAATGGGGGAAATGGAGGGAGACATATACAAGAACTCTCTGTACTATCATTACAACTTTTATATAAAGCTAGAAGTTATTCCAGAATGAAAATGTTAATTACTAAAGCCGGGGAGGAGACTTTGAGTTACCAGGAGAAAACCATACAGAATCCTTACACAACTCCTAGCGTAGCTTACTCATGGGAGAGCTCTCGGGGACTGCTTTCAGCCCCAGAAGTTTACCAAATATAGTTTACTGAACTTTGTTCTTTCAGCTACACAACAGTAATGACCGGAAGGGACGAAGGTGGAGAAAAGAGTGACCCTGCCAGGAGCAAGGAGGTTCGACTGGATAGACTAGAAAACACAGACATTGCTGCCAACGGCCAGCAGGGGGCGCCATTTGGCACCAGGGCCAACAGCCTTCCCTACCTCAGCAGCTCCTGGGGTGCTGCGCTAACTCTAAGTGGGGTGCTAATTCTAAGTCCTCCAGGAAAGGAGAAATGGTGTCCAAGACTTCTAGTGTGAGAAATCAGGATTATACATTTGGAACAGGGACCTGACACGTTATATATGATTTTCGGAGCTTCAGAGAGCAGGTCGTTTTGTGGGGTTCAGAAGAAACATTCATTTGGATTTTTAGCAGCTGGGTTAAAAAAGAGATCAGTTCCATCGAATTTCCCCATTGTCTATAAGTCTTCTAGCCTACAGTTTCCCTCCCCCCCTTTTAAAAAAGATTTTACTTATTTATTTGAGAGAGAGAGGGAAAGCATAAGCAGGGGAAGGGCAGAGGCAGAGGGAGAAGCAGGCTCCCCACTGAGCAGGGAGCCCGACATGAGGCTCAATCCAGGACCCTAGAGGATCATGACCTGAGGTGAAGGCAGATGCTTAACCCACGGAAGCACCCAGGCGCCCCCACTTTCCCCTTTCAAGTTCTAACTAGCTTCCGGGTCAGTCCGCAGAATGGCAAATAGAGTCTAATGAGAAAAGACCCAGATTTTTGCAAGTAGTCTTTGCAAGTAGACCTAGATGAGGTCTACTTCCGGTCAGCCTTTCCAGATTGAGAGACTGAAGGGGGGAATGAATGAATGATTTCCCACTAAGTTAAGAAAAAGGAAGCAGCCACGTGGTTCTGGTGTGGTCACAAAGAGTGTGAGCAGCCAGAGGGCACTGGAAGCAGCCGAGGCTGGTTCCTCGGTTCCTGGGCTGGGTTGTTTCATCAGGATGCCAAGCCTTTGCCTGCCTCTCCCCTCTGCGTCCCCGCCCTGCCCGCCGATGTCATCTGGGGGGCCTGTAGACGTCTGATGACAACACAGAGACTTCGAGAGTCCTTTTGTGTGAGTTCTTGCTGAGGACACCCTGCCCGAGGCGTGTGCTGCCCAGCCCCTCCACTCCACGAGAAACACCCGGCCTCAGGGCACTTCATCACATCAGCGGGTCCCCACAGAGTCCTTAAAGCACAACTAGGAGATCAGGTTGGCGAGGACAAAGCTTGTCTAGCAAGACGTTCATTCTGAAGAGTTCCATTTGGTCACTGGTCCCTCAAGCCTGGGTACAGGCAAAGCAACATCGTCTCAAGAATGGGATCTATGCAAAGGTGCTGTGAAGATGGAAAGACTACCCTTCCCCAGGATGGACCAATGAACTCCCGGCTCGGTGAGCTTCTCATCACACCCATTCCCCAGAGGGGAGGAATGAGCTAGTTGGCTTCCTTGGGGATCAGCTTCGGACTTTTTAAGTGGAAAACGGAGAAGCGGATTATTCCTCATTTTCTTCCCTCTTCCCCCAAATTCCTACTCTCAGTCGTGTTAGGAACATTTGGTTGAGGCAGTGGGAATGCTTCCTAATGTCATGGATGTCTGGCGTTTCTTTGTTGTTTGTTTTGCCCACCCTGCATCCATTTCTCCATCTTCTAGATGGATACCTTAAATTTTGTGGAGCAGACAGCCTGTCTCCCCCCCACCCCTCATAATTCTGAGTCCATGCAATTCTGGTAAGGCTGATCCCTTCTGCTTCAGGGGAGAGATCGTGACCCAGGCCTGCCAATCAGACCATTCCATGTCCCTGGCCTCAGTGATAGGTTCAGGAATAGGCACATGGTCCAAGTCAAGCTAATTAAGAAATTTATTCTTTTCTTAGAACGGTGCTGGGGATGCTGGCTGCCACCTCACTACAGGTGAGGCAAAAGACTGCCTGAGATAGTGAAGCTAACAAAGGTAAAAAGACAGATTCCTGGCCATTGTTTGGGCACCTGGATCCAGCTGGGACTGAAGCTGGTTCTTTTGGCCTTTTCAGTTATAAGAACTCCTTCTGCCCCTACCCCCGCCTTAGGCTATTTTGAGTTGGGTTTCTGACACTTGCAAACAATAAAATTTCCTGGAAAATAAGCTTATTGCGACTTCACCACAACCATCAGGACTTAGAACAAGAGGTGTTATGCGAGTTGTGATATACTTGGATACAACCCACCAGACTGTAAACATGTACCACATTTATCTTTGAACTTGTAAAAGTAAAGCAATGGCCCAGAGAAGAAGTGATTTAAAACCAAGGAATCAACCATAAGACCAGTAGTGAAACAGGACATAGAGAAACTTTGAACAAATGAACAGTTCTCTAGCTACAGCAGACTTCAGACTAAAGTTCCAAATATCTTTTCAAAAGTTATACCAGGAAGAACCTTCCAAAGTTTTCAAAGAAAACTTTCCAATTGAAGAAACACTAAAATGTATAATACGCATCTGTTGTGTATGTTCTATATTAACGTCTAGCGTACTTATCAGATATATCTGAATGTGATTATATCACATGTGCAAATGCATATATATGTATCTATATATTTAGAACCACATATTTTCAGCTTTTTCAAAAAAGATGTGGTGAAAAGACTGTTCAAATCTATTTCTTCAGCTCGCCAATTTTTGTTTTTTTTATTCCTCAGTTACCAAGAAAAAGCAACTAAACGGCACAGTTCCTGGAACACAGTAGGGCTCGAGCGGTCCTTCTCCCTGTCCTCTCCTCCATTTTCAGCTCCTCTTTCACAAAACTAAGTAAAAGAGGGAAGTCAGTGGAGCATGGGGTTATAAGCAGACACTGGTCAATGTTTTCCATGGACCCAGACAGCAGATGTTTCCCGGTCTGCGTGCGGTACGCTCTGCCCCGCTCACTCTGCTGCCAAAGCACGACAGCAGGTGTAGCCACACCGTCGTGAACAGGATGGCTGGTTTCCCATAAAACTTTATTTACAGAAATAGGTGCTGGCCTGGCTTTGGCGTGTGGGCTGTAGTTTGCCAGCGTCGGGGTAGGAGCATGGGATTCAGCATTACACGGAATCAGGTGCTGCTCCCTCTTTGTCCCTGACCTTCGGTGTGACCCTGACGATGTGATCCTTTTGTGGCTCGTCTGAAAAATCAGGATGGCAACAGCTGCTTCTTCGCTGGTGAGAAGTGAACAAGCTAGTGCGTGTGTATCACCCTTAGAGTACTTCCTGGTAGGTAGCCCATGCATACTGAACAGTGTGGGTCAGACATGACCATCACCAGCAAAGAGGAAGAAGAAAGGGCGTGACACAATTTGCCCTGGAGCTGCAGCCACAGCGGGTAAAATGTTAGTGGAGGCAAGTAAGGAAGCCAATAAATGCAATTGCGTTTTCTTCTACTCTTGGTGGCTTTTGTTTTTACTGCCGTGATAATCTTTCCCATCAGCAGGAAGCATGACAGATTGGCCTGGGGCTCGCCCTTGACTGCCCACAGTGAAGGACTGTGGCACTCCAGGCACCCCATGGTTAGGAAAAGCCTCTAGACCCCCAAGGACATGGGAGAGTGGCCCTTCAGTCCCAGCACTGGCTGTAGCCTATACATAAACTCAAGGAAGTTGCAGGAAATCTTTGAGCACCATTTATACAATGACGGGGTGGTCCCAAGGGCCTCTACAGAAATCCTGAAGGGAGAAGGGGGACCTGGGATTACTGAGTATCTGCTTGGCAGAAACTGGAAACAAAAGCTTACAGAGGTGACATTAGCAGTAGCTGGAGTTTGAACTTGAATCTATCGAAATCCAAAGCACTTGCTTTCCTTCACTATATCTGCCGAGATACCCCATCACAGCGGGGAGCAGTAAGGGGTGGGGGCTGATAGAGGCGTTCTCTGTGTGGGGTAGGCTGTCAGGACTTGCAGGAAGGAAGAAGGAGGTATGCAAGTCACATGGGACAGTGTGGCTGGCCTGGGAACAGGGCTGAGCAGCTACAGGGAAGGCTAGTCAAGTTTAGCACTGTGGGGTAAACTGTGGTCAAGGTTAGCCCAGAGCCCTTTCTGGGGTGATTGCTGCTGGGACCATGTGTGGGGCGAGGAAAACTGCTGCCGAGGGCTGTCTACCCATCCACAAAACAACTCTACACATCACTTGGGATGCCTGACTTCCTTTCTGCCTTCTGGGAATTTCCATTAGACTTGCCATATTTCATAAGAGAGAAAGACACAATTTAAAGATTTGGGCGAGGTGGGGGTTTCCTTGCCCAGCTGCTTGATCAGGCCACCACCACGCCTACTAGACAGTTTGTTTCCACACCTCCCTTCCTGGAGACCAGAAAGCACTCAAAAAGGCAACCACAGACAAAACCCACAATATGGCGGACATGTCCAGCTGTGCGACTTCTACTGCTCACTCCTGGTGCTGAAATGGAGACTCTACTTCACTGGTTTTTTTTTGGGGGGGGGGGCATTGCAAATGGTCCTGCAGCTCATGCCCTGCATAGCTTTGGGGGGTGGGGAGGGGTGGTATCACCCACATGGACTCTGATGTGAATGGCAACCCTGGCGTTGTGCAACATGGCAGCCCTAGGTTAAATTTTGGTGAAAGAGTTATGATTTACAAAGCATGTTCCAGAATATATCCTTGGGGGCAGGTGCCAATGTATTTCGTCAACCAAGAGGGATTTGGGGGGCAGTTTTTCATCTTGGATGTCATCCCACAGGTAATTTATATGCATGTGTAGCCATCTGCTGGCTGGGGAGGTCTTGGGAGGTTTTCTGGCTAAAGGAACACTCCCAGAGGAGGTATCCTGGCTGCCACGCTGCTTGTTTGCTTGATTCTAGAGCTGAGAGTTACCAGGAACTTGTCAGAGGGGCAGGAGGCTGAGCCAAGGGATTTGCATACATTAAGCTCTTAATGCCACAGTAACTTCCCGTGGTAGGGACTGTTAGTTCCCTGAGTTTACGGCAGTGGGAACCAAGGTGTGAGAGTCAGGTGACGTGGGCACAAGCCCAGAACAGAAGAGCAGGGCTGGGACTGTGTTCAAGGCAGCCAGAGCAGGATGCGCACTCCCCCCTCCCCCGCCCCCGCACTGTGACAGCTTTTAACACATGTGGCTCCCTAACCCACACCCCACCTTCCCACCCCCATGAAAAGGCTGTCATATCCCTTCTGATTGGTTATGGTGACCACCCCAAAGCCTGAAATAAATGTTTTCCTTTGGGAACTCTTTGTCAGGAAGGGGCTAGTTCTGACCACGCCCAACCCTTTGGATTTCATGATGATTCTCCTTGAGAACTCCATCTCAGGGGGAAACACAGTGTCCTCACCTGGGACCCAAAAATCCAGTCAGAAACGCTAGCATAGCAATCAAGATGGCCGCACATTTCTTAGGAAGGCTGGACCTCAAAGTATTCAAGGATAGATGCCCTTCCTTCCCTTCTCTTCCTCCCTCCCCCCCTCCCCTCCTTCCAGCCCACAAGGCTATCCTCACCCCAGCCCGCCCCACAGAGGACCCCTCCATTAATACGATCTCCATTAATAAGAGGATGCTTGCATGAAAGTCCCTCAGTTTAGGAAAGCTCTGAGCAGAGAGCACTCTGGGGAGGACGGACCATGGGTGAGTCCTGTGGGGTAAGGTGGCTCCCTGGGAAAGCCTGGGAAAGCACCCTGGGCACAGGCCAGGGGAACATTTGTGCAGCTCCTTGCTGTCACTTGGGGAATGAAGTGGGACACAAATGCTTGTAGAAATAAAAATTTTAAAGAAATGTGTGTTTATTCAAGTGACCACAAAAGTGTTTTTTGCTCCCTCTGGAAACCAGTCGGGGATACTGCTCTGGCTAGCGTTAGATTAAGTTCTCTTCTCTCTGTTCCCCACAAGTGGGGATAGAGCTTAATTCTGCATTGACCAGCTGTGTGACGCTGGGGAAATTACTTAACCTCTCTGAGTTTTGGATTCTTTGTCTGTAAGATGGGGATCATGAGAGAACCCACCCCACAGATTGTGTTAAATAAGGGCGAGCAGGCAAATAGGTTAGCACAGTTAGCACAGTTTCGTTCATATCCGTGACTCCTGATACTCTACTGATTTCTCTTTTTACAAAGCGTCCTCTTCTGCTATACTCAAAGTTCAAGGTCTTGATCATTGTTTCTTTTTTTTTTTTTTAAGATTTTATTTATTCACCTGAGAGAGAGAGACAGTGAGAGAGAGCATGAGAGGCGAGAAGATCAGAGGGAGAAGCAGACTCCCCATGGAGCTGGGAGCCTGATGCGGGACTCGATCCCGGGACTCCAGGACCGTGACCTGAGCCGAAGGCAGTCGCCCAACCAACTGAGCCACCCAGGCGCCCTTGATCATTGTTTCTTACGCTTATCCGATATCAGAAGCATCTCGTAAAATGAAGTACCCCTTCCATACTTATACACCTGTACGCATCACACTCTTACTCATGACAGCCAAAAGGTGGGGGCAGCCGTCGATGGATGGATGGACAAACGGCTCAACAAACGTGAGGTAGACACACGACGGAATATTCCTCGGCTCAAAAGGATCCCCTTACTCAACATGTATGTTGAGTACATACTACCTGCTACAACATGTATGCACCTCAAGGACACAGTACTACGCAAGTGAAGCGAGACAGTCCCAAAGGGATAAACACTATTAAGATTCCACTTACACGGGGGGGCCTGGAGCAGTCAGATTCAGAGAGACAGAAAGAACGGGGGCTGGGAGCGGAAGCCCGCTTCTCCCTCTGCCTTGCTCCCTCTGTCTGTCATGAATAAATAAATAAAACCTTAAAAAAAATTAAAAGTTAAAAACAACAACAACAACAACAAAAAACCCTAAGTACCTCCCAGGTTTTTTTGGGGGGAGGAACAGAAATGGATAGAAACGTTCTGAAAGGAAGTCGTGGTGACGGCCAGCTCTGTAAACATACTAAAGCGGGTGCGGGGGGGGGGGGATGCCTGGGTGGTTCAGTCAGTTGAGCTTCTGCCTTCGGCTCAGGTCATGATGCGATCGAGTCCTGCATCCGGCTTCCTGCTCAGCTCTCCCACTCCCCCTGCTTGTGCTCTTTCTTTCTCTCAAGTAAATCATAAAATATTTTAAAAAAATCATACAAAAATGTGCTGAATCATAGGCTTACCATGAATGAAGTTTATGTTATGTAAACGGGAGGCAAGCGAACAAATGCCCTGTTCCCGAGGAAGCTTTTGCGGGCCACGAATATGGTCACTGTCTTGACCGTGGCGATGGTTATTCAGGTGCACACGTGGGTCAAAGCCCATCAGATTATATAACCTTTAAACACGTGCAGCTGATTGTATGTCAGTCATATCTCCCTAAAGTTGCTCTCTTCCCCCGCTTTTTGTAAGTTGGCTCTATGCCCAGCTTGGAGCCCAATGTAAGGCCTGAACTCACGACCCAGAGATCAAGACCTGAGCTGAGATTAAGAGTCAGATGCTTGGGTGCCTGGGTGGCTCAGTGGGTTAAAGCCACTGCCTTTACTCAGGTCATGATCCTGGGTACTGGGATTGAGCCCCGCATCCATCGGGCTCTCTGCTCAGTAGGGAGCCTGCTTCCCCCTCTCTCTGTCTCTGCCTGCCTCTCTGCCTACTTGTGACCTCTGCCTGTCAAATAAATAAATAAATCTTAAAAAAAAAAAGAGTCAGATGCTTAACTGGCTCAGTCCCCCAGGCGCCCTCTATAAAGCTATTTTTAAAAAAAAAGCAACAGTTTTCCATATACAAACAAACTCTCAGATTTTTTTTTCAGACAATGCCCCCTTCTGATGGATATTTAGGTTTCAATTTTTGTGTCCCTATAAATAATATTTCCATAAATATCTTCGTATGAAAAAAATGCAGACATTATCACCCTTTCCCCTTCTGGCAAGCCACAAAATGAGAACTTCCCAGGCAGGGGGGCTTGGGAACCTGTAATTTTGTTGGACATTTCAGAAACATTCTTATAATCAGACAAGTTTGAGAAACATTGACTCAAACTTCACAAACTTGGATTTACAGGCTTGGGCTTTGAAACTCCATTTTCTTTGGTTCCAGAAAAAAAAAATCTGTAAATGCTCTAGACAAGGGGCTCCATATTTAGGTTTTTATTCTGTGGGGGGTACAGCAGAATCACCAAGGAGCCTGGGAAAATGCATATTCCCACTCCCAGGGAGGCTGTGTAGAGTCGCCAGATTTAACATAAATAAATACATAGATTAAAAATATATATATATAAATGAAATACAGGGTATCCAATTAACTCTGAATTTCAGACAAATACCAAATAATTTCTTTAGCATAAGCAATCCCTTGCAATATTTCAGACATACTTGTACTATAAGATTATTTGTGGTTTATCTGAAATTCAGCTTTAACTGGGTGTCCTGTGTTTTTTTCTGGCAACCTTAAGTATGAATGAGTCCCTGGGCCCCGGGTGAGGCCCAGGAATGTGCATTGTTGGTCTGCTCCCCACAGCGTTCTGATGTGGGTGTGTGTGTGTTGGGGGGAATCCTTATTATCCATGTTGAGAACTCTTGATCAAGTCAACACCTTCTGGGTCAGGAGCCCCCCTCAGTGCTGCCCCAGGACCTTGGTGCGTACCATGAGCAAACAAACTTTAACGGTCTATGTAGGATAAGGCAGCTGAGCAGCAGCCGAAAAGTCTGCCCCACATCTTCAAAGCCAAATGTGATGCATGTGGCATCATGGCCCACGCAGCCTGGGGGATGCCGTCCGTCTTTCTGGGGTGCGCAATTAGGGCTGCCTATGGGCTCAAAACCCCAGGAGTCTGTCTCGATCCTCTAGACTTGATTTATTTAGACCCAGCCTTGTCCCAGAAAGGCTTTTAAGCCTTGGAGGCTCCAGTCCATGTAGCGTTCTTGGGGGCGGCGAGTAAGACAAAGACGCCATCTCTCTGGGACACACATGGCAGATATTAATTGTGTGCTCACCGCGAACCGGCACCGTGCTAGTTTTACAATTATAATCATCTCTTTCCACACTCAAGGTGAACTTGCAAGGTCATGGCTGTCATTGGCCCCATTTTGTGGAGTAAATGGGAGGTTCTGGGGGCTCCAGAGGCTTGCCCGGGAGCACTCCAGAGTACGCTGGGATTCTGGCCAAAGCCTGAGCTGCTAACCTCCCTCACCCCTCACCCCACCCCAGCCTGCCTCCCCCGTGAACGGTGTCTTCCGTGGGACTGAGCTTTAACGGGGAAGTTTTGTATTGCATTTTGCTTAAACTGGCCATATTATATAGGTCAGGATCCCAAGGACATTTCTGTTCAGGGTATGGTAACAGCTGCCGGGCCCTGAGTCTCTGCTCCAGGCCGACACTGACTTTCACGCTCTACAGATAGATCTCTCAGTGCTGCGCATCAGCGGGGAGCCTGAGACCCAGGCATATAAAGAACCCTTGCTGATCGCAAAGTAAGGAAGCTGCAGAGCGCTGATCTGAGTAAAAAAAAAAAAGCATCCATCTCTGAGTTTTCTTTCCTCTTGCCCCAACCAAGGTTTGCATTTTCAGGAGAATGCTATGGCTCTGGGTTGGCCCCTGTGCAACTCTTACATGTCATTCCAGGAAATTCCCAGAAGAGGGCGCTAAGATGCACGCCCCCCCCCCCCCCCAGAGGATCCACCTGGATTGGTGTGAACCTTGTAAGATCCAGTAGGTCAGGGTCACTTGTCCGCCCAGCATGAAATCCAGTTGGTACGCTGTGGACAAGCACCATCCTTTGGAGGTACAGAAGGCGACAGGACACCGCACCTCTGGCCCCTACCCTGCAAGGGCCTGGACTCACCGAGGGAGCGTTTTCGATGACAAGTTCGTAGGTCAGCCCTCCGGACCCGAATCTCAGGATGTCTCCGGGCAGCAGCTTCACGGCCACATTCTGAATGTGGCACTCATTGACAAAGGTGCCGTTTCGGGAATTGAAGTCCTGGAGAACAAAGCTGTCCTCGGCCTCATTATATTCAATAAGTGCATGATGGTTGTCGATGTCTGCAGACTGAAATACAGAAGGAAGACAGCTGTAGCCAGGGCCCCCACATCTACTAGGGAGTATGGGTACCAGAAGGTGCTAAGTCCCTTCCCTGGCCGGCTGGTCACCACAACCCTCATCCAAAAACGATGATGTTCAGAGTCAGAGAAGTGAAGTGGCCTGGCCAAGGCCACATGGTTAGTGTGCGATGGGTCTGGGGATGCGGTCTCTGACTCCAGACCCAGAGCAGGTGCCCACGTTGTGGCGTGGGGGATCAGGCAGCACAGAGGCAAAGGGAACTGAGGGGAGTCTGAATGAGCACACATTCTGGGCAGGGAGTTGGCCACCTGCATCTTATAAAAATAACATTTTTTAAAATATTACAGAAAATGAGAATTGGAGAAAAGCACAAAGAAGACATTAAAACCACTTAGGCTCCCATCCCCCAGAGGCGGGCACTGTCAACACTGTGGTTCACCTCCTTCCAGTCCTCTGTCTGTGCTTACAAGCTTTTTAAAAAGCTCAAACAAAACTGAGATCACACCACATAACATACAGCTTTATAACTACTTTTACAAAACCTTGGCATGCAGTGAAGGTTTTCCCATGCGATTAGTTATTTTTATTGCTTCTTAAAAGCTGCTCAGAATTTATCTCATCAGTGAGGATCTGCTTTTTCAGTAGGGGGCCGGGTGTGACTACCTGTCCAGAAAGAAAGGGACTCCAGCCCAGACGATACCCAGACGGTGTGTCTGTGAATTGGCAATGCCAGGCAGAAGGCTCCTCTGTAATTTTCTTTTTGTTAGAAGAGTGAGCAAAGGTTAGCACCCAGGAGGAAATACTACATTCCTGGGGTGTGGGGCTCTGGACTGCGGCTGCAGGGCACATGTGAAGCCTTTCTCCTTTCAGGACACTGTGTCTGTTAGATATCTACCCCAGCCAGAGATTTGGCAATTAGTTTCTAAATTTATCTTCTCGGAGTGCCTCATCTGACATTCATAGAAAGAGTATTTGCTCTTAGACAAGTGTAAAGTCCCATGATACAATGATACCAATAGCTTGTATCAATAATATAATAATAGATTATATTATATAGCTTATATTATTATATAGTAATATCATAACTTATATTAATAGAGTATATTAATTTAACATTACATGCCAGGAAGTTTGCGCTACTGCATTATTCCATTTCATCTACACAATAATCCAAAGGGATTGTTCTCTATTTTGCAGATAAAGAAACCGAGGCACAGAATGATTTAATTTGCCCAAAGTCACCCAGCTTGGCTAGCTTGTCTTGTATTCAGATTTGCTTGATTCAAATGTCTGTGTTCTTAACTATGTTGCAAATTTTTATCATACACGTGGGTACTTAGAATATTGAAACACAAAAAGAAAGCAGGAGGAACTATGTTAATTTCAGATGGAACAGACTTCAGAGCCAGAAACATGACCAGGGTAAAGAGAGGCGTTACATATGATGATAACGGGGTCAGTTCTTCAAGAAGATGCAACAATCCTTAACTGTATGTGCCTAAAGATAGAACATCAGAGTAAGTGAGGCAGAGAGTGAAAGAAGTTTAAGGAGAAACAGACAAATCCATTATGACAGTTGGAGACTTCAACATCCTTATATCAATAATGGACAGAGATACAGAAAATTAGGGAGGATAAAGCTAAACTAGACCACCATCAGTCAACCGCATCTAATTGACACGTACAGATTGCGTCACCAAATAATAACAAAATGCACACCGTGCTCAAGCTCACATAGAACATTCACCAAGAGAGACCACATTCTGAGCCACAAAACATAACGAATTTCAAATTTAAAAGAACAGAAGTCATACAAAGCATGCTCTCAGCCTATGAAAGATTCAAACTAGGAATCAATAGCAGAAAGATAGCTGAAAATTCCCGAGTATTTGGACATTAAACAACATGCTTTTAAGCAGCATGTTGGTCAAGGAAGAAGCTTTAGGAAAAAGAAAAAATGATCTAAATGAAATGAAAGCACGTACAAATTAAAATACAACTTATCAGAATTTGTGGGAGGCAGGAAAGCAGTGCTTAGAAGGAAATTTATAGCATAGAATGCATATATTAGAAAAGAAAGACTTAAAATCAATAATCTAAGCTTCCACTTAAAGAAATTAGAATGAAGAGCAATATAAGCCCAAAACAAGCAGAAGAAAAAATTAGGACAAAATGAATGAAATTAAAAAATTTGAAAATAATAGAGAAAAATCAATGAAACCAGAAGTTGATTCTTTGAAAACATCGATAAAATTGGCAAAACTCTAGCAGGTTAGCCAAGAAAAAAGAGAGAGGGTACAAACTACTAAAATCATGAAAAAGAGACCATCACTACTGATACCATAAATATTAAAAGGCTAATAAAAGAACACTATAAATAAATCTATGCCCACAAATTTGATAACTTAGATAAAACTGAGCACCTCCTCAAAAGCTACAATGTACCAAAACTCACACAAGGAGAAATAAATGGTCTGAAGAAGCCCATATCTATTAAAGAATTTGAATCAATAATTAAAAGCTTTTGGGCACCTGGGTGGCTCAGTGGGTTATAGCCTCTGCCAGGGTCCTGGGATAGAGCCCCACATCGGGCTCTCTGCTCAGTGGGGAGCCTGCTTCCCTCTCTCTCTGCCTGCTTCTCTGTCTACTTGTGATCTTTATCAAATAAATAAATAAAATCTTTTAAAAAAATAATTAAAAGCTTTTCAAAACAGAAAGCATCAGGCCCAGATGGATTCATTGGTGAATTCCATCAAACAGTTAAGGAAAAAAATAATACCAGTTCTCTAAAACCTCTTCCAGAACAGAGAAATTGAAAACCAGACACAGATATTACAAGAGAAACATCAGACCAATATCTTTTATGAACATAGAAGCAAAATCCTCAACAAAATATTAGCAAATTGAATCTAACAAAGTATACAAAGAATTGTACACCACTAGCAAGTATGCAGGAATGCAATGCTTGGTCAACACTTGGAAATCAATTAATATAATCTATCATCTCAACAGGCTAGAGAAGAAAAGTCACATGATCATATCACTAGATGAAGAAAGAGCATTTGACAAAATTCAACACCTATTCATTACTGAAAAGCAAAACCAAAAAACTTTTGGCAAATTAGGAATAGAGAGGAACTGCCCCAACCTGATAAAGAACATCTACAAAAATCCTAAAGCTAACATCACACTTAATGGTGAGAAACTAGAAACGTTCCCGTTAAGATCAGGAACAAGACAAGGATGTCCCCTTTCATACTCCTTTTTAACACAGTATGGTGTCCTAGCCAGGACATGCAATAAGACAAGAAAAGGAAATAAAAGGTATATAGATTGGGAGGGAAGAAGTAAAACTGTCTCTGGTTGCAAATGACATGATTGCCTAGGTAAAAAAATCCCCCCAAATCAACAAAAAACACTCCTAGAACTAACAAACAATTATAGGGAGGTTGCCAGATATAACATTAATACACAAAAGTTGATTGCTTTCCTGTATACCAGCAATGAACAGCTGGAATAAGAAATTAAAAACATGGGGCACCTGGGTGGCTCAGTCGTTACGCGTCTGCCTTCAGCTCAGGTCATGATCTCAGGGTCCTGGGATTGAGACCTGCATTTGGGCTCCCTGCTCTGTGGGAAACCTGCTTCTCCCTCTCCCACTCCCCCTGCTTATGTATCCTCTCTCACTGTGTCTCTCTCTGTCAAATAAATAAATAAAATATGTAAATAATTTTTAAAAAGAAATGAAAAACATAACACCATTTACGTTAGCACAAAAAAAAAAAAGAAAGAAAGAAAGAAAAGAAAAAGAAAAAGAAAAAAAAAAGAGGGCGTCTGGGTGGCTCAGTGGGTTAAGCCGCTGCCTTCGGCTCGGGTCATGATCTTGGGGTCCTGGGATCGAGTCCCGCATGGGGCTCTCTGCTCAGCGGGGAGCCTGCTTCTTTCTCTCTCTCTCTGTCTCTCTCTCTGCTTGCCTGACTCTCCATCTACTTGTGATCTCTCTTTGTCAAAGAAATAAAATCTTAAAAAAAAAAAAAAAAAGAAAGAAAGAAGGAAAAAGGGAAAAGAAAGAAAGACCAGACAGAAAGAGTTAGGTAAAGATCTAACAAAATCTATAAAGATCTATATGAAGAAAACTACAGGTTCTTCTTTGCCATCTGTGTATCTTCTTTGGTGAGGCGTCTGTTCATATCTTTCACCCATTTGTAAACTGGGTTGTCTGTTTCCTTATTGTTGAGTTTTAAGACTCATTTATTTTGGACACATGTTTATAGCATTCTTATTCATAATTGTCCCAAACTGGAAGCAACCAAGATGTTCTTTAAGAGGTAAATGGGTAGGTAAGCTGTGGTACATCTGTACAATAAAATAATAGTGATGAAAAGAAATGAGCCATCAAGCCACAAAAGGACGTGGAGAAAACATGGAAATGCACAATGCTTAGTGACAAAAGCCAGTCTGAAAAGGCTATCGAGTGTACAATTTCAACTCTATGGAATTCTGGAAAAGTAACGCTATAGAGACAGTAACAAGATCAGTGCTTTCCAGCTGGACGGAACTGGAAGGGGATGGGATTCCACAGGGTTGGATTCGTGCCGCCCAAAGTGGATGTGGGGCGGCCGGAAGCGGGGAGCACAGGGATTTGGGGGCAGCCAAACCATTCCGTATGACACGGCAGTGGTGGATACTTATTATATATTTGCCAAAACCCACAGATTATGCGATGTGAGGAGTGAGCCCGCATGTAAACTACGGACTTTACTTAATATAGCAGTATTGGCTCCTCAGTGGTAACAAATGTCCCATTTTATTTTTATTATTTATTTATTTTTAAGAAGATTTTATTTATTTATTTGACAGAGATCACAAGTAGGCAGAGAGGCAGGCAGAGAGAGAGAGAGAGAAGCAGGCTCCCTGCTGAGCAGAGAGCCCGACGTGGGGCTCGATCCCAAGACCCTGGGACCATGACCTGAGCCGAAGGCAGAGGCTTTAACCCACTGAGCCACCCAGGCGCCCACAAATGTCCCATTTTATTTTATTTTATTTTATTTTTTAAAGATTTTATTTATTTATTTGACAGAGAGAGATTACATGTAGGCAGAGAGACAGGCAGAGAGAGAGAGGAGGAAGCAGGCTCCCTGCTGAGCAGAGAGCCCGATGTGGGACTCGATCCCAGGACTCTGGGATCATGACCTGAGCCAAAGGCAGTGGCTTAACCCACTGAGCCACCCAGGCGCCCCCACAAATGTCCCATTTTAAAGCAAGATGTTAATGATAAGGGAAGCTGTGTGTGTGCTTGGGGGGCGGTGGGTATGTGGGAACTCTGTGTACTATTTGCTCAATATCCTATAAACCTCAATCTGGCCTCAAAAAGAAAGCATTTTTTTCTAATATTAAAACACATCCGTTCTTTGGGAAATGCCACTCACGCCATGGTTGTCACCATTCTCATTGATCTCTTGCTCTAAGAACCCTTGATAACCCATCAAAGAGAGGAATTCTATGTGCTGCATTTTTTTTTTCTTTTCCCAGGACTCATAACTTTCAGTTCCTCTGTAGCTGTCAGGCCATTATTAAGAAATCAAAGCAAGCAGGAAGTTTTGAATGACTCCATCAAATGGGGTGAGACCCTGCCACATGTTAGGCCAAGAGAGGGCTTCCTGGGGCTGCCCTGTAATAGCCAAGCGAAGAGCCTTGGCTTCCTTGGAAAATTACTAAAAGCAATTTTATTGGGACAGAAGCCCTGCGGCTAAGGTGGGCAGACTGTACAGGCTCCATCCTGCTGAGCTGCCCACCTTTCACCATCCACAGGTGCATTCATTAAAAGGTACAGCTCAGGAATTGGAGTGGCTCAGTTGGTTGAGCAACTGCCTTCTGCTCAGGTCATGATCCTGGAGTCCCAGGATCGAGTCCCACACCCGGCTCCCTGCTTGGCATCTGCTTCTCCCTCTGATCCTTCCCCCTCTCGTGCTCGTGCTCTCTCATTCTCTCTCAAATAAATTTTTTAAAAAATCTAGAAAGTAAAAATAAAAAGTGCAGCTCGACGAGAAAGACGGTATGGCAGTTCCTCAAAAAATTAAGAATAAAATCATCAGACGATCCCTCAAGCCCACTTTTGGGTATACAACCAAAGGAACAGAAAGCAAGGGCTTGAAGAGCTATCTGGACGCTCGTGTTCACAGCATTACCCGCAACAGCTGGAAGGTGGGAACAACCCAGGGTCCACGGCCCGATCGGTGGCTAAGCAAAATGCACCAAGTACATACAATGGAGTATTCTCCAGCCTGAAAAAGGAAGAGAATCCCAATGCTTGCGACATGGCGCAGACCTTGCAGACATGCCTCTGAGTGACATAAGCCAGTCATACACAGGCAGCCACCGTCCGAGTCTACTGATACAAAGTGTACCCAGAGTTGTCGAGCTCCCAGAAACAGGAAGTAGGATGGTGGCCACCAGGGACCAGAGCAGGGGAAGTTGGGAATTGCTTGATGGTTTGATGGGTACAGAGTCTCAGTTTTGCAAGATGAAGAAGTTCTGATTGGTTATATATAACTATGTGAACACACTTAACACTGCTAATCCGCACTCGTATAAACGGTTCAGAGGGTAAATGTTATGTGTATTTTACTACAATACTAAAAATGGCTAAGAGGCGGGCATCTGGGGGACTCCATTGTTGGGGGCCGGACTCTTGGTTTTGGCTCAGGTCTTGATCTCAGGATCAGGAGATCAAGCCCCGAGTTGGGGTCTGCGCTCAGCTCAGAGTCTGCTTGTCTCTCCCCCTCCCTGCACTTGTGCTCTGTCTCCCTCTCTCTCAAATAAATTAATAAAATCTTTTTAAAAAAATGGCTAAGGTGAAGGGCCTCAGCCAACATCAAGATGCTGACCCGTGGCACTGCAGGACCCAAATCTATATCCTTGACTTGTCCCCTATGCTTTTCAGAGTAGACAGTAGTTTAATAGGGAGAGAGGAGTGGAGTGGAACTGAATATGGGACATGCATTTTATATTATTATTAATTAATTAATTTGAGAGAGAGAGAGAAAGATCGCATGCACACGTGTGTGTGCACGGTGTGGTGGGGCAGAGGTAGAGGGAGAGAGAACCTTAGGAAGACCCCACACTCCATCTCAGGACCTTGAGATCATGACCTGAGCTGACATGAAGAGTCAGACGTTTAACCCAATAGTCACCCAGGGGTGCCCGGAACATGCATTTAAAACAGTCTCCTGCATTTTAAATATCTTTTAAAAGTATTTAGTGGGTGCATAAAACACTGAGACTTCAACAAATTTGCTAACAGCAAACATCTGCTCAGTGACTCCGGGGCTTTGAGGAAGTCTCCCTGCAGCCCTGATTATCTGGAACCCTCCCTCAGAGCCAGTTCTCAGCCCTGCCTCATCTGGAACTCAGAAGCCCAGTCTCAGGGCATGACCTTCTTCCTCCTCCCTTCCTCCTCCTCCTCCCCTTCCTCTTTGATTCCTTGTGGCCTCTGCTTCCTTATCCAGTCCCTGTGGGCACTCCCCTTCACCTGCCCAGGCCTGGCTCCCCGCTCAAGCTCACCAGCTCCTCCAAGTCCGGCTCTGTCCCCATCTCCCCCCAACCCTCACACTCTCTCCACAAGTCGGCCCAGTCCAGCCATATGCTGCTCCCTTCGCGTCCCCCAGCCGCCAGTCCCGGGTCTTTCATTCTACCTCATTAACAGCCTTCTGGGTCCTCACCTCCTGTCCCCTGCCAGACGTCCTCCACTTGCCACCCCCGATCCCCACTCACTGCTCCCCCTTGCCCTCTGCCCCAGCAGGTCAGCCCATGTGGCTTTGCCAACGGGGTGATGGGCTCCTTGCCTCTGGCATCTGGCTGGGGTTGGTCAATGGGGGATCAGAGATCCGAGCAGGGAGGAGAGAGGTTGGGGTACTTACTCCCCTGGCTCCTGTCCTGTGGGGTCACCATGGGCTGGGTACATCCTCCCATCAAAAGTCACAGCTCCTGTTGGGGATCCAGAAGATGTAACCCCTTCAGCCTTCAGGTCTAGGGTGGGAACAGTCCCTCTCTTAGTGGCTCTGGGCACCACCCCATTCTGGGGGGTTTCCTTAAGTCTGGCAGCCCTCTCTAGGAGTCCCTTTATGAAACGCACCTTTGTCACTCTATGCCCACTCTAAATGGCCTTCCGCTCCCTGCCAGGACCTGGAGTTCCAGCAGGGAGAGGCTCTCGGATATATGGCTTTCAGTGGCCTTCTCTCAGCCGCCAAGGGACTCGGGGTTGTCTTATCACCCCACCTCATCTGGTCCCAGCTCACGGAGGGTCTCCTCTTTGTATCTTCGGTCTCAGCGTGACCCCCTAACCCATGACCACGCTCACCGTCCTCAGAACGCCTCCCCTCCCCTCCCCCATTCCTTCCCTTTGTTGTCAAACTGCCCACCTGAGCCCCCAGCCCCCGGCCGCTGTCACCCATGGCCTCCCCAGCCTCTCTGCGGCAGCCCGCACTTAGTCTGGGGGAGGCACGGGGCCTCCTGGTTAAGGGGATGAAGAGGCAGGAGGGCGTGGGGCTTCTCGGACTGGCTGTAGGGGTGGGGGCCTTGGTTCAAAGTGCAGCTCTCCTGCTTCCTAGTTGGGTGACCTTGGACACGTGACCTAGTCTCTTCGTGCCTCAGTTTCCTCCTCTGTGAATACAGACCACAGTAGAAGGGCGGGGTAGTTATCGATGAGGTATAAATGAGATAACACATACAAAAGCGTACTTAGAACTTTGGCACGCCGAGAGAATACCAAGCCGCTCACTGTTTATGGCTACCGAGCAGGAGGACGGGCTCTGGGGTTAGGGAGCCTGCAGTCGCATCCCCCCCCTCCACCAGCGGTGCAGCCTGGGGCAAGTCTCTGGCTTCTCTGCGCTTTCTTTTGGGGCAAAAGTGGGTTTCATATGCTGTGTTTCTCAGGACTGACAGGAGGTACTGTTTGGAGGAATTTTCAAGGTAGTAGGACGATGTTTTTAAAATTACATGGGGGGTGTGTGTATGTGTGTGTACGTGAGATCTATTTCTTTCTTTCTTTCTTTTTTTTTAAGATTTTATTTATTTATTTGACAGAGTTCACAAGTAGGCAGAGAGGCAGGCACAGAGAGCGAGAGGAGGAAGCAGGCTCCCTCCCGAGCAGAGAGCCCGACGCGGGGCTCGATCCCAGGACCCTGAGATCATGACCTGAGCCGAAGGCAGAGGCTTTAACCCACTGAGCCACCCAGGCGCCCCAGATCTATTTCTTTTTACCTTTTGGTTCTTGGCTGTCCCAACCCCAGCCCCATCCTCCTTACCGCCTCAAGAAAGATGTGGTGCCAAAGTAGTGAAAACTGGGGTTTTCAAAAGAATAAGGAAATTGAGGAAACAGCTGGGCTCTGGTGAGACAATGAGTCTGGGAGGAGAAGGGAAGGGGAGGCTTCTCTGGCTCCCTCTGTCAGTGACACCCTCCTACCTTGGTCTCCCTGGGGGAGCCCTGTGGAGGGGCAAAGCCTCAAGAAGAGGCTGGTTCCTGAAATCAGACTGCCTGAGCAGGGTTCCCAGGCCCCAGCTCACTGTGTGTGACCTCAACTTCCTCATCCGTAAAATGGGGGAAATGATAGTGCCTGCCTCGGAGGGTCGTTGATCATACAGATTAAATGAGTTAATATACGTGGAAGTGTCCAGAAACCCTGCCTGGCACAAAGTAAACCCTCAATGTGTTACCTATATGTTACTGATGTATTCCTTGGCCCGGCCGCAGCTGGCTGGCTCGGCTCCCTCTCTGATTTCTCCTGGACCTCCGCGCTGGGCTCCTCTCCCTATGCTTGCCCCCAGATTACACAATTCCCGAGGATTCGAGTGCCGGCTCCCTTTCCTTCTCACTCCGTCCACAGGTGGGGCCACTGCACCAGCCCCAAAATCTCCGATGTGTATTTCCAACCCCCGGCTCATCTCTGAGCCTCTCGGTGCCTGCTGGCCTCCGGGGACTGATGCCCTCCCCTCCTGCCTCTTCCCGTCCCGTATCACCCCAAGCTCACCTGCCACCTCTCTTCAGGGCTCCTGACATTGTCCTTACTGGTTCCTCCAAAAAGCTCTCAAATCAACCCCTAAGTCCACACTCTCGCCACGGCAACAGTGCAGGTAAGAGGTAGGATTAACAATAGCAGGAAGGGGGCACCTGGGTGGCTCAGTGGGTTAAAGCCTCTGCCTTCGGCTCAGGTCATGATCCCAGGGTCCTGGGATCGAGCCCCGCATCGGGCTCTCTGCTCCACAGGGAGCCTGCTTCCTCCTCTCTCTCTCTCTCTCTCTCTCTCTCTCTCTGCCTGCCTCTCGCCTACTTGTGATCTTTGTCTGTCAAATAAATAAATCTTAAAAAAAAAAAAATAGCAAGAAGATGGGTCCCCCAAAGAGATCCGTGCCCTAAACCTGGGTCCTGGGACTCTGCTCCCTTACATGGCACAAGGGACTATGCAGATCTAGAGGTTACTAATCCGTGATCTTAAAAGAGGGAGAATATCCTTGATCGATCAGGTGGGGCTAGTCTAATGCCATGAGCTCTTAAAGCAGAGCACTTTTCTGGCTGGAGCTGGGCAGAGGAGCCAGTACAGGGGGTCAGAGAGATCTGAAGCATGAAAAGCCCTTGACCCAATGCTGCTGACTTTGAATAAGGGGGCCACCAGCCTGGAATGTGGACAGCCTCTCTGGGCTGAGAGCCATGTTCACGGACAGCCAGCCCGCCAAGGGGACCTCAGTCCATAACCGCACAGGCTAAGTTCCACCAATCACCAGAATCCACCTGGAGGCCGACTGTTCTTGGAGACTCTGTCAGAGCCCAGGCCCACCAGCACCATGATTTTGGCCTTGGGTGACCTGGGGCAGAGAAACCAGCTTAGTCCACCCTGACTTCCGACATGGAGAACAGTGACGTCATTCCTTTGTGGTGTTGTAAGTGGAACACAAATACAAGAGCCAATGTTCACTGGGGTTGGGACAGCACCGGGCACTGGTCTGAGCACATCCCAGTAATTCGGTTTGATAACGTGGTCACTGTAACTGTCCCCACAGCACTGACTTAGACACGGCAGTAGGGGACAGCTGCACAACTTGCCTGAGACCCCACAGGCCACCAGGGCAGAGCCGGGCTCTGAACCAGCCACCTGGGGTCAAGGTCATGCCCTTGACTGCTCTGCTGCTCTGGAGCCTCTCTGCCTACCCCTCTCCCACCCAAATAACAAAGACCGTCAGTTCCTCCCCAGCTTTAAAATCCTTTTCCTGGACGGTGGGTGGGGCAGTGGGGGAGGGGCAGAGGTTCCTCTTCCAATGCTTAGCCTGGCTTCCATTTTCCATATTGCCACCAACATGCCATTTTGTCCTCTTCTTCCAGGGTCAAGTTATTCACCAAACATCTCTGGACCTTGGCATGCGCTGTTTCAACACACCTGGGGTGGCCTTTCCTGCTTGCTCTGCCTGGAAAATCCACAGGCTTCTCTTTTTTAAAGGGGCAGCTCAAGTTTGGTCTTCTCGGAGGTGCTCCCTCACCCCCAGACGGGATCCTGGTGGGGCCTCAACTTACAGCCCCAGTGCTCCTCTAGGCTGGAAAAAGCACTGGGTCAACATTCCCTCCCCACACAAATCCCCCACTAGATGGCGCCGCCCCCAGCCAGTTTGCGGGAATGATCGCAGGAAAAAGCGCTGCACGTTTCACCTACCGTCCTCACTTTGGATTTCAGCTGCGGAATTTCCCTAGCTCAGTGCACTATTTTTTCTTTTTTAAAGATTTTATTTATTTATTTTGTGGCCTATTCAGCCAGAGTGGCCCCACCCTGGGTGAACTGCCATTTTGTTGTAAAACTTAAATGGGTCCCCCCCACCCCCACCAGGGGAACTTACTTAAAAACAAATCCCGGAAACAAGTCCCAGGTAACGAAGTCCAAGTACAAGGGTGGGTCAGGCCAGGTGGAGGTATTCAATCAGTGGGGGTGCATACTGTCTCCTCGCTACCAAGGAGTATGGGCCCCTGCCCTTTGGGCACCTTTTGGGTGCCAATTCTGAACTAGGTGATAGGCTGGTTCAAATGTCTACTAGGGTAAATTATAATTCAATTGGTCACCTAGCATCACTGTGGAGTTTCCTGTGTGTTTTACAATCTCATTGGCCGCCTGTGTGTGGCCAGGCCCAACCACAAGGCCTTTGCTCTATAAAAGTTAGTCTGGAAAGCAGGAAGGGGTCGTCCTCTCTGTAAGGGGTCCCCCTACCGGTCTGTTTGAGGGTTTGTCTGATTCCTGATGCTTGCCCTTCTCTTTGTATCAGTCTCGCTTCTTTAATCACTTACCCATTATTGGGGTACCCAATTTTGGGGGGACCCAACAATTTGACAGACAGAGATCACAAATAGGCAGAGAGGCAGGCAGAGAGAGAGAGGAGGAAGCGGGCTCCCCGCTGAGCAGAGAGCCCAATGCAGGGCTCCATCCCAGGACCCTGAGACAGGTCCTGAACCGAAGGAAGAGGCTTTAACCCACTGAGCCACCCATGCGCCCCTCAGTGAACTATTTTAATATTCCAGTGAACTCACAAGGAATTTCAGATACTTAGATTTTTTTTTTTTAAGATTTTATTTATTTATTTAACAGAGCGAGAGAGGGCACCAAAGTAGGGGGAGTGGGAGAGGGAGAAGCAGGCTTCCTGCCAAACAGGGAGCCTGATGTGGGGCTCGATCCCAGGACCCTGGGATCATGACCTGAGCCAAAGGCAGATGCTTAACAACTGAGCCACCCAGCCCCCCCCCCCCCCGATATTTAGATTTTAGATGCTCCCAGCTAAATTTGCACCCAAGGAATGAGACTTTTCCTTCTCTAGAAGCACTGAGCCAGACAGCCTGAATCTGAAACTCAGCCCCACCTCCCCTGACCGGCTGTGTGGTTTGGCGGAAGTTCCTTAACCTTTCTGAGCCCCAACTCTACATCTGTAAATGAGGATAATAATGATAATAACAGTTCCTACCCCATAGGGGTTTTTTCTTTCCTTCTTTCTTTTCTTCTTTCTTTCTTTCTTTTTTCTTTTTCTGAGGCTGTATTTTTGTAAACACACATACAGTTCACAGAATATATAGGAAGCCACGTGAGGTGCGGTAAACAGTGGAGAAATGCACGCTCTGGCTGTTTGCGATATTGTACTATCGGAGAGATGACGATCTTCTACCTTACTTCTGTTAGAATGACTTCTGTCAAAAAACTGGGTTAAAACCAGTGTCGGGGGGGGGGGGTGTGAAGACAGCGGAGTCCTTGCGCCCTGTTGGTGGGAATGTAAAATGGCACAGCAGGGGAAAGCAATGGTATGGCGGTTCCTCAAAAAATTAAGGATCAAGTTATCATATGACCCGGCGAGCCCACTTTTGGGTACACATGTAAAGAAACGGAAAGCAAGGGCTGGAAGAGATATTTGCAGTCCTGGGTTCACGGCATTATTGACAATAGCCACAAGGTGGAAACCACCCAGGGTCCACAGACAGGCGTGTGGATACGTAACAGGTGCCGAAGACACACAGTGGAAATCGCAACAATGGACGAACCTCGAGGACGTGATGCTAAGTGAAGTCAGTGTTGTAAGAGGACAAACACTGCATGATTCTACTTAAAGGAAGGACCTAGAGGAGTCAAATTCATAGAGACAGAAAACGGTGGGTACAGGGCTTTGTAGGATGAAGGGCTCTGGGGATCGAGGTGGCGATAGCTGCCCAAGGTGACGGTATTGAATGATGCCACTGACCTGTACACCGAAGAATGGTTAAGATGGAATATGTGTTCTGTGTATTTTACCATCTTCAAAAAAAAAAAAAAAGCAAGCAACATGGCATCAGCCACTTTCTATAAATTCCCTTCCCCCCCATTGGAAGCTCTCCATCTGCTGGAGGGAAGGTAGACTCATCAGTTGCTGCAGGAGGGGGCCACTGGGGTGGCTCAGTGGGTTAAGCATCTGCCTTTGGCTCAGGTCCTGATCCTGGGGTCCTGGGATTGAGCCCCGCATTGGGCTCCCTGCTCAGCGAGGAGCCTGCTTCTCCCTCTGCCTGCCACTCCCCCTGCTTGCGCACTCTCTCTCTCTGAGACAAATAAATAAAATCTTAAAAAAGAATTTTAAAAATTTGCTGTGGTAGGAAGTGACCAATGAGATCAGCTCCAAGTTCCAGCTACCAGTTCTCCAACAGGGGAGAGGAAAGTTCCCCTGGGACTCAGGAGACGAGGTAGGTGAATCCCGGAGCAACAGAGCAAAGGGAGGAGCCAGTGGGAGCACAATCCAGGTGAGTAGGGAATGAGAACAGCAGATGGACAGGCAGTTACTGCCCGTTACTGCCTCCAGGCCCCGGTCTTTCTGTGCCCTTCCCCACAGAGACTGAGCAGGGTAAGAATCCTTATCTAGCCCAGCTCATCTCTCAAAATGCGGGGGTTCACTCATAAGAGAAACACTAATGTGAGGCGCCTGGGTGGCTCAGTCGGTTAGGTGTCTGCCTCTGGCTCAGGTCATGATCCCAGGGTCCTGGGATCGAGCCCCGAATCGGGCTCTCTGCTCAGCAGGAAGTCTGCTTCTCCCTCTCCCACTCCCTCTGCTTGTATTCCCTCTCTTGCTGTCTCTGTCAAATAAATAAATAAATAAATAAATAAATCAAATCTTTTTTTTTTAAAGAGAGAAACAAATGAAAATGACATGGGCGCTGGGTTTAAGGGAAGATCCAGTGGGTGGACAAGGCGCGCCGGGCAGCGCTGTCCAGTGCTGATAACCTGTGGTGGGCAATCCCGAGTCGCCCGTCAGAGGGACAGATGTATGTGCCCTTTGGTTCAGCCGACGTACCCACACGTCTGTGAAATAATGAAAATAACGGGACAATCATAGCAGTCTTGTTTAATAATGATAAGCAAGAGGGATGCCTAGGTGGCTCAGTTGGTTAAACTACTGCCTTCGGCTCAGGTCATGATCCCAGCGTCCTGGGATCGAGTCCCACATTGGGCTCCTTGCTTGGCAGGGAGCCTGCTTCCCCCTCTGCCTCTGCCTGCCACTCTGCCTGTGCTTGCTCTCGCTTCTCTCTCTATGACAAATAAATAAATAAATAAATAATGATAAACAAGAAGACGACATGGGCTCTGATAGGTCTTTTCTAAGGGACAGCCTGGGACCGGCAGGTGCCAGGAAAAGGGACAAGAGTCATCTGGCTGTATGGGTGTTGGTGTGTCTGCTGGACCAGTCTTGTTCCACGACCCTCAGATCCCACCTGAGAAGCGACTGCCACGTGCTGGACTGTTCTAGCCAGAAAGGAGCCAGCTGGTAAGGGCGTTGTGTGCCCAGCCCGGATAAGCAGGTCATTTTTGTCCTTCATTCTTTTCCTGCTACTACCCCCCTCCCCACCACGGCGCTGTGCTGACTTGGGCTGTTCTGTAGCTCAGTCTTCGAGGGGATGTGGAAACCCTCGAAGGGTTTGAGAGGTTTTCAAATCTCTCCAGTGTGGCCCTGTTGAGTTCTTGGGGAGGGGCGAAGGTGTCAGCTCTCCACTGTGGAACTCTCGCTTCTCTTTCCCTTAAAACAGAGTATATTGAAATATATGCACCGCCCCCCCTCCCCGAAAGGGGCTCCCACAACATCAGGAGGGAAGAAACACGGGTGGTCAAGAAGAGGGAGGAAGGGTCCTCAAGGCATCGTCCTGGAAGCATCTCCATGGGACCCTGGTCCCCACCTGCGCATGAGGAATGAATATAATGTGAAGATTCCTGGTCCCTACCCAGAACCCACCGGGTCAGAATGTCTAGGGGCTCATGTTTAAGGAGCACTCTGATACAGATGGAAAGTTCTACAATCATTGGCCTTGTAGTATTTCTTTGTTCTGGAAGAACTGAGCCCCTTTCTCAGTGGGGTTTAAATAACAGCCATATCTAACTCTACAAATTACAGTTCACAAACCACAACTGATCATACCAGTTAAAATTCACAAGATTTATGTCTTAGATGAGCAAGGCTGGGGCTTTGGGCTTTGGAAAATGGGAGGGGGAGATTCTGAACAGAGCTCTTCTTTAAAAAAAATTAAATTTACTTATTTGAGAGAGAGGGAGAGAGAGAGAGAGAGCAAAACAGGCACAAATGGGGATGAGAGGGAGAAGCAGGCTCCCCACTGAGCAGGGAGCCCCTCGCGGGGCTCGATCCCAGAACGCTGAGATTGTGACCTCAGCTAAAGGCAGATGCTTATCTGACTGAGCCACCCAGGCGCCCCAGAACAGAGGTCCTGATTGCGAGTCTACAAAAGACAGCCAGAATGGTCATTTTAAAATCAAAATGCATGTCTCCTCCCTTGCTCAAAATTCCTCAATTTCTTCCCATGCCCTTCAGATATGGTGGCCGAAGGAGGCCTCCTCATCTTTTAATTTCTCTCCCTTCCCACTCATCTGGACACATTCATTTTTCTCTCAGGCCCTTGGGCTCATAATATGCTCTTCCACCCCAGGACCTTTGCACATACCATTCCCCCTTCCCCTTGTCTTATTAAATCTTCCTTATCCTCCATATTCCTTTCCTTTAGAGATCCAACATGAAGAGAACCACACATGTCTTTGTGGGATTCTTTGACTTAATGTGTCTCTCCTGGCAGCTTTCTGACTACAGGGACCATGACTTATTCTACCGTCACTTTATCCCCAGGCTTGCCTCCGTGCTGAGGTTCCAGGTAAATATTTGTGGAAGGAATGAGTGATAAAAACAGAAAGCTAGCCTGGTGAAAACGGGCTTCCATTTGCCGAGAGTGAAGCAAATTCCTTACAGGATAGAGAAAGAAGTCTGCAGGGCAAAACCCTGCAAAATCAATATGGACTTTTTCCCTGAGCCCAATGATTACGAGGGACTTTTATTTTCTTCCTTATATTGTGCTTTCTCCCAATTTTTTAAAAGAAGCATGTGATGACCTTCCATTATCGGAAAAAGTAAACGGTCTCAAAATATGATGACATCAACAATCAGCACGATACATCCGCCTCGCCAGTGAGTCTGAATCTCCGGAAATAAGACTGTCTCTTCTTTAGGATTTACTCAGGTAAATGAAATAATCCTTTTTCTTTGCTAGACATAACCTCTGGGTAACTTTGAAGATGACTTTTTATTAATATGTATTTCTGAACTTTATTTAGTGAAATGACCTCCCGGGGTACAAATAACATAAACTATAAATTGGCTGTTGAATTAGTCCTCAGCGTGCCTCGTGGCTAATCAAGGGTGATTCCTCTCATCAGAAAAGCCCAAGGAAGTCAGCAGAGAAGCAATTTTCACCTTGTCTTATTTTACAGAACTAGAAAATGTTGACACATCCACAAGTTTCAATTTTTCAAAATGGGCCTGCGTCCCTGCAATCCTTTTTAAACAAATCTCTACTCCCAAATCCATTTAAGCTTTGGGAAGAGGATTTGTCTAAGAGAAGACAGAAGCGCCCATCAAAAGTCTGTTCACAAAACATTTGGCAATTCATGTGTCATCCGTTCTCTAGGGAGCCAATGTGAGCTTGTGCTTCTGGAAATGCAGCCGATTGCTTCATAAATCAATGTGACTATGGCTGGCGGGGGTGACTTACTTCTTAAACCAAGTCTGAGGAGCAGTAGGCAGTCAATTATTTTTGTACAGTGAATGCAACTCGATTTCCGTCTATATAAAAATTGTCCTCATCAGTACCTTTTTTCCATACAGCTTGTTAATGTCAGTGGTTCCCCATTTTAATCCTGTGTGCATTTAAGGAATCTTCTCAATCTCCATTTCATGAGCCCATGTTAACAATCATGGTGTCATTTACTTAGAATCATGTGCCAGACACTTTATGTACATTTCTCACTTAAGCCTTACAACAACCTCTGAGGTCAGTGGCTTAGAGACAGGGAACATGAGCTCAGAGAAATCAAGGAATTTGCATGGAGTCACACAGCCAGCCCATGACCTAATGAAATTCAAACCCAGGTCTGTCCATCTCTGAAGCCTACAGTTTTCTAACGCCATACTTAAGTTTGAAACACAGATCTCTGTTTCTACTTTGGCCAGCCATGAAAGAAGACTACCTAAAATCCGTCCCTAGCTGTGATAAAGAAGAATATGCAATTCTTTTTCTTTTCTCCCACTTTGTGCACTGAACAGATATTTCTGTGTCCTTCCTTGTAGGGAGGCCACATCATGGATAAGAACCTCAAGGGCCGGTCCACTGGGTTATTTTTGAATTTGAGAGTTTCTGATATACTCAGAAAATTAGGAATAAGCAATTAATATAGGTTTATATTGCTTTGATCACTGCAGAGCACTGGATGTTCTGGCTAGTGCATTAAAACAAGAAAAAGGAAATTAAGGGTATTAAGATCTTTTCTGGAGCACCTGGGTGGCTCTGTGGGTTAAGCCTCTGCCTTTGGCTCAGGTCATGATCTCAGGGTCCTGGGATTGAGCCCCGAGTTGGGCTCTCTGCTCAGCAGGGAGTCTACTTCCTCCTCTCTCTGCCTGCCTTTCTGCCTACTTGTGATCTCTGTCTGTCAAATAAATGAATAAAATCTTAAGAAAAAAAGATCTCCTTTTCTGAAAGGAGAAATGCAAGTTTTTATTTGTAGATGGCATGATTGTTTATGTGTAAAATCCTAATAAACCTATAAAAGCTTTCTAGGGGCACCTGGGTGGCTAGGTCAGTTAAGCACCTGCCTCTGGCTCAGATCATGATCCTAGGGTCCTGGTACTGAGCCCCACATCAGGCTCCCTGCTGGGGGAGGGCCTGCTTCTCCCTCCTTCTCCCTCCACTGATCCCCTTGTTTGTGTACTCTAAGCTCTCTCTCTCTCTGTCAAATGAATGAATAAAATCTTAAAAATAAAACAAAAAACAAATCCTAGAAAGTTTAGTTATGGTTGCAAGGTAGCACAAAAGCATACAAAATTCAACTGTATTTCTAGATACTGTCAATGAATATGTGGACACCATATTAAAAATATAATACCATTTACAATCATTAAAAAAGATGAATACTTAAGTGTATATCTAACAAAACGTGCACAGAGCTGGTATGCTAAAACTACAGAACATTTATGAAAGAATTCAAAGACACCCCTAAACAGAAAGAGAGACATACCATGTTCATGGATTGGAAAACAACAGAGTAAAGATATCAGTTCTTCTCATACTGATATATTGGCTTAAATATAATTCCTGTCAAAATTCCAACAAGATATTTTGTATATATAGACAGGCTTATACTAAAATTCACGTGGAAAAGCAAAAGAATTAAAATAGGTAAAAAGAAAAAAAAATTTTAAAGAAGGATAAAATGAAAGGAATCACTCTATTTGTGTGAAGACTTACATAACTACTGCCATCAAGACTGTGTTGTATAGGTAGGGGGACAGACACATGGATCAATGAAACATACAGGAAACTCAGAAATAGCTCCCACACAAGTATGCCTAAATATTTTTGACAAAGCTCCAAAAGCAATCAATGGAAAAAGGACAGTCTTTTCAATCAATGGTGCTGGGACACCTACACATCCACATGCAATAAAAAAGAACCTTGACCTAAATCTCATGTCATATATAAAAATGAACTCAAAATGGTTCATGGATTTAAACACAAAACCTAGAAAACTTTTAGAAGAAAACATACGAGAAACCCCTTGGATCAAGACTCGGCGATGTATTCTTGGATAGGACATGAAAAGCATGATTCACGAAAGAAAAAAATGATCAGCTGAAGCTAATCAAAATCTAAAACTTCTGCCCTGTGAAATATTCTGTTAAGAGAATGAAAAGATAGGGACGCCTGGGTGGCTCAGTTGGTTGGACGACTGCCTTCGGCTCAGGTCATGATCCCGGAGTCCCGGGATCGAGTCCCGCATCGGGCTCCCAGCTGCATGGGGAGTCTGCTTCTCCCTCTGACCTTCTCCTCGCTCATGCTCTCTCTCACTGTCTCTCTCTCAAATAAATAAATAAAATCTTTAAAAAAAAAAAAAAAAAAAAGAGAATGAAAAGATAAACAATTGGCCAGGAGGAATGATCTGCAAGCTCTGTATGTGAGAAGGGACACATATCTAAAATATTTTTTAAAAAACTCTCAAAACTCTGTAGTGAAAAACCAAACAATGTGATTAGAAAATGGGCAAAAGACATGAAGAGGATGTGCACACGGCCAAGAAGCCCATGAAAAGATATCTATGGGGGGAATGCAAATGAAGACCATGGGGAGGCATCATGACACACCAGAACAGCTAAAATAAAAAACCAGTGATAATACCAGTTGCTGGTGAAGATGTAGAGAAACCGTGTCCCATACATTTGCTGGTGGGGATGTCAAATGGTACAGCTACCCTGGACAACAGGCTGGCATGTTTCTTTAGAAACCATACACTTCCCCTCTGATCCAGCAATCACACTCCTGAACATTTATCCCAGAGGAATAAAAACTTGCATTTACACAAAAACCTGAGCTCAAATGTTCATAAGTAGATTTATCTGTTAGAACCTCAGGTTAGAAACAATCAAAATGTCCTTTAATATGTGAATGGCTAAGCAAACAATGTTACATCTACACCATGGAAATATTACTCCACAACGAAAAAGAAACAGGCCAAAAACCTAAATGGATCTCAAGGACATTATGTTGAGTGAGAAAAAAAAAAAAATCAACCTCAAAAGGTCACATGTGGTATAATACCATTTGTATAACATTATCAAAATGTGATACAAGTCACAACAGTTTCCAAACGCCTCTAGAAAGGGCGAGAGGCCATTGCTCAAGCTGAGTACTTCAGGTGGCCCTTGGTGAAGGTCAAAGCAAAGCATCAGCTCCATGGCCCCATTTGGCTGGGGGGAGGGGATGTCAGGTAGGGCATCTGTACTCATGATCAGCAAAGGACAGAGGGTACATCACCCCTAATCTCATACTCATTTTCACTACACATGCTGGGGAGACCCAGTACATTCCGCAGGTGGTTATAGGTCTCACGTGGAGGGAAGATGTGGCTGTGAGCCAAAGGGTGGGCTTTTAAAGAGACTCAAGTCCACAGAACAGCAGGGGTGTGGAGGGGGGTGAGATGGGGAGATTGGGCGGGACCAGTTCTTACCTCTAAAACAAGGTCTGAGTCTTCATGCCTTCCAACAGTAGTACTTTTATTCAGGACAAAAAAGCCTTCTGCGCTCTTTAGGTAGGCTTTCATACTCTCTGCTTTCCCTAGAGGTTTGCAGAAAAAAACGTTGTTAGGAAAATGCGATCTTCTGATGGTTCAGTGTCACATTTAGAACGGATGAAATGCACCGTCACGTTTAAAGGAGAAATCAGCAGAGGAGAAATCAGCAGTGGATAGATGGACTTTACAGTGTGGTCACAATTTCTGCAGATTTTTAAGACTATCTTTTTGAACAGTGACATCTAGCGAAGATGAGGTTGGTCCGGATCATCACAGAGAAGACATTTTTTACAGAAGTCAGAGCCCAAACTGCCAGTAGCTGAAACACCCCAACGATGACCCTGAATTCCATGGATAATTGCTGTCTGCCTCCCATGAAGCTCAGGACAAGGTTAGTTCTCTGACACAGAAACTATTCTGAAACTTTGGGTGTGTTACTTCTTCTTTCTCTATGCCTCAGTTTTCTCATCTGTAAAATGGGGTTAATGATACTCTGCACCCCAAATGGTTCTGTGAGGATGGAATACAATCGTAAATGAAGCATTTAGAGTGGTGGCCGCTATGCAATGACCACACATTTGTCCCATTATTATTATTATTGTTGTTATTATTATAATAATTATTATGAATTTGGGGCTTATCAAACTCGGACCCAAGAAGTCGAAGCCTTCTACAGAGCTTCTGAAACTGCTGAGTCAATCATTGAGGGAATGGGCTTTAAAGGACACTTTCTTTGTAAATCACTCCATTTCTTCATATAATTAAGGGAAAAAGGGCAACCTTGAAAGGCAAACTATCAAGACTCAAGCTGGGACATACGTTCAGGACTCTGCCCATTGTTTCCCCCAACATTTTTTTTATGACAATGTCAGATACACAGGAAAAGTCAAAAGAAGTAGTTGGTGAACTCCTTTATACCCACCACCTAGATCCTACAATTGACATTTTGTTCGGTTTGCTATATCACACATCCCTCCATCTACCCACGCATCCATCCATTTTGTAGTTTGATGCATTCCAAAGTAAGTTCTATACTGGTTTTTTAAAATATAAAAATCTCAGGGACTTCAGTAGGTTCCAAAGTGTTGATAATTCATATGATGCTTGACTTCTGCTTTGAGGTATCTGTCCAGTTACACAGCAGAACATCCTCCATCTCAACACCATGTCCAAGAGCAGAAGCCTCTCTCTTTTCCTTTCAACAGAAAGGTCACTGAAATGTGAAGCTGTTGGAGTGGATAAAAACAAAGCTCATCTAGTTGTGGTCATAGAGGGTCTCGGGTCTGATTCTGCTTTTCTTTTTCTTTTCTTTTTTTTTTTTTTTTTGAAGATTTTATTTATTTATTTGAGAGGAGGACACAGCAAGAAAGGGAACACAAGCAAGGGGAGTGGGAGAGGCAGACACAGGCTTCCCACTGAGCAGGGAGCCCAATGTGGGGCTCGATCCCAGGACCCTGGAAACATGATCTGAGCTGAAGGCAGATGCTTAACTACTGAGCCACCCAGGCATCCTGGTTCTGCTTTTCATCCACATCCTCATCATCAGTGACTGAATCCCTCCTCAGTACCAGGCACTATGGTATTTTATACACATCGTTTCTTTTCCTCCTTGGAACAACCCTGTGAGGTAAGTATTGGTACTGTCCCACTTTACAGATGGCAAACTGAGACTCAGAGAGGTTAAGGACACATAGTAGCAAGTGTCAGGGAGACAGCTCTGAGCCTTTGCATGAAACTACTACACAACTGGCCCGCAGCTCAACCTCCCACGTGTTCACTGCTGCTGGGTGGGGCAGAGTAGGCTGGTGGTGGCTGGGGGGGTGGGGGTGGGGGGGAGGGACGGGGGAGGGGTGCATTGCACTGTCTCTTGACTCTTGGGACTTGTAAGAAAGTCCTTGACACCTGCATTCCATCCTCTGAAAGGAAGAAAAGACCCAACCTGGGGGTAAGAGAAATAAAAATAAGCCAGATAGTGTATTTTATACTTGTAAACTCTGAGAGCTATGGATACCTCACACGTATGTTTTCCTATAATGTGAAATACATTTTATTAAGTTCAGTGTCATTCACAGAAAGGGAGAGACGTTTCCTCTTCCCAAAGAACCATGCTCTATTGCTGTTAAATCACTTCAGTTACTCACTTCAATGGCAGAGGACCATGTTATCAAGCAACACATTCAAGCCTGATTAATCTGGAATGCAAACTTGGGAGAAATGTCTCTTCTGCAGGAAAAGCACAGGAAATGCCACTAAAAGAAACCCCAGAACTTGGATCGTGTGTATACTTGATTTTTAGCTCTCCCCCAAGATGTTCCCAAGGCTGATGACTTCTCTTTGCTCAGATGTCCCCCTGTGTGGCAACCGCCCGACCCCCCCTAGCTAAAGGCACCCTTGAGTCACTATTGGCCTATGCCACTTGCTGTGTTTCCTTCCTCGTGCTTATCAATCTCTGACATTTTCTGGTTCCTTTATTTAGTTGTGTTTGCTGTTGGTTTTCTTTTCACTGAGATATATATTCCAGGAGAGCCAGAACTGTATTGTTTCTATTAAGAGATAATTCCTCATGGTTGCCTTGTGTGGTTGCCATTATGGAGCAAAAGCATTGATGAATTTTGTCCTGTGTCTTCTGCAAGGATCTGTGAGCTGGCCAGGCTAACTTCCTAGCTTGCAAGCAAGATAAAAGCTCAGACTCTTGGGACACCTGGGTGGCTCGGTGGGTTAAAGCCTCTGCCTTTGGCTCAGGTTGTGATCTTGGGGTCCTGGGGTCGAGCCCCGCATTGGGCTCTCTGCTCGGTGGAGAGACTACTTCCCCCTCACTCTCTGCCTGTGATTCTCTCTGTCAAATAAATAAATAAATAATCTTTTAAAAAAAAACAAAAACAGCTCAGACCCTTTGCGGTTCCTCACAGCTTTGTTCATCACCCCATCTCCAGCACCTGGAGCCTTGTCTGACATGTAGTAGATGCTCAGTAAACATTCGCTGCATGAATGAAAATGCAAATGACCCGGCAAAGCAAATCTGTGCAGCCAGCTGGCTACGAATCTTCCCATTCAGTGTCTACCCTGGATATCCTTTCTGGAAACCCTAAATGCTACCTGGGGTTTTTGGGTTGGACAGTATCTCTCCATCTTAATCTTGCCCTGCGCAGTCCACATCCTTGCCTGAAAGTAATTTGAATGTGTTAAGCTCTGGAAATTGGCTTTTACTGCCCTGAAGCACCAGGCCTAGTCAGAGCAAATCACCTGCCTACCCCCTGAGCACTCTGAAAGCTCAGAATTGGACTAGAGAAGTAGTATGTCTTTTCTGGGCTACAGGTCTTCAGTGGCCGGGGAGCTGCAAAGTTTCCTCAAGGAAGGGAATCAAGTCAAGGGATCTCTGACCATTGGGTGGGTGTTGTCCCTAAACCAAGGGAACCAGAGGGTACCTCTCCTAATCTCAGCTGTGTACACCAGTGGATATCTAAGAGCCGCATGTTTGGTGCCCAGGACGGTCCTGAAGCTCCTACACAAGCTACTTCTGGAGGCGGGGCAGGAGTCTGCATTTTCGGGAGGACGCGCTGGTGTTGGAGCATCTCCTCTGGGGTGCTCCTGGAGACCCGAGCCGGGATCGGAGAGGAGCTCCCAGGTGCCGCGCCTCCCCTCCAAGCTCTTGACCTCGCAGGGCCGACCTGGTCCGGTCCCAGGTGTCCGCCCGCTACCTCCTTCCGTGCCGCACTCACCTGGCCGGAGGGAGAAGCCCACGCTCAGTCCCTCGCCGAAACCCCGGCGGGATCGGGAGGAGCCCGGCCAGCTCCCGGGCGAGGCCGCCTGGCCGCGCTCCCGCGGAGTCTCCAGCCGCGGGCCGGCACCCCGCGCGCCCGCCAGGCCTGTGTACGCGCGTCGTCATGGCAACGCCGCCGGGCCGGGGAGGGGCGTGGCCTGCGCGGCGTGGCGGGGAGAGGGGCGGGGGCGGACGCGGTGGGGAGGAGGACGGGGGGCGGGGCGGTGCGCCAGACACGCCCCCGAGGATCCCAGCCCTCTGCCGCGCCCTGCAGCATCCCCCCACCGCCCCGCCGCCTGTCGCTTAGGGATGCCCAGGCCCATTTCACAGATGCGGAAACGGAGGCTTAGAGGTCCCAGAAATAGCCGGCGGTTGTCCAGCAAGGAAGGAGCAGACTCGAGAGTCCTTCCTTCCGACTCTCCTTTGCTCTAGGCTGCGTGCGTGGAGGAGGTGGGGGGGCGGGGAAGGGGATGGAGCTGAACCAGGAGAAGCTTAGAGGTTAGAACCCCCTGCCCCACCGGGATCGCTACCCCTCTGAGTTGCAGCAAATAGAGTAAGCTGGGATGGGGTCGGGGGACCAGCACTTCTGGGGGTGGGGCCGGGAGAGGATGGGGTGGAAGAGTTTTGAAAGAATGAGGGTTTTTTTATGTGCTGGGTAAAGGACCCCCCCCCCCCATTCTTGTTCTTCCTTGTCAAAACTGACGTTTATCCGGCCATTTGTGTTTTGGTTTTTGGTTTCCCCTATCTCTACAAACATCTGAGTCCCCAGAGTTGACCCGCATTGGTCTTGTCCTTTCTGCCTCAGGGCCTTTGCACCTACCATTTCCGGTCCCTACAAAGCAGTTCTACCAGGGATCTCCTTTGCCTCCATAAGATTTTTACTTGAATACTGCCCTATTTCAAATTCTTTTAAAAAATCCAGTATGCAAGGAAGAGCAACAAGAACAACCAAACAAAACAAAACAAAAATCTCCGCGCTTTCTCGCTCTTCTCATTTGATCGCTTATTCTCTAACATCCAATTTGATATATCTCATTCATCTGTCTCCCTGCCCCACCCTCCAGAGAAACTAAGCTCCAGGAGGGCAGGGAGTTTCTTTTTTGTTTAGTTCACTGCTGGATCAAGTACCTAGAACAGTGCCTGAGTGAATGAGTTGGGGGAAGCGGGGAGCCCCTGACACTCACCCACAGCCTGGCTTCCTACCTTCTTGGGCTGCTGTGCTGATCTGTCCTGATCCCAGGACATGTTTTCTCTAGCCAGCTGCCCAGACCTGGACCTCCCCCTCCACACCCAATTTAGCCCCCTTCTTGTCCCCAGCATGAGTGGGGACAAGAGGATGCAAACTTGCTTACTGCCAGGCAGACCCTAATGGAAGCCAGGCTGGCCATGAGCCGGAGCAGCCCGTGGCCCCAGACAATTTTTGAGAGGTCCTATGTGGCCTGTAGCCCATCCCACTAAAGAATATGAAACTGAGAGCAAAGCTGGCATTCAGACCCATAGAGCAGAAACTCCTAAATCTTGATTGGACTCCCCTCCCCCCAAATGCCACACTGTTATCTCCAAGGGTGTGTACAATCCCTGAAACACAATAACATGTAATCCATCTGAATTTCAAAAACAGAAAATAAAACACCCTAATAACATATGGCTGTATGATTTCTTGGACTGAGAGAGAGGGCTGTAACTTGCAAATAAACCATGATGGGGTGTGAAAAATATTGCCCCTGAAGGAAAAAATACAGGTTTCTAGATTATATGGGCTCCTTGGTGATACTTGTCATCAGTGTTCTCAGCTGTGGGTGGCTATGAAAGCCTTGTTGTGCCGTGACTCCCGTCAGAAGTGCTTGTGTGTGAAGGACCTGGGTTCGAGTCCCGACTCTCTTGTTCCCAGAGACGCCTTGCCTGAAGAAAGTAGGGAAAGGGGCCAGGCCAAGAGAGGGCAGCTGGGGCCTGCCAGCAAACTCAGAGGTGCACACGCTGGGCTTCCTTCCTGGGTGAGGGGCTCTGCCCCTCTAGAACTTTATTCTGTGTCAGCCGCCTTCCCTGGGCTGACCTTGATTGGGGAGAATGCACCCCCTGCCCCCCCTTCCCACCCTTCCCAGAGCTGCCTGTTCCTCCCAGTGCCTTTGCATCCCAAATTGAAATGAAGGTCGGGAGGCTTTCCCAGCCTCTCTGGGGTGAGGGAGAGGCAGAGAAAGAACAGGGACAGGAGCATGGGAGAGCCGGCAGGGAGCAGCCAAGCTGCTGAGTAGGATGACGAGGGGAGAGCAGACGGGCCAGCCCACTGGAGGCTCCAAGGCCACGATAACCTGGCCTTCTCAAACGGACTCTGGTTGCTGGTTCAACGCCTTCATTTCTCCTGCAAGTCAGTCTCCAGAGTCAGGCCCCTTGGTTCCTCCAGCTTTGCCACGGGAGCGGGTGTGTGCGCCCTTTGCACACGGCTGAGTGCACAGATCCCACCGTGGGTGTGTTCTTCCCATTTCTACTGTCCTCACTTCTGCCACCCTGTCGGGTGGCGATGGCGAGGCGGGGATGCTGAGGATTCCGGGGCCGGTAAGTGTAAACGACGCAACTGTGCCCAGCACAACAGACCCGCTCTGTGAGTGTTTGCAATGACCAGTGTCCCTTTCCTTTGCTTGTTTTGGTTTCTGGATGGTATGGGAGGGCAGCCCAAGGTCACAGACACCCTGGGGAGGACTTTGATTTTTCTCAAGACTCAGTCTCAACCCAGAGCAAAGGTGACCTCTGACCAGTGGCACGTGATCTTCCCCTTTGCCACCCTGGGACCTTTCTGGGTGTGGGTGTCAGAGACGGGCTGAGCTCCCTTCCCTTATGTCCCACGCAGGGCTTCCTGAGAACCCACCTGGTCTCTCTGGGGTGGGACCTGCTGGGCAACTCCATAAATTCTACTTTCAGGCTACTGGACAAACAAACCTCTGCTGGTTTTTTTTTTTTTTTTTTTTTGCAAGTAACAATGAACCTTTATGAATGTGGTTTGCAAGACCAGGTAATACATGCCTACACGTGTGAAGTACCAGCTACTATAGCATGCACAGTTTTAGCCAGTTCTTAGCCTAACCCATTTTACAGAAATGGGCACGGAAGAGTCAGGTGACAAAGTTGTGAACCTTGTAACAGGTCGGACTGGGATTCAACTCCAGAATGCTGCATCTTTGGCAAACTGTTATCAAAAAAAAATAACACATTTTGAAATACTGAAAAGTGCACCAGTCATAAGCGTACACTTGAAGAATCCTTTCAAAGTGCTCGCTTTCACCTAACCAGAGCCCAGATCCACAAGCAGATTGCCAGCCCCCCGCCCAGCCCCAGAAGCCTCCCTGTGCTCCCTTCTAGTCATTTCCTGCCCACCACCCTGACCTCCAATATCGTAGATTAGTTCTGCTTGGTTTTTGAGCTTCGTTTAAGTGGAAATACACAGATTCCATTTTCTGTCGGGCTTTTCTCACTTTCCTAGTGTTTGTGGGATTCGTCCTTGTTGGGTGATGTCACTGGCTCATTCATTCTCACTGTTCTACTGCATTCCACGGTGGTAGTTATCTAGCCTTTCATAACAAATTACGACAGAACAACACACCCTTATCATGTCATAATTTCTGTGGGTCAGGAATCCGACCACTGCTGGGGGTGGGCAGATTTCTGCTCAGGGGGTCTCACGGCCTGCACCAAAGGGTTGACCGAGGCCAGGGGTCTCATCTGAGACTCAGACGGGGAAGAATGCACTTTCAAGTTCAGGTGGTTGTTGGAAAGATTCAGGTCCTCGAGGATAGTTAACTGAGGTCCTGAGAGCCTCACCACCTTCTTGCCTGTTAGCTGGAGGCCCCCACTCTCTGTTGGCTGGATGGACTTCTCCCTAAGGTGGCTTGGTTCATGAAAGCCAGTGAGAGGCAATGGAGGGAGAGTCCTAGTGAGATGGGTGTTGCATCTCATGTAATGTAACCACAGAAATGACATTCCATCACCTTTGCAGCCTTGCGCTAGTTGGAAATAAGGTACAGGTCCCACCTACGCTCAAGGGGAAGGGATAACCCAGAGGTGTGAACACCGGTGATAATTGGGGGTCATTGTATCTGTCTTTGGGGGATAGTCCTCCTGGGTATACACCTAGGAGTAGAACGGCCGGGCCACGGAGAACTCAGATGCCCAACTGTAGAAGATTCTGCCAAACATTTCTCCAAAGGGCTGGTACCATCTACAATCCTTGAGCGGTTGGGAATGTTCCATCCAGATCACCTGATTTTCAATACTATCCTCCCCTCCTTACAAAGGAGGGGTCCTGGGGGTTCCTCAGGACAGGAGGTCCTCAACTTGGCCCCAGATCAGAATCACCAAATTTGGGGGCCACATCTCCAGACTCATCGTTTGAGAGCGGGAATAGGAACTGAACGGCACACTCCATGAGGCAGGGATCCTAGTCCTCACTGAGCCATCCTTGGTGCCTACAGCAGGCCCTGTAAGTGGCTGGCACTCAGTAACATTTTTTAAAAAGATTTTATTTATTTATTTTAGAGAGAGAGAGAGAGAATGAGAGAGTGTGTGCCATGCAAGCAGAGGGGCAAAAAGGGGGAGAGAATCTCAAGCAGGCTTCGTACTGAGCGCAGAGCCAGACATGGGGCTTGATCTCATGACCCTGAGAAACCAAGAGTCAGAGGTTTAATCGACTGCGCCACCCAGGCGCCTCTACATTTCTTTTTTTAATTAAATGAGCAAGTTCAGGCTCTGCGGTTCACACTGATAGGCCTCAGAGAGGGTGTGAAACTCCTGAAATCAGGAGGAAACTTGGATGTATCGAAGCCCTGTGTGTTTTTCAGGGAAGAGGGCCCAGAGCCTTAACTAAAGCCTTCTCTGGCAAAGGCTGAGAGTCACTGTGATTGGATCCAGTCTGGCTCGGTTATCTGATCACTGTAGGACACAGCTGCTCCTGGGGAAGGACAGAGCTTAGAAAAGAGGAGAGGGAGTGTGCTTGCTCGGACGGGGCGCGAAGGGACATTTTATGGCATTTGGACTTCTGACCCAGGGTGACTTTGGGTCTGGCTGGCCTAGCAACTCCCTGGTCTTGTGGGGCCCTCCCCGTGTCTGCTTGTTGAACAGCCACTTCCAGAAGCCTCGATTTCCTTCTGCAGGAGCCGAGACGAGCCGCACCTTCTCAGAAAGCTTCTCGGTGTATCCAGTTCGAGATGACCTCATCCTTTGTCACCCTCTGTCTTGTTTTCTGGAGGTTTCCCAGCATCACGCTGCTGTCTGCATTCTTTCATCCTTTCAACAAGGGCTCCTGTTTTCTGCTTTTGGTCATTCCCGTCACATGATTTTAATCTTCCTTCCCGAGCAGATCAACCTCATGCCCCTCTAAGACATTTCTTCTCGGGTTTCCTCTGAATCATTTCGTTCGGGCCAGATACGGCCAGCTTTTCCTCCTTCCTGCCGGCACTTGACATAGACCCTCTCTTTTCCCCAGAACAACGGTCCTTTCTTTCTGGTCCCTCACTTAGGTCCTCGTCTTTCACCATGTTTTCTGACTTCTCCTGTGAATGGATTGTTTTTTGAAATTCAAGTCTCAAGGATCATCCCTTCTAATCTGGGTCTGAATTTGGATCACCGTCAAGAGACACCTGGGACAGGAATGTTGCTGGGTGGTTAGACTCCTCGGCAGGAGGGCTGAGCGCTGAAGGGGGTGTCAGAGGGACCTGGGCAGAAAGAGGGAGATACATTCTTCTGCTATGGGGTGGGACATGGGGTGGGGGCCCCTCAGAAAGGTCCTTTTAAGGAAAAGGAAGCATTTTACCCAAGTCTTGAAGGGTGGGTAGGATTCTAGGCAGTAGAGCAGGGAGAGAAGATTCTATGGAAGGAAGGGGCGGTGGGAACAGAGGCTAGAAGACCAGGAATGGGAGGGGCTAAGTATGATCCTGCAGAGTAAGAGGGAAGGCCAGGTGCTGAGACTGGAAATGGAGACCCACACCAGCCCTTACAGATGTTTGTTTGGCTCTCATAGTGTCGTAAAGCCTTGTAAGTAGTTGCTGAAGGGTTTGGTCTCCTTCTGTGGAGTGACAGAGAAACCGAATCCAACTGGAGTCAGCATGAAGCAAAGTCACTAGTTACCACAGACGAAAAGTCTAGAGGGAACAGCTGGGTGCCAGCCCAAGTGATGTCATCAAGCCCTGGCCTCTCTTCAGCTCTCTGCCATGCTTTTAGCCATGTGAGAATCCAAGCTCAGAGAGAATCCCTGTATCATGGGCACAAAAGGGCTGCCACAGCTCTGGTCCTTACATCTTCTCATGAATCCGACAGGGGACAAGGGAGAGTCTTTTCCTGAAGCTTCCCCTAAAGGCTTTACTGCTTCTTGTTTGCTCTGATTGGGGAACAGACCCATTCCTGAGCCTAGTGACTGAGGCCAAGTGACTGCTCTGCTCTGACTGGCTGAGGTTTGAGTCACACGCATCTCCCTGCCTCCAGAGACAATCCACACCGTCTCTGAGAGAGAAGGCTGAGACGGGGAGACATGTGGTCCCCAAAGGGGGATCATAACACCATGCTGTTTTAGAAGAGAGGACCCGAGTGATGAAAGCTGCAGATATCTCTCACAGTGGCTCATGTGTATAGACCATTTTAATTCACATTCAAATCTGGATTAATGCCTTTTCTTGGAAAATGGGAACCTGGGCTGTATTCTTGCATCTAGGTCAGCAGTCTGGGAGGGCTGAGGGGCTGCCCTCTAGATACGGTCTGCGCTCTCCCTGCCCACTGCACTGCTCACTTTCCTCTCTGGCAGCTGGGAGCACTTGGATTTTTATCCCCAGCATAATTTGATTCCGTAAATAAATCTGTTTCTCCTACCAGAATGGAAATGACCAAAGAACAGGGGTCAGATAGCGCTCCCCATGCTGCCATAAACTCCCGAGGACAAATGCCGACCGTTTTTGATAGTCTCATTCCTTGCTCAGGCTTAAATAACCTCTTTGGGAAAAGGTTTAGTACGTGATGATTTTAGAAGCTGCATCGGAGCATTCCAGGGTCTGAAGTCCTGATGGGTGGGTGTGCGTCTCTGGCCCACTCTGGCTCCCCCTGGCTTGTTTCTCAGATGTGGAGGGATTTGATTTTGATCTCATCTTGGATTGAACTTAACCTGCAGGAACCCTGAGGAACCCCTGAGGGGTCTGACTCCCAGGCTGCTTTCCTTTAGGAAATCTTTTTGTTGGTTTCAGCAGGAAGCCAGGAATGCTAACAACCTGTAACCACTTCCATTTACTCCCTTAGTCTGGAGTTTTCCCACTGAAGGCATGGAGAGGAATGTGAACCCCGGGCCACAGGTGGTTCCACAGCCTCAGGGTCTCCGGGTGACGGTCATCTTTATTATTACCGGGGCCATGATTAAATCTTTTTCCCTCCAGACCCACACTGAAAACAGACAGACTGCCTCCTAGCCTCCCTTTTCTGGTAGTCCAGGAACAAAAAAAATTTTTTAAAGCCCTCTCGTTACCAGGATGTATAACACCTTTGAGGGTGCGGGCTCAGTCTGGGCATCCGAGCCTCGGCAAAGGTCCAAGTCTTACCTTCCCATTTCTAGCACCTGTTAATGTCCCTGTTTGGGACAGAGTTGTTTATTATTTATTTATTTATTTATTTATGCTGTGCTTGTAGCTCGCTCTACCAGTGCCAAATGCTCTCATGTTCCTTTGGGGCTGCTTACGGTAAAAAACTATTTTTATTATGGGACTTTTGAAACATACAGAATAGTAGAGAAAGGCTACAATTCAATGAGCTTCCAGTATCCATTATCTAGCTTCATTATTTTCCTAGTCTTCTCTCGTTTTTTTGGGTTTTTTTTCTTGATTTTTTTTTTTCCTGGATTAATTTAAAGCAGATTGTGTTTTTTCAGCCAAGAATACTTCCTAACGGGAAGGGGGATTTCCACCCCCTCCTTTGCATTACCTGCCATCCTCCACCCCCACACATTATCACACTGAACAATAATTATAATAATTCTCCTGAATATCATCTTACACCAGTCCATGCTCAAATTTCCTTGATTCTCTCAAAGATATCTCTTCACAGCAGGTTTGTTAGAACAGGATGTAGATAAGATCCTCACATCCCATTTGGTTGTTGTTTCTGAAATCCCTTTTCTTCTGTAAAGGCAACCCCTCCTCCCACCCGACCCCCACCCCCATTTTCTCAGCCACTGATTTATTGGAGAAACCAAGTCCTTTGTCCTGTAGAATGTCCACATCCCGGATGTGGCTGATGGCTTCCTCATGGTTTCAGTTTACTTGTTTCAGTGAACTAACATATTCTAACATCTTCTCCGTATTTCCAGTGAACTAACAATTAGATCTCGAAGTCTGATTACACCCAAAGTCTTTTTATTGCCCAGACCACTTCGTAGGCGGTACTGTGCTCTTTCATCTACGTTACATAAATGTCTGGTTACAGTGGGTTAAGGCCTCTGCCTTCGGCTCAGGTCATGATCCCAGCGTCCTGGCATCTGGTTACATAAATGTCTGTTCATCCCATTTTTTTAAAGAATTTTTTTTTAAATTTGAGAGAGAGCACAGAGGTAGAGTGGGAGGGAGAAGCAGACTCCCTGCTGAGCAGAGAACCCCATGTGGGGCTCCATCCCAGGACCCCGAGATCATGACCTGAGCCAACGGCAGACATTTAACCGCCTGAGCCACCCAGGCACCTGAGCCACCCAGGCCCCCTGCTCACCCCATTTTTCATGAGCCAGAGATTGATCTATGGGAGCAGGTCGGATAGACTGAGCCACCCGCCACAAAGTCCCCATCAGCTTTTTCTCTCCCAGTAATTTTTTATTTTCATTTTTAATTGTGGTAAAATGCACCTAATGTAGAATGTACCATCCTAACTGTTTTTAAATGTATAGTTCAGTAGTGGTAAGAATATTACATTGCTGAGTAACTCATCTCCAAAACGTTTTTATCTTGTAAAACAGCACCTTCACACCCAATAAACCACAGCTCCCTCTACCCCCTCAACCCCTGACAACCACCCATCTATTTTCTGTTTCTATGACTCTGACTAGGTAGGTGCCTCCTAGAAGGTGGAATCATGCAGGATCTGTCTTCTTTTTATGGCCGGCTTATTCCCTGGAGCATCATGTCCTGAAGTTCATCTGGGTTATAGCAGATGTCAGAATTCTTTTCCTTCTTAATAATATTCTATTGTATGTAGGCACCACATTTTGTTTATCCGTTCATTTGTTGATGGACACTTGGGCTCATCAGCTTTTTAATTCAAAGTTGTAGCCTTTTTTTGAGTATCATTCTCTAGACCCACTCTTTCCTTTGGAGTTGCTAAGTTGTGATTTTTCTGATTGCTGTCCCTTAGGTAAGTATTAGCTAGAATTCTTTGAGGAAGAAGGCTCTTCCTTCACCAACTATTTGTTTATGTTTATCATAAAATAGGGTTTGTTCAGGAGAGGCAGAATAAAGGATTGGTTTTCTTTTTCCTTTCTATGGGTCAATATTCAAAGTAAGAAGCAACTGTCAAAGTGACTGATCGGTTTTTAAAAATAACATTAGGAATCTTTGACTCAAGGGGCGCCTGGGTGGCTCAGTGGGTTAAGGCCTCTGCCTTCGGCTCAGGTCATGATCCCAGGGTCCTGGCATCGAGCCCCCGAGTCGGGCTCTCTGCTCAGCAGGGAGCCTGCTTCCTCCTCTCTCTCTGCCTGCCTCTCTGCCTACTTGTGATCTCTGTCAAATAAATAAATAAAAATCTTAAAAAAAAATAAAACGAATGGATAAATCTTAAAAAAACAAAACAAAACAAAACAAAACAAAACCCTGTAGATGTGTTGCAGCCCATCAAAGCCATTATGTGGGTTGATGTTCACACATACAATCTCCGCTGAGATGGGCTTTGTGTCCTTCATCTTTCCAGGTGGAAACCACACAATATTTAATTATAACCGTCCATTTTTGTATCACCTTGGGGTGATACTTTAGGGAAACATCTTTGTCTTAGTTTTCCTTCTCTGTACAAGGAAGTTGGACAAGATGAGTTCTGGAACCATTCCTGCTCAAGACTCTAGTTTTTGTGGCATTTTCACGTAAGATGACTCATTCAACTCTCCCAGTCTTGTGACCCAAGGCGATGGTCAACATCCACATTTTACTAACAAGGGAACTACCACCTGAGCAATAATATTTTTTTCCAATTTCCCATCCTGCATTTTTTCCCATTAGACTTCAAGCTCCGGTTCTCAGACATATTTTGTATCTCCGGGGACTTGTGACAATATCTGGAGATCTTTTTATTGGCACACATGGGAGAGGCAACTGTCCTCTAGTTGGGAGAGGCCAGGGATGCTGCTAAACATCTTAAGGTGTGTAGGACAGCGCGCTCCCCATCCCACATCAATGTCATCCCGCCCCAAGTGTTAACCGTGCCAGAGGCGAGAAACCCTGACTTGCATATTCCTCTTAATCTAATGTTTCTTCAGCGAAAGGATGTATAAAAATGTACACATCTGAGAATTCAAGTACACACAAAATACAGTCTGTTCCTAACATATCCACAGAACTTAGCCATTTGGCGTTCTTCTACATTTCCCCTCCAGTCTTATTTCTGGCTCCTATTTTTCCCCTTGAGACTGTTCTATTATTGGCCTAAGGGAAGATTAATGGGCAATTTTTATTGCTTTCAGGCCAATGAGAAAACATTATGCCTTGATTTTTTTTTTTTTAACTTAGGAAACAAACATCAAAATCAAGTTTTATCCCATAGAGCAGTCAGCTTTTTTGGGTCCCATTCCTTTGCCATTTAGATCGATTGAATGGATGTTTTCCATAAACTTAGCATTACCTTGGAAAGTCATTAAAGTTATGGCTCACAGCTTCTCCCCTATCCCTTCTTCTGTATTGATTTAAAACAACCCACCTGGTGCTGGAGTGAATTTACCATTGGCAATTGCTAGAGTGGTGTGTCCTTGCCTATTTGAAAAGTCGACTTGTGAACTAGTACATTGAATCTGATTTTTTAAAAGGCAACTAATATGTCAGAAACAAAAAAAAGCAGCTTTTTATTTTATTTTATTGGTTCAATTTTTCAAGTTGAAGTAAGGCAGATGTATTTATTCGCTTGCTTATATTAAGTATTCACACACTTTCTCTTATAAACACGTATTTTACAGATTGTCTAGCTGCTATCACACTGTTACATCATCTTTCCCTCTTTTGTGTTTTGTTAAAGTAGGTGCTAATAATTTTTCTTGGCTGGACACAACTGCCAAGATGATTTCTTAAAATAAGACATCTTGGGGTCCCTGGGTGGCTCAGTTGGTTAAGCACCTGCCTCTGGCTCAGATCATGATCCCAGGGACCTGGGATCAAGTTTCGCACTGGGTTCCTTGCTCAGCGGGGAGCCTGCTTCTCTCTCTGCTTCTGCCTGCCACTTTGCCTACTTGTGTTCTCCTCTTCTCTCTCTGACAAATAAATAAAATCTTAAAAAAAAGATATAAAATAAGACATCTTGTGGGACGCCTGGGTGGCTCAGTTGGTTAAGCAGCTGCCTTCGGCTCAGGTCATGATCCCAGCATCCTGGGATCGAGTCCCACATCGGGATCCTTGCTCTGCAGGGAGCCTGCTTCTCCCTCTGACTCTGCCTTCCACTCTGTCTGCCTGTGCTCGCTCTCGCTCGCTCTCTCTCTGACAAATAAATAAATAAAATTAAAAAAAAAATAAGACATCTTGAGGAAAAATAGTAAGAACATTCAAGCTCCCAGGTCAGTGGGGATCCTGTTTCTCCCTCTCCCTCTGCCTGCTGCTCCCCCTGCTTGTGCTTTCTATGAAATAATAAATAAGTAAATAAAGAAGTAAATTCTGGAAAAAAAGTTTCCATGCACCTTTCAAAGTTTATACAGTACTGAGCCCAGTTTATCCCTGAGAAGCATGTTATATCACTGACACTGTTTTTTGTTTGTTTGTTTTTCCCTGAGAAGATTTACATCCCAGAAGTTCAGGCCATAAGTTTTGCTTCTCAAATTATATTGTAGTTGTATTATTTTGAAATGAAGCCTTCATTAGTATGCTTTTAAGTAACCTAAACTTTTTAAAAATCTATTTGAGTTTGTAAATACTGACTATTATCTTTCCCACATCCTTTAAATGACAGTTAATAAATTCCGATGGAGAGTTTTAATGCACAGAGGGGGGCGCTGCGGATGGACAAAAGGAGGAGAGATCTGTCTAGATCGTGCCGTGGGGAATCCGATTTATAGTTCTGGACTGGGGTGGGATAGGAAAATGGGATAGGAAAATGGTCTTTGTAAAAATGACAGGTTTTTTTTGTTGTTGTTGTTTTTGTTATTTTTTAAAGGAAAATCATAAATACCACACTCGGGTTGGTCTCCAGGGATGAGGTTTGACGATTTGAAGTTTTCTTGTTTTTGATGGCACTGACACAGGGTGGCCAGGCTCTATGCCCAGAGCCCCCAACTGCCCAAGAGAATGGATCTTCCTTTATCTAGGGAAGGATTTGTCAACTTTGGACTATTGACATTTGGGGCAGGGTAACTCGGTTGTAGGTAACGCCCTCTGTATTGTAGGATATTTAGTAGCCCTCCAGCCCCACTAGATGCCCGAAGCAGCGAACCTCCCCACCCTCGCCACTGTCGTATTCCAAATGGCTCCTGGGCAGCAAAGTCAATCCTGGTGGAAAACCACTGATCTAAGGTGAAGATGTCCAGTTCTGGTATTTGTGTGAATGTTTTCCATTGTCACCAGGAGCTAAGAATGTGTTGTCACACGTTGTATCTGGGGGCTGGTTGGTTTGTATCAGCATGTCATCTGTCTGCCTGCCTTCCTCCCATGTGAAGTTGGTTCTCCTCCGAGGTGTCAGGTTCTGGGCCATCTTGTGATCTTTGTGATCTTTTGCTGGGGCCCTCACTGGTGATCTTTGACCTGAATGCCACACAACAAGGAAGCTAATGGACAGCATTGCCCATGAGCTGTAGGACTTTGGACATGTCTCTTGTCTGTTTGGGGCCTGATTCTCCCCCTGTAGGATTCCTGGGTTTGGCTCAATCACCATTCCCTATGGGGTATTCCAATGAAAAAAGGACCATGGAAGAGCCTTTGTGGGGAAGAAAGGTAGTGCGGCCAAATTGGTTTGGGGAGTGCTAGATCCTGCAACATCTGCTTGTAGATTCATAACGTGCATAAGCATGTGAGATGCTTTCTAGAATTCTCTGCACCCAGATCTCCATGTACCTCACTCCCCACTTTTCTCCAATGTTACTTCCCAAGAGACTTTTCTAATCACCCACCGGCAATGCTCTAGTGTCTCATCTTTCTTTACATAAATGCTCATTTTCTAACATTATGGCTTAAGTATTTATTTCTTTGTTCATTGTCTGTTTCTCTGCACCCAGAATCTAGCCTTGGTGTTAACAGGGACTTGGTCCATTTGTTTGCAGCTGATCCATATAGCATGTGGCACATAGTAGATGCTTAGTAAAAATGTGTTGTTTCACTTGTGGATTTCCAAATGAATTTTATCAGGGACTTTTTCACTTCCACTAATTAAAGTCCAGAGAAGCAAACTTGGGAATCAACAAGGTAGACCCTCTCTAAATCCTGAAAGCTGTGGCTTCCTGACATTCACTTTCTTAGGACAAGCCACTGGGTTCTAAAGTTACCAAAAATCTGGTATTAGGCTGGAGAGCAAACAAAATGGACTGACTTGTCCACTGTCCATGACGGAAGTTGCCATCTGGTGAACTGAGGAAGAGAGCGACCTTTTGCCTCAATGATCTGATGTGGCTCCCCTTTGTCAGAACTGTAACAGGTCTGAGAAAAGTGGGGGGAAAAACCTAACAAACAGGGGCGCCTGGGTGGCTCAGTGGTTTAATGCCTCTGCCTTCAGCTCGGGTCATGATCCCGGGGTCCTGGCATCAAGCCCTGCAGCAGGGCGCCGGCTTCCTCCTCTCTCTCTCCCTGCCTCTCTGCCTACTTGTGATCTATGTCTGTCAAATAAATAAATAAAATCTTAAAAAAAAAAAACCTAACAAACAAACAAACAACAAAAACAAAAACCGGGGTTAGGTGGAGCGTCCACTATGTGCTCACACTGTTTATGATGCAAAGGCCTTGCCTGTCTTCAAGGACCTTGGTTAAATTTAGGATCAGATCTCAAAAGGGGGTTTTCTGGGGGGGGGACAAAGCATCTCTTAAAGAACCCAAGGGCTGGGCTGGGCTGGGCTTCCCAAGAAACAAAGACCAAGGACCAGAAATCTTATCTGCTTTGCTCACCTGTGGCCCATCAGGATGGGTGACTCCATCACCCAATGACGTTTCCATTCACTGCAGGACCAGTTCCTGAGGGGGCAGGGCCTAGCCCAGCTCAGCTTCTGATTGGTTCTCCTGGGTCAGATGGACAGTGCTCACGTGACACCAACATGGCTGCTGCGGTGCCTCCTCTTGGGCGGGTTAGGAGTGCCAGCTGGAATTTTGCCTCTGCTCTTTCTTGGCCCTGGGGCTATTTAGGCTCAAGAACAAGTGGGTGGTGTCTTTAATTTTCTCCTGTATTTCTGCCCTTTTATGTTTACTTTAAGAACAGTAACATGATGGAGAGGAAAGGACTACGGGCTTTATTCTGGCTTTTAGCTACCCTCCCACCTTTTTCTTTTTTTTTTTGAGTCAAAAGAGAGAGGGCCCTGATCTGGACAAGGAGCAAAGAGGATGAGCATGCCTTGGGGAATTTTGAGGGGAAGGGGGTCCCCCGCTTTGACAGGTGGTTTTGACTTAATATTGCAGATGAATTTTTTTTTTTTTTTTTTTGCCTCATCACTGTTCAGGTCTCCAGCCCACAGCCAACGTTCCCAGCTAACACTCTCTCTGCCCTCCTCTAGACAAAGATGAACCATGCTCTATATGCTGCATGCAACAAATTCCCACAGACTTGTCAGCCTAAAATAATAGAAATGTATCTTCTCATGGTTCTGGACGCAGGAAGTCCAAAACTGGCATCAGCTGGGCCACAGTCAAGGTTGCAGCTCCCTTGGATGTGAAGGGAGCAATCCCCTTGCCTCCTCCAGCTCCAGGGCTGCTGGCTGTCCAAAGCCTGCAGACGCATCAGTCTAGCCTCTGTGCGTGTGGTCACACTGCGTCCTCCTTTTCTCTGCGTGTGCTGTCCCCCAGCTCTCACTTGCAAATGCACTTGTGGGTGGCATATGGAATTCACAGGAAGATTCCAGGATAAACTCATCTCAAAACCCTTAATGCAATCACACCTGCAAAAAAAAACTTTACCTTGTAAGGTATCTTCCACAGGTCCTAGGAATTAGGTCTTGATATCTCTTAGGGGTTATCATTCAGCCCACTACCAGCCCCAAACCTTTATTCCCCTGGGGAGGGTGTAGGCTGGGCAGATTCTCTGGCAAGATGATTTATCAGAGCCCAGATTGAGGGCCCTTTCTGACATTTGTAAAACTTGCTATTCTCCTTTTCTTTTTTAAAGATTTATTTATTTATTCTAGAGGGGGTGGGGGCTAACTCCGTGCTCTACTCCGGCCTCTGCTCGGGGCTCACTCTCACCACCCTGAGATCATGACCTGAGCCGAAGTCAGGAGTCGGAGGCTTAACCAGCTGAGCCGCCCAGGTGCCCTGCTAGTCTCCTTTCTTTTTCCTCCTGTTTTGTCTTCCCACCAGGAAGCATAAAGACTCACAGAAGAACAAACCCAGCCCCCAGATACATGGAGAGTCACAGCGGGGCTGAGGAGTGGGCTGTGACCAGATCACGCCCCTGGGGTCTTAGCCACAAGCAGTTTCCTCCTAATAGATGGATTTGCATAAGGAAAGAGAAAGGTGGGAATTTAGGCCCTGCTGCCAATCCCGAATAAAGAGGTGATTTCCCTCTCTACCTGCGGCCCCTTGTCTACTTAGGAGCTTTTAGGAAACATCCAGGGCCTCAGAATTCACTCTTCTCCCAGCCATGCAGACTCTACATCATGCTCACTAGTACCAGGAAGGCACCCCTGGACTCAGGCACTTCCCAGACTCCCACTCCATGGTCAAGACCCTGGTCCCAGATGTCACAGCCTCAGCAGTCAGCAATCCCCTGGGCATCCTCATTAGCTGAACTGCTTTCCCCCGGTTCCACAGGCAGGTACTGGGTCCCCTGAATGAGGACGCGCTCATCTAGCCTTTCTGAGCACACAGCCCGTCACTCTCTCGGGGCTGGGTCTCAGGAGGGGGATGCTGGGAGGGCGTTTAGGAGGGTAGAAGCTGCTGTCTAAAGAGCCACCACGTTCTGTCGGGCATGTGGGTCGATGGGGTAGCCCTGGCTCTTGGGAAGCACAGATCCTCCTTCGAAGTCTAGAAAAGCTCTTGACATTGAATGGCACAGTAGAGCGTTTAAAGACCTCAGGCCCTGAAGCCAGACGGGGCTCAGGCTCCAGGCCGGCTGCTTGCTAGCAATGTGACATGGGGCACTTGAACCTGAGCCTCTGGGAGCTACCCTTCACATGTCAGTGATACCAGGATACAGATGAAATGGGCTAACACATGTGAAATACTCACAGTGCCTGGCAATGGAAAGTGTTTTGTGCAGATCAGCAGCAATCAAGACCATCAGGGATATTTGTCCTAAGCAAGTCAGTATTGGAAGAGCTGCTATAGTAACTCAGCGCCCAAACATACTACATATAAAATATTTTATTATAAAAAGCTCACTTGCACGGCATTTTAGAAGGAATAAAATATCTCATATAGCTCTCCTATTTCGCCCCTGAAGCAGGTGGTTCTCGGAGGGCCCGAGGCCTGGTAATGTCTAAGATCAGAGTCTATGCTTCAGGGGTTCTGAACAGCGTCAGGGGGCCTCACCCCCACACCATCGATCAGCCCCTTGTTTTGCTTCATTCATGGGACAGCCCCGCGTCCTTTCTAGAAAGCTGAGTCACATCTCCTGCCCACAGCTCAGGCAGGACTCCGGTGAAGAAAGCGAAGGCCTATCTTGTTTTCTTTTTGAAACAAAACAGTCCTAGTGGAAGCAAAACAAAATCACAACCTACACCAGCTGCTGGCATCCTTTCCGGATTGGAAAGAGAGGTATTGTCGCCAACAACTCAGAGTTGGGGAGAAACAACAGGGAAGGTGCGTACCCCTTGCCCCCG